>NW_004567105.1:9313759-9371075 GCF_000260355.1 Condylura cristata
TGGCTTATGTTGTCTTATCCCTTTTGTGTGGAAGACAGGGACAGTTAAGTTTAAACACTGGAAGATTCATGACTCATAATCATTTCCCCCACCAGCCTTGAGAACATGTGTCTTCTCAAGGTCACCTAATGACCAGATTTTAAAAGATAGGATATAGGGTGGTATTTATAAAATACATACTATTTTCAGGCACTTTATATGTGATCTCACAAAATAAGGTAACAGTCTTCTAAATTCCACAGGTGAAGAAAATAAAGGTCAAATAGCTAGGAAGAGGCAGAACCCAGGGATTTTAATTGTAAATTTTTATGCTTCTCTTAACTACACTATAAGGTCTTAAATGGACAAGTTTCCTTTCCTTCATTGTTCAGGCAGTACTCAAAACAGCTAACTGTGTTATATTAACTGTCCTTCAGCTTTTCTAAAGCTCACTGTAGCATCACAATAACCCTTTTAAGTTCTTATTACAACTTTTCTCACATTTTATTATATGAGGTAGATGATCTTTTCTCATATTTATTATGAAATTTATTATTGTATATATGTTATGCACTGGGACTATTTCTATTTATTTTTGAATTCCTAGTTCAGTGCCTAACATTTTTTGGTAAATAGTAAATGTATAAATGAATGGACGGAACAATACACAAACTGATACAAAAATGGTTATTATGAGCAGCATGATAATGAAAAATTATGATCTGCAAATTTTAGAACTAAATGTCTTTTTGTAAATATATGAATTGTCTTAAAATTACAGTTAACTGAAAACTCAAAGCATTGCACTTATGAAATGCTGCCATATTATAAAACTAATTCACTGAACTCATGAAGCTAAATGTTTCTTTGCATTTATCATTTTAATAACAAATACATTTATAATCAGAAATTTAACCATTTTTCCTAAAGTATTAAAGCTCACATTTTATATCTAGTTTAAAATCTTAGTTGTGTCCTTGATTAGACTTTACAATTTTAAAAGTCATCTCACTATGCCAGTATGTTTCTAAAAAGCTATCTCTAAATCTATATATGTTTCATAGCCTCAACAAAGCTAAGTGTAAACAGAAAATCTCTTATAAATTATCTCTAAAGCAAATAATACCCTCTAATTTTTTAATTTTGTTGAGTAAGAGGTTTCAGGTATTAACTATTTTCTTAAAAAATAAAAACATACTCAGTTAAGAGAATCTAAAAAAGATTTCTTAAATAAGTACTGTAATCATGCTACAACGTCCAAAATGCCTTTATACAATACCTGTTCCAACGTCTGGCTGGGCAGGTGTGCCTCTGTCATGACCAGCCCATAGCGCTGAGTCGCTAAATTCCTCATTTCACTGTAAGTGGCCCAGTCATGAAGGGCGACTGTTGTCAAATTGTAGAAAGTCTTGTCCAGGTAGTGAGTCACGTAAGCTACCAAAAAATTGTAAAAATGTTTTGCTTCATAAAAGAGCAGAAAGAGAATAGAACTAATTCCTCAAACAACTTATTTTTGAACATTAAATCTCCTTTAATAAGCTATTGAAATAAAAGATATAGTAAAGAATTAAAGAATAAATGACTATAACTCTAAGGAAAAAAAAACAAAAAACAGACTACTCACCACGAATGTCAATGAAACGATTGAAAAACCGAATTGGATTCAGAGAGAAAAAAAGAGCCAGGTCTTTCATGCCAACTTTGAAAGGATTTCGGTCATCCAGCTTTAGGTGAGTGTGCACAGAAAGTCGCAGATCCTTCTCTATTTCTTTGCACAACTTATCCAGCAAATGCTGTTCACAAAAGAATTGATACCTTCATTTTTCAAAATGATAACCCAGTTGTATCATTCCCCTAGATTCCTATGCTTTCAGGTTTGGAATTTTATACTCAGCGAAACTGCCTTAAGGGTCTAAATACTTTATGGTAAAATGTTTACTATTGAGAAAGTCAAAATTATTTGGCTCTACATTTAAACCAATGACTTTTTTGACCAGGGAGCTGCTAAATAAATTCTAAACTTTTATTTTCTTTAGTCCCCTTGAAAAGAATATCAAAAAGCTATTTCTGATGGTTTTACTGCAAGGAACACAAATAGCAACTATAAACTATAAAATGTGTGGGAACCAGCAACAAACGAGGAAAGGTCCCAGGCTTCCTGGTGACCATAAAAGGGGATAAGGACAAGAAAATTAATCATCTGTTCTAGTTTATTATAAAGTTCTAGACAGGTCCCTAATATTCAAATAAGAATGTTTGGCATAAGAAAATGCAAAATTTCCCATGGTATTATCAAACTGTGTAGGCTTATATTGTGATGTAGTCATTTTTAATTCTTTCCTCTAAATAAAAATGTTGCTAGGTGGAAATTTAACTTTAAAGATCTCAGCACATAAATACACACTTCATTAAACCAGGAAGGGACATGCTATATTATTTATGTAACACAAGTCTTTCAAATATATAATTTTCTCTATTTGCAAAATGAGACATCAGTAGCAGCACTTGATATTCGAATCAGTTTTACATTTACATTCTTCTAATAAGCAGAACTTTAAATATACACTATTTACTAAAGTAAAAAAATTCTAAATTCCTAGTCTGGGTTTCTATGTAAAAATTAGGAACTAAAAAACAACCTATCATAGTTGTGATATTGTAACTAAAAAGTTCCTTTTGTGACAGATATACTAATTTTGTGACATAGTGATATAATTCTAACTTAGTAAAAGTCTGATTCAATCTAAAAAGTTATTCCAAGCAGTGCATGTTTTCTCCAAATACGTGTTTCAAGTTTTTCAACTCAAATAGGTTATTACCTCATTTAAAATTTCCATGATTTCCTTGTCATAGCAATCCAGAAGGATCTCGTATGATTCTAAATGCCTTGCGTGCGTCATAGCAGGCACGCAGTCGCGTAAAGCACTGAACATGTACTAAAAGAAAACGAGAACGCATGCGCATTCAGAAAAAGCAGATTCTGATCTAAGTAATGTTACAAAGCTTAATTATCTATCTCAAAAAACAAAGTCTCAATCTGAAACATAACTGGTTTTTTACAAATAACTATTTTACTTTCCTATGAGTCAGGCTTTATTTTCTAAAGCCTGTATTTTAATACACATACAACAAATCACATCCATTTATTATTTCCAGTCTTGAGCATTCAAACATGCTTATTTCCATAAAGAAATAGAAAGATCTGAGTAACATGTACTGGCTGACAACTCAATGTCAGACTACTGAGATATAAATTAAGTGAAATGGGAATGATTAGGAATGACAGAAACAGTTAAAGGTATTAAAATTAATTCAGTAGTATTCATATAAAATTTAGCTATAAACTATATAAATATTTATTGAATAAGCATAACATTGTACAAAACAGCATTAGCAGTCAATTTTAAAATGGTTTCTATACATCAAGTGATCAACTAGAACTAATTAGAATGGTTGGTACAGTGACAAAAAATGACGAATTTATTCTCAATATTATTCGTTACTTACATGTAATCTGGCTGCATCAACAGCATTTTCATATACATCATCTAAGTAAATTGGGAAGACTGCCCGATGCCAGTATAAAAAACAACAGTCACATTGTGTTTGGATTCTACAATGCAAAGCAGTAATTAGTGGTACCAAAATTGAAATACCCAGAAAAAATAATAACAGGAATGGCATTATATAAAGGTTGTAAAAGTGCTCTCTTAATCATTTTGGCATTCTCTATATCATGTAACCCAAAATTAGTACAGAAAAGCCACAAAATAAATATCTTTTCAAACTGAACAAAAGTAATAAAATACCATTACCAATAACATAGCACTGTCAGAGTTCTACATGTTTCAGGTTTTAAACAGACTTGAACAAGTGTCATTTTTAAATAGAGGCATTTAAAATAATGTATTTTTAGTGTTAGTTGATGTGACTAGACTTATAATACTTGTACTATATGTACTATTTTACCTGTCTCAAAACTGAAAGAACCTTTTAAAGAAATTTGACCAAAGAACTCCCCACTACACTTAACCTGTTTATAATCTTATTAAGTGCTTATGGAACAATAAGATTATCATAAATCTTATAATATAGAAGGCTCAATATTTCTTCCAAAAATGAAAAATTTAAATGCCACTAAAAACTACAAAAATGTCGGCTTCTTGGAACAAAAAACAGTTAGAAGTAGAGATATTAAAAGGATGCTGTATGCTTAACATGGTTGGGAATCAAAATTCAGAAAATCTGTTTACTCCTCAAGAAATTTAATACTATATTAAAAGAAAACAAAGCGACAAGAAGGTATGTATATGCCTTCTAAAACCTAATTTATCTTAGTGACTGGGTACCAACAATGTAGTTCAAATTCAAGTCTCAAAATAAAATTACCTAGGACTATACCACATAGCAGTGTAAGCTTCTCACAAACAGGTCAGCTTTGGTATAAAGTAGTGATTTTAACATCTCACAAAAGATTCCCAGCAGAACAATCACAGTAGCATCGGGGCCTCCCCGTTGCCCTGAGAGCTCCAGAACAGTCTCGCACACGGGCTTTTCTGGAAACTACACCGTCACTGTAGAAGCGCGGCTAAAGAAATAGGATCTGTCATGGCCTCAAGTTGGTTACACCAAAGAAGTCACACAGAGCCACTGGTCTGTTAGGGTGGTATTTCTTCTCTTGTTATGCTAAGCGGAGAACTGTCATGTCCATCAGGCCTGTCTTTTGAGTGTCACCACACCCCTCATTTACCTTTCTCTAAGTTCACTAATTAGATCCAGCTTTTTCATGACGACTTGAAGTGGAAAGAGTTCTTCATCTTTAAATGTTTTCTAGCAGGAGGGAAGAAAACAGGCAGTGAAAATGAGGACAGATTTTTTGGGTCAGTAACAGGTAATCTGTCAAATCTCAAGGCTCACTTTTATCCCGTAAGCAGTAGTATTCTCACCATTTGTGTGCCCACACTTAGTGCTAGAGAAACAATAAGTCGTCGCTGCTTTGTGCTCGGTCCATTCAGAGTGTTTTCAGCCAGAACCAGAGCAGAGAGCACATCAAGACGCTGTTCACTGTACTTTTTGTCAGAAATTACTCTTTTCTTAAAGATAATGAAAGAAGAGAAATTACTAGCTTTATCTCTGAAGGAATAACAGAAGACCTAGAAGAACAGTTTCTCAGTTATCATTTCTGCAGTTCAATTTAAAGGCACTTAATTATTTTCCCTGAAGAGTTTTGATGGTATGTGCTTTGCTTCTGTTATATTATCTATATTATCTCTCAGCACCGTGAGCAACTATACTAGGCATCCTTAAAAACGCCCATGTTAATAAGGAAATCCTTTCAAAAAATGCTTACTTTTAAAGTGCAAGCAGTCTTTTTTAAATGTAGGTGTCTGTTAATGTATTACATGCTACAAGTTCACTCTAAGTAAAAAAAATCCTAAAATACCAAGTAGATAAATAACCAAAAATCCTATGTTTAAAGGAATGGAATAAAACATACAAATGTGAAAACACATTAACATTCATACCTTGGCCACAGAAATAGAATTGAGAGCCTGGTGCTGAAGGTGCTGTGTTATATGTGACACCGAATCAGCCACAACCATGCTTCGCCTGTAGAACATATGCTGTATTGCCTAAAAATAATCAGATGGAGCTTTCTGAAATTAAAACTTTTACAGATGTTTTTTAATGGCTAGTTCTTTAATCCCACTGAAAGTATACTTCCCCTAGCTATTATTTTCATATAATCAAGAAATCAAGCCTTACCAGAACAACCTAATTTAATTAAGCCAAGGTCTTTTGTCAATATAATAGCAAGGTAAAGCAAAGGAAAACCTACCTTAAGAAGCTCAACAAGCCTGCATAATGCTTTTACTGAGGTTTTGGTCATTGGCTTTTGCATGGACATGTAGAGATTCATTGTGGTTTTAATAATAGTACTAATACTATATGCATATAAGAAGCCCTATTAAAAAACAGAAACAGATTATAATCACAAAGTTTCATTTCAAGATTTCATTTCAAGATTTCATTCCTTTGTAATAATTAACTTGCCAATGTTTATAAAGTTCATTTTAAAGTCAGCTCTTGAGATTTTCAAATACTCTTTCTCACACAATACTATACATGGTAGTTAGGTTTCAAAGAAGCCCTTAAAAGTTTATTTAACCTATCATATGCCAGAAGTTTAGTACTGCTGAAATTATACCGTTTAATTCCAGCTAAAGAAACCTCCCATAAAACAAAACAAAACAAAAAACATTTTGAGAAACAATCTGGATGTCAGAAAGGTTTCTATTCATCCTTGTCTTACCTGCCAGCTTAAGACAAAAGCTCAGGATACTAAATGGACTAGGAACTAAAAACTAAGAGGTAATTCTCAGTTCCAAGTGAATTCTTTATAATTTAGACTAACTGTTTCTAAAACTATCTGCATACATGTCCTCTTATAGAATATAAGCTTTAAAAGTCATGCTTTGAAGGAAATTGTAATTTTAAAAGCAAATATTAGGGGAAAAATCAATTAATAAGCCACTTGGATCCCACCATAACCAAATCAATCTTAAAAACAAAAATACATCATAACCTTTCTCATTACTTTCCAATTATAATTCCTATAAATTGGATTAACAAAGAAATGACTTCCAAATAGTCTTAGAAAGAAGATGCAGCTACCTGTATAAAAACATTACATCTATTGGTGAGGTCTTCAGCAAATTTATCCATTCTCTGCTCTTTAGATAAAATGGATTCCATTTTCATCATCCATGAGCTCACAAAGACGTAGTAAGACTGTACATCTCTAATGAAGGAAAATATTGAGGTTACTTTGCAAAGTAAAAAACATTCATTTTCATTTCTTCATAGTGGTTGTGATAAAATATTTCCTCACAGCAGTCATTTCATCCTTCTGGTTTTCAAAATACAGGTATCACATGCACCTAATCTACTCAATCAACCATTACTTAACAGAATGCCTATACAAGCCAAACACTGTTTCTCAGAGCTGAAAACAAAAACCAGCAGTTAAACAAAATGGACAAAAGCCCTGCCCCCATGAAGCTTATATTCTAGATAGGATGTTGAATATGAACATATGGATGATTCGATTTAAAACTTGAATACATAGGGCAGGGTCCTAGAACAAGGTCTCCCATTTTAAGGATGTGGTTGTGATCAGGATTCAGCAGGAATACACTGCACAGGAGAGAAGGGAAGAGTCATCAGCAAAAGCACTATGGAGACTGCTTTGAGAGCAGTCTTGTCAAAACCATCAGACAGAAAGGAACCATGGGAGCACAGTACTCAAGAACACTCAGTCTTGCATCTCACGCTGTAGTATAAAACAGGCTGTCTGTCACTTTCACTCATCACTCCTACATCCCGCTGTCAGTTGATCTTTGTCTTTTGTAAATATGTAAAAATGAAACTGCTTCAGTTTTGAAAGCAACTTAATTGACAACAGGAGTCCAAAGTGACAAAGGGTCCTATTTGATTGCCCACTTCAAAGTTCAAAGAGGAAGAACACTAAGAAGAAACAACCACCTGCCCCAACAAAAGTGTCAACACTTGTATATTAAGTGTTGTATGGAGATCTGAAACAAAGATTCCTACCTCTACCCTGTAAAGTCATTATTTCCAGCTGTAAAATGGTTGTGAATGAAAAAACACAACCTCCTACACACCCCATACCCAGGCAAGTAGCTGGCCTGCGCCCTGGGCGGGTGGTGCCTGCCTGGGGGCAGGGAAACTGCCACTGTGTCCTCCTCACTGACGTAAGAATTCTGGGGCCTGATGGTGACAGTTCTTAGTCACTCCCTCAACTTTTTCTAAAATATCAGATTATAAAGTTCATGTTGATCACACCATCTTGCTCCTCCACTGTTTCCTTCAGTGAATTTTCATTTTTGGCAGAATTGCAAGATGAAAGACAGTTCCCCTTTTGGCTCCAAGGAGCGCTATGGTGACTACCTGGCATATTTTGGGAGTCAAATTTAGAAACACATAACGATATCACATGGGGAATTTTTGGAAGCCCTCTCAGTCAAACTCCCTTCAGCACCTTGGACAGATGGTCACCTACAGTCTGCCTGCACAGCTGAGTAAGATCACCACTCAGCGTGGCCTGCACGCTCTCCTGTGGCAGAGGCTCCCAAGTAGGATTGGCAAGGCTTCACATGGCATCTCTGGCAAACTCAGCTGTGGGACCTGGCTAAGTTCACTTCTGAAAGTCTCATTTTCCTTAACTAAAATGCAATAAAAATATTACTACATAGCAGTTAATAGTTTGTGCTCTGGAGTTGGCCTGCCTAGCTCTGCCACCTATTAGTTGTTTAAACTTGGGCAGATTGGATTTAATCTCTCTATACTTCAATCTTCTCGTCTTAAAAAAAGACAATAACAGTATCTGCCTCATAGGATTTTCTGATACTCAAAGATGATGGCACATGTGAAATTCTTGTAATAGTTTTCAGCTGACAGTTGTTATAACTTTACTGTTCCCCACATAGAAGATTGGCACAGAGTTTCTGTAAGATGGCACATTTAAAGCCTTTAGCATAACGCCTGTTTCACAGTGCAGATTATTATCTGTCATCTTCATCTTTTGGTTCTAGCTCAACTTTCTAGGGCCACAGAGACTAAATCTGTTCCCTCCTCATCCTGAAGGTACCTCAAGTATTAAGTAAAAGCCACCATATGATTCCTTGGATTTCTGACTTAAAGGTCAAACTATAAAGAAACTCTTCAATGAGTTTGAAAGACCATGGTTCTCATCCCTTCTGAATTCCTGATCAACTTCATGTAGGGGTGCTGCAAATTGTGGTCCTCTTAAAATGTGCCACCACCAAACACTAATCATGAGCTTATATAGACTTGGGATTATCAATTGCAATGAATAAGGCAATATGACTTCCACATCCTGGACCCTAGTGATTAACGTACTCTAGGTATGTACTAGCAGCTTCAGCAACTGCAGCGCACTGCAAGGAGTAGCAAACACATGATTACTAAAGTGTCCACATCTATTTTTTATTTATCACCACTCAACCTGATTTGTCTTTCGTATTGAAATTCCTCCTTTTAATCCAAATTCAAACTTAAGTCTTCATCCCTCCTTAACTCTGTTTAGGGAGCTCTGGAGTCTGTCATAAGTAGTTCTGCCTCAATAAGCGGCTGTCCTTTTCCACCAACTTCAGTCACAGGACTCAGAAATATTAAGAGATGCTTTAAGGTAATTTTTATATCATAGGCATATTCCTCCCACTGAGTCACAGTGATCCCATTTCCGCTTCCTTTTCCCATTATCCAGGAAGTGGATAAACATTCTTACTATCCTTTAACCATATCACAGGTAATTGTGACCAGTTAAATCCATGTCACTTTCAAATCTTCAGGAGGTCAACAAGTAAATTTAGCAGTCTATGCACATAAGAATGCATAGTTAATTTAGTTATTAAGGCAAAATGATGGGAACATCAGGGTTCTTTTCCTATTTTCTCTAGTTTGTGCATACTTGGAAATTTATACAATAAGCGTTAAACAAAAAATAAGAATGTAAATGTTGGAAGAAACTGTTAAAAGTGTTCTTTTAGGGAATAGGACTGCAGTACTGTGGGCAGGAGCCAATTATTTTTCCCCTTTAAATTATTAGTATTTTTTGACTTGTACATATGCATCCATATTACAGTCATACAAAGTATATCAAATGAATAAGTCAAGCCCCTCAAAAAAAATCATCACTGAATCATGAACAAACAGTGTTGGTTATGTCACCTAGTGACGTCTGCAGATTTCATTGTATTGTCAAAAAATACTGATGTATGTGATAAATTATATATGTATGTGTATAGATGCACATATATATTAACATCTAAACAAACCTTCAGAAAGTACATGTTGCTTACATCTTAAAATTAAGCCCAAAACTTTTAAAACAAACACATAACAAAAAGATTCCTCGAAAATTAATCTCATAGTGATTACCTAACTTTTTCTCAAATAATAAAGGAGTGCATTTGATCTTATAATTCAAATGATTTCCATATTAAGAATCAGTATAAGACTTGAAAAGATAAAATATCTAGTGATTTCACAATGGGTATTTATAAACTTACTTGGTAAGTGACTGAGCTTTCTGCTGTAGGAAAGTATCTCTGTGTATTTTAATGGCTTGAAGACTTTTTCTGTCTAGAAGTTTGGCAGCTGCTGGTATTTTCTGAATCAAAAAAGTATCAGGAAACCAAATAATATTAGCAGTTAGTGTGATGGCTGGCACCTGAAATAGCAAACACAGCAAGGAAAATCATTACATACAGGTTAAACAACAAGCTGTCTAATAGCACTACAATACACATTGGAAGACACTTTATTTCAAGGACAAATAACCCTAAGAATTCATTAAGACGGAGTCACATATTTTACAGAGTTAAGATATTCCTATACCTAGTGTAGAACATGACGGTAACTTACTCTGCTTACATATTAAATAACATACACAAAAAATCTCACAAATGTTCTAATCAATAAAAATATGCAAAAAGTAAACAGAAATATGAAGCCTAATAAACTTAACTTTATCAATGAAAACTAAATACCTAAGATAACTGGGTTTTCCCAGTCATGTATCACTTGACTCTACACATAAGCTATATTTTCTATTGTAAAACCAGGTACTATATCAGGGAAATAGCAAAGACACAGAAGACTTCTACTTCAACAATGAGAACAGGTGGCAAGAAGAAAAGCAAGAACAGTAGTAATAGGAGAAAAAATTCTAGGAAACATCCATTAGTGTGCATAAATATAAATAGAAAATATAGCTTATGTGTATATATTTATACACACACACATAATGTGGCACAAGGGATATTTTCAGTTACTGTTATTTTATCTCTGGAATGTTTGGATGTTAAAAATGGATATTATGATACCATGTTTGTGATTATTCAAAGTTAATTTAAAATACCTGAATTTTATTGAAATTATTAAATATAAATAATAGTAACAATTTTTAATTATTATTACAAAAATTTGCAAGTAGGACTAAAATATCCACTTTTATTTAAAAACTTTTTCATCTACTCAATTAAAAAAAAAAACCAAGTTCTTACCTTCTTACAAATATCCAATAAAGACTTATAAAACTTTTTATCAACAGTTCGAAAAATTTGAAAGTGCAGTACAAACAGTCCACAAATTCCAACGTACTTATCTCTCTGGTCAATTTCAGAAGGTTCTCCTTATAAAATCAGTAACATGAGAGTAAAAGAAAACAAAATAAAATAAAATTCTGCCTTCAAAGAAATGAAACTTCATAAACAAAACACCAAAAAGCATTTTATATTACCAAGTTTGGCTTCCACATTGGCAAAAATTGAACGAATACTGTGTGCAAATTCTTCAGCAAAAGTGCTGTTTTTTGACACAGATACCCCTCCATTGAGAGAATCAAACTGCTGTTCAATGCAGGCCTAGACAGGAAACATTTAAGGAGACATTTAGATCCTCGATAATAAGTTATTAAAGCAGATTTAAATACAAAGTACGTGATAAACTACATTTATCATTTTAATTTTCTAACACTAAAGCTTAGGATTTTACATTAATCTCTAACTCCCTCTGAATGGAAAATGTGCAGCAAAAATATATTCAAGTGAAAGTAACTAAACCATATCAAAAACTTTATCATTCTGCTTGAAGAGATACACACAGTTAACACTCAGGAATGTAGAGAAGATAAACTTGATGAAGCATTGGATAACATGTCTGGATTATTTGAGATTGTACTTTTAAGATGAGTTTACCTTTTTAATTTACTAGTAGTTTTGTAGCACCTTCTTATAAGTGTACCCTAGCAAAATAATAAATAACAAAAAGGAGTATCTCCTGAATCTAATAGATTAACAGTAAAATCTACATCACCAGTGAGGTCAATTTCTTAAAATTGTGATCAAGCAAAATATAAATTAAAGGTAACTTGAAGCAGATTTTAAAAAGGATAAAATGCATTCTGGTGGAAACTACACAAAGCATAACTGTCAGACAGAACTTTCTGTGATGACAGAAATATGCTACTTTGCCATACTGGCTAGTCATAAACTACACATGGCTGTTTTACCCCCAGGTTTCTTGAGGTATGGAAATATAAAGTATATAAATTTAAGGAGCACAATAAAATGATTAAATGTTGTTACAAAGTGCTTAAAATGTTGCTAGTGTGGCAGAAGTGAATTTAATTCTAATTTAAATAGCCATATGGTGTGAGAAGCTATCTCAACTGTGTAAGACCCAAATAAGTTCCTTGAGTGTAGGAAGAATTAAACGGACTTTGAAAGGTAGTCCACAAACTTTCAAATCTAGGAGCAACAACATACGCAGTTCTTAACAAAATCATTTATCCTTGAATGGCTTTACCCTTCACATAACTTAAAAAGAACATCATCCCAAATACAACTAGTACATTATTTTGTTTGCTACTCAATACTGAAATAATTACATTTTAGTACACTAACAATGTTGTAAGTCAACACATTTTTTTTTTTTAAGTCAACACATTTTTTAAGGAAAAACATTCAACAGACGTGTCCTACTATAATTTTGAGCTGGATCAACTATGTAATTCTATTTCAGAGCCTGAATAGCTCTCTTACCTGAAATATCATTCCATCAAGTAACTGCCCTTCTAGTTTCAATAAGAATTTTTCAAATGGCTTTAGCTTTTCTTCCTGAATTCCAAATTTTGAAGGGTTGTGATGGACAGATTTCAGTAACCTTGTGGAAGATTATAAGACTTAAGTTTGCATCATAAAGTATTTATATTTCTTGCATGGTTCTATACATTTTAAATGTCAACTAAAACAATCCTTATATTTAATTTTCTAATCATGCATTTAGATACCTGTTATTTGGATACCAGACATTTAGTCAATATTGATGAATGAAAAAATAAAACAACTTGACCTTAAAAGTCTTGGTGTAGACAATGAAATAAAAACAATCGCAGGAAAAAACAATTGTCATGGAAAGAAATGAACTCTAAGGTAATCAAAATAACATTCTCCTATACTTTAAGAATTAGGATGCTTTATGCAAGTATCATTTTATAGTTAAAACAGTTTATATGACAGACTGCAAAATACAGACTTCCAAGTCATTTTCCTAACATGTTACTAATATAAAGCAAGAGAATATTTTAAATATTCTAGCTAACTCACCTTTTATACATAGTCCAGTGGTCTTTCAATGTGATATGATTATCAATAATTTCATCCAGAGTAAGCAAAATTGTTAGTAGCTCTCCCAAGTGCTCATACATAGTCTGTCAAAAAACTTTTAATGATTATTATTTAATCAATAGTTAGAAGATTAGGTTTATGTGTATTTTTAAGGTTAAATTTAGGGAAAATCATCAAATTAACTAAAGCAATGAATAAATTAGTTTATTGTGCTATTGACAAATGAAACTACCCACAAATGAACAATTAACCATAAATAGGTTCACAGCATCTTCACAGAACAAATGCAAAAATAAATAAGTCTGAGGAATCTTGCTATAACTGTTTTAATCCCAAATAATACAATAATACAACAGTGAAGTATAATAAATTTAGTTTTGCATGTCTAGTTAAATCACTTTTACCTGAAAGTGAACTCCAGCTGTCTCTATAATTTTGGGTGCAATCCTGTAATAAATGAAATAATACTGAGGTTAAAAAAAGCCTTTTGTGTCACAGTTAACTTTTATTTTAAGGAAAACACATAGTTGTAGAAGTATTGGAATTTAATGTGTATTTATCTTCATTTTAGGCTTTAGTAACTAAAACTGAAGAGACTCAAGGAATTGCTACCATACTCCACTTCCCCAAGAAGGGAGCTGACTGGTACACAGAGTGTGGGCTGCCTTGGCCTGTAGCCAACTCAGTAAGTGGGGCCGTGACAGCTTGAGACCCAAAAGCTGAGCCATTACACTGAAAGGACCTCGCTTAGGATGGAGGTAGGATATGGCAGAGCTTTTTCTTTCATTTCTTTCTGAACTAGTAGAGATGCCAATTCCCAGTGAGATTGTATGGTCTACCCAAATTGGCATTCGGGAACTAGTCCTCTCTTTAGTCAGGTTTACTTGAAGATGCTCATCCCTGCTGAAAATACTCAAAACTAGGATTATGCCAAAATCAAAAGCCTAGGATAATTCAAATTTTGTATCCTAGAAATTCAATTTACTCAACGATAATTTATAACAGTACTTGAATGTCAAAGTACAGGTACATATTCACAACAGAGTATTTTAAAAATTCAGTAAGTTTCAACTTTTGTGGGCAGGGTATGGTGGTAGGGTGTCCTCTTAATGACACACCAGCACGGCAGGGGTTGGGGGAGTTATGCTCTTGCTCCCTTCTGCCTTAAACAGAGGTTCAGTGAAAGGACAGCGCATAAAAAACCTACCTGACTGAGGGGGGAAACGTGAAAAAGGGAAGCAGCTAACACAGTGTTCCAGTGTGTAATGAGATTTAAAGTACAGTAAGAACAATGCATGGACTGGAGGCCAGGAGAACAACACTAAATACTACTAAAATCCTTGCAAATTCCTAGTTTAGGCCGCCTCAGTTTTCTGTTCTTGTAACTGAGAATCCCTAGTCATAGACCTAAACAAAGTTATCATAAGGTTATACTTGAGGTAGAAAGTATTAACCAAATGTAAGATGTCATTTTATGTTAGTAAAAATAGTAAGGGTTCAACAAAAATTTAATCACTCCTCTTGGTTTAAGGCAAAACTCCCTAAACTTGGAAGATCATTAGAATTACTCAGAAAATTATTTCATTGTGAATTTCGTAGTTCTACCCAACCCACCCCCAAGATTCTGCAGTGTGAGAAGTTGTATATGATACTAATATGCCAGGAAACCTTCAATGTAAAAGAGAGAGGAAAGGAATAAAGGAAGAGAACACAGTACATCTACTATTGCCACATTAGCCTTGCTCTATGTACCAAAATCCTTTAAGATTCTTCCAAGAACAGCTCATTCAGATAATGGATTCAGTCATCATGATCAAAACCGTCTTAGTATTTACACATCAAGTATTTGAAGTATCATGGGCATTCAAAGAATACTGCATAAGTGAGTGAAGGAATGAGTGAACAAACAAAAACTATTTCAGACAATTAACTAGTTTTAGGGAAACATTTCCTGTATCTCTGTAATAGATGCAAAAATATATCTAAAATCCATTACTTGTTACTGATATAGAGGGCAGCCAACTGATGGACTACATTCATCACCACTTCATAGCACCTGGTAACAAAACAAGACAGTTCCTGAAATGACAAGTTGAGTATATGTTACAAAGTTGCTTGTTAAATGTCACCATTTCCAGTTGATATTTATGGTAACTGTTAAACAAAAACAAAATACTTTTCCCTGAGATCTCCAGTCAGCCTGTGGCCAGACAACTTGGCCCATGCATCAAGTACTTAATTCTTAACTCACCTCTTGCATTCCAAGGTCATGTCTACCTCTTTGCCCCACAACGTTTGGTCCATACTTCTACTTTAAGTCTGATGTGTCAGCTCCTCACACAATTCCCATGGTTCCTCCTTGGAACGCCCACTACCTCGCGTTTTGGCTAGGCCTCAGTTGCTCTATCAATTTCTGTCCTCTTAAGTGAATAAGTGAATGGATATCTGAAGGAATGATGATGCCCAAAAGTTACCAATTTTGAGAAATGATGATATGGGGAAGGGGTCTCCAGAAGTCACTCCAAAAGCTTTAAATGTTCATTACCTTTAACCTTATCTATAAATACACCTGGCACAAAAATCACAAAATAAAATGTAAGTCTAGATATAGACTATATAAAATGGAGTTGAAATAGAATAAATTAACCAATTAAAAGACTAAATTTATAAATTATATAAAACAAAATCTAGATATATACAGTTTTTAAAGTAAAAACTGATACCAAAATGTTGAGAAAAAATTAAAAAGGACTGATTGAGAGCTAGGAAGTGATAGCCTATCAGACAAAATAGACTTACTAGCCTTACTATAGCTAACTACACTATATATTTTTATGAGCATACATTTTATAAATAATTATTATATAATGAGATTTGATTTGTGAGAAATGGCTAACATCCATAAATGGGTACGTACCAAGTAAAATATCCTCAACATAAGAAATGCAGAGTTTATGCAACTCTAGGGAGAAATTGGCACATTCACAGGACCTTCACAAATTACATTTTTTTGACTCCTGCCCTGAGGATTTTTGTTAGGTTCTGCTAATAGATAACACTAAAAGGAGACTAGAAAGAGGACAGGAAAAGATCATCCTTTCTATTACTAGCTGTTTCCATCAACAGAAACAGCAGGAACCCTGGGATGGCTTCCTGTTCCAGCCCCAGCTTCATTGAGCACCACAGAGCCCACCTCATACTGCACCTCAGGGTTGGCTTCCTAGTGCTGCCCCAGGGGTGGGCGCACCACCTCCCTGGGGGTCCTCCTCCGCATGCCCAGATTCTTACTACCCCAGCCTTTTCCCTTCTTCCCCCTGGGTGTAGCAATGGCATCTGCTTCCTTTGAATTAATTCACTGTTTTTTCTTTAGCCCTCTGATTCTTATGTAACTAATTCTTTATATCAAATCCCCTCTCTTAAAATACCTTGCGTAACTGGATTTTTGGACCAGACCCTAATTGACACATACCACCACAGAGAATAATTGCAACATGCTCTCAATTAAGTCAAGTAAATGACGACAAAAAAAGATATGACTTGAACAATATATTAGCATGTTTGATTTGATGATACATCTCAAACCTTACACTTAACAATTAATTAGAATAAGGTAGATGAGATTGTGGCTACTGTTCCTTATTTCTGAGTTTTGCCTTTATCATATTATACATGCACTCCTTTTATTACAGGGAAAGGAGAAGTAAAAGTTATTTAGGTCTTGTTTATAAAATTAAACCAAGAGACCTAAAATAATTAAAACTCTGCAGTGATAAAAAGCCTCTCTCAGTGAAACAACTGGTTAGAAGTGTCAGTGCTGATGCTTTTAACAACTTCATCACTGTTCATGTAATAGCTTCATCATTGCCATGAAAAAGTTTTTCTGACCACAATTTTTTTCTACCTGGTAGAAAGCATTATTTTAAAAGGCATAATGGCAGACTGCGCATAAATGAAATTTCACAAAGAAACTTATTTTGAAACCTTATTTTCCTAAAAGTGCTATGAAATTTTTGCAGGAATTATGATTTCTTTAACCATAATCCAATGCCAACTAAATGCTTTACCCTTACAATACACACTCTCAGCAACTGAAGGTTTCAGAACTCTTTTATACGTAACTTACTGAAAAGTTTTCAAAGAAAACCTACCCCCAAAATAAACCCAAGTTACCTGTAAGAATGAAATAAATCTACCCATTTGAATTTGGCAGTCACCTTCCACCATGCTGGCATCTGTAGCTTTAAAAGCAACATGGAAAATCATTAATTCAATTCTGTAATTCATACTTAGTAAGTATGCCTTAAAATGTAACTTTTATTCACTAGTCTATCTTCTAGTCTACACAGTATTAAAAACGTTACTTAAAAAATGAGACCATTATTAACCCATACAATTAAAGTATCTGTTTCAATAATGAAATCAAGGAAAATTCTCATCTAGCTATAGTATCTTGCAATTTATAAACATATCATAAATACTTTGGAGAATATGTTGCTGCTTCATCACTCAGGTTTTACCTGCTCACCAAACAATGCAACCAACAAAAATTTTAATGCTTAATTTTCTCACACAAATCCAGAATATAGTCTTACAACTGTCTATCTTTTGATTCATTTCAATCTCAAAAAATGCATCATGACATTAACAATGTAACACTTTTAAAACTTACCTCCTTCTCCAAAAAATAAGAGACCATTATAAAATTTAGTTTCAGCCTGTTTAAAAAAATAAAATAAAATCATCTTAAAAATGCTCCTTTGTTTTTAAACTCCTAGGTTGAAACTTTTATCTATATATTAAGCAAAGAACTATATCAGTTACATACAAGTTCACTTAAATTCAAAAACTGCTTATAATTCAGGTAGTTCAGTTTATCTTTAGAGTACCAAATATTATGACTGATACACAAAATTACCTTTTGATGTTTTTAGCCATAACTCTTGAATTCTCTGACCGTTCTAATTATCCTACATCTTCCCATTTAGTTCATGGGAGATAAGAGAGCAAACTCATAGTACCAAAAAAGAGAGGAAAAGATGAAGTTTACCAACTTCTACCACAGTTTTAATGGCTCATGAGTAAAGAAACACAAAACTAAATGTATATTAAAAATTCAAAAATAATTTTTAAATCAGTTACATTTAGAAAATCAGTGTCTCTAGCAGCTAGCACAGCTTTTAAAGGTATCAGACATTACTGAGACATCTTAGCCCTCCTTAGACTTGTCTCCTTCTCTGCTCCTCATGCAAGTCACAGAGCTGTTAAACTCCTGTTAGCCTGGTGCTTCCACTTACTACGTCCCTAGTAAATGGTAGTCCCGACTATTATAAGTTTTAATAAATTCAGTCAAAATTAATATTTACGTACACTGTAAGATGTAAGCACATATTTGCTTTTAAATTATGTTTTTAGTTTTAAGTCCAAAGCAAAAATAATTTTACCTCATATTTTAATTTCTTGATTTCACAACAAAGTGCAGCATAAACAGTGATGACTTTGTTTAAGACCTAGTTTCATGGGTAAGGAAAATAGGAAAAGAAGTAAATGTTAGCAGGTAGCTAATGCATTATAAAAACAGATTTTTAAATTTAAGAAACCATACCTTGTTTTCAGTCTTTATGAGTTCCAAAAGGGAAGACTGTTCATAAGGCAAAAGCTATAGAAACAAAGGAAAAAACTTTTTTTTTATTTGAAAAAAAAAAAAAAAAAGCATTAAAATGTTAAGTGTACAAAAATTGAGCCTAGGTTTGTCTACTTAAACCTGTGTCAAAGCCTCTACTCAGCACTAGCGCCAGACCAGATGGGACAGAAATGCCTACTAGAAGATACGTGATTTCTTTCTGGGCTGGTGAAAATGTTCTGAAGTTGACTCTCCCACACTTATGTGAATACAGTAAAATCCAAAAAAGTATGACATGTGAATTATAGTCTAATAAAGCTGTCACTAAAAATGCCAATATGTGACTCAGCACATAATAAATGCTAAAGATTTGCTAATAATTAGCTCAGCGGTAACAGGCTATGGTTTCAAACATAAAACAAGATAGAGCTACTTCAAAATAAACAGCAGGAGTGACTTATTTTATGCATTAAAAATTATTCCTACATTAAGATCCGTTAAATAGTAAAAGGGAACTTTCTAGCAATGACATGTGTTGTATCTTAAGATAGGAGTTACATGGGTCTGTATGTTCACCAACCTCAATAAACAGTGTATTTATATTGAAATCTATGCATTGCACGGAAAATAACCTCAATAATGAGAAACAAATAAAACCTAGAAACTATCTCCTAACCTTCATGTTCTTAATGATGAAAAAAAAAAAAAAAAGCTGGCCAGTTGGAGTTTGTATCTTTTTTTAAGAACACAAAAATAACAAACAAAAGCACCTGCTAAGAAAAAATCAACAATTTCCTTCAAGTTTCATTTAGTCTCCAGATTCAAAATTTAAAAAAAAAAAAAATTCCATTCTTTAAAAATGTTTTCACCAAATAGTGTCTGCTGAAAATGTAAACATAAATTAAAAAAAAAATCAAATCAAGTCAAACCTTTAATGCTATAGGATCAAGATTGAAATCCCAAACATCTCCAATTGAATCATCCAGTGCATCCTCAATTCTTCTCAACTGAGATGTATACTCCTCAAGAAATTTCCCATAATTCTTAAGTTGGACTTCAGCATGAATTTCTAAATTTAAAGTTTAAAACAGTACATGAGAAGTACAGGTAATGAATTAGCGGACATTTACTTCAAATAATTACAAAAGTCACAACCAAGTGGGTAGTAAACGTTATTAAAGGTATTACTTGGGAATGTCTGGACTTCCTGAAAAAAGTTTTCAAAGCTAAACAATAATCCACTTTCAGTCTTCTCCTAATAGAAAAAAATACTTTTAAAAGCAACATTGTAGATGTATATAAAAAGATCATCTTAAAACTATATCTTTAAAATATTTTGAGTCATTATCCTACTTACTTTATAATCCAGGGCTTTTAAACAATCTGAATAAAACCTAAAACAATTCAAGTGTCCTGGTCCTATGTCTTAGTCATAAACAACTTTTTTGTAGGAAAAGAAACAGACATGACCTAAATCAGGTGCAAAAATCTATGCTGTCATAGAAGCAAAATTTCAAAATGTAATTCTTAATTCTGTTCACAATAAACTGCTTAAAAAATACCTATTGTTTTCCAAGGGTTTCACACCCATTTTCTTCACAATGAATTATTCCTATAATGCCTAATAGGTAAATTATCTTCTAGCCAACTAATGTAAAGTTCCCAGTTCTCCCTTATTTTGCAACTAATGTTCTGAGTCAGGAAGATCAATTGAGTTCATTAAGGTGCCCATCTCCTCATGGCATCAGCACAGGCTATTCTGGAAAACAATTAGTCTGGATATAAGACAGTCTAAAATACATCCAAAAAGTAATGAAAACTAAGCATAAGAAAGAAATGTCTCCTCTTCGTGAAAGCTTAAATATAAAACTGTGTAAGAGTCCCAGAATCCCAAGTACATGTCTGATTCTCAGTTACATGGGAAATGCCACAGAACCAGCCAAAGACCCAATTAAGGAGCAAATGAGTTATTAGTGGCAATGCTAGAGAAATATACTACTAAATTACTTATTTGGTCTGGGAATTCAAAAATTAGTAGGCAACAAAAAACCTTGAATGACATTAAAGTTCCTTGTGGATAAGATAATGAACAGTTGTAAAATTGGTAAACGTTAATAAAGAGGTAAGAAAGAAATGAAATGTAATAAGTAAAAAGAAACACAAAGTATACAAATAAGAAATTTTTTAAAAAGGAAAAACAAAAACAAAATCATAACATGGTGATCCTTTTGGGAAAACTGCATTTAAAAAAACAATTCACAAGGGATACATCCCAGTATCTGTGTGTCAAATATACAGATTAATATCACCAAAATAAGAAACCTACTACCAATTTATATTAATCTTCAGTAGAGTTTCCCAAGATAGTTTGACTTCTCAATTTTGCTGCCTAGAATGGAATGTTCGTGTTTTTGGGGCGGTGGTAGGGACTGGACTTTTAAGTTTAAATCAGACAATGAGAGCTTACAAAGCATAATTTGCACCAGATCGGCTGTAATTCCTGAAACCTGTCTAGCTGCAATGGAAAATTCAGGACATCACTGAAAAACAGCACTTAACCTAAGGAAAGGACGTGGCCGGAGAGAAATTGACATTCGTGTTTATTTTTACCGTGTGAAGAGTTCCTTTTGTCTATCTTGTACAATTAGAAGAACATGAAGGAAAAAACATTCAAACTCCCAAAAGTAGGTTTGGGGGGGAAGCAAGAAAAACAGGAAACCGAAACAGGAACTCGGACTTCAGCCTTTTCTAGAATTGAAACGCTCTGATGAGCCGGTGAAGACCGAGAGGCCGGAGAGGGGCCGGCTCAGCTCCTCGGCTGCTGGGCCTCCCAGGACGCGCCCCGCCCGCGCCCCTGGGCTGCAGAGTGGACGCCGCTCCCCCAGGCGCCGAAGAGCTCCCCACGAGAATCACAGCCGCAGCCGCCGAGTCCAACAGCATCAGCCCGACCCGCCAATGCTGGGACCCGCCACCCCGACAGGAACGCTCGAGAGCGCATCCTCACACCCCAAGGGGCACAGAGCGTCCCGGACGGGATGGCAGCGCAGCGATCGCGACGCGGAGCCACCCGCAGGGGCGCCGCCAGGGCTGAGCTGGGCCGGGGAGCGTCCGCCCGCAGCCCTGGCCCTGCCGCTCCCTTACTCTGTGAGCCGTCGTCAACGCGGTCGAACTCCCAGTCTGGGGACAGAGTCTCCACCGCCATCACCCCGACGCCCCCCCCCAGGCACAGCCCAAGCAGCCTGGGCGCTGACGGCAACCTGACCGCAAGGCGCTGTCACCTCACGTGACTTCCGGCCCTGGCCCCGCCCCCGTCGGGAGGGCTGGCCGGGCCTTGGCCCCGGCGGGCCGCGGGGACCGCTGGGAAAGCGAGTCCTGCGCGTGGCCGGAGGCGGCCGCCCCTCCTCCCTGCGTGGGCCTTGCCAGAGCCACTAGACAGCAGAGGTTGGAGGCCGCAGCCGAGCAAGCAGGAGAAAAGAGCAGATCTGGTCTGTTTATAGAGAACTAACCAGTTTGGCTGGCTAGTTGTATGTGGTCTCACTCACTCTGTTGTAATGTCTCTGTGCCCAGAATTACATCTATTGCATCTTGCTTCACAGCCCTGTCCTTAGAATCCTTTTTTTATCCCCTCGTCCAGGAATGTCCTGCTGGGTGTATTTCTTTTCCCCATATTTGAAACAATATCTAGAGTTTGAGATATTTTTCCTCTCACTTTTTAAGTTTTAAACTTTTTTTTTTTGGACGCAGTATTGAATTATAACTCAAGTGTTCATCATTGAAAAGCCAAATTGTGTAGGTCCAAGTCATAGCTGTTCCTTTCTAGCCATGTGATACCTGGTCAGATCATTTCAACGCAGACTCAAATTCCTCATATGTAA
Organism: Condylura cristata; assembly: GCF_000260355.1. Lineage (NCBI taxonomy): Eukaryota > Metazoa > Chordata > Mammalia > Eulipotyphla > Talpidae > Condylura > Condylura cristata. Next base: position 9,336,469 of record NW_004567105.1, read on the forward strand.
AATGGGGAGATTAATAGTCAACACTTAATGGGATTGATGAGAAGTTATTTAGTTTGTTCATGTACTCATGGAATATATCAACCACAACCCCAGGCTGGCCATGTAGGCTAGTTTGAGTCAATATAATTCTTTCCTTAAGTCTTAGCGGTTAACTATTTTAAATTTATACATCTTTAAATCTAATTCCACAGGCTAGCATTTCACATTTTATTAAAGAATTAGGTTATACTAAACTGACCAGTGTTGAACAGAAATGATGATAGCAGGCATCTTTGTCATGTTCCTGATTTTTTTTTTAAGTGCACACAGGTTTGACCATGAAAAGAAAGATACTTGATGTAATTTTTCTTTATGTACACCTTGTCGAGATAAAAGTAAAGTCCCTTCTAGTCCTTGTTTTGCAAGAGGTGTGTTGAAGTTTTGTTTATTTTGGCATTTATAAGTCCACATTGTTTAGAGCAATGATGGAACCATTTGATACAAGCAAACTAGTCTTTCCAAATTCTGTCTATTTTTATACAATGCAGTCACAAAAATGATTTTCATGTTTTTTAGTGTTTGAAAAAATCAAGAAGGGTATTTTATGGCATGTGAAAATTGCAAGCAGTTCAAATTCTAATGTCTATAAAGTTGTATTGGAATACAGATACATACATTTGTTTATATATCATCTGTGGTTGCTTTTGCACTTTAATGGCACTGTAATAATTTAATAGTTGCAATAGAAACTATATGACCTGCAAATTCTTGAAAATTTTGTCTAACCCTTTACAGAAAAGCATTTCCAGGACCTGGTTTAGAAGTCTTTATGAAAAACAATAACCCTCACCCCCACTCCCTCCCTATGATCCTTCCCCCACTCAGCCACTTCCCCAGGACATTGACGTCTTTGAGCCATTGAGAATGGGGTATTTACTGCCCTTCCTCCTTCTTGGCAGGTGCTGAACTCCCATTTCTTGTTACTGAAAACTCAGCTTTGCTTTCTAGCCATGTGCAGCTTGGTTTTATAGCCAACCCCATGTATCTTAAAAATGAACAGACTATGAAGTTATCAGCAGCCACTGCAGCACAAGTTCTGTCCCCCAGCCAGGGCGCAGCAAACCTCTCCTGTTTTGCCCACTGTTTCAGTCAGTCTACCTGTTCTGCTCCCCACTCTGGTGAATCCTTTACACCCTGCACCTCTGGCCTATAACCCCGTTCTGGGATGCATAAATAAATCAATCTTTTTAAAAAGAACAAACAGATACCGCAAGTTGAAAACAGCAGAATTTTTAACTACTCATTGAAAGAGAGAAAAATGAGTGAATGAATATATTTAAGAAAAGAAGGAGAGGAAAAGAGCCACCCTAAAAGCTTGGAGAAATGTACCAAACATCCAATATTTTGCTTTTTAGTCTGTTACTAAATACTGCAATCCCCTTTAACTTAAACATGGACTCAGCCTGCAAGGTCCAGCAAGTAGAGTGGATGACAGCTACACACATGCTGGTGGCAGGTAGAGACATTCTAAAAGATGCATGGACAAAAGTTCTTCCCAGCTCAGAGGAGTAGAAGACTATTTGGGAGAAGTAAGGGGATTATGGGAAGAAAGAATCAGGAAAAATTCCTTCAGAAAAACAAGCAATGTGGTCTTGCTGGGATTGCAATAAACGACAGGTGACAGGCCTTTTCTAGCGAGTACTAGTTTAGGCTAAATTACATGTGCAAATGAGCACGGAGAAATATGAGTAAATGCCAAATGGCAGAAGGCTCAGGAGTTCTGTTTGAGACAAGTGCTCAATCAAAATATGCCCGAGCCTTCATAGAACATTCTGTCACTGCTAAGCGTCATCTATCAGGACAAGGTCTGTGCCAGACCCTTTGGCAAGTGCTTTAAGCATAGTCGATTATTACAAGGGTCTGGATCCTTCCACAGCCAAGGCGCACAATCCTTCTTGCCTTGGCAGGAGAGTGTTAAGGCCACGACTTAGGTATCAGGTCGACTACTCATAAGGCAGGTCCCTGAGTAACTAACTGGTAGTAACTGGACCTTGTCCGGACCTGAAGCATCACCCCGTAGCGGTCCCTCCTCTTGGACAGGGGATATGGTCCCCGAGTCCCGGGCGACCGGCACTGGCCCCGCCCAGTCGCGTGGATTGGCCGCCCAGCTCTGCCAGCTGGAGGGGGCGGGGCCGTGCCAGCTGAGGGGCGGGGCCAAGTCCGTGGCTGCGAGGCCCCTGGCCGCTCGCAGGCGGAGCCGCCGACCGCTTCCCGCGCGGCGGAGCTGCGGGGCCGAACGCTCCTCTCCAGCATGCTGCGGCGCGGCAGCCAGGCGCTCCGGCGCTTCTCCACCAGCCGGGTGAGTCCTGCCCCGGCACAGCGCCCCCGCTCTCGCTGTAGGCTGGATTCCAGACCCTGCGGCGGGAGGGCCGGGGGCAGGGCCGGGGGTGGGCAGCGTTGTGTAGACTTTGCTAAAAGCCAAGAAGGCAATTTTAAAACTGTGAGACTGCGGCGAGGGTTAAGGGAGGGTCTCGAATGGGGTTTGTCCGGAGAATCATTTTGTTCTACCCGAAAGGGGGTGAGGATGCTGCTTGTGAACATCTGAGGTTTGGTTGGGATTGACACGGTGGAGACAGTCACTTGGCAAGGGAGACAGCTGGATTTCTTTCCTTTTTCATTTCAATGGGGAGATCCTTGTTACAGAGGGAGCGTAGTGAAAAGTCAGCCAGTTCCTCTTGGGCAATTGTGTGCCCAACAATCTAATTGTGTGCGCTCTCCCAACTGGCATGCCAGGCCCATTCAGATAATGGCTGGCACTCAGCGCTGGTGGTTGCAAGCTCATTATGCCTGAATGGCAGGAGGCAAGATTTCTAGGAGTATTGGGTGTTGCAGAAGCAGCCACCCTGGAACATTGTTAAACTGCAGCTCTGGCCCAGCCCCGGGCCCTGGAATTGCATCAGCTCCTCCAGAAATGGAATGAGAGTCGACACGTTGCATGTGGGGCTGGTTCCAGCGCTTCGCAGGCCTGGGAGAAAAGCCTCCTTGCATCTCTCTCAGCAGACGCCAAGCTCTTCAAGAAGGGGCAAAATCCGGCTGCGCAAATCGTCTCCTTTATAGGAAGTTCATGTTTGTTGTGTTATTATGAACGAATTTGCCTTTCCATTTGTCTTCAAATTGAAAAGTCTTATCATATGTGCTTGCAAGCATATCCATTGCTAAAAGCTTGGAGGCAGAGACTAGTAATGAGTAGCATCAAGAACTCGCCCAAAGTTGCATAATGGAAAACACTTTCTCCCCCCAGATAACCCCAAATAATGAAAATTCACTTTATACCTTGCAATCAATTAATCAATTCTAGTTACTTTATGGCATATTCTTCTTTTAAAAAATATAGCAATGACAAAAAAGGCTTGCCTTCCCAGAACTTCAGCTTGGTATGGTAAGCATTGCTCAGGTCTCCTTAGCTTTCTTCTATACATGCTACATGGGAATCTGGGTGGATGTTACAGAAGGCAAGGGGCTTGCGCCTGTTTTCTTGGCTTCCTATGTCCATGCCTTTCATTGAATTGTCTTTTTTTTTTTAAAAAAGAGCTTAAAAGGATCTTGAAAAATGAAAAGAAAATAGTAGTGGGGGTGACATAAGATTCTGTAACGAAGGGTAAACATCCTAGGTGGCAAATGACTAGATGAAAACATGCAGGTGGGGCAGTGCCAGGAATAGCCAGAGGCCACAGGCCTAAGTGAGGTGGTACCCAGGATACAGCGGCACTTGACTGGGAAGATGAGCAAAAGGTAAACATTGAATGATAAATAAAGAATTTGGTATATTTTACTCTGTAGAAAATAGGGCTCCATCCTCTCAACTATGGTCTTAGGAATTATTAAAAACCAAACAAGGTGGCTGTGAGTGCAAAATAATACAGTCACTTTAGAAAACTATTTGGCAGTTTTTATAAACCATAGATCTACTAACAGGCTCAGCAATTGTGCTCCTAGATATTTACCGGAGAGATGAAAACCAAATGTTCACACGTATACCTATTCATGAATATGTCCAAACAGGTTTTTGTCACAGTCACCCAAAACCTACTGAAATGGACTTAGAAATACTTAATGACTTCAACTTAGTGGTTTACCTGGATCTCTTTGGCTAGTACAACTATATATAGCCATAAAGCCTTTGTCAATAGGTTGTGACTGTCCACCACCATGATTTGCCTGTCTTGCTGCTTCATGATTTATCCCCAGGCTGGGGACTATACTGTTCTCATGTTTATTTTACATGCCTATTTAGCGTCCTCTACCAGTGTCCTGGACAAATCTGGCTGGTGGCTCTAGGCTTGTAGCCTGGTTTCAAGTCCTGCATCTTTTCTTGGAACCAACAAGATTCACAGACTTCGTATATAATAACTGACTTCATATATTAGTTCTAACAATAGTTCCTTAATTTGTTTGCTTATTTTCTGCTCTACTTTGGTGTCTGTTGGCTTTGAGTTCCTCCAAGTACAACTTCAAACCAGGTATAATTGTACATTAGTGCTGAGCACTTTGTCTAAGTCCTGAAAACAGCCTCTTGATCTTTGTATGTGCTTAATCTTTATAACATCTCAATGAGGTAGTCTCTATTGTTATGCCTATTTTATAGGTCAGTAAACCGAGACCTTGTTTTCAGTGTCATGACCAAAAGGATAAAATAATAAGTAAGAATTAAATAGTACCTACCTCCAAAGAGTTTACATGTTTGTAAGCAAATGGTGATGCGGTTAAGTAAAGAGTAATAACAGACAATACATCAAAAAAAGAAATAAAAATGGATAATAATATATGAAAACTAGCAGCTGGGGACATGCAAGTGGAGCAAGATATGATTTTTCATGCAGCAGATTGACAAAAATCACTGTATGTTAACAGGAGTCATAAAATAGTTCCTCACATAGACAGAAAGCCAATTTGACCTTATCTTAAAATTTAAATTTAAAAACAATCCTGAAATTTCACATATAGATACTGAGAAAAACATTTGTAAATGGACACATGAAGCATGTACAAGAATATTCATTGCCATTGTATCTGTCATAGTCATATTTTAATAGTAATATATTAAAAGTCAAAATGTAGCTTGGTGGGGAAATGAACAAATAAATTAAGACAGAGCTATGCTATCATTTCTACACAACAAATTTAAAGACTGAATTCTATGTACTGACAAAGAGGACATTATGCATCCTACGATTTTCCTTTGGATTATCTTCCAAAACAAGAAATAATATTTTATGTGGACATTTCCATGTATGTGAGCACCTAGAAGTTGCATTTAATGCACACCCAACTCTATGAAATGGTTTCTTTTGTGAAGGAATAAAGAACCCTAAATTGGGAGTGGTGGTCAAAGGGAAGTCTATCATTTATTTTTTAATAGGTAGATAGTGTATATACTATATGCATAATTCAAAATTAATTTAAAATTTTTCTGCAGTTTGAATCTAGTAGGTAAAACCGTGCACCGAGGTCCTGTCCCTCTGGCAAGCACTGGAGTCCACCTCAAGATGCCAGCTCTTTCGCTTGCCTCCCTCATTATTAAAGTCTTTGAAATGTTCTCTGTTTATCAGCCTCACCCAGGAGCTGTCTCTATTCTCCATGTTTGTGTTACAGATGCAAAAAAAAAAAAAAAAGGCAACTAGAAGATAGTTATTTGCTTAAGACCTCACAGCTAAGAAGGGGTAGTTGTAGATCTTGACCTCAGGTGCTCCAGCAGTGTGGTCTCTGTTTTTGATCCCTGTGCTACATGAAGTGTTTGCTCTTCACCTCTTTTGGAGGTAAAAGGCTCTTCCAGTTTTTATTTCTACTAGATATTGCAGGGGCATAAAGCAGTGTCATGTGGAAGTAGATCTTGCTTAGAGTCCAAACTCCTTTTAGTTATAAAATCTACTCTCTTGGTTAATATATGGCCTCATTTCACCAATGAATTGAAGTGGCCTATGAAAATAGATGCAATCCCAGTTCAAAATTAGAGCCAGGAGAAAATAAAAAATACTTCGGTGTGAATTTTTACTGCTATCTATTTGTAATGTAGTTTAGTGTAGGTCAAATTTTTAGTTCTAGATCATAGAGTTTTTAATAGTCCTAGAGTTACCTTATACGTGTGTCTTCTTCCCATGCTAAAATATCATTAGTCAGTTGGTCATCATTGAATTTCTTCCACAGGTGTATTTAAAAAACAAGCTGAAGTTGGCCCTTATTGGCCAGAGCCTCTTTGGACAGGAAGTCTACAGCCACCTGTGCAAACAGGGCCACCAAGTTGTGGGAGTGTTCACAGTTCCCGACAAGGATGGAAAAGCTGACCCACTAGGTGAGTTTCTCCTGGGACAGCTGAGCTAAGGACTCTGTGCTCACTTCAGTAATCGAACCTAGCACCCAGCATTTGAGCTGCCATCCATCTCTTAGCCATAGGCCCCCAACCCAGGCTGCACACAGGCAGGTGAGGTAAAGAGATAGCCAGCCACAAGGCAAACTGCAGGGTGCTCCCGATTTTCAGCCTAGAGTTATGTTGAGAAAGGGTGCAAGGCCTAGAGAAAGAAACAGCCTACAAACAGTAGAGGTTGGGGGGAAGAACTAGCAATTAGAAACCGTGACGTTGACATGGATCTTTACAAACTGCGGGTGGGATGCCACACTGGTTAGAAAACAGTATGTGATACTGCTACAGTTTTTCCATTTTCTCTCAGAAGCAGATGCTCTAGAGTTTATCCTAATTCTTGCTGCTACTATTAAAAAAAGTATACTTTAATACTCCTTTTCAAGAGTTCAGATTAAAAAAATGTTGGCCCAAGAGCACATATGCTCTTATTGCAAAAGCCTTTATGGGGAGGTGTGTTCTTGGCCTTGTTCTTGGCTGACTGGTGAAGTGGGGAGAAGGAACTCTACAAGCTCAGCTCAGCTCGGCAACTTTCTTCCTTTCTATGCTGGGATTTGTCTGTTTGACAGAAATAGCATCTCCTGGTCTATAGTTTGCCCTGTAGTAAGAGACTTCTCCCCAGAAAATGAGCAGGAAGAAATACATGCCAGAGGCTGAACATGTCTCATTTGGGTGGTGACACATTGGTACTTAGCTGCAAATCTAAAAAAAAATCAATGAATAAATGTTCTCCCAATGACTGTGTCAGTAGGGAATTGGGTCTACAAAAGCAAAGGCTTGAGTTAAAAACTCAAAATGTTGCCTAACCTCAAACTTTTGAGTTCAAATATACTGTGCCTTAAATATGTAGATTAAAAATAACTTTAGGAAAATAAATGGATCATGATAAAATTGTGATGGGTCAAATTCTGATCACAAATTATTCTTCACTCTGGTTTATTTGTAAATGTTTTGTGAATCTGTAAAAATACAATGTCTGAATTCATAGCGATACAAAATCATGGCTAACTTTTTTTTTAATAATTCTTTCCTATGCTCAGCTTTAGCTGCCGAAAAAGACGGGACCCCTGTGTTCAAGTTCCCTAGATGGAGAGTTAAGGGTAACACCATAAAGGAGGTGGCCGAGGCCTACAGATCCGTGGGAGCTGAGCTGAATGTTCTTCCCTTCTGCACACAGTTTATCCCCATGGATGTAATTGACAGCCCAAAGCACGGTTCCATCATTTATCATCCATCGATCCTCCCCAGGCACAGAGGTGCCTCTGCTATCAACTGGTATGTTCTTCTTTTTTAAATAACAGAGAAATGGGTCTATTTCCATTGCCCATCATATTTCTGTTTTTTCCCCAAGGAGATTTAAAAAATAAGTAAAATATCAGTGCTCTACTTATTTAAAAAATAAGTAAAATATCAGTATTGCTTCTATGGGTGCTGACATCCTCTGGCTTAACTGTCTATTGTCATTCATTGTCTACTTTTCGATGGCAGCCTACGTTTTACTTTAATATCATTGCTAATGCATCACTTTTTAGGAAGATTTATTTATTTATTTATGCATTTAAGAACTGGAGTACAGGACAGACATACGGGGGTGAGAAGAGTCACCAGAGACAGAGTGGGGAGCAGAGCAGGCAGGTCAACTGAAATATACTGCTGAGGGGAGGAACGGGGAGACAGGAAAGGTCTGCTGCTCCGTGTGGGTCAGCTCCCTGGCTGGGGATTGAACTCATGCTTCAGTGGCTGCAGACAGCTTGCAGTGCTGCTCTTTAACCTCTTGCACCACCAGGGAGGCCGTGGTACATCATTTTATGATAGTTAACTAATACTTTAATTTGAAATTCTTCTCTTTGCAGGACTCTAATTATGGGAGATAAGAAGGCTGGGTTTTCCATTTTCTGGGCTGATGATGGCTTAGACACAGGACCCATCCTTCTTCAGAGGTCCTGTGATGTTGAACCCAATGACACAGTGGATGTACTATATAATCGGTTTCTTTTCCCAGAAGGAATCAAGGCCATGGTCAGTATATCATCGAAAAGAGATTCTAACCCTTTCAAAGTTTTCGAAGTAATTTTTTTACTAAGAATTTGTATTCATTTTAATAAAAAATATAAAGCTGAAAAATCAATTTGATTTTATATTTACCAATAATGACATGTTTAGGATGGGAATATGAACCTTAAAATTTCTTAGTCTGTAAAACTGATCGTTTCTTCTGCAAGCAGTGATCTAACAGATGAAGGAGAAAACTTCATTTATTTTGTCATATTCTTGAATCTCCAAACCTTATTTATAAAGAAGTGTACAGAATCTTAAGAAATTTTTCTGTGTGGTTTGGACTTCCTTCAAATGTATTTTTTTTTAAAGATTTATTCATTTATTCCTACAGAACTGGGGTACAGGCCAGAGATGCGGAGGGTGAGAGGATTCACCAGAGACAGAGTGGGGAGTAGAACAGGCAGATCGAGGAAGTACACTGCTGAGGGGAGCAGCGGGCGGGTCAGGAGAGGTCTGCCGTGCCATGTGGATCTCCTCCGGGGCAGGCAGGGATCGAACTCATGCAGAAGCGGCTCCAGATTCTCAGTGCTATACTTTAACCCGCTGCGCCACCAGGGAGGGCCTCAAATGTATTTTTTAATGTAACCTGGCATTTGTAAAATTTATTCAGATTGTGCTCTGGATAAACATTTCAAAGAATGTGCACCACAAAGTAAAAATCCATTAGCTTATAAGTATGTGGAAAGATGTTTTTGGTGTCCGTATTTGTTTCCAGTGCTTTATATGGCAGAAGTAGCCACCCAGAAATGTACAATCTGATGATAAAACCAAGCCACAGTCATCAGTTTAGGGGAGCAGAAAGCAATGCTTTAGAGAGAAGAGCTTTGGTGTCAGAAAGGTGCCAGAGTTCTCATTTGACCACATACTTGTTGAAATGACAATAGACAATTCACTTAGCCTCTTTAGCTTTGGCTCCCTCATCTATAAAATGTACAGAATGCCCAACTGATAGGGTTGTAGTGAAAATTATGTGGTGTTGCGGTAAGCATCTGACCCATAGTAAGTGTTAGAAACAGATAGTTACATTCAAGATAGTAATACGGGTGTTCAACACCATTTGCTCAAGCCTGGACCCTATATGTGGTGCTGGACGACCAGCAGTGGGTGGAAGAATGAGCTAGGAGCTCGGCCCTCTTCCAGGCAGCTTCGTCCTTGTGCTCTTGGGGAGAACAGTCAGCAGCTGTATTTAGTAAGAAAACTGAGAACTTGAGCTTCTGTAGGTCCCCCCAGTGAAGGAGAGCGACTCTATAGTCAGTGTGAACATAAACAGGACACAGGAGAGACTGAAGGACACATCACAAGGGCAATCAAACTTGTGGATTCCTTTTCATTTTCATTTTTACTCCAGGTTTGCTAAGGTAGAAAGCAAATTGAGAAGCATTAATATAACAATATATTCCTTTTTAAGAATAATCATAATGAGACAAAATAATAGATGATGACTTATCTCATAATTGTGTCCTGAAAATATCCATTAAACCATCAAATGGGGGCTGAAGTTTATTTAAGGGGGTCATTTTTAAGAGTCCTTGCTTGATGCAGGCAGAAGGTAGTCCTGGACACAGATCTTACTTCTGACACCTCCAAGCTTTCTCGGCAATGTCGAGCCAGTTGCCTAACTTTGCTGAACTTCAGTTTCCTCACCTGTAAAAGAGGAATCATAGCATCCACCTTGCAGAATTGTTGTGATGTTTGCAAAGAATATTCTACGTAAAGGAGCTATCACTCTGCCTTGCGTACAGCAAGACCTAAAGAAATGGTAGTTGGTATTGTAATGTGACTCTGTGCGCAGATTTGCATGTAGTGATTCTGGTAAGCAGGAATTTGGGCCACAAGGCTCTGCCATTGTTGACCACTGGCTTATGACACAGGCCACAGGTAACATTTCTGGTTTTAGGTGGAAGCTGTGCAACTCATAGCTGATGGAAAGGCACCTCGTATTCCCCAGCCAGAAGAAGGGGCAACCTATGAAGGCATCCAGAAGAAGGAGAATGCTGAGGTATTTATGTCAGTGCACTGATGCACCTCAAGTTCAGGGCCTTCCTGTTTCAGTACCCAGTATGCCATGTTCTCACCAAGTGATAGCTCTCCAGGTCAGCCTGCACTAGCTCTGCCAACTTCTGCCACTGATGGAGATACTTGCTTCCGTTGCCTTTGGAAACACGAGGAGGTTGAGTCTGTGCTCTGTGCTTTCCTAGATTTCCTGGGACCAGTCTGCTGAAGTTTTGCACAACTGGATCCGAGGTCATGATAAAGTCCCCGGAGCTTGGACAGAGATAAATGGACAGGTATGTTCCAGGCTTTTTCATGTTACCTTTGTAAGAGATACTATATTTAGTACTGTCTTTTCCTTGGTGATTCTAGGCCTATCTGAAGAACTCAAAAAAAACCCTCCCTCTTTTCTCAGCAAATATCGAACATTTGCTATGAGCAGACCCCAGTCCCAGCGTCTGCTCTTAGGAAGCCTACAGTTGTGTGGAGAATTGAATAAGTACAATGCAATAAGACTAGTGCTGTCACTGAGGCCTAGACTCGGACATGTGAGGAAAAATTTCTAGGAAAGCTGAGCACTAAAAAAATATATATATAAATTTAAAAAAGAACAAAGTTAAAATTTAAGAAATATTAGAGACATTAAACAATACAAAACAAAATAATAAATGTAGAGATATACTTTCAAAAAAGAAAAAAGAAAAGCTGAGCACATCACTTGCTCATGACAGACAGCATTGACACAGGAGACTAGAGACAGGGAGGTGAAAACCCAGAGGCAGGGGAACACATTTCCCAGTCAGGGAACTTGTGAAAGAGTTCCATGAAGCCTGAGCCTCAGGTGGGAGGAGCAGGTGTGGAGGCAGGGGAGAAGTGGGAAGGGGCAGGCACCCACAGACTGAGATTATACCCCTTCTAGGAAAGTTCCTGACCTGTCTTACACCCTGGTGGGGTTGGGTATCTCTCCCTAAGTACCAACGATACACTACTACTTCTGCTGTAACTGCCTTGGTGTTGTTATTAATCTGCATCTCCTCCTCCAGTTATCATCCTGATAATCTCAGCATTTAAGGAGGGTTCTCAATGCATATTAGGTGCTAATAAAAATATACAAAAGCAATGAAAGACCAGGCCGTTGTTCAGTGCAGTGGTTGAGACTATGGTGCTCCTGCTAAAATGCGTTGTAAAGGAGGGCATTCTCCTTAACCTTTCGGTGTCTTGGTTTCCTCACTGCAAATGGGAATAGTTACAGTGACTTCTGCGTAGGTCATGGTTTGTTGTGAAGATTAGGTGAGTTAACACAGATGAATTCATTAATTACTTGGTTCCTGGCACAGAGTAAGGATTCAATAAATGTTAGCTCTTATACTGTTCAATAAATGATCGCCAGTTGGCATAAACTGATCACAGCAATTGCACCAGAAGATGGATGTCAAGTTCTCTTGGTGACAGTCTGGCTCCAGTCCTCCTACCAAGCACTCACTTCTCATCACTTCTCTACTGCACTGTAATACAGACAGACACTGTGTTGAAATAAGCCAGCTTACCAAGGTGCAGAAGAGACAACCATCTGAGCTGATCCAGTCCACTGCTCTTCCTCCCACGGACCTGGGGAGCAGGGGCTGCTGCCTACGGCCTTTGGCTGTTTATGCGCCTGTGCTTATGTGTTACCCTAAGGGACCTTGGAGAAAGGCCTTTGTAACGTATGTTCATGTCAGATCTCAAGCTTCCCCCCATCTTGGGCTCCAGACAGGGATGTGTGGAGGGGGTTTGGGGGTGACTCTGGACAGCCCCAGGGCACAGCAGCCAGAGTCCATACTGGCCGAGTCATCACATCCATAAGCACCAAGCTGCGGAACAAGGAGTGTGTCACTGAGGCACTATGCAGGGCCAAGTTCAAGTTCCCTGGTGGCCAGACTATCCGTCTTTGTAAGAAAAGGGACTTTACCAAGTTTAATGCAGATGAGTTTGAAGACATGGTTTCCGAAAAGTGGCTCATCCCAGAGGACTATGGGGCAAGTACATCCCAAATCACAGCTCCCTGGACAAATGACCAGCCCTGCACTTCTGAGAGCAAAAGAGTTGCTTCCTTTTCAGTCACGCAAATGAAATCTACATTCCCATCCAAAAAAAGAAAAGAAAAAAAGGGTAACCTTTCCGTAGACGAAAGTTTGACCATTGCTATTTCCCAAACTGGCCACCAGGGGCGCACAGCAGCATTCTCCTGATGTTTCCTTAAAGTCTATTCCATAAATGTTGACTGGGAGATGGAAGGTGGGGATCCGGACTTTTTTTGAACTAAAAACTTCTGGGGGATCTAGTTTCAAGATGCATCATTTGGCTTAAAGACGCAGTAAGAACTTGCGACGAGACCGAGTGAGGACTTTTCTCTCGTGACATGGGGCAGCTCCCAGTCATTCACAATCGCCAGGAAAACCACCATCGTCCCCAGGCTGATTTTGGTACTTAACTCAATAAACGACAGAAGCTACTCAACGCTTGATTATAAAACAGGCTACGTGATTCCCCAGCTGCAGGCTAATGTCAGTGTGACTAAGCTGTGCTGTTTGGTAGGTTAGGTGCACTTTTAATATACAATATTTTCAATTTACAAAGGATTTTTCAGACTTAACCCCACCACAAGCGGAGGAAGATCTGTGGGGTTTGTTTTCCTACTGTGCATCTGTCCCATACACCTCCAATCCCCTGGAAACCTACCTTTAGCCTACAAAGTCTGTGGGAGCTTTCTGCCTCATTCTCCTTGTTCTGAGTGAATGAATAATACGTGTATGTATCCAGGCTGCCTACCTGTGGGACAGCGTTGAACCTCTTCAATCACATATTGGCAAACCAGCTCTTGTTTGGCTCGGTCTCCAGATGTCTGGCACGGTCTCTCACATTGGGGTGTCCTAAAGTGATCATGAATAATCATTTGAATTCCAGGTTTCTGTAGGGGATGTTGCTTGTACACACCCCTAGAGACAGCCTTCCCCTCCTCATCTCACAACCTAGCTCTTGTTTCTTTCTTAGATGGTCACTTTCTATGGCTCGTCCTTACTGAACCGCGCTGTGCCTCCTGGAGAATGCCTAGAAATTAAAGGCGCCAAGAAGCCTGGCCTTGTCACCAAAAATGGACTCGTTCTTTTTGGTAACGATGGAAAAGCAGTGAGTGTCCGCAGGGTCACCTATAAGAGAACTTGTCAGTTTCCTTCTCTACCCCTGCTGTGAGGGCACTGCCTTCGGGAGGTCACTGCCTTTGGGAGGTCACTGCCTTCGGGAGGTCACTGCCTTCGGGAGGTCACCGGGCTCTGCAGTGGGGGGTGGGAAGCCTGAGGTGCCTGTGCCCCACTTCTCTTTGGAGTGAGCAGGCTCTTTGAGTGTTGACAAGGACAAGCCCCCTTAGGATGGGCCCCGAGACCCGCAGGCAGCTTTGTGACCGTGTAGGATGAGCTTGGAGTCCAGCCAGGAGGCGGACATGGCCTCTGTCTTACCATCGACTTGTCTCAGCCAGGCCGCTTCCCTCTAAGCCTCCGTTTTCATCGCTGCGGGAACAGAGTGACGTGTCTCTCTGCTCCCCATACCAGCGTCCTGGGGTATCAAGTGAGGTGAATGTGACCTTCCTCCAGAGGCGTGTCGGCTTTTTCTCCCCAGGCCGCCACCCACCCATGTGCCTGTATTGGGAGTGAGGTATGGGCGCTGAGGCTCAGGGGCCCCCAGTGAAGAAAGCAAATGGCATGTTGCAGATTATAAGGCGCTTTCTGGTAGCTCGCAAGACACACAGTTACCAAGGTCGTAGGTTTGAGAGTCCAACTAGTTCTGGGTGCCATTCCCAGCTCAGATATTTCTGAGCTGTGTAGCGTTGGACTAATTACTTAATCTCACTGAGCCTCAATTTTCTTATCAGTAAAATGAGGGTAATGCTAGCACCTGTTTCCATATTTAAATAAACTAGGTCACTACACCCAAGAGGAGAAAGCAAACGTAAAAAAAAAAAAATGAACAATATGTAAAATATCTGTAAATAAATCGTAAAATATCTGTAAAAAAATCAATCATAAATAAATAAGCTAAGTTAGCCAGTCCATTTCAGTCCTTTTGCACATAATGGTGAGTGCTTTTAATTCCTATTTATATGCTCTTCATACCTATATCATATCTAAGACTCCTCTTATCAACTTTGCGTTGAATTGTCCTGTTCCTCAATTTTCCTGTGTGGGCGTTGCCATTTTGTAGCTGATGGTGAGAAGTCTGCAGTTTGAAGATGGAAAAATGATTCCTGCCTCTCAGTACTTTTCAGCGGGTGAGACATCAGTGATAGAACTTACAGCCGAAGAGGCGAAGGTGGCAGAGACCATCAAGGTGAGCCTGTGAAGCCCTCCATGCCCCTCTTCACTTGGGAAGCTGAAGCCTTTTGTAACTGGCACCATCCGTCCTCAAAGTAGGTGGCCTTTTCTACTTTCTCGTATTTTCTATCAGCTGTCAGAGGAAATGAAGCCCCACACCTATATGCAAACATGCCGCTCGCTGCTCATTCACATAGATAGTCCGAGGTGGTTCTAGGTTGGCCCAGGCATTAGGCTAAAGCTGCAGCCTTGAGGATTCGGGATGCTCTCATGCAGGGGCCCAGGCTTTGCTGTCTTCAAGGTCACGTGGGGATCGTTTCCACTCTCGACAATCCAGAAGAGCAAAAGCGTAGAGAATTCTGTGAGGGAGGATTTTCATGAGCTCAGACAGGGCGTACAGGTCCCTTTGTTCATACTCATTTAAGATGGCTGCACAGCATGGGCGCAGGAGAGCTGAGAAGTATTCAGGTCACAGATCCAAGAGGAAGAAGTAGGTACTGTGAGGAGCCAGCCAAGGGGTGGCTGTGTGGCACCGCCCTCCTAAAAAACTCTCTTTTGCTACAGGTCATCTGGGCTGGAATTTTAAGCAACGTGCCTGTTATTGAAAACACCACAGACTTCTTTAAATCTGGAGCGAGCTCAATGGACGTTGTCAGGTGACACCACTATCTGTCATTGACTCTCACCCTCCACTAGGGATTTTGACTTTGACTTTGAAAATCAAATTAGAACCCTTCTGGTGGATGTTCTCACTCAGTCATACCCACCACATTTCTCCCAACTTGATCTTCTCTGGGTTCGTTTGTTTACTTCCAGGTCAAACACATCTACTTGTCCCCCACTTTTATTTTTTTATGCATTTTATTTTTGAAGATGTATTTTTATTTATTTATGTATATAAGACCTGGGTGTAAGCCAGAGATGTAAGGGGTAAGAGGGTCCACCAGAAAGAGTGGGGAGCAGAACAGGTGGGTCCCCTAAGAGCCACTGCTGAAGGGGCAGCAGGCGAGACAGGAGAGGTCTGCTGCACCATGTGGGTCAGCTCCTTGGCTGGGGATGGAACTCAGGCCACAGTGACTGGCCATAGCTGTTAGCGCTGAGACTTTAATCCCTGCATCACCAGGGAAGCCCTGCTCCCTGCTTTTGGTGGCTAATCAGAAACTGTTTACCTATTGCTTATTTACCTAGAAACAGAACCCTTCCGATTGTTTGTTTCTTTTAAAAATTTGTCCTCACATAGCTGATTTTCCTATAACATGAGCTGGGAATTGGGAAGCTCAGGGCAGAGAATGATAATCAGGAAATCCTATGTAGTCCATACTTACTATTAATTCTGTCCCTTCCCACCCCCTCATTTTTCTTTCCTATCCATCCAAATTGCCCGGCAAGACACATCTAAAATGAGGACTAGTCGGCTACTTGCAACAGTAGAGATAATCACCCTGAAGTCAGAATTTCTCTTTAGAAATTTATAGCAAATTGACATGACTGGAGTCGTTCCTGGAAGGACCCTCTCTGTCAAGGAGAATCTATCAGGACCCTAATAATGGAGAACCCAGCAAAGTATTTCATTTTGAGGGCCACATGATACCCATCCACTAACTGAACAGGGTGAAGAATGTTGCTTTTTGACATATCCTTCCTTTTGACACAGCAAGTGTCCATGGTGGCGAGATATACCTTTTTTCATTTATTTCACAAAACTTATTGAGCACTTACTAAATATCAGAAATGGTTTTTGACATGAATACGGTCATGAATGAGATAGTGTCTTCATTCCTGGAGATTTTATTCCAAAGATGATCTAAAGAATGTCATATCAAGGGTATCATTATCAGAAGTCCAAGATTTTGGCTTTTTCCAATTGCCAATTTCTCAACTACAGTTTGTGAGTTCCCAGAAACTTCCCACATCTTTAACTAAAGTACTGTTAATATCATTTATGGATTTATTTGCTAACAAGATATTCCTGCAAGAGTAGCTCACCTCCTGTTTGAGTATCTGACTTAGTATCTGATATTTTCACCAAACTACAAAGGCACCTCATTTATTTTTGAGAATAGATGAGCAACTGCAGTAGGTTTTCCAATTATATCTAGTATACCACTCCTATTTAAGAAATGTCCAAAAATAATTTCTATTTGAAAAATTAATAGCCAAATTAACAGAACAATTAACAGCCAGAGGATGGGGAAGGAGTTAAAAAATGAGATTGACTTACATACAGAATGGTTCTCGTTAGTACTTACACCAATCAAGTAATTAAGTAAGTGTTCTATTCTTACACTTAATGTAAAGAAAATATTCTATATGACAGTTATTTCTCCTAAGCATTACATTCGGAAAATTCCTTTATTTATGACTTATTATTCCTTGAGAAGATTTGAATGGAAAGGAACTGATTTTACGTGCCTGTTTTTATCTTGCTTGCAAATAACTAAAATGTGTTTACCTTGATTTTTTTTAGTCATGTAAAAAATTAAAAACAAAAATATTACCACAAGGCAGCTTTTTAAACATTTTTCTTCTGAGTCTTCTCAGTTTCATTGATTTATCATCATAGAGGGTCTCAGAGATATAAGCAGCTGTCTGATATAAGTCATACTCAGAGTAACTTGACAAGTATAATCACACAGTCCCCCTTCACCCTTTTAAAAATGTTAAGTAACATGACCTGGTTCTTACTTTAAGGCTGGTTGAAGAGATCAAACAGAAATGCGGTGGGCTTCAGTTACAGAATGAAGATGTCTACATGGCTACCAGGTTTGAAGATTTCATCCAGAAAGTCGTGAGGAAGCTGAGGGGAGAAGATCAGGAAGCAGAACTCATAGTGGACTATGTAAGCTTTGCCTTGGTGTTTCCAATCTAAATTGTTAAGATCTAGAGGCTAGAGAGGAATTCTGTGCTTTCATGTATTTGTGTTAATATATTTATAAATAAAAAACCCGGTGTACCTCAGCTGAAGAAGGGATAAACAAAAGTGATATATTTGTATACTGGAATATTATTTGGCTAGAAAAAAGGAATCAACGTGATGAAGTATGCTACCACACATGTTACTCTTGAGTACATGATGCTAACGGAAAGAAATCAAATGCAAAAGGCCATGTAGTGTATGCTTTCATTCAGATGAGATGTCTAGACTAGGAAAATCCACAAGTCAGTGTTTTGGGGGGCTCGGAGGTAGAGGAGAGTTAAGCAGAGAATGTTGCCAGCAGATACAAGTTTCCTTCTGGGGTGATAAAAATGTTCCTTAATCGGATAGTGGTAGTGGTTGCAAAACTCTGTGAACATACTCAAAACCAAAGAATTATACATTTTAAAGGGTGAATTTCAAGGTATCTGAACTGTTTCTCAATATAATAAAGAATTCCATAGTATCTAGGTCATATCTCAATATAATAAAGTCTTATTGTTAAAAACTGCAAGTATAAACTTTCCTCCCCGCGTGGCTAATGGCTGCTGATTTTCACATAAACCCTAGTTGCAAGGGTAACAAACTGGCCTTGTATGGTGTACGAGTTACTACTCGCATCCCAGGTTACTAGAGAACTCTTGCAAGAGAGACTGGACGAAAGCAAGTGAATATGCCGCAAAACTGACAGTTCTTGCAGAGACTCGCCTGTTTTTCTTGAGCAAATGGATTCCTGAAAGCCTTTGGTTCATTTTCAGAGTTCTGAGAAAAATAATTTGGACAATATTTTTAAGTGTTCTCTTGGCTTTTAGGAAGGAGCAGATTTTCAGAGAACCCAAAGCTGCTATTCTATTCCAGGACTTCTCATCCACTTATGGTTAATACAACATCATCTGCTTAAGGACATGAGTGTTGGGGGCTGACCAACGTGTGATTGCATCCAAGTAACGTTGCTTGTTAGCTGTCTGGCCCTTGCAGTTACTTAACTTCTCTAAGTCTTAGGTCTTAAATGGCACAATGATACTATCCGTCTCATGGGATTTGGGGGGCTATTTATATTTAAAGCTCTTAGCTTATTCCCAGAAGGGTGAGTTTAGAAAGCTGGACTATGTGCAGGGACTTAACACATCATTTCAGATGAAATTTCCTCCATGACACGTGGACTTATGTCATGGAGTCTGAGTACTCGGTGTGGGATAAGGTGTGGTCCCACTTGCTATCCCTTTTGTAAGTATTATCGGTTTCTCTAGATGAAAATTATCTTTAAAATCATTAAATTTCGGCCCTCCCTGGTGGCGCAGCGGGTTAAAGCACAGCACTAAGAAGCTAAGGCCATTTCTGCATGAGTTCGATCCCCGCCTGCCCCGGAGGTGACCGCATGGCGCGGCAGACCTCCCCTGACCCGCCCGCTGCTCCCCTCAGCAGTGTACTTCGTAGATCTGCCTGTTCTGCTCCCCACTTTGTCTCTGGTGGCTCTCCCACCCTCCACATCTCTGGCCTGTACCCCAGTTCTGTATGAATAAATAAATAAATATCTTAAAAAAATCATTAAATTTCCTCTTTAGTGCCTTGCACTCATATGGAGTTTTATGCCCACAGTGCTCTTTCACATATATCAATTATTCTTCATAATAACTCAAGTGGTATCATTATCACCATGTTATTGCTGGGGGAAAAACGGAATTTCATCCAAGTTAATGAACTAACTTAAATTCACTTACTATCTCTGGAAGAGAATAAAATGAAAGTCATTTGTATGTAAAAGAGAAATGAAAATGGGGAGGAACATCAGGAAAGGAAATTTAAAGTTCTAACAGTGTAAAAAGAAACCAACAGACAAAAGCAATTTCAATGGTTTCAAGAAGTGACTGTATGCTAGAGACGTTGCCGCTAGGTGGCGGTGTTTCCTTCATCTGGAAGGCTTGCGACTGTTCTGGGCTGAGCCTGGAGTACTTGGCCATCACACTCCTGCTAGTTGTCAGTGCTTAGCACTCAGTGTATCACGATACCCAGATATTTCATACTCGTATCTTCTAGACAGTAAGAACGAGAATCCCCCCAACTTGCCTTATCCCTCTGCATTAATGAATAACTTTCTCTGTTGCTCTTTAGTACCAAAAGGATAAGCACAGAAATCTGCTGAATCTATTAAACGTAATTCTCGCTCTTAAGGTGTCAAAGGAGATCAACGAAAGGACGGTTAAAATGCCTTATCAGTGCTTTATAAACGGACAGTTCACTGATGCTGATGATGGAGAGACATACGACACCATCAACCCGACGGACGGATCGGTGAGTGACGACTCCTGAGTGCAACAACCCCGGGTTGTCAGTTGTGGCCTCATGCAGAGCTGGAAAGTGACCGTCTTAAGTTGCTTGATTCTATCACTCTGCCTCTGAGCGTTTAACATAAATATCTTTCACTGAACACCATTTCTTTCAGTATTCACCTCTGGGACCGGCTGCTATTGTAGTAACTATTGTAGTAAATGTTTTATAGAATTAATACTCATGATGAATTTAGACAGACACCTATACCTGTCAGAGGCATCTCCCTGTGTAACTGTATGTGGGGAACTGCATACTTTGCAAGCTCATGGGGAGAAGCTCAACTCCCTGGGCCAGTTGAAGCAGCACTTACGCCCCCAAGATGCATCCTTCCACGCTGCAGTGGGACTGGAAAAGGACCAGCTCTGTCAGACTCACAATTTTCATGTTAAAAATCATTTCATTTTCGTTACTATATTGCCGGGCATATTATTTCTGCGTCATAAAATTCTTTGAATTGCACAATCCAAAGCTAATATGTTAATTCCAATATGTCTATATATTCTCTATATGGAAGCTACAACCTTTTTACTTCTCTTGAAATAGACAATATGCAGAGTATCCTATGCTTCTTTGGTGGATGTCGATAAAGCAGTAGCTGCAGCGAAAGATGCTTTTGAAAATGGTGAATGGGGAAGAATGAATGCAAGAGAAAGAGGAAGGTTGATGTACAGGTGTGTTTTTTTAAAAAATACCAGTATGCTACCTTTGAAATAAGCTAATGTGATAAGATTTTTAAAATTTTTTTCAAAGTACTCTAGGATAAAATCATTCTAGAATGTGCCTAGTATATATGTCTGCTACTTGCATTTCATAAAACCCTGCCTCTGTGAGTTTCTGTATCATTGTTTGTATCAGTCAGGATCCTAGTAGGAAAAGAAAATTTAGCACAGGACTATTTACAAAGAAATGGGCAAGGTCAAGGGACTCCAGCAAAGGATAATAAAGTGTCCAGGCAGGAAAGGAGAGGGGGGATGACGCGGGCGGGCCAGGATGGGCTGTCACCAGAGTCTGGCAAGCTCTGTGCGTGTAGGTGGAAACCACTCTGCAGGGTTTGTGGTGGAGAAATGCAGCAGTGGTGAGCCCAGCTCCTCTGTGAGGGAATCAGAGAACTTACTCCCGACCACTCCTCCCGAGTTTGCCAGTCCTGGGCGGGGCGGGGGTTCTCACCCTTGGCCTCTCACTAGCCAAGCCCAGTCAGAGCACAGCGGCACAGACGTGGGCCTGGACAGGTCATGCTCCAGGCGGGGAAAGGTGGGGCAGGAAGAGGGAGCAGGAGGTGGAGACTGTCCTGCACTGTTCTTTCTTTTTTTTTAAATTTTCTGCACTGGAATTTCTTTTCTTATTTTTGATTGTAATATTTTTCTTATTTTTTATTTTTTACATCATTCTTCATTTTGTGCATTTTTTCATCTCACTTGTAATCCCTATGGGCTTCCCACCACCAAATCACCCGTGTGCCATCACCATAGTCCAATGCACTCTCCCCACCCCAGTTCCAATCCCTTCCCTCCCTCTCATCCCCATAAAATGTCTCTGGTTTATAATTGTTCTTTGGTTTCATTTGTATTCTATTACATTTGTTTGTCTCTTTTTTCCCCTGATCCCTTGGACAGCTGCACCCCCGTGTTTATTGCTGCTCTATTTATAATAGGAAAGACATGGAATCAACCCAAATGCCCCAAAACAAAAGACTGGATTAAAAAGATGTGGCACATATATACAATGGAATATTACTCAGCAATCAAAAAGATAAACACATGCCTTTTGCAGCAACATGGATGGAGCTGGGAGGGATCATACTTAGTGAAATTAGCCAGAAACAAAAAAGAAAACACCGGGTGGTGTCACTCATTGCACTGTTATTTCTAAAGACAAGTTTAAAGTCTACTTGATATGTTAGGAATGGGAGCAAGGAGGGAAAATACTAAGTCCAGGAAGGGTGTTGAAAACTGATCACTAAGAGAGATACCCAGAGCAGTTAGACACACAAGTTCAACTTTCTACTTACCTGAAGCCAAAACAGCTGGCCTTTGTCAAAAGATCCCTCAAGAATAGAATCTAGAAGCAGCAGTGGGCAGTGAGAGGGAGGGCCTCCAGCTTTAGAAGGGTTCGAAGAAGTGGCTCAGAGAACCACTAACGGATGGGAGGAAAAGAAATGGTGGTGGCAAGCACAAAAAATGAATTTTTAATATTTTATAATCATTAAACAACTCCAGGCATGTCTTCCTATAGAAACGGCACCAGACAGAAGTCTACTGTGCTGATCATATTCATTTGCTATCGTGTACTCTTTAGTGAGTGTTGGAAATGGTTCTGCACCAACTGCAATTGTTTCATAGGTTCACGGGAGCTGTGGGTACTTGCTGACATCACCCTGAACACCCTCACATCACTAATCTCCTTGAATGATTGGGACACAGTCGCTGTCCTACTTCTTACACATTTGCAAGACAAATCACACATGCTCCCAGCACCCTCTGCTTGTCCTTTGTAACTCTTGCAGCCAGTGATTTATGAATTTATTTCTTAAGTGTCTGCCTGTCCCTGGAGACATGAGGACAGAGACCTGTTCCATTTGTGTTCATCTCAGCTTGTGAATAACAGGGGCTCGATCAATGCTTGCTGAATGAATTTCTTTCACTGACCACTAGACTTGCAGACCTACTGGAAGAGAACCAAGAAGAACTGGCAACTATTGAGGCCCTGGATTCAGGGGCCGTCTACACGTTGGCTCTGAAGACTCACATTGGAATGTCTGTGCAAACATTCAGATATTTTGCTGGCTGGTGTGACAAAATCCAGGTTAGTGCAAATGTCATCTCATGCTTCTAAGTCACTCCGAAAGGAAAAGGGAACCACATTTATTCCTCTGTGGAGACACTGTATTTATTCCTCTTGTGAGATTTTCATACCTCATCCTTTTTAACAGTTGCCTCCAGGAGGGGATGCTTATTATCCCTCATGGCAGGTAAGGAAACTGGGTGAAGACAATGAATGATTTGACTGCGGCACATTTAAGTCAGTAAACCATAGAGCTAGGTCTTGGATGCAAGATTTTCAGAATCTGAAGTGTGATGATGTTTAGTTCTTTATTATAATGTATCCTGAGAGTGTCTATTAGTCTCTAGGGTATTTAAGGAGAAGCCCTCCAAGGTGGAGGGATTGCAAAATCCCTGATCTCTTGCAGAGACCAGAGTAATAACAGGTGGGTTAAGCAGTCTGACTCTAAGGTAAAAGAGTCAAGACCTGAGTACCAAGAATATTTCACGTTCCCTTGTACCGTAAGGAAGTTGACAGTATGTACTGTGACAACAGAAAACCACACTTGGCCGTCACTCTCTGCCATGGAACCTGGAGAGCATCATCTCTTATCTGGGTAATTTCATAGAGGAGTGCTGTTACGGAGAGCACACAGAAGCAAGAATGCTGGGCCATCAGTAAACACTCTCTGCTATGCCAAGAAATTGGGAATGGAGGTGACTAAATTTGAATTATGTGAATCCTCTGGCGTCTCGATTCTTTCAAAACCAACGCAGCAGTTCCTTTTTGGCGTGGATATATTTCTTATGGGTCGAACACTGCCTTTTCACATCAGAGGTGACTAAATTTGAATTATGTGAATCCTCTGGCGTCTCGATTCTTTCAAAACCAACGCAGCAGTTCCTTTTTGGCGTGGATATATTTCTTATGGGTCGAACACTGCCTTTTCACATCAGCTAAAGCAAAATAAGAGAGGTGGACAGAAAATGGAATCTTTGAGTTTAAATTGACTCATTTAAGTTGGTAAAATAAGGGTCGCCCTTTATATCTCTAGGGCTCTACGATTCCAATCAACCAGGCCCGCCCCAATCGCAACCTGACCTTCACTAAGAAGGAGCCGCTTGGGTAAGACGAGGAGAGAGCCTCTGACCCGCGTGTGCTCCGAGTTCGAGACAACTAAGCCATGGTCTTTCTACCCTGCAGCGTCTGCGCCATTATCATCCCCTGGAACTACCCCCTGATGATGCTGGCTTGGAAGAGCGCCGCCTGCTTGGCGGCCGGCAACACCTTAGTGCTCAAGCCTGCACAGGTGAGAGGCAGGAGGCCAGGCGCAAATGCCCCCTCAGATGTACCTGAAAATAAGACATACATTTATATAGGGTATGTCTTTAAGCAAAAGTGGGGCTGTGTATCGTGACCCCATTTCCTATGTCATGGGCGTCTTTCCACCTTAGTGCTTGTTCACAGGTAGCTGCTATCAAATACTTCCTCAAGAGGCGGCATGATTTAGCTTCATGACAGTGGAAGCAAGTGGAGTGTACATCAGTGAAATCCACTGCAAAATGCCAAATGCCCCCAAATTAGGGAATTCTGTACAGTTTTTGAGTCCGAAGAGGGCAATTGCTGTCTGCTTCTCTCCAGGTCACGCCCTTAACAGCTTTGAAGTTTGCAGAACTTTCCGCTCTGGCAGGCTTTCCAAAGGGGGTGATCAACATCATCCCAGGCTCAGGTAAGATGTCGCGTGAGCCTCTGGCTAGACGGAACGCTGCTTCCAGAGCACTTGAGTGGCTGCTTTCCCACTGGAGTTTTGTCCTGAACTGCAACTGTATTAAAATTAAATCCAGTTTAGCCACCGGTTAAGGATAAACACGCCACTCTGGGCTGAGTCCCGTGGCCATGGAGGGGTAAGTGAGGAGAGTGGGGGCCGGCAACTGGGCAGCTTCCCTAAAGTGGACCAGGTTCCCTCTCCCAATACTACTTTGAAAGGAAAAACCAAGGCTGCTTTGTCATTTTAGGGGCACAGAGGGCATTATGGACATCTTTGTGAGTTTGTGATGAATACAGAAAACATAAAGCTAAGATCTAAATGAGATCTTAGGAGTCCAGTTATGAATTCTCCACTATAAGAGTACAAGTGTTTCAATGCATGTTTTACCCCGAAATGCTGCAGGTGGGGTGGCCGGGCAGCGCCTCTCTGAGCACCCTGACGTCCGCAAACTGGGCTTCACGGGGTCCACGCCCATTGGCAAGCAGATCATGAAGAGGTATGTGTCAGGTTGCTGCATGTCCTCTGAAACCAGGTTTTTGTTCTCATTTTGCTTTCTGAAGTAGGCACTTTGAGAGCGAAAAAGCACGTCAAATTTAGAGGAGAAAATACCTACCACTGCAGGGTCTTAAAGTGTTTGAATGTAATAAAATGCTTTCCCAGTGTTGAAGCACAGACTCAATAAGACGTAGGCATATTGGATTCTCCGCCCTGTGGTGACTGTGATAATCCAGCAGAAAGCCCCTTCTGCACTCTAGCTGCATCTCAAGTTGTCTTTGCGGCATAAGTGAGAAACTGAAAAGACACGTCAACGGCAAATCTGCATACTTTATAAAATAAATTCCCAAAAAGCAATAACACGAGTTCTTAAAAAGTGCAGCCTTAGCTGTCTAAGGCAGCAGTTGAAGTATATCAACATAATAGAACTCTGTGTCATCATGTTCATGGAGAGATTTTCATAGTTTTGAAAAATGTCATAAAAACACAGTGAAGGGAAAGAAAAATAGATATAAAATTGTTTAAGTCAGTTGATCCCAACTATGTTAAATAAGCCAAAGTTTATGTCTGGACACAGAGCACAGATGAGTAAATCAAAATGGCAAAAGCAGTGGTCACTGAGCCACGAGATGGAAATTTGTTGTTTTTCTTCTTTCTGCATTTTTGGAAGTAACTTAAATTTTTTCTTTAAATAATAATGCTTTTGTGTGAAAAGAGAAATAAACAATATACTTTGGAAATTCATCCTTTCTCCACTGCTTCAGTAATCTGGTCCCAGGTTAAATTCCTTGCTAGGTCTTTATGTAACTGAAATTCCTACTTACCCCCAAAGAATCTGAATGTACGCGCTGCTATAATCATTGAACCACTCAATTTTGAAGGCACACAACTTTGTATTTTGGGAAATTTCTGGAAATTTCTACAGCACACAGGGTAATGAACTACCGTGCACTCGTCAGCCAACACTCACACTTGTTTTGTCTTTGAATAAGCTTCTGTGTAGACCTGTGGCCGACATTTGCTTTATATGTATAAACATAGTTAAAAAGGTAAGATAAGGCCCTCCCTGGTGGCACAGCGGGTTGGGATACAGCACTGCAAGCGAATCGCAGCTTCTTCAGTGTGGGTTTGATCTCCGGCCCCGGAGGTGGCCCACATGGCGCGGCAGACCTCTCCTGACCCGCCTGCTGCTCCCCTCAGCAGTGTACTTCATAGATCTGCCTGTTCTGCTTCCACTCTGTCTCTGGTGAATCCTCTCATCTCCTGCTCCTCTGGCCTGTACCCCAGTTCTGTATGCATAAATCAATCAATCAATAAATCTTAAAAAAACAAAAAAGGTAAGACAGAGAGAGAGGCTAAGTGTTATTTCCAATCTATTTTTCTCTAGCTGTGCTGCGAGCAACTTGAAGAAAGTTTCCCTGGAACTTGGCGGCAAATCCCCACTTATAATATTCAGTGACTGCGAACTTGACAAGGCTGTGCGGATGGTAAGAGAAGGTCAGGCCCAACCAAATAGGTGCCTGCTTCTGAAACACGGCAACCTCTTTGTTTATCATAAGTCTTAGAGTGAGATTTGATTTTGTAACCATAAACAGAAACCATCGTCTTTATGCTTAGTTTGGGAATATTCAAAGCACTTAATTTTTAAAACAGTGTCTGTCTGATTTGTCTTGCTAAGGTGTTCTTAAAACTTGGGGGTGCAGTGAGTCCGAACTTTTACGACTTATGCAAACTGATGTAGAGTTTTGAAAAGCAAAGTTTGGTAGAAGTATTACATTTAAACCTACAGCATGACATAGATTTTCTGCAACACACCATTTGTCCCTACTGGTACGCCCTGATTAGTAAATAGTAAGGGGTGGAAGGCGAAACAAAGTCCCCAAGAACACGACAGATCGAAACAGTATCTCCATGTAGTACTCACCATGAGTTGGACCCAGAATTGTATTTTTCTCTGTTGCCTGCTGTCTTCCAGAAACACCCCATTCACAGTGTTAGAAATGTTATGACAATCTGACCTCCCAAACAGTGTTACTGACACTTTTCCTTCTGCTCTCCAAGGGCATGAGCGCAGTATTTTTCAACAAAGGAGAGAACTGTATCGCAGCTGGTCGGTTGTTCGTGGAAGAATCCATCCACGATGAATTTGTGACAAGAGTGGTAAGACAGCTTCAGATTTGCTCTGGATCTAAAATGATTGCATCTGACCAAAAAGAACTTACAGCATTGTGCAAGAATTGTTAGGTGGGATAATAGTATTATTGTTATTTAAAGCAAACAAAAATAGCAGAAAACAACAGCAATAGCAACAGTCCTTATCTTTTAAAAATGCTTTCCGAAGTATAGTACTTATAGATTAAATTCTCTGGTATCAGGAGTTTGCTTCAAAATAACCCAGGAGGAAGTGAGTGGTGTCATGTGTGATGGGCATATGAAGTTTCATTGTCTTATTTTTCAACTTTTACATGTGCTTATAATTTTTTACAGTAAAAAGATATAGGTCTATGTAAAAAACAGGCCAAGGGCCCTCCTTGGTGGCGCAGTGGGTTAAAGCACAGCACTAGGAAGCTGAGGCCACTTCTGCAGGAGTTCGATCCCCGCCCCAGAGGTGACCCACATGGCCCAGCAGACCTCTCCTGACCTGCCCGCTGTACCCCTCAGCGGTGTACTTCATCAGTCTGCCTGTTTTGCTCCCCACTCTGTCTCTGGTGAATTCTCTCACCACCCCTGTACTCCTGGCCTGTACCCCAGTTCTGTATTCACAAATAAATAAATCTTAAAAAAAAAAAGGCCAAGTATACTTAAGAGCTGTTATTAGCCTTATACACTTGAAAGGGTATTTATAGTATATTAGCTCTTAGATATACTATACTTGATATACTGTATTTGTAGGAGATATACTTCTAGATTTTGACACATTCTTACATTGATTATGAGAGATACACAGTTATATACTCACAAACCCTTAATTCACGGTTCATATGACAGCATCTAATTTCCTCTACTAAGGTAGGTAGGTAGGTAGGTAGATAGGTAGGTAGGTAGATCATAATTCTATACTGAGTTAAAAGGCATTTATAGAACTGTAAAGATGAATTCTATAATTAAAATAAATTCAAACTCTACTACATTCTGTCGTGATGACAGTAACCATGCATTTGCATGTATTTGCAAAATCAGCTCCCCGCTTTCTTTCCCCCTCAGTTAGTCCTCCCCCTCCCCAAAAGCAAAGGCTCCATGTGAGCAGAGACAAGGAAGTAAGGGAGAGGCAGATGGTGGGCAGTGTTGCTCCTGAAATCTTTGTGATTTGATTTTGTGGCTGCATAAAATACAGATTTCAGTGCCACACGTCAAGGGCTTTCACAGCTACAGCTCGCTGACATTTCAAATGCCAAGACCACAATGCCAGTGCGTAAATGGATCAGTCCATCAACAATGTTGGGTACACAATTTGTATCCTTTCATTCTTTCAGCAGTTCTTGGTTGAGAACTTACTGAGATTTTATGGCCAACTTTGAATTTATTCTCTTTGAACTCAGTGAGTGAAGCTTGGACTTTCAAGTCTGGAAAATTCTACCGTATTTAGTGGTGGTGTACCCTGGGGCAAGTCACTTAACCTCATTAGGCTTCAGTTTCTTCATCTAAAAGTGGAAATGATATTTACCTCTAGTGTCCCTAATAATACAGAACAAAAACACATCCTTTAATAGCTTTGTACAACACCCGACCATTTGGTAGAAGCTCAAGCTTATCTGTTATTCTTATTAACAGTGCATTTTGTTTTCTGAATCGGGTGACATACAGGTAGAAGAAATTAAAAAGATGAAAATTGGTGACCCGCTGGACAGATCTACTGATCATGGACCCCAAAATCATAAAGCACACCTGGAAAAGCTCCTGCAGTACTGTGAAGCTGGGGTGAAAGAGGGGGCCACGTTGGTGTATGGAGGCAGACAAATCCAGAGGCCAGGTAAGCTCTGCTCACAGGAGGGATCAGGGCACCTGGCTGCCTGAGCTGTAATGCACCTTGATGGTTTTTATTGTGGCACTTATGTTATGATCAGAGCAATCAACTTCTAGGGCTACTCAGATGCAACACCCTCAATCTGAGTCTGAGTCTGTGTCCAATGGAGTGGAGGGTGAACATCCTGTTTACAAGGCTGTGAAGATCTGTCCCACAATGGCTGTGACAGACCCTTAGCTGTACACTACACAAGTGTAATGGATAAGTGGGTTGTTCAGGCGCTGGCAATGTTGGTCCTGGAGCTCGGAGGTTTAATCTTAGCCAGCACAGCCTGGGGAGGACTCGAAAGCAGGGCCTGTTACTGAAATGTGTGACTGGCTCAGTGTTACGGTAACCAAAAGGAGAGAAAAGAACCGTGAGCTCTACCTGTTCACTATTGTTGCCAGAGGCATGCCAATACCTTGTTCTGAAAATTGGTCAATAGAAAAATTAACATTTGTCCTAGGTTTCCTATATGAATTAATTCTAGGTCACTGGATAAATAATAAAGGAAACATTTTTGGTGATGAATCCTGAGTCATTAATGAAGAAACAACTATAGAATCAAAAAGGGACCACTTTGTACCCCAAAAATGAGTGAAAGAATAGATTCAGTGGTCATCAAGAGAGGCTGAAGCTGTTAGGTGATGACCTGAGTGTCTGCAGGACACCACCCACAAGATTGTTGGCCAGTTCTAAAGAGAAAGACCCAGGTTTACAATGACAGGTCAGATTGCCCCCACTCAGTGCCACTGGGCACTATCAGCTCCCACGAAGGCGCTGCTTCCCGATCCGAGGGCTGTGTACCACACAGCACCTCTGCGGTATTCTGCCAGAATTTTCACCCAAGTCTAATGCTGCCTTTAGGGCCCACTTTTCATTTATGAAAAATACAGGAAATACAGGAAAGAGGAACATATTAAATATCACCCCAATGCAGTAATGAAAAACATAAACTGCAAGATATTCTATAGGATTCCTGATTCATGTAGTTAACGAGTCCATGCTGTGAAAAAGTAATAAAGCAAATAGACTAAAGGACACTTAAGAAGCCTAACAATCAAAGGCACCAACTTATTGGCATCTCAAATCAAACAAATCAACTATACATTCTTTCTAGACCACCAGAAATACAAATATCAAGCCACGTGTATGCCTGACACTGATGCCTTGTCAGCTATAGCTCAATGGAAAATTGGAATAAAGAAAATGAAACATAAAGTATGAGTAAGGAACTAGAATTGATTTTGTTAGATGTGGCCATGTATTATGGGATGAATGTCCTTTATTTTTTACAGATTTGTTCTGAAATACTTAGAGGTGAAAATTGTACTCGCTGGAATTGGCTTCCAACAATTTCCACAAGGAAAAAAATGAATCAAATGTAGCAAACTAGGAAAAATATCTCTTTTACTATTCACATGCTATTTTCTCTATTTTTGCCTATTTTTGAAATTTTTGCAGTAAAGACAATAGAAAGACAAGAACCTAGGAATGCTAATGCCAGGTAGGAGCGTGAAAGTTTTTACTGACCCAGAAAGGAAGAAGAAACCTATCATGATTAAATGAGAATACTGATGTTGGAAATTACTTTCCCTATAACTGATGTTCTTTTCTTCTTTTTTAAATAGGCTTCTTTATGGAACCAACTGTCTTCACAGATGTGGAAGACCACATGTACCTTGCCAAAGAAGAGTCATTCGGGCCTATTATGATCATTTCTAAATTCCAAAATGGGTATGTCATTCTGGACCAATTGAACCGATTCTTTGCTAGATAGATTCTGTTTCTTCTGAGACGCTGTCCACAGAGCATAAAAGCAATGTGCTTATAATTCTATAATAGGAACAATTGATTTAATTAAATCATTGGAGGAGAACACTAACCAATTATAATATATTTTTAATTTTAGCTCAAGTGAATAGCTAACATTATGAGATTTTAGATGATTATATTTTCCAGTCAACATTGGAAATCTCTCTGAAACAAAGCCAATGAGAATAATAAGACTAGCTTTCATATTTTACATTCTTGGAGAAGGCAGTGGCTGTGAACTCTGATTTTTCCAAGAAATGGTACTACCTTACTAGGAGATCATGGCCCCCAAAGCATAGTCCTCAGATTCTTAGACATGTCCACAATTATTACATGATCAGCTATAAATGGCAGGTTAGTTTGTTTCCATACTGAGACTTTCACTGTATAGAGTGTCATATGATAACTTAGCTCAAGTAAGAATATTCGAAACAATAGACTCTTGTTACAGGATGTTCAATACAATAGGTTCTTGTTACTCTATCCTATTCAAAATTCTTCAGCATTCCTTTCCCTCCATCAGTGAGAACATGGAAAAAACACAATATAGAGTTCAGAAGGACTTCTTTGTCTTTGATGGACATACTATAAGAGACTTTTGGGGATATTAAGTAACCTTTCAACACACTGATAGACTGTTGTGTCTTTCCCCACGTTTGAATTTCCCCCATCTGAGTCTTTGTGTCAAACTTGCAGACGTTAAAAGCAGGTTTGAAGGATATAAGTTTAGATAAGTCACAGTTCCTCACCTCCCACAGTTCGCGGGCTGATGGAGAAGACTGACAGGGAGATGACAGTGACCAGAGGGGCAAAGGGGGGCTGTGCCAAAGGTGGCTCTGCTCACGGGGGGGTCACCACCCCAGTGGGCTGGGGCCACTTTCCTCTCTGTCTACACCTAGGTTTCTTCTTTTTTGTAAAACTGGGATATTCCTAGTGCCTGCTTCTTTCTTTTGAAAAGTTCTTCTCATTCAAGCTAATGAACATATCCATCACCTCACAGAGTTGCCAGTTGTGCTTGTGGGGTGAAGACACTTGAGATCTACTCTCTCGGCACATTTCAAGTATGTGGTGTGGTTCATTCTTATTAACTGTAGCCACCCTGCTATACAGTAGGTCTCCAGAACTTACCCATCGTGTGTGTGTGTGGGGTGGGGGGGAGGTAACTGCTTACAATCCCATGTAAGTTTCTGGAGCACAGCTTCACACCTTGATAAACGTATGTTCCACACCATTCCCACCAACAAAGGTCTAGTCCCCTTCTGCTGCTGTCCCCCTGACGACCTCAGTCTATTCCTCCTCTCCCTCTACCCCCCTTACCCTCTGGGAACCATTATTTCCTCGTCAGAGACTAAGGGTTTGTTCATTCTGTTTCTTTATATTCCATGTATGAATGAAGTTGCACACCATTTGTCTTTCTCTTCCTGATAATTTCCACTAAGCTTAATCACCGCAGGGTCATCTATGTTGTTGCAAATGGCAAGGTTTCATCTCTTTTTATAACTAAATACTATCCCATTTGGTACATCCATGGTATTTTTAGCCTCTAAGTTGTTTCCATCTCTTAGCTATTACATGACTGTATCTTCGGGTCATTCTAAGGGTTTATTAGTCAAATGATTGCTGCTGGTACTGTTACCACAGCTGTGTTTGTTATTACTCAGAGGTCGGTAAGGTGTGCGGTGAAGCCATGGCAATGCAATAGTCCACAGCAATGGTGTAAAGCCTCTTTCTGCCTTAGTCCCAATAACCAATATTTAGGTCCTTACCATGCACAATCCATCAAAAAGTGGGAGAGTAGTTTTAGCAGAGGCTCCATTTCCTCCTAGCTTGGTTGCAAATTTATCTTACAAGTTTAAATTTGCATGGTGTCAAAATTATCTTTGAAAGTCCCTTGGGAGGGTACCGTATTGGAGTCTGTGCTGTCTCTCAAAATATTCAGCCTGACTAATTTTCCTCCAGTTTTGGAATGGGTCCTCTCTTGCCAGAACACCAAATGAAATACTTGGCTAGTGCTGACTGACCATGTTGCAGAAAATCATGTATTTTCAAACATTAAAGTGACACTGGCAAGCTGGTCTATTCATCCTGTGAGGGGACTTTGGAACTGTACGCAGTGAGAGGCGAGCAGGCTCACATCTCCATTCTGGGGCGTGTGCTCACCTGGGTCAAAAGAAAGAGAAGTCACCAGACTGATGTAAGGGACTGCTTTGTTCTCCTGTTATTGAACTAACATATTAACTGAATTCACCCAGATTTTATGATGCAACAGCAAGGCTCAGAGAAGTGTAAGGTGTGGGCCCTGCTCTTGAGAGCTTTCAGTCTAGTTAGGAGGTGAACTACAAAGACACAAGAGTTAAACCAAAATACTGAGCTGGGGGAATCATGTCCCTTCGTAATAATTGGCTTTGATTAGACATGTACTGTGTTCCTGGCACTATTAACTTATTTGCTCGTTGGGACAACGAGAAAGACCCTTTATTATTTTTATTTTTTTCTCAAGAATAAACAAGGCATGGGAAGATGAAATCTTTGGCCAGCATCACCCATGCAGCCTGGCTGTGCCCCTCTCTCTGAGCTGGGAGGCTTCAGCGTGAGGGCCTGAGTGAGCCTTGGACTGTGTGTGCAAAAGCTGAACACAGGGAGGCAAAAAGGGGGAGGAGGCTCTGAGATCCCAGCTGGCCTTTGAACAACAGGGTGCCAGTCCCCCATCTAGTGAAAACCCACATATGACTTTTGACGCTCTAGACTTCACTACCACTCGGCAGCTGTTGATCAGAAGCCTTCATCAACATCGACAGTCAATGAGTAGATATGTTGCATGTTTTGGGTATTACATCCCATATTCCTACAATAAAGGAAGCTAGAGAAGAGGAAGTGTTATTAAGAAAGTCATAAGGAAGAGAACATCAGTTTGTGTTGACTGTTTACAAACAGAACCGTCTGTCAGTATGTCCATCTGTACTGTTTGCGGCATCTACCAACATTCTCCTGCAACATCACAGCCCCCGAGTTTCCTGGGAGCGCTTCCAGTCTCAGTAATGTGGGCGAGGATCTTTGTGGGGGCCCCAGGGCGGCATCCAAGGTTTATGGCATGATACTAAATTTCCCTCATGCGGTGAAAAATGCACGAGAACCACAAGAGATCCCTTGTTCATGTGATGCACAGTTTACCGCAGAACAGAGTGCTCACGCTGTGGTGATTAGCACCAAACAGGGTTTAAGCAGATACAACACTTGAGCTTCCCACAATACTTACAGGAGGTGGAGGGAAAGTCACAGGAGCACATTATGCCCTGCAGTTAGTTTTATGCAGTGAAGACTGTCTCAGCACTTGTTTACATTTCTCTTGCCTGTGAATGGCACCATGAAATGTCTGTTAATATTTGTGTGCTATATTTTGAAACATTTTAACCTCTTGTTTGTGTATGTGCTATGATTGTCAATGATAAAATAGACTATTACATCTACTTTATGCATTCATGACATACCTTCTTTTTTAAATATTTCTAAGCTATACAGCTCACCTAGGAGTTTTCTAAGATTGTAGCAAAACTCCAAAACATTTCTGATATATTTATTAAAGCATATTTGCATATCAATGGACCCCCATACTTCCTTATTCAGGGAATGTAACAGTGTACTCGAGGGAGAGGGGAGGGCTTGGGGATGTCATAAAAGAAAACCACTGAAGAAGATCGAAATGATGACGTTAGATCGGATTTTTTGAAGTATTG
>NW_004567105.1:9371315-9401490 GCF_000260355.1 Condylura cristata
ATATAATTTAAGCATAGGTGGGAGTAATGTTTTTCTGTTTCTAGCATGGAATAGAAACTCCCAGAACATAAACTGGAAGTTTTTTGCTTCACACATAATCAAGTGCTCTGTCTTTCTAAAAACATCCTGTAGGGACCTCGATGGTGTGTTGCAGCGTGCAAATAATACGGAATACGGCCTGGCCTCGGGGGTTTTCACCAGAGACATAAGTAAAGCTATGTATGTGAGCGAGAAACTGGACGCGGGAACTGTTTTCATTAACACATACAACAAGACGGACGTAGCAGCTCCTTTTGGTGGAGTTAAACAATCTGGCTTCGGAAAAGACTTAGGTAGGTGCTGCCGTCAGTGGCCTGTTGTGGCCTCTTTGTGGCTGCATCGCAGGGAAGTCTGCCCTGGGCTTCACACCACCTGTGCTGTCTTGCAGGACATTTCCTACATGGCATCTAGAGCAAGGCTTGCAGGTGTACTCGTCTGTCGTTAAAGCGAACGCTTTATGGAACATAATGGAGATACAGAAAAGTACAGAAGTTGTGTGCAAAAGTCCTTTATTTTAGAAAAGTTCATGTGGAATCTTTTAGCTAAAACAGGTTGTTTGTAACCTGACACTCAGCATGAACCTAGTTTAGCGTGTGTGGGACTAAGTGGAGCCCAGGAAGAATAACCAGTTAGCTCCAAGAATAAATCCTGTCTCTAAGCTGTTTGGCAGTCTCCCAGCGTCGACAGTGCAACTGGCAGAGTTTCCTGGGAGCCTAGAAACTCAGGTTTAGAGTTTGTGGAAAGCCCAAAATGTAATTCACCACAGGCGGTGATGTTATCACGTTGCAAGCAATGGCTTACTTTGAACACTAAGTATTGCCAGGCCTTATTCTAATTACTTTATCCAGATGAGCAAAGCAAGCCTTACAATAGCCCTGGGAGATAGGTGCTATTATTATCCTTAGCTTACAAATGGGGAAATGCCCAGAGTCACAGAGCCAGCCAGCCTCTGGCAAAGACTTCAAAGTAGGTATAAAGTCCATACTCAGCCCCCACAGTTGGTCTGGAAAGGTTTGGGACTGACTGGAATTAAGGTCAGTCCCTTAAATGTTGGGGCACTTTTATATTTTCTCTTCCTGATGAATTTTGGCAGTGTATTTGCAGCAATAAAAGAAGCTCTCATTTTAAATACCATTGGGTTGGAGGTAGTCTTTTTTTTTTTTTTTTTTTTTTAATGCCTTCAGTATGGCTTTCATCCAAATCACAGTGGGATATATTCTTAGGAAAATTATTATCACAAAGTGAGGTAACCAATCAGGTATTGCTTGTCTTTTGATAGATCATAAGTAGTTTCAGGTCTCTGCTTTACATAAAACAGCAGCGTTTGCCTAATAATTTTCCTTCTTTCCCAAAATATTTTTATTAAAACCCCTTTAGCCAAGAGGGTCCTAGCCTTAGTTTCAGTGGGATTAAAACCCCCTTCAGGATTTTAAAAACATGCAAAGATGCTGATTTAATTGGTCTGGAGTGTGACCTAAGAGAAGGAGTCTGAATAGCAGCCTAAGTGACCCTAGTTTAGGCTGAGAACCTTGTTTTGTCTCCTCTTCTGTGGTCCATGCCCTTAACTGCTGTAGAGACGATGGTTGCACTAGATGGAGAGAAAATAGAACAGAAAGGTGGACCCAATTCTTTTTTGTCTGGATCTGCCATTCTCAGTGTTTACCATAAGGTATCACCTCATCTTTAAAGTAAGATTAGACCACATAACCTCTAATCTTTCTCTTCTCGGCTCAAATGAGCTCATTTAATACAAACTGAAGGTCAAGTACCTTGTCCCTTTGGCCCAGCCTAAATGGATGAAGGGCACACATGCACAGTTTGTCACCAGCAGCGAGACAGAAAGGTTTTGCGTGAAGAAGCCAGCCCTGGTTCTTGGGCCTGGAGGCCAAACTCAGCTCTAGGTCCTCCCTGCAAGGTCCCGGCCAGGTGGTCCCGGCCAGGAGTGATGAGGCGTCATGACCTCCGGCCGCAGGAGCCCAATGCAGCCAGGATCTGCAGTTCCCGAGGCCCTTCAGGTGACCCACATGAACTTCAGCAGCACTAGCCTCAGCCTCAACTCCTACACCACTTGTCTCTGGAAGCCTGGTGACGTCATGTCCACCTCTTCACGTGGTCCATCACCTGCTTTCCGTCTTTCCTAGGTGAGGAAGCACTCAACGAATACCTCAAAACCAAGACCGTGACACTGGAGTATTAGAGCGACACCTTCGCCAGTCAGCCCTCGGGGTCCGTGCCGTCCTCACCCCCAAAACCGAGCATCCCCAGCGTGCACAGGAAGGAGGTATCAGCCCGCAGCCAAACATACTCGCGTGGACCGTGAAGAGGGCAGGCCACGTGTCTGAGTATTTCTGATGCACCTGTTCAACTTTAAAATGACTTGTACCTAGGGGGTTTTGATGTTTATCTTCCATACTTATAAAGTACCATGCTGCATTTTTTTCCTCGGAGACTCATCTGATCAGGGTTGTTCATCCTGAAAACGCCCCTTCATTTAACTAGAATACACAGGTGCTCTTTGGGGGAACTGTTGTCTAATTTTAACCTCTGAGCTGTATAGATGAGGTATAAAAGGGTTTCTATAATTTTGCTCTTAAACAATAGTTAACCCTCTAAGGGATGTGAAAGAAGCTTTTTTTCCTGTTTGTGTGATGCATCTTTGTGCCTTTGCTATTCTGTTTTTGAACCCACTGTGATGTGGACCCCCTAAATGGTCCTTGAATACCTACGGGGGGAGGTGCTATATATATTCTGAGATGCAGGTAAAAATTAAAGACATGCTCTCGCCCTATAAGTAGACGGCTAATAAACAGCTGCTGATGTGACTTCTGCAGCATGATTTAGTAGAAAGTAAATACGCTTGGAGGCTGCTCTTGGGTCCTATTGTATCATCTTATTGTGACTTCGAGAAACGTATGCAGCTTCTCTGAGCCTCTGCTTCCTTACCTGTAAGAGGGGGAGAATAGTGCCTTCCCCAGGCACCTTCTTGGGAGGTTCAATGCAGCAACATAAGTAAAGCCGCTTGCAATGTGCTTTGGTCCTGGTACTGAACAAAAACGAACTGTTCTCCCCATAACTTTTTAACGGTAAATTGAGGTGAATTAACTCCAAGTATTCATTAATTTCCCTACAACCCTTGTCAGGAGCTCATCAATTCCAGGGCTGCTTTTTCTCATCTGTTGCTCCTACGTGCCGGATCCAAGCACTGGCCGAGCCTGCAGTGCTTCTGGGAGGGCGCTGCTCTCTCTCCGGCGCGCACTCTCCTCCATAGGCCATCTTGCTTTCCACCCGTCTACCTACTCGTTGGTTCTGCCACGCACTGGGAAGACCTCAGGCAAGTTAGTAACCAAGTTAGCTGAGCCTTTATAGCTATGAAATAGGGGTAAAATCCCTGTCTTGATGGAAGGTGTGAGGAGTCAAAGGATAAAACACAGAAGGTACTTAACAAGGTGTTTTGACCGTAGTCTACACGCAAGAAATGGGAATTGTCACAACCCCACGGCACTCACTAATTGCCCGTTGCCATACAAAAGCACGCAGGGGGTAAATTACCACCATGCACTGGTGAATGGAAGGTGGTGAGTTACTGAATCACGGAACACTCTGGAAGGTGGTCAGACAATTCACTTCAACTAAGCCACCTTTTAAACAAAAAATTCAGTAAAAATTCCTAGCTCTTTGGTGCTGAAGGAGCCCATGGGGGTACTTACTTGTTACTGTGGAAATGTGGCTGCTTCAAAGAAGGTAAGATTATATGAGAACATAGAGAATCAATAAGCAACAAAAGTCCGAGGCAGAAAACATGCAAAGGAAGAATAGCAGGGATGGCCTGGCATGGTCAACAGGGCGAATCTTGCCTGCAGGTATTTTTAAATTGTACTGTAGCTCGTTTATCATCAGAGCTCAGCATTCTGAAATTCTGGACGGAACCTGGGTCCAACCTGGTAGTTCATATTTGAATAAGATGGCAATGGTGTTTTATAAGCTTTGTGTGATTTCATGTAATCTAAACTATTTTTACCTATTATTTTAATGAAAGATATTTTAATGGTAGATGAAATCGCAAACCAAAAGATGCCCATTTATAGGCTGCTTTTATCCTCTAAGACTGCTATCAGTATGAATGTTTGTCATCTTTCTTTGGGCCACCAATCTGTCTACAAGCTGTGGGTGTCCCATCTCTAGCCCCCAAGCCCACATGCACTCTAATTCTGCAAATATCTTCAAGAGATTCACAGACCTCTTAAAGCCCAGATTAAGAATTCCTTTACCCATAGCGAGTTCTAAGGTTCTTAATAGCTGCTAATCAGAATTAAAGGCCCCATGGAATTCATAAAATTACCAGTGA
The DNA here is from genome assembly GCF_000260355.1 of Condylura cristata. NCBI lineage: Eukaryota > Metazoa > Chordata > Mammalia > Eulipotyphla > Talpidae > Condylura > Condylura cristata. Next base: position 9,375,700 of record NW_004567105.1, read on the forward strand.
ATTGAAACCTAATGGTTCACAGCCTGCTAAGTGATGAACACACGGACCAAATCATCGCTGTCCCCTCCTTTAGTTCACTGACGGCTTTGCTATACTAAAAGAGAACTGCTGATTGTTCCCCCAGCTGGGGCAGCGGGGCCACTCGAGGCGCTTCTCTGCCCCTCCCAGTCCCCTGCTCACAGCTTCGCTCCCGCAGGCCACTTCCCCTTAAACATGCTTCCTGGCCTTGCCTGCCCCTGCTGGCTTAAGAATCCTCAGTGCTCCCATTTCTCAAGAGCACAGGTCTTGCCACTTGGCACTGAAAGCATTTGCCCTCCTAACTAGTCAAGAGCCCACCCTGTCCCCGGCCTTGGCATTCTGTGCACAGCGACCAGCTGTGGCGTGAGGGCCTCTGCCTCTGCCATTGGCACTGCCGAGCACTTTGAAAATACGATCTTTAATCATCACAACTTCTGGAAAAACGAATAAATTGAACAATGTCAGCTCCTAAGTGCAGGAGTAAACGTGCTCTCCTTACTGCCTTCACCGCTGCCACGTCATCAGCCGCTCTAACTCCTCTCTTCTCTGAGCTGGTCACCCTGATGTCTCTTTGTGTCTTTCTGTTCAAAGCCTTGGCCAGGTGAGTCCCTCCTCTGCTCAGGACCTCTCTGTGGCTGTCGTTTCACTCAGAATAAAGCCCATGTACTTTTTGTGGCTCTATCCATCTTGCTTCTGGCCACCATGAGCTCCTGCTGGCCCATTTCCCTTGCTCCGTCCAGCCATGTCAGCTTCCTTGATGTTCCTCAGGCCAAAGCTGCTCCTACCTCAGGGCCCTGGCCCTCACAGCTCTCTTCCCAGCGCTGCGCTGGAGTATTTTAACCAAGGGCTCTCCTCTGTGGGGGTCAGAGCAACTGAGATATGCCCTTTGCTGCTTGCTGAGCTCAAGGCTGACTTTGAGGTACCAGTTTGACCTTGCTGAACACAGAATTAGAAGTGAAGCCATAATCAGGGCACGTGCAAACCAGGGAGGTGCACCTCTGCCTCTTTTCTTCCCACATCCAACCCCCCAGCTCCCGGCCTCTCCTCAAATCTAAGAGAGCCCCACCCCTGACTGCTCTCTGTATTCACACCCACGTCCCTCATTTGTCTCGTCTGCCCTGCTAGGCTCTAGTCTCCTTACACTGTTTTTCATGGTGCTCGCCAGAACCTGGCATAGGTTTCTCTCCCAGTTAGAATGTAAACTCCACAAAAAGTGCATCTTCTGTTCAGTGCCATCTCATTAGTGCCTAATACACAGGCGGAGCCCGGTAAATACTCATTTTCAGGTAAAAACCACCTACCCAGACCTCACAGCTATTGGATGGTAGATCAGACACTCGAGCAGGGAAGATGGCGGTCTCGGCCAAGCGGAGAACGTCAATGCCAGAGCTCTCGGGTCCCGGGTGATGAACAGTAAACATGGGCTCAGTACTTGTCCAAGGGAAAAACGAAGCAGAACATGCATTCTCTGTAAGAGGGCTTGTCAAAGTGGCTGGATCCAAGGTGAGGAACCAGGTTTGGTTCCCATGTACCCACATGCCAAGGAGATAAAAGCAAAGGGAAACTAGGGCTGGAAGAGTGTCAGACAGGAGACATGATGGATGGGCTGGAATTCTGTGACTGTTATGCAAATCATACCCACGTGGATTTTTTAAATGACTGGTTATGTAACTATGTAAAAAACACATACGGGCAGGTAAGACTCAACTATAAATGTTCCATACAAGTAACCTTCTATTTCAGATTGTTTGACTTTTTCTATATTTTTTTTACAGAATCAATAATAATGTCATGACGTTGTCATATTTTTGTCAATTAACAATACATAAGAATCCTTCTGGTCAATATAGCTGCATATGTTAATGGTTTTCATTCAACTTGGTTTCTATTGTTGGGCTTTTTCTGATTTTTTGCTCTTTTAAACACCGCAATAAACCTTCTATAGAAATGTGTGAGCAAAGCCAGACTTGCCAGAATGAATTCCTACAATTGGAGTTGTGAGAAAAGCATCCAGCCACCTATAACCTCACTTTCTCCCCCACATTTCGCCACAACCGTGCACTCTCCTTACAGTGCAGTTGGGCCTCACATTTACTGCTGTCCTAAGTATGTGTGTTAACTCACTACTTGCCAACCACCATTGTCCCCAGTTCACAGAAGATACTGGAAGTGGCTGGGCTGGGACAGGATCCCAGCAAAATGCCTCCTCATCCCACCACGGCCAGACTGGCTGCCTGCCTGAACTTAAAACATGGCTTCTGCCTTCCCTATTGTGAAACCTTGGGAAATTTGTGTGGTATCTGCAGCCACCTCTCTTATCTGAGTGTAGGCAGACTATCTCTTACTGGGAAAGTAAAGCCATAAGGAACTGAAAGAGTAGACCCTGAGAGTTCTCATCGCAAGAAAACAAATTCCTGTGTATGGTGGATGTTAACTAGGTGTATGGCTGGAATCATTGTGCCATAGGCCTGACACCTGTTACATGGCAAAATTATGTTGCATTATTAAAAAAAAAAAATACAAAACAAGTCTGGGAAGCGTTCAGTCTGCAGAGTTATGTGGAACAATGACTGATGCTCTTAACTTTCTGCTGTCCTTTGTGCATTGACTTTATGCTCAAGAGCCGGCTCCACAGACGACTTCTAGGGAGGACTTTCAGGAATCAAGTCCAGCCACAGAGACACTCAAGTCCTGCTTTTTAGAAAATAAATGTGACATTTTATTTATTTACTTTTTTTGGGTAAAATGGAGTGCAGGTGAAAGGATTGACCAGAGACAGAGTGGGAAGCAGAACAGGTGGACCCACTGAAACACTGCAGGTGAGACAGGAGAGGCCTGCTGTGCTATGTGGGGTACTCCCTGGCTGGGGATCAAACTCAGGCCACAGAGATGACAGTGCTGAAACTTAACCTCTAGGTCACCAGGCACCCTCAGGACCTTCTGAAAGAAGAAAGGAACCATCTCTTTACAGGTCTCTCTCAAAAGTACCTTCTTGTCCAAAGTCTCCTAACACTTTCCTCATTTCTCCCACCCCCCAAGGCAACCACTGGCCAAGGCTTTCCATGAACCCAACATTAATCTTTTGGGAAAAGTCTATCTGACCTGTCTTTTCTTCAGGATTGTAAACCACAGATGTTAAAGATCAATTATTTTATTAAATAGAAAAAAATGGTCTTACGACTTTATTGTACATTCCAATTTAGTAAAAGGCACTAACCCTAGGCACTGAGGAAAATATAGATGAAAGAAGACTCACATCTTTTCTTGCCTTTTCTACCACAGCAGTGGACACAAACACAAGAATACAAACTACTTTGCAAGGCAAGTTTTTTTTTTTTTCCTTCAAAACTATCATGTTTGACACACAATGTAAATAGTATGGGAACAGATGGGAGATTCATTCAGAATGAAGGTTTTGCTTCAAAGACCACAACACCAAGTTTTTTGCTTTTCTAACTGTCACAGAGCCATAGAAAGATGTACCCTGCAGGCATGAAGAGACTATTTCATCAGTCTTAGCGGGAACAGAACCATTTTCCCCATGGCAGCCACTGTGGCCCAGTTCAGCATCGAGCACAGAAAGCACGATAGTGACTCAGTTTCCAAAGAGACTGTGAGGCAACCTACTTACGAACGAAACAACTAAGGTAGAACAGCATCCATCCAGTGCACAGGTGTTGAATGTACAGACAGGACTCCACATGCACGAACCGGTTCACCTTGACAGGTAGACAATTAAGACCTTGGTCTCATCTGCGTTTTGATGGATGAGGCTCAACTTTTCTTCTGTGCATTACTTGTTCATTTCCTAGGACTTTTTCATTACTGAGACATTCTTCCTGGTTTTACTAACTTGGAAGAGCCCTTTATATATTAATCACTCTCATTATACAAATGTTTTTCCAATACATCCCGTATCTTTTAAATTTGCCACTCAGTAGTTTTTAATATTTATGAGTTTTCTGCTCTTTTCCTTTATGATTTCAGGCTTTTGATATTCTTATTTAAGGAATAGAACTCTCAGTTTTATTTCTTTACCATTCTTCTATCTTTAATTCGTAATTACCTTCTCTTTAAGGCTAGAATCTAGCCTTAAAGAGTTAGCCAGCCCTGACATTGTATATTAAATAAATGATGTTTTATTCTTAAAACAGCATCTTTATCGGATATTATACTTTATGTGTTCTTTTTTTTTCTTATATCACAAGAATGTCCAGACAGTCAGCATTTAACTGACTTCCTCAACTGCACAGGAAGCACAGCTGTAGTAGATGAGACAACCATATAAGGAGAAAAACATTAAATTTTTACATAGTAGGCAGTATTTCTAGAATGACTAATATCCTCTCCCAGTCAGTCAGTCTATTTGGACTTGGTTATGTGTTCTCTGTGACATTCTATCTTCACATCCCCCTGCCGGGAGTAGTCATTGTGGCTGACGATGTCCTGTACACCTTCATGGATCTGCTAAACCCTTTACTAACATGATTCGGTGGCTACTGTGTACCATGCACCGTGTTAAGGAGTGAACCAGACAAATTCAACACTTCCTACAATGCAGCAGATGGCATTACCTGGTGGAAGATAATCGTTAAATATTTATACCAGTCCCTCATCATAATTGTGTTTGGTTCTACAAAATACAGTCTACCACCCTTTCCAGCTGAGAAATCTCATTTGGAGATCTGTTCATTTCTTCACACAATTGGGGAAGATCTAGTTCTAGTGTCAAGGGGAAATACCAGAAAGAACCTTGAGCCAATATTGGCTCTGGAGTATCTACAAGCATTGTCAGGCTAATGTAAAGAATGGAGGAAACTATTTTTAAAAAGACTCTTAAAATGCTAAGAACTTGGAGACCAAGTTGCATCAGCTCAACACACATTAAGCTCTTTTTCTTTATGATTTCAGGCTTTGATATTCTGACTTCAGTCATCGAACTCTCAGTTTTACTTCCTTACAGTTCTTAAGGCTCTTTAGCCCTCAGATCTACTTCCTAAGGAAAAGCCAGTCCCCTGGCAGAGAAGATATCAAACAAAGTGAAGAGAGTTAAGGAGGAAGCTGGAAAGGGCCATTTTGGCCTTCGAAAGGGAGTCCTGCACTTGCTGTCTTTGTACCACGCTCTCCTGGATTTTCTCCTGGTGGTGGTTCTGCTTTCTACAGCTGATAGGTTTCAAACAGTGGATAACTGTGTAGCACAGTTTTAGTAGCTAGGACAAAAAAAAAAAAAAATTATGATAAAATGAAAACAAAACCAAAACGCATGAATTTTAAACCAGTAAATCCCAAATGCAGAGTGGTGAGTCACCAACAGTGATTCAACTGCAGCTCAGAGGGGAAAAGGTTTTTTTTTTTTTAAATGAAAGTAGATATGCCTGACTATGAGTAATCTTTATCTTTGCAAAGTTTCTCTTTAAAAAAAATGCCCTTGTTGAACCCATTTTGAGGGTGACAAATAAATTTGACTTTGTAATAACCTAAAAAAACCCTAGGCTCTTAGCCAAAAGAATGATCTTAAAAAGGACAGGTGATCTGCACGTCTACTTTCAAATACACGTTTTCTGAAGTTCGTGCAGACTACAGGAAGATGCCGATAAATGCACTCATCCTCAATCACAGTTAAGGTTCAAGACATTCTCCTTAGCCTGAGATCGAAGACAGTCTACTCTGCCAAGACCCCCAGATGCCGCCTGTTCTACCAACTCCTGAAAAGCCAACTTTGCTCTCTAAGAACCAAATACATCTACTGTTGCAGAAGCACCGCAGGAACCTGTGGTGCGAAATAACCAGGGAGCCACTTTTTCAGGGGTGAGCAGGTCACGCTCTCCGCTTCTATGACATTTATTCCCCTACTTCTTTTTACTGGCAGGACTGTCCAAAACTTCTATCTTGCCTTTTCCACCTTCCGAATGAGGCAGCTTAATGTTATCGATGGTGACTTCTGAAGAGGCACTGTCATCTTCGCCTTCCGATTCTGAACTGTCCTCTGAACTGTCTTGTGAATCCTCTTCCGAACTGTCCTCTTTGGAATCTGACTGATTCATCTCGAACAAGGCCACGTCCTATAAAAAACACCAGGGGGTGGACATTACTTCAGGGCAGTGCCCTAAAATGTAGTCATCAAACCATGTGGGGACAACATTTTACACAAATGCTGAAGCACCTGGGACAAGAATTGTTTCTGATCCAAGCTGGCTCTTTGGTTCCTCAGCTGCCAGTGTCTGCTATAACACTTTACATTTCCTGCAGGCCTCAGGGGCCACCTACAACCTAATTCCATATATATCCCCATACACTCAACATGCATTCAGCAAGTATTAACATGAACCACGCACCACAGTAGGTACCAGAGGTTTAACATGAACAAAAAAGTGCCTTGTGGAACCCCCACAGGGTGTTGGCACATTCAGGCTGGCAGACCAAACCTAGCCCCTGCCTGTTTTTATTCACCGTATGAGCTAAAAATGGATTATATATATTTAAAGATTTATCTATGCATACAGAAGTGGAGTACAAGCCAGAGGTGCAGGGGCAGAACAGGCAGATCATCGAAGTACCCTGCTGAGGGGAGCAGCGGGCGGGTCAGGAGAGGTCTGCCGTGCCATGTGGATCTCCTCCAGGGCTGTGCTTTAACCCGCTATACCACCAGGGAGGGCACGGATTTTATATTTTTTAATTAATAGAAAAAAATAATCAAAGAGTAACCTTTTATGACATATAAAAATATATGTGAAATTTAAATTCCTGTGGCTCTCAACAAAGTTGATGAAACTTGTCTGTTCAGTAGCTGTTGCCTAAGCTGCCGTCACCCCAAAGCTGGAGAAACTAGTCACGGCAGAGATACAGCCTCAGGGCCTCCTTGCTTACTCTCTGGCTCCTTACAGAATAAACCACTGCACAGAAAGCAAAACGCAGATAGTTCAAATAGAGAAAAATAAAGTGGGTGGGTAAGGAGTAAGGAGAGGTCTGCCGCGCCATGTGGGTCACCTCCGGGGTGGGGATCGAACTCATGCTGAAGTGGTGTTAGCTTCTTAGTGCTGTGCTTTAACCTGCTGCGCCACCGGAAGGATCATCAGTTATGAGTTTTGAGAATCTAATGTCTAACATGTATTGATAATTATATTCTATGCTACAGACTTACTAAGAGAGTAGATCTGAAGTGACCTCAGCACAAAATGATAGGGTAACTCCATGAGGCAGTGACTGCTAATTAGCTTTATTGTGGCAAACAAACTGTCACATGCTACACTTCAAATATTACAATTTTGCTCAATTATTCCTCGATAAAACTAAGAAAGGATATATTCATTTGGACATAAATAATGAATGACAGATTAGACAGACAGGTAAGTAGAAGATAGATGAGCTAGAGAGACAGACAGCTGGGTGAGAAAGCACAAAAGAGAACTATAATACAAATTCCAGTGTAGCATTAAGAACCCATATTGCCAGTTTTCATATGTGGTTTACATAATCAGGCATTTTGATAATGCATTATTTGCCTTTGCATTCACAAAGAATCAGATGCTAAGCCCCTTTTGTGAGCCTCGGATGTGGAAAAAAGATCCAGTTAAGATACTTAGTAAATGAAGGCTTCAAGGAAACAAATGTAGGGCTTCTTAGGACTTTCTGCCTCTGAACCCTTAACCTGGACCCAGGTAAGCTTCCTAACCTGCAAGATCCTAAATCACAAGATGAGCACACACCAAAGCCTCCTTGAACATGAGCTGACTTCCCAGAAAATAACACTGGGAATTAAAACAGTAAAGCTCTTTTTCCTAAGCGGCCAGGCACTCTGGTGATTTTACTTCATGAAATGCAAGCAAAGCATAGTTACCATTTGTATGACTTTTCCAGAGGACCCATCGGTATTTTCAATGTCAAAGCGACCGGCAGGTGCAGCTGCCATTTCTTTTCTTAGTGTCTCGTTTGCCTGCGCCATCCGTGGGAGAAAGGTCTGCACTTGGTCTAATACTAAGGGGAGAAAAACAGTTCATGGGCATTTATGTGGCTATTTGGCCAAACTTCAACTTTTAAAATCTAGACATTCCTGTAAAATCCCTCTGAGTTTCATAGTAATAATTATAATTAAAAATCTTTCAAATTCCTTCCATTAAATAAAAAAAACTCCATCCTCTTGAATTCTTAAAGCAATGTAACTGTATACTTCAGCCATTACTTCTCAATGGTTTTTGTTTTACCTTTTTTCACAGAACCAAAACCTCCTAGAAGAAGGTAACAAAGAATAAATGAATATCATGAATGACTTGCAAGTAGCATCTGGAATCTGAGGAGAGGGGCCCAGGGAGCAGGTACAGGTAACTGTCTGGGCCTTTTGGCTGGGGTCTGACATGGAGTGTACATCTCCCAAGTATGATTTGCTTCTCTGGACTTTGTGGCTTGATAGCTGATGGTGAAAATCAATAACTGCTCAGTTAAGCAAGTTGGAGCATCAGAGATGGTCCTTGAGGGAGAGGGGAAGGAGAGGCGAGACTTACAGGGACTCCTCTCTATGCGAACTGTTTGGAGAGTGGAAGTCTTTCTGGAATTTGGCTTGGAGTTGATGAGCAACCTGTCCCATATACCTGAAACACACACACGTAGTTATTGTCACAAACAGAACTAGGAGCTCATCAGCAAACCTTCCCTGAGCACACTCAAGTCTTAACTCTTCTACATTCCCCAAGACAGAAGCACCCCAGAAAAAGAGGCACCCCACATTCCATTACAACATTTTAGTTCTTATGTACATCCATCTCCCCCTTCATGAGCCTGTCCATGCATCTGTGTCACCCATACTATGTGATAAATGCACATTAAATGGCATTTTTCTGATCAGAAATCTGTCAAAGACAGAAGCAGAGTGGTGGAGTGGAGGAAGCAGTAGGAAGTAGAGTGGTTAAGTGAAGCCAGAGAAGGTTAGCAGCTGCCATTATGCCAGACAAGTTACCTGACCTCTTGGGCAATAATCTCTTCATTTATAAACATGCTTACCTGGTGAGTTCCCCAACTCAGATGAAACAACCAACTGGGGGCCCCACCCCCAATCTTTCCATCTTCACCATTTATTGCTCTTCAAATTAACACAACTCTCCAGTCTAACAGAGCTCAAGATGGAAACAGGGCCCATCTTCCAGGATCACAAGGCTTTGCCATCCTGTTTCCAGCACCTACATAATCTCCTCACTCTGGCACCCAATCCTGCCTATTCACAAAGCAGAGCTCAACACACATTCCTTGCTGACAGCTTTAGATTCAACAACTGGATTGTGTAAAGATTAATGTAAATGAGGGGCAGACTGGCTGGAATCAAATGCCCATTTTGCCACTTTCCAGCCACATGATTCCCAGCAAGTTACTAATCTGTAATGATACATCAGGACTGTTTCCTTAACTAGAAAATAGGGGTAACAGAATATTCTGCACAGGGCTGCTATGAGTATCAAATTAGTTAATTTATTGGGGCGGCAGAGTAGGCAACACATGATCTTTGACGACTATCACAACTCCTTTGGATGCTTAAGATTCTCAAAGAGCCTTTCCTTCAAGCTAGTATATATTGGGACTATGCCCAAGACCTTCTCCTAGCAAAAATTCTACAGGTACCATTAGCTCCATTTCCCACATGTCAAAGACTGTAAGCAACGCTCCCCAAGTCCTGCAGCGAATTACTCAGTGACCCTGCGGCTCCAACCCATGCTTCTAGTTCTGTTATAGTGTCTGAGAGCCGCTGTGGGTTTCCTGAACGCCTGCCTCCCTCTGCTAGAGGACCATTCTATGGGGTGCATGTCGGGGAACATGGTGGTTAATCTGTAATGTTGATCAGCTCCCCCTACCAGCCCAGACAGCCGACCCTAACACCCTGCCCTTAGGGGAGGGGTAGTCCTGCAAGGCTCCACAGTGCGGGGGCCCACGCCCGGGAGCCGGCCCCGCACCCCCACGCCCCTCGGCCGCCCCCGAGGCTCCCCTCCCACAGCGGGGCCTGGGCCCGGCGCCGCACGTGCGCGCCCCACGCCGCCGCCACCCTCCCGTCACCTCCGCCGCCGCCGCTCCCCGCAGTCAGTAGCTCCTTGGACACAGGGACTCCTGCGCAGTTCCCGGGCGACGGAGAACAGCGGGGGCTGCTTGGGGGTTCGCCTTGGACCTCCATGCTTCTCGCAGATCTTTAAATCCAGCCCACCCAGGCCCGGATGCCGGAAAAGGCTACGGCAGGGGGCGGAGCTAGAACTGCGATTGGAGGAAAATCGAGGGTAGGCGGGGATAGGGGCGGGGCGAAGGCGGGCCCTAGGGGAGGGCGACACCTGGCGGAAACTCAAGGCTATGCTTTCTGTCGGGGAAGGAGGGTTTGGGACCCTTTGAGTCCTGTAATTGGAATGAATAACTGGGGTGCGGGGGCGGGGTTGGTAGCTACATAAATCAAAACATGAGCGCACCGTGAGGCTGCCCTGCTATTCATTTTTTAAATTTACTTTTAAAAATCGTGGTTAAAGAAAAAACACATGCCATGGAATGTACTATCTTGGTCATTCTTAGGTATAACACTTTAGGGATTATTAGCTATATTCACATTGTTATACAATAGATCTCTGAACTGTGTCCATTGCCCAAAACTAGAACAAGCCTCCATTTCTCTCTTCTTGCTGTCCCCAGCAGTCGCCTTTCCAGCTTCTGTTTCTAGGTGTTTCACTACTTGAAATACTCCATGTAAGTACAGTTATGCAGAGAACGTCTTTTTTTCTGTCTGGCTTAGTCACTTAGCATAATGTCCTCAAAGTTTATCCAGGATAGGATGTGACAGGATGTCCTTGTTCCCTAAAGCAGAATATCCCAGTCTATGCATTTGCCACATTTTCTTAACCATTCATCTTTCACAGGACATTTGGATTGCTGCCTCCTTTCAGCTATGAATAACATCGCAAGGAACACGAGTTTGTAAATATTTCTTTGATATATGTTTGGATTTATATATAGAGTTATGATTACTGAATCACATAGTAATTCTATTTTTTTTCATTTTTGAGGGCTCTCCATACTGGTTTCCATGAGGTTACACTATTTTACATCCCTGCATCTCCAATTTCTTTACCTTCTCCCTACGATGTATTCCTTTTTTTTTTCCTAGAGGGTGGGAGGTGATAGCTCATTGTAGTGTTGATTTGCATTTCCCTGATGATGTGTGATATTGAATATCTTTTTCACATGCTTATTGGTCATAGATATGTCTACTTTGGAGAAATAGCTATCCAAATCAGTTGCCCATTTATTATTATTATTTTTTTTTTCTTTTATAACAGTTTATTTTTACATCATTTTGTGTATTTTTTTTCCATCTCAATTGTAATCCCCTCGGGTTTCCCATCACCAAGTCACCCTTGTGCCATCACCATAATCCCGTGCATTTCCCTCCCCACCCCCCACCCCCGTTTTTGATCCCCCAACTCCACCCCCCAAAATGTCTCTGGTATATGGTTGTTCATTATTTTTGTTATTTTCTCGCCTGGTCCATTATACTCCTGCTATGAGTGAAACCATCCGGTATTTTTCTTTCTCTTTCTGGCTTATCTCACTTAGCATGGTCTTTTCCAGCTCCAGTTGCCCATTTTTTAATTGGATTACTTGGTTTGTTGGCATTGAGGTCTAGGAGTAATTTATATAGTCTGGATATTCACCCCTAAACAGATACATGATTTGTAAGTGCATTGTTCTCCCAGTTCTTAGGTGGCATTTTTACTTTGTTCATTGTTTCCCTTCTTGTAAGTCTCTGTCTCCCCACTGGAGCATGCCCGGAACTCCTGTAACTGCAGGGTTCAGAGCAGAAGCAGAAACTGTACCAGCTTTTTCAGCCTGTTGCTGAAAACAAGTGAGCTCAATCAGTGCTGTGACTTCAGCATATAGCTCTCTGGGCCTGTTTCCCCCTCTGTAAGTGAGAACAATAAAACTTTGTAGGGGTGTCGCTGGGGCTAGAGGAGGAAGATGAATAGTATGTAGGTAATGAAGCTAGTAGCTTATTGTGATTGGCATCATAATAATTGAACATTATATTATAACCAAGATATAAAATTTAGAGCGAGAGAATTCTGGGAGAAATGACAGCACGGAGACAGTAAACGCTGATCGATAAGTATAAAAAGCTAACTTCACTTTCTAGTTAAACATTAGATGGAATAAAAAGTTCTTAACAATAATTCAAAATCCAGAGCAGTAAGAAAAAGGGTCATAAATTTGACTACAGAGCTTTTACATAAGAAAAATCAGCGAACAAAATGCAATAAAAGTAAATGACAAAACTAAAAGCAAGGTTTTTTACTTAAATCACTGGAAAGAGTTAATACCCATAAGTTAACACAATAAGCTTCTAAAACGTGGAGAAGAAATAGACCATTAACGCCACAGAAAAATGGTTAGAGAAATGAACTGACAGTTCACATAAACAGAAATGCAATGATGCTAGCCTGTATAAAAAGATGCTTAAGCTCACTCATATGTTTTAAAATGTGAGAGAAAAAAAAAACACTCTGAGAAAACATCCTTGTGGATCAGATTGGCAATAATAAAGAATTATAGCAAACCTGTTCTTGTATTTGTAGACAATCAGGCACTGCCAAAATCTGATGTCACTAATATGACATGTACAAAATGTAATATGACTAATACAAAATGGCGGGAGCTGTAGAAGGGATTGGCATTATTTAATAAAATTACATACACATTCACCTTTTCAACCAACAATTCCTAGACATGCTCTGGGAGGAAAATGCAAAATGACACATGCATGGTGATATCTGTGACGTTAAAAAAACTAAAATCACACAGATGTCCATCGATACAGAGGTGCTCAAATAAAAGTACTATGCAGATATTGGTACCGTGTGATCTTCAGAATATGTTGACCAATGAACAAAGCAAACTGCTCAACACTCTCTTCAGTGTGTTACCTTTTGTGTAACAAAGTAAGAAAAATACCCATATAGGTGGATATATGTACAGATACAAACATATATGTTTATGTGGTTATATTTTCAAAAAGAGACAATGGAGGATATAGAATAATAAATTTATTATATGCTCTATGTGATATTTTTATTATACATCCACATAAGGTTATCTATTCCTTTATACTAAAATACAATAAAATTTATCTAGAAGGGATTGGTTGAAATAGGGAAGATCATTAGACTTGTTTGAATACTTCATTTTATAGTTTTGACTTTGCAATCCTGTAAATACCTGACATACTTAAAAACAAAATTAAAGACAAAAATAAGTCCCTCTGTGACTGAGACCAGACTGAAATTGTCACAGGGCAACCCAATGTGAAATATATATAGGAGCCATATTGAGCTGAGACTCTCTCCCTTGGTCAAGTTTGTGATAGAACAACATGGAAGATAATTATTTAGGCAACTTTGAAACATAATATTTATCCTTAATGAGATGAATCTTCAGGACAAACCAAACATGCACCCAAATGGAAACCTTAAAAGCATCCATTCATGGAATATTAGTCAGCAATCAACATCATGCCTTTTGCAGCAACATGGATGGAGCTGGAAGGGATCATGCTTAGTAAAATAAGCCAGAAAGAAAGAGAAAAATACCAGATGGTTTCTCTCATAGCAGGAGCATAAAGGACCAAGAGGGGGGGAAATAATAATAATGAACAACTATATACCAGAGACCCAGAGACATTTTACAGGGGTGGAGTGGGGAATGGGATAAACAATGGGGGGGGGGGGAGAAGTGCACAGAACTATGCTGATGGCACACAGGTGACTTGGTGATGGGAAGCCCAAGAGGATTGCAGCTGAGATGGAAAAAGGCACAAAATGATGTAAAATTAAACAATTATAATAGTTTTACAAAAGTATCCATTCATTTTAATTATTCAGAACATTACTGTTAGAATTATTTGGAACTGCTAAATGGATTTTTTGGGGGAAAGCAAATAAATAATTCTACTATATCATTTGGAATTCAAATTTTTTGCTCATGAGATAAGAAATATAAGTAAATTTATGCCTGTAATCTTCTATTTGAAATGGCAATATCTGTATAAATTCATGACTTCCTGTACCCTTTCTGAAAGCTACTTATTTCCTTGCTTGGTCCACTGGAAGGCCCAGGAGCAATGACAGTTCACTAGGACAAGCATGCCCGAGCCAGGCCATGTCCCCTCAATGCCTTCCTCACTAAAAGGAATGGAACTTCTTATTTGAATGATTGGTTTCAAGTCTGAGTCAGGAATTATAAACCAAGGACTGCTGTGATGCCAGGAAGCTGCCAGAGAGAATTGGGGTCATGTCAAAAAGAATCTGGAGCTCAAAAATGGAAAATAGAAATTCCATATTATATAGTTATCCCCCAACCCAAAGAATATAGAAACAGTCACTTGAACAGATGTAAGCACTCCCATATTTATTTACAATAGCCGAGTACTGGAAGCAACTTAAGTGCTCAGTAACAGATGAATGCGTAAAGATGCAGAATATTACTTATTATAAATAGGATGAGATTCTAGTATTTGCAGCAACTTAGATGGCACTAGAGGCTATTATGCTCAGTAAAATAAGTCAGAGAAAGACAAGATGCTGTATGATTTCACTCAGGTGGTACAGAGAGAAACAAATGAGTGGAATAAATGAAACAAGAATAAACCTTTAGATTAGAGAACCAATGCAGTGGTTACCAGAAGGGAAGGGGGAGGAACTAAGCAGCTAAGAGGAGGCAGTTACTGGGTGAAGGCTAGACTAGGACTTGGGGGATCTTCGCATGTGCTCAAGATGCTGCCTTGTAATGACCCATACCTGAGCTATATATAACGTTACCAGGTACTGTTAGGTCTATAAAAATTACTTAAAAAAGGAATATGGAACTAATTCCAAGAGACTGCCAAACCTGGTTCTGCCAGTCATTCTGTTATCACTAGAAGTGACCAAGCAGATTTTCTGTGTCCCTAGGTAATGCATTAGGAAGTAACCAGCGGCCCTCCCTGGTGGCGCAGCGGGTTGAAGCACTGCACTGAGAATCTGGGGCTGCTTCCGCATGAGTTCGATCCCCGCCTGCCCCGGAGGTGACCACATGGCGTGGCAGACCTCTCCTGACCCGCCCGCTGCTCCCCTCAGCAGTGTACTTCGTCTATCCGCCTGTTCTGTTCCCCACTCTGTCTCTGGTGAAGCCTCTCACCTGCCCCTGAGCCTCTGGCCTGTACCCCAGTTCTGTATGCACAAATGGATAAAATCTTTTAAAAAAAAAAAAAAAAAGGAAGTAACCAGCAACACCAATAAATTTTCTTGCAAGAAAAAAGAAAGAGCGAGAGAAAGAAACCTTTTACTAAATCAAGTCCATCATACTACTGTAGTAGAAGAACTATTTTATAAGAAATATGATCAATAGTAGGATAAAAGAATCTGCTCAAAGAAGCAATCAGCACAATCTAGAATGTGGGAAATCCTCTAAGTTCAATATCTGTTTAATTCTGTGTTATTTTACATGGGAAAGTGATATGAAAAGAAGATGAACTGTTTTGAAATTTAAGATACTTAACAAGCATGCTAATATAAGAAATTTGGTTGGCATGAATGTGGATAATAGTTATTAGGGGCACACCCTAATTATGAGAGAATTGATAGCTGGATGTTAAAATAAAACTTTCGAGAAAATGGAAATAAGAGGGTCATTCAAAAGTTATAATGTGAAATTAGCAACCTAGGCCATGGGCTTGAAGGGATGGAATTATTATACTTGGTTTAGGCCAATTGAGGTCCACCCTGTAATGGGGGGGTGGAGGGACTATCACACCGAGAATACAGAGCAGAAACAGGGTGTGAAATTAGAGAAACCAGCAGTGCCTGGGATTTAGAATTTTGAGGTTTTCCTAAAAGATAAATTTTATTCTCTCAGGCTCATTTTTTATCTTTAGCAGACTAATCACACTGATTATTTATGCTGGTAACTTTTCAAATTGCTATTACCTGGTGCCCAGGCCCTGAGGAACAATTATCTACTTAATTTAATTAACCAAAACTGTTTTCTCTCTAGAGACATGTATATTCAATGCTGAACATTATAGTGTAATTATAGTGAAATACTTTTTTGCAGGGGGTGGGGTTAGCTTCTTAATTAAAACTAGCACTTGCATCAAAGACATGTTTTTTCTTTTCTTTTTTAAGGATTTATTTATGCATACAGAACCGGGGGACAGGCTGGAGGTGCAGGGGCGGTGAGACGATTCACCAGAGACAAAGTGGGGAGCATAACAAGAAGACCCACTGAAATACACTGCTGAGAGGAACAGCGGGCGGCTCAGGAGAAGTCTGCTGCATCATGTGGGTCAGCTCCGGGGCAGAGATTGAACTCAGACTGAAGGGATTGCAGCTCACGCTGTAACTGGTGCACCACCAGGGAGAGCCATGTTTTTTATTTTCTAACAAGGTAAATTTTTCACTTGGTGTGGGGGTGGGGGAGGCATGAAGCTGGATTTTAGTTATAATACTAAAATTGCCTTGGTAAGCTGCAGTTACCATAATTCTCTGCCCGAATACAGGAATTTTAAAGATATTTTTCTAAAGGCTGAGTTTTGTATATAGCGCAAAAGCATCATTCCATCCTCAAAATCCCTGTGATCTCTATTAAATCCTACTCAATATCAAATAATCAGAAACCAAGTATTTTAATAAAAAATAAAAATGTGCATGATGGGGCCATTTCATTTTATGTAATTCATAGGTTTCTGATCAAAAGTTTAATTTTCCTTTTAATCTGTCTTTATAATTCTTCCCCATTAAGCTTCAGGATCTTGCAAAACAGGTTCTTAAGACTAGGTAGCCTGGATCTGTTGAAAATATTGCGAAGATCTGTACATAATTAAGTAACTAAGCACCGCGGTAACCCTGTTTCTGCAATGGGGACTGTCAAAGATCATCAGAACGGGCGTGGCAAGTAGGGGTTAACTCCTGGGAGAGGACTGGAAGGAAAGGAGATCTGTTCTTACGTAGGTGAACAGTGTACCTTACATAGGTACAGTCTGTATTGTCCCCCTTTGCCCATCCTACACGACTCACTTACCTGGCTCATAGGAAGAACGCTTTGCACATTTACACATTCTGGTGACAACTTGTTACGGGCCTCCCAATTGCTACCCAGGACAGAGAGACCTCAGTTATTTAAAATTAAATGCTTTCATCTTCACAAAAGCTGTCCTCTCTTTTGAAGCTATCAAGCAGACCACCTGCACACTGACTGCAAGTTCCTGATTTAGTTGGCCAGGAGCACAGGTCTCAGAAGAGACCTGACTGCGGAGGACAGTATGAGGTTGCACATGTCATAAGGATCTCCCTGCTGGGCGAGGTGGGGGGCGCCAGAGCAACTTCCTGTGTCTTTTTCCTCTGTCTCCATTTTAAAATAACTTCTTGTTTTGACATAATTTCAGATTGAGAGACAAGTTGCAATAGCAGTATGACTTCTGTATACTTTTTATCCAGATTTAAAAATGGACACATTACCCCCACTTTTTTTTCTTTGTTTTATCACTTTGTCCTCTTCCCTAAACCTCACAATATTTGTCTGAATTATTAGACAGCAAATTGCAGAGGGAATTAAGTCCTTGGCAGTGTAGCTGGAAGCACATGCCAGGTGACTTGTCTCCTTGGTGGTGATGTTCCCTTTGATCACTGGGTTAAGGGGGTGTGTTATACGTCTGCACCAGAAAACTGCTCATCCATTTTGAGTGAACATGTGGTCTGTATACACAGTGGAATACTACTCAGCTATAAAAAAGATAAACATTAGCAATTTGTGACATGGATGGAGCGGGAGAGGATTTTGCTAAGCAAAACAAACCAGAAGGAGAAAGACAAATACTGAATAGTGTGATTTGTATGGGAATATAGAGAAACAAAACAGAGAGCCAGATAAAGCCAAACCAATAAAACCCCAGTGGTCTAACTACAGAACTGAGGTTAGCAGAGGAGGGAGGAAGGGTTGGGGGAGCGAACACAGTGAGAAGGGAGAACGAAGACTGGTGGACGGTTGTGTGTGATTTGATGGTGAGTGTGGTATGGTCACAGCACCTGAAGGAAGATATCTTATATCCCTGAAGCTCACATAAGTTTATAAAGCAGTTACCTCAGTTTAAAGAGTGAGAGGAAAGAAAATTGGAAAAAATTACTCATCTCTTTGTAATTAACAAATATTTATGGGGAGATATGTAGACATATTTTCTTGTTAAACTTCTATCCCTTAATTTTACGATCAATGATTCTCTCAGGCTTTCATTTATAGTCTACATATTAGTTGTCATCCTACTATGAGAAAGAACTTTCCTGTCTCCCATTTATTTGTTCATTTATTTATATCGGTGTTGACTCAGCTTTTATTCTACTTAATGATTTTAATTGGTCACTCTTCTAACTGCAAATCTCTCCTTTCTGTATATTCCCCATCCTGTTTTGAGCATTTCCTTAGTTTCTAGTGTATGTAACAAATTGTTTTAGGTTCACTTTATACTTTGCCCCAGTCTTGGAATTAGCCTTTTCTCTAAGGAGTACTGGTTCCTTTTTATGTTGAGAATAGTATGGAGAAAGTAAAATCTGGATGCTAGATGTGCTAACTGCCATGCCTGTGTCCTAGTTTTTATCCCTTTTCATTACAAAGGTTAAGAAACATACCCTCATATATCTGTATTTATGTTTACATGTATCTTTATTTAAAAATGTCAATGAGAAAATTGCAGCAGTACACTAACACCAGCTTGAGCCAGCTCACAAAGGCTGATTATGAAATAATTATAACTTTGGTTGTAGCTTGAAGTCATCCATAGGAATATTTATACCACAGCAATTGGAAATGCTATAAATCAAGTTGTTTTTCTTCCCACAGAGTCATTTTTATCACCCTCCATATACTTATTTATTCAGAATACTCAGAAACTAGTTTTAGAGTCACACACGCATAGCACTGTGATAAGCAAATGGGTAGATTAGTGTTTTGTGTACAATTTCCTTTTTTTGTAGGTCAAATTTACATACAATACACTGCACAAATCATAAGTCTACCCTATGATACATTTTGACAAATATGTAATACACATTAACACATAAGTCTATCAAGATACAACATTTCTTATACCCCAGAAACTTTCCTTTCTGGAGTCAACCTCCCTTCCCCACTCAACTAATCCCCTCTCTTTCTTGGCATTTCCCTCCACTCCTCTTTTAGGTCTGCTTCTTTAAAAAAAAAAAAATGTTTATGTATACTAGAACTGGGGTACAAACCAGAGGTGTGGGGGTGGGTGAGAAGATTCACCAGAGACAGAGCGGGGAGCACAACAGACAGACCGACAAAGTACACTGCTGAGGTGAGCAGCAGGTGGGTCAGGAGAGGTCTGCTGCACCCTGTGGGTCAGCTCCCTGGCTGGGGATCGAACTCGTGCTGCAGTGGCTGCAGATAACCTGTTGTGCCACTAGGGAGGATCCTCTTTTTGGTTCTTCAACAACCTGGATAAATCCTGGTGCTATCTAACCAGTTTGAAGGGTCTGGGTATGCTAGGCGCTTGTATCATTCCTTTATTGTTTTGAGGAGCGAGGTTAATCCCAGCCTCTCTACTCCTCCGTGTTGCATGGCTTCATTGTGTTTACTATTGAGAGATTCCGTCCGCTCCAGAACTTTATGTGAATAATGGCACACATTGCAGTCGGCAGAATAACCCCCACCCACCTCCGCAAGGTGTCCTTGTCCTAGCTCTTGCAACTCAGAAAATGGGAGTGAAGTTTGTGAGTCAACTGACTTTAACACAGGGAAGTTCTCCAGGATGATGTGGGTGGACTCAAGGTACTCGGGGTCCTTAAAAGTGGGAGAGGGAGGCAGAAGAGTCAAAGAGATATGAAGAAAGGACGAGGGTAAGCCAGACCACACAGCTCTATTTAAGACAGAGGAAGTAACCCACAGCCAAAGAATGTGGTTTCCTCTAAAGCTGGAAAAGATTTTTCACAGAGCCTCCAGAATGAATGTGGCCCAACTGATACTTTAATATTTTTTTTCCAGTGAAATTCATATTGGGTTTCTCACCTACAGAACTTAGAGGATGAATTTTTTTAATGAATTTGGATTTTTAAAGATTTATTTATTTATGCATACAAAGCTGGGGTATAGGTCAGAGATGGTAAGAGGACTCCCCAGAGACAGTGGGGAGCAGAGCAGGCAAATTGACAAAGTACACTGCTGAGAGCAGCAGCGGGTGAGACAGGAGGGGTCTGCTGTGCCACGTGGGTCACCTCCGTGGCTGGGGATTGAACTCATGCTGAAGCAGCTGTGGCTAGCCTCACAGTGCTGTGCCTTAACCCATTGCACCATGGGGGGGGGGCATGTGATGAATGTTTTAAGTCACTTGAAAGATGTAGTAATTTTTTAGGGCAGCAGTGGAAAATTAATACACATTGAAAAAAAAATTTTTTTCTGACAGGGTCTTTCAGCATAAAGTCAATGAGATCCATCCATTTTGTTCCATATATCCATTTGCTTCATTTTATTGTTGAACTATATTTCATTGTATAAACAAAACAGAATTAGGTTTTCTGTTGTCATATTGTTGAACTTTTGGATCATTTCCAGTTTTGAATTACTGTAATCAAGTTGCTATGAATAGTATCATAGTGTTATATAGTCTTTGGTGGGGATATACTAGCATTCGTTTATGGGAGTGGCTATACATAGGGGGTTTGCCGATCCTTAAGCCATATGGTGTCAGCAAGCTGAGGCATCACTCCAGAAGAACCATCCTTAACCTTTGGGATCCCATATTGCAGAAAACTTGCCTCCCGATAAAAAATCCAGCAAACTCAAATTAAAGAAGCCTGAACAATGCAACAGACAGCCACATTTCAACTAAGCCAGAACAGAATGTCACAGTGCTAATGGACAGTGCAATGACTGGTGTGTGTGTGTGTGTGTGTGTGTGTGTGTGTGTATACAGGTGTAGTAAAGGAAGGAGGATTTAAGGAAGCCTTTGTATGGGTGGTCATGCCAAGGGAAATACCTCTGGTTACCCTGGCAACAAAGAGGAGAGGAACTGAAGACCACCCGGGGGGTATGAACCCGGGAAGGCTGATGGGTTCTGCGTGTCCTAGTTAATGAGAACAGCACGTTCGGGGTGCAGGTGCAGAGGCAGGAACACATGGACACAGTACAGGAAGTACAGGGACCTGATAAGGATAGTTGACTTCCGCTTTCCCAGAGACATTTTCTAAAGACACCACAGATAGGTTTTGTAGAGGGAAATGCAATAGGAACCACCCAACAAGGTGCTCTAAAAAGGAATACAAACTTCTTACTAGCATTCCTCCAGTTTCCCTACCTTCCTCCTCGTTTTTACTTTTTATTTTAGTTATTTATTTGGCATAAGGAGCTCCCTCCACCTGGTCTGTGCACTTCTTCCGTTCCCAGCCCCCTTTTACAATCTTCTTAGCACAATGAGCATACTGATCCTTTAGACGTTAGCCTAATATTACTTCTTCTTCAAAAGTTTCCTCTGCAAATCTCTTTTACCCCCAAACTTTGGGAGTTGACTGTGCATTGTACAACTCCAACCCCTCAGACTTTACCTTTCACAGTTCCAGAAACTGTGGTTCTGTTGTCCGTCTGTCTTGAAGGACAATGCAGCGTTCCACTCGGGGATATTTTTATGCCCATCTGGCAGCTGTGGGATGGCGGCCAGAGAGTAGAGGCCCAGAGCTGCATTGTGAGGACCTTGGAGAGCGGTTGTGAGGACTGAACCGTCAGGAGTTCACCCAGACAGGCTGAGAAGAGCAAGACAACCTGAGTCTGTCCTAACAATCTCCTGACCTTCTGCTCAACGGCTTTCCCTTCTAGCCAATGGCAATGCCCTTCTTTGAATTATTGAGCCAAAAGTACTTTGGGGGCATCTTAAACACCTCTCTCTCTCACACATACACCCCCCCACCATTCAATTTTTTAGAAAACCTTGTATCAGCTCTACTCTCCAACAGTTGTATCCAGAGTCCAGCCCCTTCTCAGCACTTTCTCCGTACACACCCTGGCCAGGGCCCCCATGCCTCTCTCATGACTTAGAGAGCCTCCTCAGGGGTCCTCCTGCATCCACTATGCCCCTGCCAACTGGGGGCATGCATGCCCATGGAAACTGAAGTCAGACTAGGTTTTTTTCTGCCTAAATCCCATCCCACTCATAGTGAGAGACACCGAGTTAGCAGCTACTTCAATGGCCTCCGAGATGTAGGACCTGCCTCTGGCTAGTTCTCTGACTGCAAACACTTCTGTCCACTAAATCACTTCATTCCAGCCACATAGGACAACTTGCTGTCTCTTGCATCCAACATTCAGACTTCTGCCTCAGGAACTTTGTGCTTGCTGTACTTCCCCCAATAGCATATTAGCACCCCATTCCTTCCTGCTCAAATCAGTAAATCTTCCCTGAGTTACCTCCAGAAAACAGTCTCCCTCTCTACAGTCCTGCTATCCACACAACCCATCCCCAAACTCTCTTTACTCTGTTTTATTCATCTTCATAGTGGGTGTTACCATATGGGAGATACATCTATTTATATACATACACACACGTCTATTTGCTTGTTATTTATGTATTATCTTTCCCCACTTGAACGCGAATTCTTTGAAGTAGGCATTGGTTTATTTGTTCACATCTATATTCTCAAAACACAGGACAGAGACAGCATGGCAGATGGTAAGTGCTCAACAAACAAACAAACAAATGAATATTATTACCTGGAACACAGTAGGGCCACTATGACTATCTGCCAAATGAATGAACAAATGAGTGGTCTAGAGAGTCCCAGAAAGGGCATTGATAACGGGGAGCAAGGGGGAGCAAAATTGAGGTGTTGTCCACAAGCATGTGCCCTCCCAATCATCTTTCAAGACTTACTCATTTATGCATACAAGAACTGGGGTGCAGGTCAGAGATGTGGGGGGTGATAGGATTCACCAGAGGCAGAATGAGGAGAAGAACAGGTGGATCTACTGAAGTACACTGCTGAGGGGAGCAGCGGGGAGACTGGAGAGGTCTGCTGTGGGTCACCCTCCTGGCCGGATTGAACTTGGTGCTGCACACAGCTTCATAGTACGGAGCTTTAACCTCTTGTGCCACCAGGGAGGGCCCCAAATCATCCCCCCTCCCCCATTTTATGGTGTGTGCATCAAATACTTAAGTGGGTCGCATGATGATTGTTAATCCTCAGTGTTCACCAGGATGACCCTCCACAGAGGTTCTGGAGACTTGATCTTATTTAATGGCAAATGTAAGTCATTTTGGACAATGATTTAACCTTTAGTTTCTTTACATGAAAAAATGGGGTTATAATTAATACATTTCCTCTAGAGTATAAGGATTGAGTAAAAAAAATCTGTACACAGCGTCTTATACATAACAAGCACGAGGCTCCCTTTGTTCTGCTCACTTTCTCTTATGTTTTAGAGGCTAAATTCTTTATAAGGAAGTCATTCATTGCACTTCTCTAATTTTAGCTTTCGTCCAAATGTCCAAACCTCTTCTTTGAGCCCCAGGCTTCTTTTCCACGTGGATATTCAGCATCTTCACTTAGACATCCCATAGAAATGGTAAATTCTACCCAAATCATCCCCACCACACCCCCTTGTTTAGGTCCCCCACCTTAAGGAGTGGGGGATGCTCAAGCTAAAACCTCAGAGTTACTTTCTTCACCTTCCACATGCAAAGAAAAAGTCCTCACAGTTCTCGCTGTGATTGTTTCCTCCCGTTCCCACCTCCTTGTCTGCACACTGGTCTCCCTGCGGCCTCTGTTGCTTCTGTTGGGTTCATTCTCCACACCACAGCCCCAACAGTCTGGCCATGGCCAGCTGGACCCTCCCCAGCTCTTCCGTAGCTCTCTCTTGCCTTGGGATGAAGTCCCCTGTCATCAGTGTGACCTCAGGGCTCCTCCCACCTCTCCTGCAGAAGGGCTACCTCACTGCAGACATGGTGGCTTTTCTCAAGACCTGAAGAGGGGGAGTCTCTTTCCACACAGGGACGTTCAAACTTCAGTGTACAGAGACCCCAGGGTGCTCGCACCCTGCCCCTTTCCCTTTGTGACCTGGCCTCTATCTCTGTTCTTCAAGGCTCAGATTAAATGTCACTTTCTCAAAGAGATCTTTTTTACCTTGTACACAGACAGGTCCCTTTGTCACACACTCTCTTTCTGGCAGTCCTTCCCCAGTGATTAATACATAGCCTCACTTCAACACTACTTGCATCACATTTTAAGTTGCACAAAGGTGAAGTAGTAACGTGATCCCCTTTGCCTGCACACATTAGGGCCTAACTACTCAAAAGCGGGCAACTCCCCACCCATTTCACCTTGGACTATTTTCAGCTTTGTAATGGAATTTAAATTTGGATTCCAACTTGAGACTTAGCATCGGTGGTAAGAACATACTATACTGAGTATTTAGAGAATGAAGACTACGGAGATGAGGAAGGACCATCAAATAACAACTAATGAAATTTAGGGCAGTAGAAATCACCAGCACAGGATGCGGTGGGGTGTTGGGGTAAATAGTGGTATCTTCAAAACTGGGAGAGGGAGATCTTTCCTACAAACATCCTAAAAGACTACATGACCCAGAGGAAGAACATTGTTCTGCAAGAACTTTACTTCTGGCAAACTTTCAAGAGCAGCTAATTACCTTTCAGAGATATGTAATTAAAAACACTAAGAACAAAAACCACTTGAAAATACACTCAAAACAAGCTTTTTCATGGTCTCTGCAATTTTAACTTTTATTTCTAGTGGTGTTTAGGGGAGGGAAATGCCTGCATGGGCCATTGTCAAAAGCAGCCTTGCAGATGGCCAAGATACAAAGTGCCCTTCACCCTGAAAATGAAAGTCAAAATTCATCTTGCTTACCCAGCACTTAAAAACAAAAAAAGCCTCATTCGGGACAAATGTATACTTTGGTGTCCTCTAATACCTGGAAAGCTGCTTCTCACCACTGGTCTGACTTGGAGTTGGTGGAATCTTTGAAGAGTTTCACCATGTACTTTAAAAAATGGAAGTTTCTCTCTCTCTCTCTCTCTCAAAGCAAATGCCTGAGCTGAGGACTGAAGCCTTTGTTTTCTTTACAGCAAGAGCCCCTCCTACAGTCCATTTACCTGAATACATAAAAGGTGCGCAATAAGCATTTGTTCCATAAAATAATGAGTCACCCGTTGTACATTGGGGATTTGGGCTCATTTTTACCGTGGTGTAGAAACAAGTGCGGGCCAGCTTGCAAAGTCTGGCGCCCGGGACAGCACCCCAGCGGCCGAGCCTCTGCGGCCACACCCCTCTCCCGCTGGGAGAGCGCCCGGAGGTGCCCCCGGCCCCAGCCCTGGGGTGATCCCCGCCTTCCCTCCCGACCCCCCGCTCTCGCACGGCTCGCTGGGCGCTGCCCTGGGGAAAGACATGCACGGAGTTACGCATGGCTTGGCTTTAATTCCAGGCTGCCAGAAGGAAACACGAACCCAGCCAAGAGGCGGCCCCTGGTCTGAGAACAGAAATCATGAGTCATAGACTTGGGGTTCGGACCTAGATGCAGCGGGAGACGCGGACGCGCGTGGGTCGGTGGGGCCGGCTGGGCTGCCAAAAAGGGCCACAGCTCTTCTCCCCTAGGTAGGCTTCCCCCCCAAAAGCCCCCCTTCTCCTCCCCGACTCTCGCCAGCCCGCGCCGCCCGGGCGCCGCCAAGGGTCCGGGAGGGGCGGCGCTCGCGCTCCAGGTCGCCGCCCCCGC
>NW_004567105.1:9402029-9436003 GCF_000260355.1 Condylura cristata
CCGGCCGCGCCAGCCCCACCTCGGGCGGGAGGGCAGGCTGACTCCGGGCACTGTCCGCGGAGCCCGGCAACCGCGGTGGTGGCTCTGGCCCTGGACACCGCCGGACACGCGCGGTGCCGGAGTGATGGGAGGAAGGTGAGCGAGGATGGAGAGCCGGAGAGGCAGGCTCGGGCACACCCCAAAGCCACCCTCAGGGCTCGGTAATTGCTCGGTGTCACCATGTTCTTTCATTTTCTTTATAGATGTGAAGTATATATCTCTATGAAAAACCCAAGCGTTCCGTTATAGCAAGGGATTTCATATGCGGCTGTGTCATATGGATTACATCTCTGTGTCTATTATATATTTGTATATATGGATGTAATCTCTGTAAAGGAACAGTTTTTTTTAATACTTCATACGCCATAAAATCCATCCTCTTAAAGTGTGACTTTCGGTTTATTCACAAAGTTTTGCAGCTATCACCACTATCCAAGATAGGCTCATGTTCCCACAAAATGAAATCTTCTACCGTCAGCAGTGTTCTGACTGGTGTTCCCCGCTTACCCTGACCTCAGGCAACCTCGAGTCTTCTTTCTGACTCTATGAATTTGCCTGTTCTGGAAACTTCATATAATGGAATCATACAGTTTGTGGCTTTTTATATCTGACTTCTTTCACTGTGACTTAATGTTTTCAGGATTCAACCATACTGAAGCATGTATCAGCACTTGATTCTTTTTAGTGACTTAGTAATATTCCATTACATTGATGTACCATACTTTCCCTTTTGTGTATCCATTCATTAGTTTATGGATACTGAGGATGTTTCCACTCTTTGGCCATTATAAATCTGTGAACTGCTGTGAACATCTATATACAAGTTTTTATGTGGGCCTGTGTTTTCATTTTCTTGGGTATATGTGTTTAAGTATTTGAGGAAATGTTAAACTTTTACAAAGTAAGTACACTTTGTATTTCCACCACAGTATATGTAGGTTTCAAATTCTCCTTAGCCCCTTCAACACTTGTTATTGGCTAGTGACTAACTTTTTATTACAGCCATCCTCATAAGTGAAAGTTGTATCTATTTGCTTTTATCTAATTATCCTTTCATTTTTTTTTCTTTTTGGCTATTTGTATGTCTAGAGAAATGACCATTCATATACTTTGCCTATATTTTAGTTGGGTGATTTTTTTCAATTGTTGAATTCTATTACTTGATTATAGAAACAATATTCTAGGTTTGGAGGATAACACTGATTGAAAAAGCTAACCAATCTGATACCAAGCAATATAATACTTCTTCTTGGGGGAATTTGAATATATGACTTTTATGTTGTTCAGCGTACCCTACCTACCTACACTAGGGCATTTTCTTCTTGCATTCCCTTTTCTGGTATCTTGGGAAAAGTCACAAAAGGCATTTTCCTGAATAGAATCAAGAAAGGTGGCACACAGTTGGATTTTCATAAACTTGGTGCTTGTTTTGAAAAGCTCCAGTTATCACCGTAATTACAAATTACTTATTTTGGAGGCTAGCTAAACAGAGTGATAAAAAAATATAAAACAAATTGCTCAAATAAAATCTCATATATTTCATTTCTCTGGCAAAGTGGAAGATGATGTTTTGTTAAGCTTGTTTAGTCTTTATTACAATACATACAATATATTCTTATTTTTGATGGTTCTGGAACTAAGAGCCAGTTAGAGCTAGCTGAATGCATGCTGCTACCCATATTTCATGGTTAATTTCTGAGTGCATGTAGATTCATTGTTAACCTCAGATTTTTATAGCAAAAATCTTGAAAATGACACAACACTTGTATCCCAGAAATTCAACCTCATTTTCCTACTAGTCTAATATGAGGGCTCAAAAGTATCTTACGCGATTTAAGAAACCTTGTAGAAAATGAAATGAAAGATTTCCAAAAAGTAGTGGATAACTAGTTAAACGTGTGTGAAGAGCTGTCTATTCCTGCTCCTCAACCACTAAAAAGTACAAATGATGGAAACATTCTTTGACCTTTTTATGTCTCATTGACTTTATTAATAACATACAGCTAATAATTTCAATATATAAGTTGAGAATAGGTTTTTATTTTGTTTTAGCTGATGGAATGATTATCAAACATATTGGAAGTACAATCTATCAGCTTTACTTTTAGAAGGTTCAAATCGGCAACTATAGATGCTTCCCGGGTAGTCTTCTCCATCTCTTGGACAGAGCACCACTTGCTAAAACTGAAAATAGGGAGGATGAAAACTGGGAACAGTTTTGAGGACATGATCCATGGGAAATGCTAGCCAGATCTGGTCTTCCTCCTTTATGGCACACTCCTACACCCCTCATACCATCTCTGGAATTACTACAGATATCTGAAATATGTATGTATGTATTTGTGTGTGCATATATGTATACGGGCTATGTAGGCGGGGTATGCTCCAGGTCCTACACATCTATCCAGATTTATATGCAGGTATACATGTACATTTCGATATAATTAAAATCTCAAGTAGGGGTCAAGTTCAAGGGCTAGAACTGTCGGTAGTCAGCTATTCAGTGTTAATGTGGAAACATTTAATCAGATTGCTTCCCCCATCAGCTTGTGCTGAGGAATGGGCCTTTCAACTTGAGAAAGGACAGAAGAGGTGGGATCGCGGAACATTTGGGAAGATTAAGCAAAACTTTATCTCTAAAAGCATGGATGTTCAATACAGAGATCCTTGGATAGCGTGAGGGTCTGAATGATAAGACAAGAAGAGCAAGAATGCGAAACAATTTGGAAGGGAGGCTGTAGGATATGAGGACAGAGTCGACTTATTCACCCAAGAAAAATTCTGTAGAAAAAGTGGGAGAAACTTTCTCTTCCATTCCTCCTCCCTTTTGCCCTGCTTGCCCCGCCTCTGAACCCAGAGATCAGGCTGCAGTTACTATTGTTAGTAATCAGAAGGCTTTCCAACGTGTTAATTAACCCCATTCTCTCCAGATTCTGCTCAAATTGACATCAGATCAAGAAGCCAAGTAAAGATTAAACTACTAGCTTGATTTTCATTTCTGGTAAAGCTGGACTGAAGAAGTAGATAATATCCACACTTTGTGCTTTCTTCATTTACCTACCCAGATGCAGCACGAAAGCACTCTCAGAGACCACAGAGAACTCCAGACTCCTGGAGTTTACCACAAAGATAGTTGTTAGAACAGAAAGGAAACTTTCTGTTCTTGCAGTTGTGCAAATCCAGAGAACAGGTGAGAGCGCAGGGGTGTGGCTTGTCTGAGACATTGCCCTTTCTCCCTATCTTCACCTTTAGATAAGTCACTTTCCTGGAGGAATTAGTGACTGATAGGATGGAGGGACAGGAAATTGTCTTTTCACTTCTATTTTCTCCCTCCTACTTAGAGTGAAAGTCCTGCTGTCATTGCAGAGAGAGAAATGAGCAGCCATCTTCTTGCCAGCTGAGTGTGTTGTGAGTAATAGTGTTTTCTAGACTAGCTTAAAACTTTAATCACCATGTATAAAGTTGTACCTGAGGGAGGGCATGTTTTCTTTGGGAATAGTGTAAGTTCAACAGTTTTTGAAGTGGTGATAATGTCATTGTGTGGTTAAATATACTGATTGTTCAAGTCCTCTTCCTTGTATTACTCCTCAAATCTTTATCGAATGTTTAATATATTATAGGCACTGGCTAGGCTTTTGGGAATTAAGCAGTGAACAAAAATGAGCTCCTGCTCTCATGGAGTTTACAGTTTAGAAAGACTGTAGAGTGAACACACAGCACAGTGAATGTTGGAAAGCACAGAGTTCTTGGGAACCACACTTAGCTCAGGGGGTCAGAGAAGTGATGTTTCAGAGCTAAGATCGTAAAGTAGAATAGGAAATGGCCAAGTCAGAGGGAAGGCTGAGGACAAGCAAGAGTGCCTACAGCAGAAGAGATGTGGCCAGGCTAAGAAAGGAAGGGGCAGAGAGGGAGAGAGACAGACACACTGAAGTGGCATCTTTCAAACCTAACAGTAGACTGTAAACATCAATTAGTGGATTGTGACCTGCTTGTTTTCAAAAAGAAAGAAAATAGAAAATAAGAGTGTGTCACACAGACTCCACAGATTATGTGGCATAAAACTAGAAAATCCCTACAACAGAGGAAACTGAAAAATTCCCTTTTGCTCACAGTCCAGGTCTGGAGTAGGTAGGAATGATTATGCAGGATTTAGTTTACCTGGTGAAAGACTTGTCTTAGAGAAGTGAAAAGCCATGGAAAAGTTTCCATCAGGGCCTTATTAGGTCCACAGCTTTATACAACCCCTGGAATGTCTGATCTTTCACAATGTTGCAGGTATTCCAAAATTGGTTTCAATCTATGATTTCTAGACTCTTAGCACCCATTTTGGTACTGAAACATCCCCTCCACAAAGGTTCCTCCAACCCGGGTGGTTTTGCACTAGGGCTAAAAGACCTGAGAGAGCAGAGTTCTGGCATTTCACATCGTGCCTAGTGCCCAGAAAAGCTAGCAACCCTTTGTTGATAGATTCTCAACTCCCTGAGTAAGAGACTGTCATATAGTTGTTGAAATGCCCTTATGTTTCTAGAAATACTTGCTTTTGGGGAATATGGCTTTTTAAAAAATAATATAATAGTTTATTTTTACATCATTTTGTACATTTTTTTTTTAAATCTCAATTATAATCCCCGTAGGTTTTCCACCACCAAGTCACCCATGTGCCATCACCATAGTCTGGCGCACTTCCCTCCTACCACTGTTTTTGATCCCATTCTCCACTCCACCCTCGGAATATGGCTTTATTAGAAATTATTTTTTCTCCCTGGGAGTCATAGGACCACATTCACGGATTTAAGAACCATTTTAACAAAAACTACTCATGGTCCTATTAGAGCAGTAATAGAGGTAAGACAGAGAACAGACGTTCAGATCGGAGAGTTTCAGCCCCCACAGCCCCCTGCTGGATGCTCCCTATAGTGGTTTGTATTTTGTTGACTCTAAAAATGATTGATATATATTTATTCTTTGTCCCCAAACATCTTTCTAAAACTCAGGAAAAGCTTAATGGAGAGGCTACATAAGGTAGATTTTGATCTTCAGAGGAGTAAGGATAGACTATCCATATACCTAGATTACTTACAAATTAAGAATTTAATGATGTCAGCCTGTTGTCAGAGAACCATTGTCCTGTCACAGTATGTGACTTCACAGAATTTTATTGTGAGACCCAACTGGGAAGGGAAATTCTTTCACTATATGGTTTTGATAAGTGGCAAGAGAAGTTATGAAAATTCATGAAAGGTAGAGAGATTTTACTTTCTTGATTCCAATTTCTCTTTAATATACTTTTGAGGTGTAGAAACTTTGCTAATTAGTTTTGTAAATTAGATTTCATATTAAACATACATGTTAGACTCAAACTTTGCTCTTAAAAATAGTCACTGAATTTTATATTTCTATAGTCTATAGAGTCCTATTTTAAGCAGTATATTGAAGAACTTAAATTGAAACATTAACATGTATAAATGTATAATGTATCCTAGGGAAATAGCTCTAAGTATGGGAAGTATTGTACACAAAGGTGTTCCTTTTCCTTGAAGTATAATTTAGTCAAGAAAATGCCTTGCTGTCGAGAAATGATGCATTAAAAAGTGGCCATCCACTTAAAGCAGTCTAGCCATTAAAAACTCATTGCAGTGGTTTCTCAATTATTACTTTTTAAATTAAAAAAAAAGAGTGCCCAGTAAGTGAAAGTGCAAAAGATATAAAAATGTGCAGGATTCAAAAAGCGAATACCTGGTTTTTGGACAGTGCTCTAAGGAGGACCTTTGAGGCCTACTCCAGTCAGCCAAGTGGCTGAACACCAGGTGCTTCAATCTGTAAGCCTTTACTTTTACCTGTTTCATATATTAAGATTTCACTTAGAACTTAACTGAAATAAAGAATTCCTCTGTATTAAAAAAAAAAACACTTAAAACAATTGGCTTCATTAAAAAATGAAGTCCCTATCCCCCCAGTCAGGAATCTCCAGTCTCCCCAGCTTATCATTTTGCTGTTTGTCACAAGAACTTCCTACTCAGGCCTGCCTATTCCTGCCCCCCAACCGGACTATTTTCTGCTGTGTTACCAGCCCCCAACCCCCTTGCTAGAATCCCTTACATTTGTCTAAGCCTTACCTGTTCTTTAAGGCTCAGCACGTCATCATTTCATTTATTCTTACCTTGTATTTCGTGAACACCTGCGTTTGGGTGTGTCCAGTGATGGAATATCCAGTGATGGAATATGCAGAATATGCAGAATATGTATCAAAAGCATGTAATTAATAAAGCACATAAGTAAGTACAGTATGTAAAGTAAGAGATTTGGCGGGTCGTTACTAAAGCTGCAGTGCTCTCTTCCTCTCATATACCTTATAAAAAGGACAGGTTATGATACAGTGACGTTTCTGGGTTTCCAGTAAATACTTGTTCATTTGTTAATGGGTAGAAGAAATCACAAGTTGGCCTGGTATTAAGGAAGAGGCCTGAAAAGCAGCTGTTTGTTTTATTCTTGAGCAATCAGCTGTTTTCCAGAATAACTTGCATCCAGTTTACTGGACGCCAGTGGTGGGCATGCATGGAGTTGGAAAGGAGCCGGGGAGGACCTGGTCTCCATTGTCCTCCTCCCCAGAGCCACTGACACTAGCGCAGGAGGATCTTACCTGAGGGTGCCGGCAGTTTGTGGCTTCCTTATCCAATTAGGCAGAAAGTCATGAATTCAAATTCCGCCTTTTTCCTATTGACTTTATAATCTGGGGCCCATTACTTAACTTCTCTGAGACTTAAGTTTTCTAATCTATAGTATTTGAATTTACTAACTGCTAGGTTTTTAGAAAAAGATTATTTGAGATAAGTACATATAACTGAAATGTATTAGTTTGTTTTAAGTGTTGATATTCTATAGGATATTCTATAGGATAGATATTGGATAGGTGTTGATATTCTATAGGATAGATGATGGTTCTCCTTTCCTTTGGGATTTAAGTTTTAAGATACTTTGGAGGATTTATGGACCAAGGAGTGGCTTTTTGATAAACTATTCAAATTTCTGGCAGGGTGAGAATAAGCAACATAGGAAAGAATTAGGGTCAAAGGAACATATAATGAAGAAATAAATCTTTTTCATCATTATCTAGTGTATTACTGTAGGTTATTATACCCAGGGGCATGAAGGAGCCTGAATTTGAAGCCTGGCCTGCTGTTTTCCTTACTGTATCTGCCTCTTTTCTGTGCATTTTTTAAAGATAATAAACAATAAAAATTTTTTAGTACCGTTATAATTCTCTAAAAAAAGTAAGAAAACTCATATTCTGACATTTCTAGATTAGGTTTCAAAATAACTCCAGGCAAACTTATGATGGATTCTATCTTTTTAATGTTCTGGCTGAGTAGACTTAGTTCTCTAGTCTAGAATCAATCTTGCAGTTTTGTTGAAGGTAGTCTTTATTTGTAAATTAAAAAAAGGCATGAGATGTAAAATATTATAAAATTTAAAAATGCATGAGATGTTTATAGCTATTAACAGTAGTAGAGTTACTTCCTATTCCAGCTTTCATTTTCTTTTTACAACATTGTGGTTTCCTGAAGACCTGTTTGTTCAGTATATACAGGTCTATTGTGCATGGATGTGTGTTTGCTGTTCTCTATGTAATGCATATGTGCATGTGTCTTTTAGTTATATATGTCATACTTTACACTATGCTAGTAGTTTCATTCAAGAAGGGTAGATACATTGTAAAATTGTAAATATTAAACTTTCATGGATATTTTTGTAGAGAATATTGTAACAACACATTTTATCTGGAAATTATAGGTCGGGGTTCAACGCAGCAATGTGTGACAGTTTTGTTATTGTATGGTATAGTTATTCCTTAGTAAGGAAAGAAAGAGGTGGAAAATTGCCTTTGAGTCTTCTCTGAAAATATAACTAATGATGATAGCGATAATATTAACTTTTAGTGGAGGTGCAGTATACTATATTAAACACTTCACATGCAGTAAGTCAGTCATCCTCATACCAACTCAGAAGGAGGGATTTTTTTCTCCTAGGGTGTAAAGGCCCCACAGCTAGTGAAAATCAGAAGTGACGTCAAAACAGTTGACTGGATCCCAAGTTCTTAACCACCATCACTATCATTAGTGTGTTGATACTTCTTGACATTTAATTTTTTTGGTAGCAAATTCTTAATTGAAATGTGGAGATTTGTTGAATAAGTCACTTACACCCCCCCACCACTAAATTGCTCCTTGGAAGTCATGTTATTAATTTACTCATCTAATGACAGCATCTTGGTAAGCTTTGTATGAATTCAAACGTAGCATAAAGCCTTTGTCAGTGATTTCCCATGAATAATACAACTTTGAACAGGCAGTTAGTACTTTGCTTTTCAAAATGTACTTGACTGAAATCTGAAAACCCATGTGTGGGACTTTGATTGTGGATAGATTTTGTAACCTGGATGGAATCTCCTGTTTTTCCTCAGGAGAACTCCCTTTCTGGCTGGGAACAGTGCCCTGTAGGTGATAGAACCATGTGTTTGAGCACTAGCAAGGGGAGAGAGATCAAGAGAGAAGCAAATTGAAATGATTTCTTGTTTTACAAATTTTAAAGAAAAGTTATGTCTCTCTGGGAAGAAATCATGCCTTTTCGTGGCTCTTACTTTGTTTGTAGTCACCATTTTCAATCACGGGAGACGACTGGGGAGAGGCAGCCCAGCCACGTGGCTCTGTCTGGCCCTGCCTGAAACTTGGTGATGTAGCTGCAGGTCCTTAGTTATAGTCATCAGTGAAGGAGAAGGCAGAAGTGAAATTAGGTAATGAGAGATGATTGTAGGAGAATGTTGGTTGTCTGAAAGTGTTTAGGGTGTGTTTATTGAAGGCTGTTGTGTTTTTCTTGTGTATTTATTGAGGAATATGTGGAGAGAGGGAAGCTGGAAAGAAGACAAAGTTTAGATCTTCTGGGGTTTCAGAAAGGAAACTGCAAGTGGTTATTTAAAAAAAATCTTTGTAGAGCGATAGTGACTAGGAAAATTTTATTGTCATTTTTACAAAATACAAAAAAGGAGAATACAAAATAGCATGTTCAATATGAGCCTAGTTTCTGAGGGATATAAGTGTCACTGGTGATGTCATCTATAGTTTTCTCTGGGTAAAGGGATTTCTAGAGTGAACAACTTTGATTTATCCTTGGGGGGGCAATTGAAATTCACAGTGCTTTTGTGTAAAAAAAAAAAAGAGAGAGAGATATAGAGAACTCATTGTCAGTGGACATCAGAAGCACAATTTATCTTTTTTAATCAAGGTAATATTAGGATCCCTTCTCCCAATCAGTTTTCACCACCATTGTGCACCCAGCAAATCACCTGTAGTGATTTGACCAAATGGACCAAAATCCATTCTAGAAGCACAATTGAAAATAAGCTGGGAAAGAATGATTGCCAGACCCTTTCATAATCTTTTACAAACAAAGTGTTTACATGGCAACTCAGTTGGTTTTGAGGTGTCTTTAAGACTCGTTTTGGCTTGAACTTGAAGCTGGGCTTAGAACCATTGGGCTTCTTCTTTTTTTTTTTAAACTGATATTAGAAAAAACAAGAAGTGTGCAAACTGACCAGAGGCAGAGGAGAGAAACTTGATTGCAGGCAGTAAAGATACTGAAAGACTTAGGTCATCATTTCAATCGGATGCCAACATAAGTTGAGCAACAAAACACCAAGTACCTGTAACTTACCTAATCTGCATTATTACCTCCAGCTGTCCGAGAGCCCGTGGCCTGACCTGACTTCACTGTGCTGTCAGGAAGCGCTTGTGAGGGGAAGTACCCTTCTTCTGGGACGGCTGAAGGTCCAGAGTCATCCCCCCCACCTCCACCCCCACCCCCAAAGGCCTTGGGAAGGAGTCCCACCCAAGGCAGGTGATGTTCAGCCACTCCTGAGGACTCCAGGGGAGGCTGTTCTTCCTTCCCCTGACTTAGTGTGGTCTGTCCCTCAGTGAAGTGTGCTGTTTCCGCAGGACGTGGAGAGAGGAGAGCCAGGCGCCGTGAGTAACATTTGAAATGGGCTAGCTGTGAAAATTATGGACTCTGCTTGGTGATAAAATATAGAAATGGTAACTTTCCAGGTGGTAAAACATTTTCTCCTTTCACCTAAGGAAAAGTTTTCTTTTTCTTTTTAGTGTTAATACATTAGCTTCCTTTCTTACTTTCCTTTTTCTTAAATAGATATTTTCCCCCCCATGTTTTGACACATTACCCTTTTTTCCCTGCACCTTGAAATTCTGGAAACTTTATTTTCAACTTTCAGTTTAGTTATTCCAAGAGCCAGTTGTATTTTTAATGTCAGTTCCAGAAGTGGGCTTGCATTTTAAAAATTAAATTCAGTTTACAAATATAAGGAAGTGTTAAGAGTAAAAAACTTTAAATTAAAGTATATTTTGATATGAGTTTTGAATAATAATTTCTACACATTCAAAATGCTAATGTGCGCATTACCTAGATTCTAAATTTAGGTATTTCAGGTTTATAAGTGCGTCAGAAAACTGATAAGGAAATATGTTTTATTCTTATGTACACTAATTTTTACAGATAGGTGAGTAATTAGTTTATGAAAAACAATGTCTGCAAGAAATTTGTTTTAAAAAAAAGAATTGCAAAACCAGTGCAGTGCCAGAGGAAAAATAAAAACTAGGAATATAACATTTATAACATTAAAAGTGAATGAGTGGATCATAGATTTGAATTTTTAGATGTAAGTTTCCTCATTGCAGAAGTAAAAAAAAAAATGAAAGGCGATTTAATCTTTATTCAAGAAAAGTAAAATACAAATTTCAAGCTGTCATTTCTAAACAAAGTTTCATGTGACTTTCCATGGGCTTGATGAGAAGGTGATATCTACAGGAAATGTATCAATTCTACATGTCAATTGCAGGAGAAAGTCAGAGTATTTGATAGTTTTATTTGAATACCTGTAAGAAATATTTAAGGTGAAGTAAAGGAAATATACCTTTTTGTTGTTCAAAAGCAATTTTTCAACTTCAAAACAGAGTTCTGTGATTCAGTTTATTTGTTCTCCAGCTATTCATTGAGTTACTTCAAACACTAACTTCAGCACTAACTCATATTTCTGGTAATTGTTTGCTTCTTGTGTTATAAAATTATGTATTGCTATCAGTTTAATCAGACTATCTAGTTAAAGGACTGAATTTACTTTTTCCCTTTTCAGATGATTGATTTGCTAGGGGGTAGATACAATCTCACTGATGGCATTTGCTAGAATAAACTGTACTTTGTTTAACCAATACACTTCGTTCTTTGGACACACACCATATTTATTTTGTCAGCATTTTCTCAATAAGTGGAACTGGCTTAACTGTGGATTGTGTTTTAGTTGATTCATTGGCTTATTTTTGATGTACCTTCTTCCAAGTAAAACATTATTTTAAAAAAATTCTTTAATTTTTTGTGGGGCTTGAGAGTTGTGATTCTGAAAATCATTTGCTCTGAATTAATTTTCTCTGAGAAATTTGAGAACTTATAGAGATGATGTAGTAGACTTTGATTATTTCTCTGGGCTTGAGCAAATTCTTGGCTGTCTTATATAGAAACTTTAAGATTGAAACATGTTTTTTAAAGATTAATTTTATTTATTTATGCACACAAGAGCTGGGGTATAGGCCAGAGGTGTAGGGGAGGGTAAGAACAGGGCGGGGAGCAGAACAGGTGGATTGACTGAAATACACTGCTGAGGGGAGCAGCAGGCAAGACAGGAGAGGTCTGCTGTGCCATGTGGGTCAGCTCCCTGGCCAGGGATGAACTCATGCTGCAGTGGCTGTGGAGAGCTTCATAGTGCTGAGACTTAATCCCTTGCTGTCAGAGAGGCCCTAGACTGAAACATTTTATGAAATAAGTCTTTTCTGTCACTGGCAGTCTTAGACACATGTGAGTTCTGTGGCACCAGCAAGCTCTTGGATATCAATAGCTGAATAACATCCATAAGTTCTCAAGTTCTTTTGCTGTCTTTGTGCAGCAACTAGCAGGACCATAATTTGACAGCAGTTCAGCGAAGCTGAAATGGCAGTAACTGTCATTTCACTTTTCTTCCATTTTCCCTGAGCTGTCAAGCAAATTAATATTGCTGTATATTATCTACATGAAACCTATATGAGTACTGACTAAGTGAATTAGTAAGCTTTCAGTTTAAGCTAAAGGAGTCAAGTTTTTGTTTTTTTGTTTTTTTTTTTTAAGGAGCTAACTATGTATTACAATTTTTAAAAAGGTACTTTCATCCAACTTTAGAGTTGAACTTTTCAGCCAGGGAGGATGGTATTTGTGAGGTAGCATTTCTTCTGTCTCAGCTTCCAAGTGATTTTAATTTTTTGTTACTGCTTTTTCCATGTAACTTTAAGTGAACTGAACAATGATAAAAATGATAGGATAATGTATGTAAATTACATAACTGAGCTATTGCTTAGACCACTTTGAGACTTACATGCATGAAAGTCTTTAAAATAGTTACTGATTGGGCTCATCTTCATTCTTTATTCAGATATTTCCTTTCTTCTTGGTTAGTTTAAAAGAAGTGAGCAGAAGAGTTCCATACTCTATTTTTGCATGAGCTATATATACCTTTGCTGAACAGGAGAAGCACACTTGGAATTCTAAAGATTTCATTTATATATCCATATTGATTTTAACTTTTGAGGGTCAAGGGAT
The DNA here is from genome assembly GCF_000260355.1 of Condylura cristata. Classification (NCBI taxonomy): domain Eukaryota; kingdom Metazoa; phylum Chordata; class Mammalia; order Eulipotyphla; family Talpidae; genus Condylura; species Condylura cristata. The sequence goes on from NW_004567105.1 coordinate 9,414,756, forward strand.
GATGTCACAAGAAGATGCCATCTGCCATGTGAGAATTGACTCTCCAAGACATATAACATTTCAGATTAAATAAATACACACACATACATAATTCATATATTAAATATATATATACACACACACATATATAATACATATTATATATATTTAAACCTGTGATAACAAAACTGCTAGCTGTCTATTTGGCCTTTAATTTTGACTGCCCTTTTCTTTCATCCTCCATTAATTTAGGTGGATTTCTTTTCAGTGACATACTTTTATTGGGAGCAGTGTGGTAGAAAGCATGGAAGTGTGAAAACTGAATAAAGGACATTAAATTGGAATCAAGGACATTAGAGGAGAATAGATATAATTTAGCTGGTCTAGATCATCCATTAGAAGATGCCGTCATTGTGGGACAGTTAGAAGCCAAAGATAAGAAATACGGGGAGGCCTGAAGGTGAAAATAATGGAGCCAGAGGATTCCCAGGGAGAAAGGGTGCCATGATGCCTGTGGCTGGCTCGGGGGTCCAGTGTGTCTCAGCCATCCAGGCCTGTGATCCCCGCAACGGCACGAGGACCTCTGGGTTCTAATGAATGTGTTTTCATGGGAGCTGGGTCTTGCAGTGAGATCATGGCAGGAAGGGAGAGAGTGGGGTCAGAAAGCAGATGAGAAAACCAAAGCGCTGGCTGTTTAAAAGTTGTGTGGGGTGTGTGCTCAGAAAGGGGGTTTGATGATACATTCTTCAGGAAAAGGGAACTTGGGATAAACAGTGAACAAAACTTCTTTCATGTAAGTGCTATAAAGCCAGGGAACCTTTTCTCAATTTTACTTGCTTATTTTCTCAATTTTACTTTACTTATTTTACTCATTGGGGGTGAGTTAAAATATAGCGCAACTGATTTTTATGTATGACATATGTGTACATTGTGCCTTTAATATCAACCCCAAAGCTATTTTGATGGTAATCCTTTCTTCGATGAGAGGAGTTTCTCAGTGCTCTTTTTAAAGTAAAGTGATCTTTGTAAAGGAAGAGTCCTTTTTAAGGGCTCTTCATGGAGATAATGGGCCTTGGCAATGAGCAGGCACTGGCATAACCGATGCTCAGACACTAGCTGGGGTGAAATAAAAATAACACACTTTCCTCAGTGCCTGATGATGGTGATACATGGTCCAAGTTTGCACCTGTAGCGAAATAATTCCTGTCACTTCTAAATTGCATTGTTAAAAATAAATGGCTGTTAGGACAGAAACATCACTTACACTAGCTGAAGCAGTGAGGCTTATTGGCCCATATAATTTGGAGAAAACAGGGTTGCAGGGAGCTTTAAGTAAAGGAGACAGAAGTATGGTTCATGTTGTCAGGATCTCCGTCGCTGATTCTGTAGCTCTCCTTCTGGGGTAGATGGCCTTTCCTCCAGCTGGAGTGGCAGTGACAGAAAAAGCTTTTTGTGGAGGAAGGTAAGAGTGACAGCTTCAGAATCCTGTCATTCCACAGGGAAATGAGAAAACTCCCCAGACAACTTCCTCTCTGAAGTAGCCCTGTAGGTCAGTTACTGTTAAGTCAACTGGTTCTTTCATACTCTTTGTCATAAATTATCTTTGTTACCGTTTTGCACATCTGATGATTGTTTTTCCTCCCCACTGCTGAAATCCACTAGTGGCAGGAGCTGAGCCTCGGCTGTTCCTGGGTCACCCCTGCACGTTGTCGCCCCCAGGAACTAGCGTGCCTGCAGGTACACGCAGTTCTTCGGGAGGACTCTGCTCTTGCCTGAGCCACTTGTCATTATGTGTTCTGCCTGGTAGGCTTACCAGAACCTCATGGACTAAAGGACATTTTCATACAGGTGGTGGAAACACCATGAGCTAAAAGTTGGGGAGGAACGCTGAGCAAATGACAGAAAACCACCTGTCCACTTTTTGTGTAGTTCCCTCCTTCAGCATGGTTTACTTCTCACCCAGCGTCCGCATCTGCTTGAGTAGGCTTCTCCGGAGGCTGCAGGGCAGCTGCTTGACACGGGGTCTGAAATCCAGCCGGGTGCCTGCTCCGAGGCTTCCCTTTCACGGGAGACCCTCTGTAAATCTCCACGGACCCTCGGTGTGGTCCCTGTGGGCATTTGCCCTGGCTGAGTATGTGTCTGCCCCTCTTGCTCCTGGATAGTTTATATTGAGGTAAGAACACTGGAAGCGAATGGTGAGCGGGGTGTGCCTCTGTGCCTGGGCCCAGCCGGCCAGCTCTGCGTAGACTATGTGCTTGGCCAGGGCCTGCGAGTATTCTCATGTGACTTGTCCTCTCCGTTTTCAAATGTAGTGTTCATCTGCCACCTTTCTGAGCATGCATTTTGGGCTTTCTAAACTCTAGGTGACTGAATGGTGGTACAGATACTGCCCTTTTACTTTTGAATCTACATTTTCCTGCCTTTCCATTTTGATCACCCTGATAATTCTGCTTCCATAGGAAGAATTGTTGGCCTTTGGTGGAATGTGCTTGTCTTATAGCTCAGCCCCTGAAAGTATGTGTTTATTTCGTTTGATTAAAGCCTTCTAAGGTGGTAAAATGCTTACTGTTTAAAAAGAAATGAATGGGTCAAAGGAACTGTAATCCTCTCAGCCTGACTCACCTAAGACTAGGTAATCACATAAATTCCCAGTGTAAGACTGAGTCTCTCACTCATTACAATGAAGGTTCTCAGGTTGCTGTTCTGGGCCTGTCTCTCCTTCCTCCGTTTCACTCTGGCTGTTGCTTCCACTCACCTGATTTCCTTTCAACATGGACTGTCTTTATATATGGAGCAGCCTGCAAGTGGCAAAATGGTAACTGACACTTTAACCCACTCATTCGATTTTCAGTGCAAATCCATAGTCAGTCTAAGTAGTACTTACTGGGGAGCTTCCGAAAAAATGAGATTCATGGGGCTTGCACATAGACCTTCTGAGTCAGTAGCTCTGGGCTTTTAGAAGCTATATATTTTAAATCATAATCATAAGAAGGAAGAAAGGAAAGTGAGCGCATGATGAAAAAGTGAGCCACCCTGCACCTGCTTGCCCCCTACGTAACCCCTTTCTAGTTTCCCTTTGACACTCATTCCTATTGGTTTTCTTGTCCAAGGAGAGGAGATGGGTATTGCCACCCATTGGAAGCAAATCCTGGAGAACAGGAAAGTTGTCATGAAAAGCAGCAGCACAGCCGCAAGGCTTGGTTGAGTTTGGTGGAGAGGCAGTCCCACTAGATGCAGTGGTCATCGCTAGATGACCTCATCAGGACCAGGCTCTCGATCCTGAATACACTTGAAAGTATAAGATCCACCCGGGTTTTCTGAGCCCTCCTGTGAAACTCTAGCCCCACTTGATTGACAGCTTTGAAAGCCCCTGCCCCTAAGTGGTCCTCCTCTCTACCGGCTCAGGTGATGTGTGTGTGGCCTTGCAGGCACCCATCCTTCTCCAACCAGCTGCTGTATGTGCCTATATCTCTTAGTTCAAAGTCTTCAGAGAGAGTCTGGCCCCTGGCCAGCCAGTCAAGGGCTGGGACTGCAGGTCAGAGCACATTTAGAAGGGCATTCATTGATAAGTGCATAACCAACTTTCTTTCAGTTGGCTTGCAAAGTTGATTAAGTGAATATGAATATTTTTAATAGTTTTTAAAAAAGATTTATTTATGCATACAGAACTGGGGTACAAGCCAGAGGTGCAGGGGTGGTGACAGGGTTCACCAGAAACAGAGTGGGTTGCAGAACAGGCAGGTGGATGAAGTACATGGCTGAGGGCAGGTCAGGAGAGGTCTGCTGTGCCATGTGGGTCATGCCCGGGGCGGGGGACTGAACTTGCACTGAAGTGGCTGCAGCTCACTTGCAGTGCTGCGTCCCAACTCGCTGTGCCACCAGGGAGGACCGAATAGGAATATTTGTATCCCTTTTTGTTTGAGTTATTTCTTCTTTAACAGGGGGATTATATTCCTAAATCAATTATAATGTTTTTTTTTTGTATTTTAAAACTACAAATATCATGCCACCTTAATTTTATATGCGAAATCAATGCCCTACACAAGTACTCAGCATGTTTATCAAGTGTTTTTACAGTAATGCTTCATTGTTTTCTTCATATGTTAATAAAATGTATATTACATTAAACTGTAAATAAGCCAACTTGGCTTGTTATTGAATATGTTTAAAATGTAAAGCCTTATACCCTTACCTACTGACATATGTGAAGGGTGGTAGCAATTTCATCCTGCGATCTCTCTATAGTCATAGAAATAAAACTTATTTAACCAATTTCTGCATTCTAGAACTTCAGGGACAAAGACTTTCCATAGGTATCATTATATAAAGTATGCAAAGATAAGACTTTTAACCAGGAGACTATAAAAAATAACTCCATACTGTGTTTCTGTGTATAAAGCAGCTGTGTGGCACAAAGCAGTTATATGTTCAACTCACAGAGTTATACAACAGTACCCTAGGGCTGGTTTATGAACATAATTTATACTTTTATGAAAATATGAAGTATCGAGTTAATCAGCTTTCTAAAAATGCTTTATTTTTTCTTTCCAGATCCAGCCCCTCTGTGGAACTTCTAAACATCTTTTATTTGCAGAAGTATTTTCTACAAAATGATGGCAGCATCTTGATTTAAATTGAGTGTTTGTGTGGTTCTGGTTCACTTGCTCTGATTCAGAAAGCTCGAGGTTTTAGGAGCCCAGGGTCTTTTTGCGATGACAATATGACTAATAACAAAGGAAGAGCTATTACTGGTAAAGCAAGCGGTAGTTCAAGTAGTGTAGGAGGCTTTGTCGACTGGACTTTAAGCTTGAATACAGTTCAATCAGATAAGTTTTTAAACTTGCTATTGAGTATGGTTCCAGTAATTTACCAGAAAAACCAGGAAGACAGGCACAAGAAAGCGAACAGCATTTGGCAAGATGGGTTAGCATCTCCAGCACCAACATTTAGTAATAGAGCTGATCAGCACGTGGAGTACCACAGTTTCTCAGATCAGCCCTTCCATGGCAATAACAGTCACTCACCAGCAGGGGGCAGCCCCAAGTATGATGATTACGCCAACTATAATTACTGCGATGGAAGGGAGACTTCAGAAACAACTGCCATGTTGCAGAATGAAGACTTGTCCAGTGACGGGGATGATGATGTCATTGTGGAAACAAATCAGAAATTACCAAAGGAATCCAGCGGAGTGATGGCGTTGCAAATACTTGTGCCGTTTTTGCTAGCTGGTTTTGGAACAGTTTCAGCTGGCATGGTTTTGGATGTAGTACAGGTGGGTTTTTATCTTTTTTAAACTTCAGTTTTGTTGTTGGTTGAAGTGCTGAATATGGGGGACACATCTCAACCATTTACTTGAACTTTAATTTGTCCCTTAGTAAAATGAACTGATATTGACCCTGTAGAAAATCAGCCCAATTTTTGGTGTTTTTTTTATCTCTTTAGGTCTAAGAGAATAGTCTCATTGTCACCATGAAGTAGCTTGTCATAAAATATTACAATGGTAAAGTAATCAAAAAATGGGAAAATTAGTTAAATGAAAACCTCAATAAAGGTTATATTCTTTATTTTTTAAAAAAGATTTATTTATTTATGCGTATAGAACTGGGGTACAGGCCAGAGGTGCAGGGGCAGTGAGAGGATTCACCAGAGACAGTGGAGAGCAGAACAGGCAGATGGATGAAGTACACTGCTGAGGGGAGCAGCGGGTGGGTCAGGAGAGGTCTGCTGCACCACGTGGTCACCTCCGGGGCAGGCGGGGATCGAACTCATGCTGAAGTGGCTTTAGCTTCTTACTGCTGTGCTTTAACCCACTGTACCACCAGGGAGGGCCCACTTTGGAAGTATAGAGTATATATCTTTGTGTCTGGCTTTTTTTTTTTGTCTCAGCATTACGTAAGATTTATGACATTGCAGTTCATTTTATTGCTAGAAGTGGTCCATTGTATGAAGATACCACAACTTATCCCTTTGCTCTGGAGGGACACAAGGGTGAGGGTCATGTGTGTCTCTCAGTGTGCACTCCTACTGGGTACATATGTGGACATGGACATGCTGATATTACGTTTTTAGTATATGTCAAATGGCTCTTCAGAGTGGTTGTGTTCACTTCTGAATTGGTATTGTATGTTGTTGTTGTTGTTTTTAACCAGGTATCAACAGTCTTTTTAATTTGAGAAATTTGTCATTGCAGTTTTAATAGGGGATTTTTCTGATGACTGATGAGAGTGCCTGGTGATTGGACATTAAAGTTTCTGTGTCCATATTTCTGATCTTCTCCTCATTGAGTATCCTGAACGTTGGCCTTTCAGCTCCATGGTCATGTTCTTATCCCTTTTTATGGTTTTTGTTTTCCGCTGAAAGTATTACAGCTCTCTTGCTCCTCTGTGGCTGGCCTTTTCCCTCAGGGTGTGTTTGGATTTTATTATAGTCCTTCCCCCTTACTTTCTAGTGGTTTGTGCTTTTTCTCTTCTGCGTAAGAGATCTTCCTCTAACCTGTGGTAACTAACATTCTCCTATGTTGCCTCCTTGAAACATTTCTGTATTGCTTTTACATTTAGATCGTTCCCTCTTTTGAATCTTTTTTCGGAATACACTGTGAGGGAGGTGTGTGTGTGTGTGTGTGTGTGTGTGTGTATTTTCTGCCTTTACCAGATTTTTACATCTGCACTGTTATATAACCAAAACCTTTGTTAAAAATCCAGTGCCCATTTATGTGTGGGTCCAGTTTTGAAATCACTGTTCTGTTCCTTTGGTATATTTATGTATCTTGACTCGAGTGCCACACTAAATTCCTCTAGTTTGCAGTCTCCATAGCTAACCAACAATGTTCTTTCCTTGTTCTCCCTTTCCTTTTGCAGCTCCACGTCTAAAAGCTTGTCAGTTTTCACAAAAAAACATTGCATTTGCGATTCAGTTCACACTGAAGTAGTGCTCCTTAGGGGGAGATCGGCTCTTCACGATGCTGAGTCTAAGAGCCTGTGGTGTGTAGCCCTCCAGTCATTGAGGGCATCTTTCACTTTCCTGATGATCTTTTATAGTTTCCGAAAACAGGTTGTTTACATTTTTTGTTAGATTCCTCTCTAGCTATTTGATATTTTTATACTATTTTAAGTAACATGTAGTTCTTTTGAAATTTTATTTTCTGTTGGTTGCAGGTGTATATGTGTGTGTATATATATACATGTTTGTATATATATTTGTATATACTTGTATTTGTATTTGTTGGTTGCAGGTGTGTGGGTGTGTATATATATTTGTGTTAGTTTTGGTATGTTGTATATTTTTGATTCGCTTCATTTCTACTTCAGTTACTGCATATTTAAGTCCTAGATTTTTCATTTGACCTTTTCCCAAACATGTTCTTATTCTACTTAAGGGTTTCTGGTTTTCTGCTGAAAGTCTCAGTCTTATCTTTTATTTCCCTCAAGACAGAAAGCAGATTTAAACTGTAGTGCTCACTCATCAATACACCATATCTGAAACCTCACTCTGTGAGTCTGTTTCTGTATTATGTTGTTTTTATTATTTCTCATTTATGTTGTTTTATCTCCTAATACCATATTAACCTTTCACTGTGTGCTGGACACTATACTTGAAAGGATTGTAGAAATGATTTTTGGTTTAGGATGACATCACCTTTTTCTATAGAAGAGTTTTGTTTGTTGTGACAGGTACCTAGGGGGCGAGAAGCCTGAGAATACTTGAATCCACTCCCAGAGATTGAAAGCATTTAAATCTGGGCTGCATTCTTTTGAAAATGAGTCTACTGAGTTTTCCCTTCATATTAAGTTGGAGATGCTATTGGATCATGGTGTGACGTATGGCATCTTTCCAGAATCCCCTTTCCCTTCCAACTCTCCTTGGCAGGTATGATCACCCACTTTGGCCATCCTAGGCCCCTTAAGTGTCAGGACTCTAATGAGACTTTCAGCCTCTTCTGGAACTAGCAAATATCTCCTTGGAAAAGCAGGCTGAAACACCAACTCCACCTCGCTGGGATTTTTGATTTTCTGTTCTTGGATTGATATTTGTTCATTCTTTCTTTAGTTCTCTGTCATATGTCTGCCTTTATGACTGCTCTTGTGGCTTTCTTCCCTGGCTCACATTGCTGTTTTTGTTAGAAAAGTAAGCATTCTCCAAGACTCTGTTCTTTCTTGGACTTCTGTACCTCTATTTTCTCCTTGTCAAAAAGACCTACTCCTTTATTGACAGAGAATTAAAACTCTTAGGTTACTGGAAAACAAGGCTGGGGAACATTTTAGTAACTTTAATTTTCTTGATCTACCTGCTGATTGCATAGCCTGTTCATGTTGTGACCGTCTGTGGCGCTGTGCATTTATGATCTTTACTCTCTGCTGTCTGCCTCATTAGAAAGCACAAGAAGCATAAAAAAGAAGACCTTTGACTTCAGAACACACGTTCCTGTTAGTATACTAAATATTGGGACATGAGGATCCTAGTTCTAGCAATTTCCTTCACCAGCTGCTTAACCTTGGGTCACCTCTTTCAATATATGTGTTCTCTTTTTTCCATTTTCAAAGTGTATGAATAGATGACCTATCTGGGTTGTAGGTCAGAATCGAAGGTGGTAGAAACCACCACCAACTACTTCTTCATACCTTCCCATTACATTTAAGGTTAAATACGAAACTCATTTGTTTAAATATTCGTTGATTGTTCAGTGGGTTGGGCACTTTTTTGGTTATTGAGCTCAACAGTGGGAAACAAGTAGGGAGACAACTTACAGTGTGTTTCAGAGATAAATTTTCTTTAAAAAGTCTAAGTAGAATCACTACCTATTGAGAGAAAGTATGAAGGAAATAAAGGGTATAAGGAGAAATATCAAGACTCCTTGAGAAAGTCTTTATGGTGGTCTGTGGTAGGCAAAATAAAGTCCTTACCTCATCTCCACCCCTCAAATAGCCATAGCCTGTTCCTTGAAACTGAAAATAGGTTGTTGCATGCCGATGGAGTTAAGGTTGCTAATCAGTTGACACTGAGGTGGAGAGATATTCTCTGGTTGTCTGTTGAGCCCAATGTAATCACAAAGACTTCCTAAGTGAGGGACGGATGTCACTTTCAGCATGATGTGCAACTGGCTGTTGTTGGCTTTGAATATACATTGGGGTCAGATGCCATGTAGTGTATGCAGATTCTAGAAGCTGTAAAAGGCAAGGAAAAGAGATTCTTCCCTAGAGCCTCCAGAGCAAATCAACCCTGTTATCACCTTGATGTTAGTTTACTGAGACCCACTGTAGAGTTCTCATTTCCAAAATTGCAACATAATAGTAAATTTGTAATGTTTTAAGCACCACTTTTTCGGTAATTTATTATAGTAGCAATAAATAGGAAAGAAACCTAAGGTTCTCAAGGCTGTGTAGCATGTCTCCCTTTCTAAGCTCTCTTGGTCTACCTTTTACCCACTTGGTGTGTTTTAACTGCATTGCTCTTTAGATCTTTGGATGTTCCATATACCATCATGTCTTGTTGTCTTTGTCTAGAATATTCTCTTTCTCACTCAGAATTCAAAGAACTTTTTAACATCTTCAAAGACTTTTGCTTATCCCCTAAATTATATTAGTTTCAGTCTTCTATTGGAAACTTGTCCCAGCAGGGACACATCATTTTTAGTTTTTAGGTAGGTTGTTTAACCATACATACCTAGCATTAAGTTATTTCTTGACAAATATTTGTTGAGTAAATGTTAACAATGGTTATTTATTCGTGTTGTTATAGGCTAGGCACTGTACCAAATTCTGTATGTACACCAGCTTAAAAATAAATATGGATAAGAAAAGTAGATAGGTATTATAATCTTCATTTTATAAAATGCAGAACTTTACACTATTAAATGATAGATCTGGGGCTCGCATCTTAGTCTAACTTCAATGTCCTTTTGACCACCACAGGTGTCCCCTGCTATCTGAAAGTAGAACATTCTTATTTGGTTTGATTTGGTAGGTTATTTTAGGGGCCTGGGGTTGTTGAAAAAATTATCATGTAAGTTAATAGCAGTAGTGTTTCCCAGACCCCCCCCCCAAATAATATGACAAACCATATAAAATAGGAATGTTCTACTTTCAGATAACAGGGTAAACCTCTATACACAGTATACCTTGTTAATGCCTATGAAAGTATTTGCCATCCGCTGAGAGTTACGGGTGAGCATAAAATAATAAGAGTTCAAGACCCCTTTTAAAGGTTAAAAAAGATATCATTTGCTTTTGGTGCTTAGTCTGTGTGGACTGCAGTAACAAAATATTATAGACTTGTTGGCTTAAACAAGAGACATTTGTTTCTTACAGTTCAGGAGGCTGGGAAATTCAAGATCAAGGTGCTAGCCTGTTCAGTGCCTAATGAGCACTATCCAACTGGTTTGCAGCTGGCTGCCTTTCCCATGCACTCTCACATGTGGCGTGAGCGAGCTTTGGTACCTCTCACTCATCCTCTAAAGGTACTAACCCTGTCAGATTAGGATCTCCCCTTTTAACCTCGTTTGACCTTTATCACCTCTGCATTGGTCCTATCTGAAAATACAGTCAGCGTGGGGGTTAGGGCCTCCAGGGGTACAGCGTGGTGCATAGCAGGTGCTGCTACTTGTGCTGCCACAGCTGGATCAAGTTTAGGTGAGAGTTCAGTGGCCATTCGTGTATTAAGGTAGATATTCTAGGAGTCGCAGTGGGCGTGTGTATGGAGGTAGTTGCATGGCCGTTCTTGCCCTCCTATTGAGTAGGACATCCCTCCCTCTCTGATGGAAGGACTTCTCTTCCTCTGCCTCTCTGCTTTCAGCATTTCTTCTTCAATTGATGTTTGCTGGAAAAATATTTCAGTATTACCTGTTTTGAGTTGAAGGAAAAATTGCAAGATTGAGTTTTGTAGATGGGAAATCGATTAAGGTTTAGAGAGCAAATATAGGGTAGGTTTTCAAATTTAAAATGCTTATTCTGAAGTCCAGACCTTCTGTGTTAATGGAGAATACAAATACATAGATTGTAACTCTAGTGTTCGCTAAATAGACATTCCCGTAGAGGAAAAAAAATCAGTACTATGGGAATTCTGGATCTTTAGAGATACAGAAAGCCTGTTTACATATTCAGTCTTACCCAATGGAGTAATCTTGTTTCAGTCTAACCTGTCTTTGTGTGAGTGCCTTATTACATCCCTTTACTCATTCTGACCCCAAATTTAAGAACTTGGCAAAGTTTAATGAACAAAGTAATGTATCTGTACTTGGTAGAGTACATTTATGCCATATGGAAGAATGAGTAATAGAGAGAGAAGTCCTTCTCCCCCCTATTCTCCCTTCCCTTGAAATTACTGCGACTATTTCTTCTGTCTCCTTCAATAAACATTAAATACACACATACATCATATATAAACACAGATGTATACCCCCCTGTGTGCTAATATATACACATACATGTGTTAAACATCTTGCTGAAAAACAACCCAGCCTTTGAGGAGCCCTTCATCCTGCTCTTGATTTATCTGGGAGTTCCTGCGTCCTCCGATGCACCAAATGCGTCTCCAGCTGCCTGATGCCCTGTTGCAAGGATGTGTCATATTTTTTCTACCAAGTTATCTAATGGAGATTTCAATTGCCTCAGAACTTCTGCTATTATGAGCAATAACGAGGTAGACTCATTATATGTACTTGTTTGAATGCATGTGTGATTTTACCCGTAGGCTAGAAATCCTTGAGGGGAAATTCTGAGTTGAAAATTACGTGCATTTTGTGTTTGACTGATGTTTTCGTATTCCCCAAAGTAGATAAACTGTTGTAGTCTCACCCTTAGTATAAAAAGAGCCGATTTCCTTATGTTATACCCAACAGCGTGTTACCCAACTTTTTGACCTTTATGAGCCTCACAGATGAAAATTGATCACCTTGTAATCTGCAGTTCTGTAATTATGAACGAGGTCAGTCATGTGTTAGGTCTAAAAATGAAGGGTTTAGTTTTCTAAACTAAGCGAAAATAAGCAATAAAACTTCTTAGATTTGTGGTATGTTTTTAAAATTCTTTTAAGAATTTGCCTAATTCTTTTATCAATTGTATTTTTAAAACGTTTTGTTTAGTTCAGACTCCATGAATATGTTCATCAATTCATTATCCTTATTTTTTAAGTTTCACTTATATTTATCCTTTTGGACATCAATACATTTTGAAGTTTTGATGTGCCGGTCCTGTGCTCTCCTGGGTCTGGGTAGCACCAACAGCACACAATTAGGTGAGATTTGAAGTTGACTTAGGGAAGGTTCTGGTGGAAAACTAGCAGCTCATAATCATCTGTAAAATCTCAGGGCATGTCTGTATCATGGCAAAGCTCCCAAATGGGTGTAATTTATTTTCTGCCCCTTTCTGGACTTTTTCTGACTCCCTGCCTTGACAGGATAATTAATTGATGACATGCCTGGGTGTCATCACTCACAAACACTCATTGTTGCTGCTCCCCTGTGTGCAAGCACAGCGTGCACCTGACTTTGAAGCGGGCACAGCTACATCCCTGGTAGAGATGAAGACAGAACAGCACCGGTTCTCGGGTCACACGGTGAACGTAGAGCAGGCAGAGTTTTAACCCACGTCATCTCCCTCCACAGCCCAAACCTCTAACTACCAAACACCAAAAAAAGAAGGATTCCACATTTTGGAATCACATACAGTTTCATCAACAGTGTCATCTTGGTTAGACACAGACACACGCACACACACAGATGTTTGGAGCCGCTAAGGGCATTGTGAAGTGAGGACATTTGGGGATGTCTGTTTGTATTCTTCTGCAGGTATAGGAAAAAGATGGTAGAATTTATTTGGCTTGGGATAGGAAGTCAGTGATAACTTAACATTATCACACCCGTGCTAAAGTGTGAGTGACTTCATAGTAATTCTCACAAGACTCTTTGATCTGATTTGAATATGGAAGGGTGGTAGGAACCCCAGAGAGAGCATCCCCACAGACATCACATGTGGTGTCATGTGACTGCTAAAAAACTTGGGTTTCTACACTTTGGTGTTTTTAAAATCAAATCAAACAGACAAGTGTCTTAAAATGAAGACCTAGACGAGGGGGAATAATGAAAAACTGTGTACCAGACACATTTTACAGGGGTAGGGTGGGGAATGGGATAAACATGGGTGGGAATGCACTGGACTATGGTGAAGGCACGTGGGTGATTTGGTGATGGGAAGCCCACGGGGATTACAACTGATGGAAAAAGGCACAAAATGATGTAAAAATAAACTGTTATATTAAAAAAATAATAATAAATGATGACCTAGGTAAAATATATTTGAGTTATGTCTGATCTAATAAAATATGATAACCCATCTCATAGGCTTGTTGTGGAGGGTGAATGAGTAACCTTGAGAACAGTGTTTGCTATATAAGAAATCGATGAATTTTATATATTGTCAATAAAATGTTCTTATTCGTATTATCTTATTCTTCATCACCCCACCCCCACCACTGTCCTATTCTCATTTCACATGGAACTCTTAAGACAAAATAAATGTGGATACAATTGTTAGTTTTTTGACATGTTAAGGAATGTGGGCTACTATAAGGTCCCCAGTACTTTCTTCAGGCCTGTTTTTTTTTTTTTTTTAAAGATTTCTTTACTTATGCATGCAAGAACTGGGGTATAGGCCAGAGGTATAAGGGTGAGTGCATTCATCAGAGACAGAGTGGGGAGCAGAACAGACAGATGTACTGAAATACACTGCTGAGGGGAGAAGTGGGGAGACAGGAGAGGTCTGCTGTGCCATGTGGGTCAGCTCCCTGGCCAGGGATTGAACTCATGCTGCAGTGTCTCTTGCCATAATAAAGGGACAGGGTAAAGCTTAGGAGTATCAAAACTGGAACAAATTGGACTTGCAGTCTCTATGGCCAGCTCTCATTCTTCTAAATTCACTCACAGTTTCAGAGCTTGGGAGGGTGGAGGTAAGTCAAACAGTCACTGACTAAACAACCTAGATGTTCGTTCAAAATGTTGATGCAGGGACTCCCCTTGGTGGTGCAATGGGTTAGGACGCAGCACTGAAAGCGAGTGCAACTGCTTCAGCGCGAGTTCAATCCCCAGCCCCGGAGGTGACCCACATGGCTCAGCAGACCTCTCCTGTCTCCCCTCCTCTCCCCTCAGCAGTGTACTTCATCTGTGTGCCTTCCTGCTCCCCACTCTGTCTCTGGTGAATCCTCTCACCACCCCTGCACCTCTGGCCTGTACCCAGTTATGCATACATAACTAAATAAATCTTTTTTAAAAATGTAGATGCAATGTTGGGTAGAAAAGTTGGAAAAGAGATTTTTAGAAATGTCTTTGTTTTAAAGTGTTTTTAAAGGAGTGTCAGAAAATTCTTTTTTTCTTGCAGCATTGGGAGGTGTTCAAAAAAGTAACAGAAGTTTTCATTTTAGTTCCTGCACTTCTTGGTCTCAAAGGGAACTTGGAAATGACATTGGCATCCAGATTGTCCACTGCAGTAAGTTTTTTTCCAGCTCAAAGTCTGCGTTACCTGTTGTGTTTCTTTCTACTCAGGAGACTGGTAAAAGGGGAAGAAATTCCCTCTCAGATACATTTCTGTACTTCAGATCTACGCTAAGTAGTTACGCTTGACATCATTTCCTGAAAGTTTCTGGGTTCTCTAATTTGAGAATTATAGGCCTTTTATCCCAGAATGAAGTGCTGTATTTTTCTCTTTTTATTCCAGGACTTTTTGGTAATTATCATCTATGCTGAAGATAGGAAGCAAGTCTGATTTAGGTATTTTGTATGGTTCAATGATTGATTGATTGGTATTAAACTACTTTTGTGATTGTAAAAGTAATACCTGCTTTAAAAAAACTGAAGAAAAGGAGGAAAGTATAAAGAGGAAAATTTTAAATTATCCCTAAATTCTTTACCTAGCCTTAATCACTTAATATTATGGTATAGATTCTTCTACACAAGGTTGTGTTACATAGATCCATTATTAGGAATATCAATATATATATACACACACATACATATATATGTACATAGTCTAAAAAAGACCTGGGTTCATATTTATTTTTATAATCTGTGGTGTCTATTCAAATCATGAGAAACCTTCCATATTAAAATGTAGGTCTATGTCATTATTATTGTTACTTTTCTCCTGTATAACTCTACCATAATTTAATCAATCACCCATTATTGGATGTATTGAGCTTTCTGATGGTTTGATACTGTAAATGATATTGTAGTGAACGTTTTTATCCTTACAGTTTTGTATTTGTTAAGACAAATTCTAGAGTTGTAATTACTTTTCAAAAAGAATGCATATTTTAAGGCTTTAGGCAGATATTGTTGAATTGTTATCCAGAAAAGTTAAACATTTAAAAAAAAAAAAGCCCACTAGCAGGATTCTAGGTTATTTTTGGAAGACAAAGGATATTGGTTTTCTTTTCTTTTTTTTCCCCACTGTAACAATCTTTGGGAATTCACCAAGTTATGTTAAAACCATTAGCTAGTGAGGTTCGCTTCAACGAACCATCTGCATATTGAATGTTAGTCAGAAATTAACTCAGCCCTCAGAGAGCATTACTAATTGCTGTGTCTTCAGTGTAATGAAGTTCTTTTTCTCTTTAAAGATGCTTTAGAAAATGAGCCCATCTATGAACTTGGGGGTGGGGGGTGTATCTAAAGATAAGGAAGATGTGGAGAATGAGCAGTTGTGTCTGGATTGGAGCCCTAGGCCCAGTCCCCCGGACCTTCCTCCTTCCCCCAGATAACTGGAAATCCCCTAGCATTACTTGAGTAAAGCTGATTTTTGGAAAGGAAATGGATTAAAAAATTTGTTAACATTATTGCTTTGCTCAATTAAGAGGAACTCTTTTATCTGCCCCATGGAACTTTCTAACGCCCTTCAGAATCTGTAAAAGGCTATGTTCTCACCAGGACAGTGGTGAGATTTGGGTATTAATGAGCTCTCATAATGTGCCAGGCACCACACCAACTGCTGTATAGGCTATCTCAGGGCAACCCTAAGAGGTAAGCACCATGATACCTGTTTTACAGATGAAGGACTGAGGTTTAGAATAGTGGAGTAACTTCCTTGAGGACATTAGCATAAGGTGCAGGAAGTCGCACTCTGTAACATTTCCTTTTACCTGCACAGGATAATGTCAGAGTTAATAAAACTAACAAATAATAGCTGTAACAAAAATATAGTAGTCTCCTGTTCTGCATTTTATGGATGTTTTTCTAAGGTCTTAACATAGCACCAAAACAATATATTTGGTGCTTAATATTTTAAAACTTTTGATATTATTACAAACTATTATTCATGGTTGTGATCCTGCTGCTTGTCTCTGGTTATTGGGGAGCTAGACGTGTATAGGGATAGCAGCTAGTCACTAAGGTACAGCCAAACTTTGAGTCTGTTATAATTTTGCATGTAATTGATGTGATTATTGGATATTAAGAGGACTAGAGAATAATAGAAATTAAAACCTCTTGGGCTGGAGTATAAAAGTATAGGGATGAACCTGAAATATCTTATGGAGTCAGAAGGAAAGAAATTGTTTTGTTTGTTTTCTTTTTAAAGCTGGGGACAGAATAAAAAAATATATATAGGTAACATACTGGCCAGGCCTAGGACAATTCAAGCCACAAAATTATAGTTATAGCTGAGGACTATCTCATATTAAGTGGTTAGGGAAGGCTGCCCTGAGAGTGTGCATGACAAAATGTGATCTTTTCCTGCCCAGACCCAAGAATGTCTTTCCCCAAAGGAGTTTATGATCGGAGGCTATACCAAGCTGGCTGGTAATCAGGCCAAGATCCTAAAAGTAGCTGCTTCCCCAGCGGCAGGGGTGCTGTGGTTACATACAGAGGGGAAGGAGCGCCTGGAGAAGGGTGAGGAGCTGGGTGCTGTTGGCTCCTGAGCTGTGTTTTATCTTCTTAAGCAGAGAGTGTTCCTTTGGGTGAGCAGAAGCTGGCCTGGTGTTGCCACGTTGGGAGGACACAGGATTTTGCTAGCATGGAGCTCTGTGAGCGCTCAAGCTTCCAGGGAACTCAGCTGGAAACTCAATCTCCAGTGTGGGCGGTGGGGTGAGGGAGAAGAACAAAGGGAGCTTAGAATGGGATTCTGCCTACTCTAACTTTTCTGACAGAAAGGGAATCTGGCTACAAGAGGTGTTGTACAAGCTGGAACCTGAATAACTTTTAAGTGATTCAATCATATCAAAATCTGGGGAAAGACTAATTCAAAGTTCTTCTTATATCTACTCAATGTGTGATGTCTGGGTACTGTTGAGTATTTATAAAACTTCTACACAGGTTCACTTTAACAGTTGAGCCCGAGGCAAGAATAGAAACAGACACCCATAAAACATGTCCACATAATTTAAAATTATACAACATATTTACAAAAAAACAAACAAAAAACACAAAATCTTCTTACTGTGGCATAGATATTGTGAAGAATTGGAAGTCCAAAATCCAGTTTAGGATGCTTGTACTTCTTTGTTTCTGTTTTGGAGCATGGAGTTGTAGAAAGAGACAGCCCAGGCCTGCGGCCTTCCTGCCCCACCCTCGGTCTCCTTGGAGAGACCTCGCATACATCTCAGACTCCATGTCCACGCTCCGACTATACTGCAACAAGCAGCCACCCCCTGAGCTCTCTTGGGGTTGGGTGTGCACGCAACAGTAGCCTGGTCTGTAGTCAGGTGGGTTGACCTGAGGAAATGGCTCTGGCTCTGGCCTACAGGCCATTTGGTCTGGGAACTTGATCTGGAGGCATCTGGAACAGAGCTGGGAGGGAATAGGGCATAGGCCAAGTGGGCTCACCCCTCTTAGGCCCCGTGTGCTCCTCACCATGTGAGGTGGGCAGCTTGACGAGGGCCAATTTTCTATGGATCCTAGCACCGGGGCCCCTTCTCCCTAGATTCAGAATACCACTGAGTCTAGATTCCAGGAGTGAAAACTTCCTTAGTTCTAAAGAAAATTACATGACATAGAAGGTATTTTGAAGATGCCTTGCTGCATACTTCTGCAAGATATGCCAGCAAAATGGAAGAAAAACACATGTATTAAAAGGAGTTGCTTCAGCAAAGTAGCCTTAATACCACATTCTGAAGGAAACAGTCACTGGACCTAGTAGTAACCAGTGGTGGCACACAGAGAAAGTTGTTCTTTTCCTGGAACCTTCTTAAAGGTAACCAAGTAGATATACCTTGAAGAGTACAAATAGTCTCACATGTTATCTGCTATAGACATTTGGTCATTCTACTCTTGAGAAAATAGTGAAATTGGCATGGGGTGCAGTAAAAGCTAAGATATCGGTGGAAATTCAGTACTTTTGAAATGGTCAATTGGAAGTCAGATACCTTGTACCATTGTTAACGCTCTTCGATACAAAGTTTAAGGACAAATTTTTCCCAAATGATTTTGCAGCAATAAGTATGGGTAAACATACTACAATTTAAAAATATAAGGTAAGGCAAAAAGCATAGACTGGTATGAAAATATTTGGAAAACGTCATTATTACGCAGTACATAAAGCTTTTGGCTTGTGGAATTATTTCAGTGAAATTGATTTGTTACTATCAACCAAATCTTCAAGTACTGAGGAGAAGTACTGAGGAGATTAATGTTATCAATGATAAAGAAAGACAAGCAAATTGTTTACACCATCATTCTCAGCAGTACCTAGAATGGCAGAAAGAATCAGAAATGATCAGTATCTTCATTCCTGAATGAAAGTAGCATCCATTTAGTTTTATAAATATGAAGCACAGTGACCATAGGCTCTGTCTGGCAGCTCTCAGGGCTCAGAAGGTATTTTTTTTTAAGTATAAAAATAATCTGTAATTATAAAAAAGTTTAAACTTTGGTCTAATTTCACATTCACTATGCCCATATGGCATCCAGCTAGAATGTATGTACAGGATATGTCTGCTTTTGCCTTACAAATCTAAGGAACACTTTTTAGGCAGTTTTATTGAGGTTTTAGTGAAATTCCAGACAGGTGTCCATCTGCCTTCTTTCCCCAGGCATCTACACTTGCACTGTGCTTTAAGAACTGGTGGGTCGCCTAGGTAGAGCTCAACTCAGGGGCCTCCTGGGCAGGAGAGGAGAGAAAAGAGGACTTGAAGATCAAAAGTGGCAACACTTAAGGAAGAAGAAAGTGTATGAGAATGAGAGCAAAAAAGTGACTTCAGTTGCATTTTGGAAAACGAACTTTGTTCTGATAGATAGTACTAAGCACACAAGCATTTAAGCAACTTGATAACTTTGCCAGGAAAACAGAAATTTTAGCTAAATAGAAATTTTAGAAAATAGTCCTAAAAGCAACATCTTGGGTACTACCCAGCATTTATTTATATTCAAATAATACTTGAAACATACCAGCCCATTTTGAAATACGCCAGCCGCACTATCAAGAGTCTGGGGAAAGACCCAGGTAGTGACTAGTTCTCCATGGAAATCCCCCAGGCCTGGCCTTTCTGGGCACCTCACTATTCTCTACTTGAAATTTTTATTCTCTTTCCTACACTTCTCTCATTTCTTCTTAATTGACAGTTGTGTTTTTTTCCCCTTTCGCGCACCCTGGTGATCTGAGGTTTGCTTGATGTTTTCGCACCTTGTTCTATCCACTTGTCCTATCTCGGGGATTGCACACGGCCTGCCAGTGCATGCCCACTGCCCACTCACTTCTGCTTTCAAGTTTCTTTCTGATCTCCAGGGTTGAATTTCAGGTGTCTGCACCACTCACTACATTCAAATCTAAACTCATTATCTCCTCTTCCTCCAACCTGCTCCTTTGTTCCAGTTTCTCATCCGCGTACTAACATACCAACTACCTGCCTTGTCTCTCGTTATTGTCTAGACTGCCAGGCCCACCGAGAGCCTGCCCTTGCCCTCTTCGACCCTCCATCAGCCACTGCCTTAGTGTACCTTCCCTTTGCCTCCAACTGAGTCTGCTTGTAGCAGATTCCTAATGGTGCTGATTCCAGCAGGAAGAATAAAAGTGTTTTTTAAAACTTAAAATTAGCACTTTTGAAAGTTCTCTTTTTCATCTCTGTACAAAAAGTAATTTAAAAGTTTTTTATAATTTTCCTGTGTAGCATTTTCACTTGTGAAAATAAGAGTTAAACCTATTATAGCTATAGAAATCCATTTGTTTTCACCTTGATGCTCCATAAAGGGTCTTTTCCTGATTGTCTGCAGAAGATCAGGATAAATAAGTTTATAGAATTATAAAGAAGACCTTGAATAAGTAGGAACTTAACCCAGGATGGCAGATATAGCCTCCTTAATCAGTGAAGGACAGTTGTCTTTAAAATTTATTCTTCTATAAAAATAAAGATTAAGTGCTCACAGATGAAAAGATATTCCAATAAAAAGCTTTCCTATTTTAACAAGGGACATTTAATAATGATGAATTCAAATTAATTTTATCCTCTTACTAGAGTCAAAATTTATTTCTAAAGGTATGATGATTAACTTGAGTAGTTTTCCCTGTTTTTTTTTTATCTTTTCATTTACTATTTTATAGATGTTACAGATATATTGATATAGCAGTGGTATATAATTAGAAAATAAACCAAGTATAGTGATTCTATAAATTGTTGCGCTTAAGTTCTCTTATCCAAAGTCTGGAATTTTCTGCTTTAGAGTACTAGCTTTAAAAGAATGAAAATAGCATCCATTGCCCAGAACACAATCTTTGTTTTTATAAAATGCTATAAAACTATTTCCAGGAGCAAATTGGCATCACAGTTTGGTTAGTACTTTTCTATTCTAAGCAAAACGGATGTCTTTTGCTTCAAATTTCTTCTCAGGGAATTCTTGACTCTGAAATTATTTTGTAACATTTTATCTTTTCAATTCACTACTTCAAAAAATATTTTGCCACCTACTAAATGCCAAGCACTGTTTCGCATGCTGGGAATAGCAATAAACAAATCAGAAAATGATCCTGCTTTCATGGAACATTCCAGTGCAAGGATATGAAGAAGCAGGCAAAGCCTCTTTCCCTAATAACTTGTTTGACTCCCCATTCAAATTGTAAAATCTCTTAAAAAAAATTGAAGTGCATAATAGTGATATTAATAACCATGGCATAATTTAAAGTTACAATTTTGGTATTTTCTAAATTTGGCATAATTATGCATTTTACGTGTTCTTGTGATATGCTGATTGCTGGATACAGATGAGATTACATATTCATTCTTAATATTTTGTGGGTTTCCCCCCTTATTTTACATTTTTAAAGGACAGGTTTATCAGGGAACAGAGAAAGGAAAAA
>NW_004567105.1:9438163-9448729 GCF_000260355.1 Condylura cristata
TTGGGGTGGTGGTACTCTCTCTGACTTTCAGTATTTAAACTAGAATGTAGTAACTCCTTAAGGGTAACACAGCTACTTCACCATATGCCATGTTTCCTTCTGACTCCTTAGCGCATATTGACATCAGCAAATAGGAAGTGTTTTTTCAAAGTGACTAATTCAGTTGGATTGTAAAAAACTTTTTTTTTTTTTTAGGTTCAAGCAACAGTAGTTGGTTTTCTAGCAGCTGTAGCAGCAATTATATTGGGCTGGATTCCAGAGGGAAAATACTACCTTGATCATTCCATACTTCTGTGCTCAAGCAGTGTAGCAACTGCCTTCATCGCGTCTCTTCTGCAGGGTAAGGACCTTGATGAGTGTCTGTCCAGCCTCCTACTATCAAATGATTTATATTCCATCTTGACTATTTTTATTGGAATGATATGTGTTCATTATAAGAAAAACGGAAACATGTCGTCTATAAATTTTTTAAATGTCTTATTCTCGATACATTTATTGTCTATAAACCTTAGTGTAGAACAGACATTCTGAGATTTTTTTCTTACCTGTGGTGTTCTGAGCCAAGTCCCAAATAAGCCTAGATATGGATTTGTTTCTGGAAGTTCGACTAATTGAGAAAACACCTTTCTAGAAATGATGTGTGAAGGATTTACTGATTTGTCATTTGAGCAACAAGTATTCCAGGAATCCTGACTTTCAAAAACAGTCCTTCTGTTGAAATTTTTGGAATTTCAGATTTCAACGATATTTCCTCACTGTTTCTGTGGCACTGAGATGCAGCCACAGGCTGAACATAGCATTTTGTTGGCTGTAGACTTTGAAAGCATCAGAAGATTTTCCAGCCATATTTAGAATTTTCAGTTGGGATGTCACTTTTATTAATATGAACTTTACACTAGAGAACTAGCTAAATATGGAACCATGATCATAAAGACTTGATCTTTTTATAATTGTTGCCACCTCACCTGTGTCACCAGCAAAGGTCAAAAGTGGAAGATTCTCATATCAGGAATCATGACAAGCAAAAAAGCTAACTTTCATTGCTAGTTTCTGGCAATTTAGAGAATCTTATTAATGCTAACATGGTCCTCCTTGGTGGCACAGCAGGCCAAAGTGCAGCACTGTTAAGCTGGCCATGACCACTTCTGTGCAATTTCAGTCCCCGCCCTGGAGGTGACCCACACGGCACGGCAGACCTCTCCTGACCCACCCGCTGCTCCCCTCAGCAGTGTACTTCATCAGTCGGCCTGTTCTGCTCCCCACTCTGACTCTGGTGAATCTTCTCATCACCCCTGTACATCTGTCACGTACTCCCCTGTATCCCAGTTCTGTATGCATAAATAAATAAATCTTTAAAAAATAAAAAAGCTAATATTATCATTTTCTTCCCATTTCTATGGTTCAAAAGAATAAGGATTTCAAAGTACAAGTACAGTCACATTTTCATCTTCTTTCTCTAGTTGTAAACTTGTAGACAGAAACTCGGGGTGAAAGGATAGTCTTTCCAGTCTTACTGTGATCTGGCCTCCAATATTCAACATCTGATTACTCTCTTCCTCTTAATACTTCAACGCTTGTAAATCATGAAAATCAAGCACCTACACTGGTTACCACGACACACCACCAGCCTATTTCTTGGTTGTCTTCCTAATTACTACCATATTAGCATCACCCACCTTCCTTTGCTTGAAAGTTACTTCAATGCTTTATTTGAATGTTAAAGTAAAATCTTTTGGTTTGATCTACACAAGCATATTACTTCTAAGATATACATGTTACTGAATTTGAAACTTCAGCTTTAATATTATCTTGCAGTTGCACGCAACACTGAATTTCTTCAACCTTCTATGATTATGGAATTTGTTGAAGGCATTCTGCCACAGCATTCGAGTAAAATGCTTTATTTGGTTTCGTCAGCTTACCTTTGTAGGCCCACTGAGACTGTTAAGCTGCTTGTATAGACTGTATATTTTGTTACTAGGGGTATTGATTTTCTTTAAATCATAACATAAAAGTAATGAGCTCTTGTTATTGTAGGAATTATAATGGTTGGGGTTATCGTCGGCTCGAAGAAGACAGGTATAAATCCTGATAACGTTGCTACACCCATTGCTGCTAGTTTCGGCGACCTTATAACTCTTGCCATATTAGCGTGGATAAGTCAGGGTTTGTACTCCTGCCTCGGTAAGTTGACTTGAAACGAAATAAAGTGTGTTGTTCTGAGTGTCTTCATGTGACTGTCACCATGGTGATGACTTCCTGGTGGCTTCGTCCATGTTGGGTCTGTGAGGGAGCGCTGAGCACGCTAACTGCGGCTGGCCTTACACAGACCTTGCGTGTGATGCTCACCTGGCTTTTTTCTTCACTTATTTTCTCTCCTTACAAAGCTTAAAGCTCTGTAAGGAACGGATTATCATCTTTAATTTTAGATGAGAAAACTGAGACTTATAATCTCAGTATTGGATATATAACTACTTGTTGGAAGATTGAAGACAGGTCACTATATTCTATAAATCCTGCCTTTTCCCCTCAATGTGAGGCTGGCAAGGGAGCCCACTGGCAACATCCTGTTGCTGCACTGCTCTGCTCTCCTGTCCCAGGACACAAGGTTATGGCCGTGCCTGAAATCCATGGCTCCCTCCTCCCCCACCACCAGCAGAAACCAACATGGCAATTAATAAAAAGAAAAAATAATCACCATGAGGTTAGCCCCTATGCTGTGTGAAGTTGGGATCATCTTGTGTGTGTGATTCCTGATACAGGGATAGAGTATTCAGTCTAAGAATTGTTTTAGGCAGAATACTCAAAACATCACTAGCATAAATGGATATGCTTTTGAGCATTGATTTGTGCTATAAGAGGTTGTGGGTTATTTAGTTTTAATGCCAAATTAAGAAAATGAAGAGGTAAAATCCCAGTAATATGAGAAAAGATACTTTTAAGTCTAAGCCCAAAGCAAATGTATGTTCATATGTCTTCATATAATTTCATGGATATTATGAAAATTTGTAAAATACCTTAAAATAAATCAAAAGTGCATTCATTTTGAGGAAGGGGCTCAGGTCCATGTTTTGAACTAAATCAAGGACTTTAGCAACAAGGCGATCATTTTCAACTACTTATGGATATAGCAAAAGAAGCTTCATTTGGTATATCAAGTTACCTTAAGTTATCTCATCAATGGCATAAAAAATATTTACTTTGGCGTGTGTGTGTCCAGAGAAAAGTCTTATTTAGCAGATGAGATATATGCACGCGAAGTGAGGTCAAAGATGATAACTGATCAATGGCATAAATTAAGACCTTGGTTTTCACTGTTGTGGAATAGTTGAAAAATGTTCAAGTACAGTCAGTTTCTTTCTCTCCCTCCCCCAATCTCCAGAAAAAAGGCACAAAGAATGAATCCTGTTATGAAATTAACCTGCTCTAACTTCTACCATTGTGACAACTGGTCAGACTCTCTGCCTCTGAGCTATTTTCCCATGTTCGAAATTGATTCCGGTTGAGGTTGAAACAGTAGCGTACGGCTAGAATGACACTTGCCTGTCACAGGCAGACACCTGGGCAGCTTGCAGGCCTCATCAGCTCGGGAACAGACTGCTGTTTCCCAGGCAGGGCAGGCAGATGAGGACTTAGCCATGCAATAGGGCCTCCCACTTTGAGAAGGAGCTAGAAGAGTGGACGGGCGGCGTGGAGGAGGGAGAAGGCCTTCCCCGGTGGTACTGGGAGGCCAGAAGATCAGCGTCCTGCCAGGATATTGATGGGGGTGGTAGGGTGGAGACTAAGTATTTGTTCAGGGATGGGCTACCCTGTATTTAAAAAACAAGTATTTATTTTCATACTTGAATCTTTAAGTCACCATTAAGTCATTTGTAGCACATTTCTCAGGTGCTAGGTGATACCAGACTATCTCATCAGTTGAAGTGGTAAGAAAATGAGAGAATGTACCAAAAAATGTTGTAATAAATATGACAACCATCACAGTGATACAGGATAATTAGTTAATTCCAGAAGGGAATTTAGTTTCCAGGGAAAATGACGGGTGCCAGCTTTTAAAATTTCATTTAAAAAAATTACGTGAGCCATTAACTGTCCTCATAAAGACTTAACCATAATGTAGTATATAAAATTTTCAGTGTATCGCATGTTCTAGATGATATGTCAGTACTTGAACTGGTTTAGGAAATTAAAATATGAAATCGAATGATACCACCACAGGTCACAATTTGAAAAAATATAATTTTATTATAAATTACTATTTTGCCTTGTCTCTTGAAAATTAAAAGTAATTCAAGATAAATAAAATAGGCTATTTTATGTTTTACATGTATCACATGTTTCCCTAAAATGGAGTATTTATTTATTTATTTTTTAAAAATAGGCTACCATTTGTTTCCACCAATGATTCAACAGGTAAAGGTGTTTCTGTAATCAGTGTTTGGGTCTCTTCTGTGAACACTAGGGGTCCTCAGAAGATCAGCAACTGTAAGCCTAGTGCAACCGATTCTGAAAAAAGATTAAGAACAGGCACATTAAAATCCCCTTCATCCTGCTGAGATGCCTATTTCTTGGAAGCAAAGTTGAATTCCTTAACACCTAACAGTCTGAGAGCTTATATAGAGGATTTCATGGCATCTTGAGATTGGTTATAAATAGAGGCCTTGTTATTACATGCCCACAAAAAAAGTGGATGTTAACTGTTCACCTAGAGTTTTAACACTTGGAACGGATCTTAAATCGCTCCCTTCGTGTCTTGTCAGTTTTGGTGCATGTGCTGAGAACTTGCTCTCTATTCATATTCAGTGTGCTACATTTCTTTTAACATTGATAAAATTGCTCATTTCTGATACCTGACAAATATGGAATTTCCTTTTTCATTTCTCTCCATATTAAAAAAAAAAAAGTCCAAAGTTTTGTTTATTCCTGTTGATGTCATACTCATAGTTGCTTCGTGAAAGTTAGTGTGCAGGTACCTGGAGTCTGCAGAAATTTAGTTCTCGAAGTCTTACCTGTTCTGACCGTTCTTGTCCCTTTTATTCCAGCCAACTCTGCCATGATCTGATTCTCATACATGCCTGCGATTTGCTTCTATTTTTCTTAGGTCATCGCCCACCCATCCGTGAAGACTGGAGTCCTCATTTCTCAGTGCTGAGGTCATAGGGCCCCCTCATATTGGGTGATGCTTTTCTCCCCTGAATCCATAGAGCACTTCATGGACCCTCCTATGATGACACACTTTACCTTAGACTACATTGATCATTATAACTTTTCATGGACTGTAGTGTAGTATGTTCCCTTATGATGGTTTAACTTTCTTGAGGACAAGCTGTGTTTTTATTTCATTTATGCTTTCTGTAGCATTCCGTAGTGCCATATATATATATATGGGATGATAAATAAACAGGATGTACCAGATGCTTTGTTCTTTTCCAAAGCTACCCAGTTAATGGGAGTAGAAGTTATTTAGGAAGAAGATCCTGTATCATGTCCATCCAAATGATTTTGCAGTAGAGTCTCTCAATAACTTAATAAATCGTAGCCAAAAAGAAAAAAGGACCCTTTCGATGATGACATAGTATCAGGGACATATTGGAAGGGTATCTTGGTTAGTAGAAAATGTCTGGACATTAGTTTACTGTAGCAAAATAAAAATGGCAACTTGTCACTAGAAAAGCTCTATTTTAAGTACAATTATAAGAAGAAATAAAAGTCAATGACTTGTGGAGAAAATATGAAGGCATTTATGCAGTTTGTACATAATTTTTAAACAGATAATCTTCGAAGGCTATTAAGAAATCCAAGGTTGGGCCAGTAACTGAAGTATCTGTACATAATGATTCTTGTCCTTTCTCTTGTTTGCACATTTTAAGAGAATTTTAAAAACTTTTTCACCTGTTTATTACTGTATGGCTATGTAATTCTGGTATTATGTGATGTTTATTGATTTGAAAAATTACCAGCTTAATTTTTTTGGAGACAGGATCTGAGAAAAAAAAATATTGGTCGATTTCTCATTCTTCAAGGTTAACTTTAAAAAGATGTCTTAGTTGAAGTTATAAGAACAATAACAACCAAGCTCAGGTTATTTTGGTCCTGTGGAGACTAACAGAGATGATAACTAGTTATGCCCAGGGCATTCTAAATATTACTGCCTTGATGTGTGATGCGAGCGGAATCTAAATTTATCTTTCCTATCACTCTTCAGAGATTTTTGGCAATGTACTATCTGAGTTGAGAGTGATTCCTAGGTCTATATAGTGGGAAAATCTGATGATTATTATGATGGGGGTTTTAAAAATTGTTTACTTAATGCCCACTGCTTTGTTCACACAGAATAAACAAATGTAAAAATGCCACTCATAACAACTACAAATTTCAGTATTTAGGGTAAGACTAATGAATGCTATTAATGAAATTACTTAACAGTAGTTACAAAATGTCTCCAACAATCTAATGAGAAGTAAAAGCTTTGACTGAAACAGGGAGCAGTTCTGTTCAGAGGTGAAGTTCACTCTTAGCAATTTGAAAACATGTGTCCATAGTTTACTATTCGGTAGTTTCCCCACACATGAATTATTAGTGCACATGGACATTTGCTGGCATTAAATTCCAAGTTGCTGTGGGCACACCTGTTTTAATAGCCTATCACTACTGGAATACACTAGCACACGCCTGCTGTTGCAGTGAAACACAGAAATTAGTTTTCTTACCGTTGTAGAGGCAAAAGTCCAAACTGAGTCTCACAGGGCTAAAATCAAGGTGTCGGCAGGACTGATTTCTTCTAGGAGCACAAGGGAAAGTCAGTTCCTTGCTTGTCCTATCATCTGGTGGCTGTTAACTGCTCATACTTTGCCTCTATGGTCACACTGCTCTCTCTTGTCGTCAGGTCTCTTACCTACCGTCAGGTCTCTTACCTACCGTCTGTCAGTACACCTGTGGTTACATGGAGGCTCATCCAAATAATCTAGACGATCTCCCCATTGGAGAATCTTGACCTAAACACACCTGCAAACCCTTTGCCATCTCAGCTATATTCACAGCTTCTGGAGTTAGGAGGTAGATGTCTTTGAGGGCCATTCTTTAGTTTACCATAGTGATGTACCCAGAAATTTATACCATCTTTAGTGATAAGTATGATCTTTAAATGTCATTAGAAAGCACATTTCAGATTTTATTCAGAAGTCATATGCATCATGTCTATAAAGCAAGACAAGTCAGCTTCAAGGCTCATGAACCTTCCTCAGTTCTCCATAGAAAAGCCTGCTGAAGGAGTATAATGGACCAGGCGAGAAAATAACAAAAATAATGAACAACCATACACCAGAGACATTCTGTGGGGGTGGAGTGGGGAATGGGATAAAAAATGCACAGGATTATGGTGGTGGCACAGGGGTGATTTGGTGATGGGAAACCCGCGGGGATTACAATCGAGATGGAAAAAAATAATGTGCAAAATGATGTAAAAATAAACTTTGTAATAAATAAAAAAAAAGAAAGAAAAGCTTGCTGAAAAGGGGACAAAGATGAATTCTTGTCATCAAGCACGGCAATCACCCCAGGGCCCTGGGACACTGCCACCCAGTTTGTCCCCAATGGTGAGGTGTGAATAATAGTAGCAGTGATGATGATGCTGATGAAACATTTTCAAAAAATGTTAGCTACCTACCTGAGCACTATTCCAGTTAACGTAAGTGTATTCTCCAAAGCCAGTACCCCAATAAAGTAGCTACTATTATTACCATCTTATAGATGAGGAAATTCATCTACTAACTTCAGTTGTGATGTGAAACTGGTTAGTGTTACCAGGTGGTGGTTAATAAATGTACTGTGATACACTATAGCACATTAGAAGGTCTGACTAGTGCTGCAGTGAAGTGATCTGTTTAACTGTATTAAGCCACTTTTTAAATTTTATTTTGGAACTGGAACACTACTTAGCTTGGAGAGGCTATTGATCATTAACTTACTGCCCAATATTCTGTGGAATGCTTGTACTGTTGGAGTCTTATAGGTGAAAATAAAAGGCTACTTGGCTTCATGGTTTAGACCACAAACCATGGTGTCAGCCAGATGTCATTTTCCTCAACTTTTGCTATTCCCTACTTGTATCTGTAAGCACCCAAGCCTCAGTCCCTTCATAAACTAAAAATAACATAGTTGTGAGGACAATTAAATGAAAAGATGACTATATAGCATTTAATATTTGGTAAGCAGAGGAATATTAACTTTCTTCTTCTTATTGCTGTTCCCACCTAGGTATGTAACTACTTCAGTAGATATTTTTCAAATGAGTGTATTTGGTTTTAATTATGTTATTTAATATATTTATCTTATTTATACCTTTAAAATTGTTTGAAATTTATAGAAAATGCACAGCATGTGAATGTTTGATAGCATCATAGCCTCTGGTAAAATTTTAGTGTTTCCATTTGTTACATGATTAGAAGAAAGATTGAAATGTCTCTTTTTTAATTTTAGAGACCTACTACTATATTTCTCCACTGGTTGGTGTCTTTTTCTTGGCTCTGACTCCTATCTGGATTATCATAGCCGCCAAACACCCGGCCACAAGGACAGTTCTCCACTCGGGCTGGGAGCCGGTCATAACAGCGATGGTTATAAGTAGGTTAGTAGTCAAGTGTGTGTGCTCTTGCGCATGTATGTGTACATGCACTAAAACAAATTGCCTATTTTTACTTCCAGAATTGGGCCTTTTATACAGTCAGCTCTTTATTATCCCAGGTAATAGGGGAATAAGTGACAGAAGTCACTGAAAGCAGTAGGTGTGCAGAACCTCATTTGGCTACCAGTTTCAGACTTTTCTCCAACCAAACCTTTACAGATCAATAAGTAAATTTAGTGGTTTGTTCTTGTATGTGTGTGTTTTAAACTAACAAAGATATTACGTATTTTGAATAGCATGTGCTCAGGTAAGTACTAAAAAGCTTTAAAAGTGCATGTGTCATTTGACTACTGCTACTTTGAGGATTCTTGATATAATTAAGGATAGATGCAAATGATTTAGTTTCAAGGATCCCATTATAGCACAAGTTTTAATAACAGAAAAAAGAACACTGTAGCAGTCTAGCAGTCAACTGTTGGTCAGGGAAGCTGTAACACAGTCATGCTTTGCTGAAGGACATTTTGGTCAATGGGGGCCATGCAGTGGTTGTGTCACCAGGCTTCCTTTTGGGGTCTGGGGGTGCCGTGGGCTGTGCTGTCTTGGTTTGTGGAAGTAGACTCTGTAGAGTTTGTATGATGATACATGGCCCGGTGATGCTTTCTCAGCCATGTCTCCATTACTCTGGTATTGCCAGCTGCAAAAGCTCACACAGTAACATTTCTATTGACATAGAAAGTTGTCCACTATACATTTAGTGAAAAGAGCAAGCTAGAAAAGAGTATGAATTTCCTGTTAAATGTGGTTGAGGACACATTTATTTTCTTCCTGAAACTACTCACATTACAATAAAAGAGTGAAAAAGGTCTAAAACCACAAAGACAGGCAATCAGAGAAGACAGCAGGTGAGAGATTCAACATAATTAGCAAGACAGGGGTCACATAGTTGGGGTGAACTGAATTAGCAGAATGAAAAAAGGGGACACATCAGCAATAAGT
Organism: Condylura cristata; assembly: GCF_000260355.1. NCBI lineage: Eukaryota > Metazoa > Chordata > Mammalia > Eulipotyphla > Talpidae > Condylura > Condylura cristata. The sequence continues at coordinate 9,447,783 of NW_004567105.1, forward strand.
TGATCTGAGCCTCAGAAACCCAGGATGGTAGAGGAGTGAGAGCCCCTCACTCCTGGAAGCTGAAATGAGGACAGACTGCAAGTTTGTGTAAGGAACACTGAGGTCCTAAAGCTTGCCCACCCAAAGGAAGACAAGAATTAACTCCAGAGGGGCCTGGATTAAGGAACACCTGTGTAAGTGAGGACGTGGAGTAGACACCGCAGGAAAGACAGACTATTAAGTGAAACTCTGCATGCTACATAGGGTTTCGCATTCCCTTTTCTTTGTTCACAGGATGCTGGTAGCAGCTTTATGTCCAAGGCAGAAAACTAAAAAATTTCTTTCCAGGAAGACTCATCAGCACAAAGGAAAAAGCATGCAAACACTAATCCTTGCGTGTCCTTTAGTGAGCAAGCAACATGCCTCCCCTGAGCCCGCTTACAGCCTTGCCATGTATATGGAGAGCTCTCAGTATGCCTTGCAGCCCCCTACCTTACCCAAGAGAAAAGTCCCAGTGTTTTCACTCTTGAAATAGTGACGGACCATCAGATATTTGATAAGTCTTATAACATGAAGGATAGAGATCCTTCTGCCCCCAAAAATGGTGTTCAGAGAGAGTGCAGGGACAGTTGAAAAAAAAATACTTAAAAAATGTCATTATTATATTCATAGAACTAACAGAAGCTGTGGTAGCTTAATATAAGTGCAAAATGCACTAATAAGTAGGAATGGAAGAACAGATGTAGCTCTTTCTTTGTCTCTTTGTGTTCTTGGTGAGGAGGGAAGGAGAGAGTGAGTGACAGATTCCAAGAGAGCTTCTAAGGATTTAAAAATATATCAATGGGGGCCCTCCCTAGTGGTACAGCAGGTTAAAGCACAGCACTAAGAAGCTAAAGCCGCTTTTGCATGAGTTCGATACCTGCCTGCCCCAGAGGTGACCACATGGTGTGGCAGACCTCTCCTGACCC
>NW_004567105.1:9448882-9460631 GCF_000260355.1 Condylura cristata
CACAAAAAATATAAATAGAAAAAGAAGATAATATTAAAGAACTATCCTGGAAACTAGAACAGAAAGCAGAGAACTAGATGAAGGCGAGGAGGCGAATACAGAGAGGAAATTATCAAAGAAACAATACAAGAAAATTTCCCCGAAGTGAAGAAGGATATTGAAAGGATCCACTGAGTACCCAGCATATTGCATTACAGTAGAAAGTACCCAAATAAAAACACATAACCATGAATTCCAGATATTTTGAGAGAGAAAAGTTAAGTATCAGAATCACTTCTAATAGCAACACCAAAGTGATTCTGTCAGAATTCTAAGGAAAAGTATTTTGAACAAAGAATGTGGTCACAGTGACAACTGAATATAAGGATAGACGCAAGTTTCCAGATGTGCGGGACCTTGAAAATTTGCTCTTACAACCCTCTCCTGTAACAATGCCTGTGAATGTGAGGAGATAAAACAGGAAAGGAGATGATGCAGACTTGAGGATCCCATCATAGCAGCATGTGGGTCAATTTTACATAATGCGGACTGCTTTTCTTGGGAAGTTCGGTACAGATCCTATGACATGTTGGGGCTTTGTCACACTGCGTAGCCTAAGACCTGCCATGGAGACAGCAGAGGAGCATGAGTGACAGGGGGTGTCAGGTCCAGAGTGCAAACACCCAGAGGCTCAGGGGCAGGAGGATGTCGCTCAGGAAAAAGGGAATTGATCTTTACCTGACGAAGTTGCAGCTTTCATTAACTCTGTTACACATTTGAGCCTAAGTAAGTGCCTAGAAAATGAAGGAAAATACGATGCAAGAGCAGTAATGCAAGTGAAAGATCTAGTAGGCTTCATAAGTCAGCTTTGAAAGTGATTCCTTTGTTGTTATTGAGTCCATCCTAGAGAATCTGCCAAAAAAGAAAATAGAGCCAGATTGGCAGGATAGGGGGAAGAAGGGAGCCGTGAAGAGACAAAAGTGTGAAGGAAGAGAGACTCACTCCTCATCTGCCATAGCAGGAAGCTAGGAGGTAAATGTTTAAAATCACATTATCAGGAAAGACTGTATTTATAACCATGTTACTTAAACATCGAAAATTAAGTGCCAGAATAGCTAAAGAAGTTGAAAAGGGGTGTTTGTGGGGAGCAGAATCTGTGCGTGGGGTTAAGGACTGTTTTATAAGCTTTGTGGTACTTTCATATGCACATATGTTTGGTAAAAATAAAATTTTATAACAGAAAAGAAAAGGACTTTTATAATTTCAGCCAGTTTTTATTTTTAATAATAAGCTTGTTAAATATGTCTGGGTGGCAACATACCGATAGACTAACTGTCGAAGGCTGAATGCCTTACCTGTGACTCAGTTTTATTTTCTTCTTTTGTGTTTATATTTTCTAATTTTTCTATAGTAAGTTTTATGACCCAAGTAACAAACATTTTAAGCCATATTTTAACAAGTGTTCATGTTATATCTACAGAATGCTTTTTTTTTTTTCCTCAACACATGGCAAGTTTGTCTTACGATGTGTATTTTTAAAATTAAGGCTTAAAGTATTAAAATATTTCCAAAGTTGACTATTTTTGGACTCAGTAAAATGAACTTTTTCATGAGAACCCCTGGTAGTGTAGCTATATTAAGCCATTATTAATTTGTTTTGCTGAAGGATTAAGAAAATAAAGATTTAACAATTTCCTAAGTTAACTCTTTGTGGTAAGAACATTTGTCTTAGTATTTTGACAAGCAGCTCCGTTTTGTGACACAGTTCTCTTTTCTGTAATGTGGATCGCATTTTCCTGGAGGACATAGTAGAATCCCATGCAGTAGGGACTGGCAGTGTTATGTAGGCCGTAGACTCAGATACTAAAGTTAGCCAATGTAGAGGCCTCTGAAACAAGCCAAGGAATGCAAGCTCTGTGAGACCTAGTGAACATGTGGCTGGCCTGCACACTGGCATGCTGGTGTTCAGGCCTGTGTTCTCCAGGTCAGCTCTTTCTGTGGCTCCTGTGCATCATTTAATTTGCCAGTGATGAGCAGACCCCATTACATGCAAACATGCACTAGTCATTCCTAAATGCCCTTAGTTACTTCAGATCCGAGTGGGTACTCTTTAAAAGATTTTTTTGAAATTATAAAGGGTATTACAAATTACTAAGTGCAGAATGGCACAAAAATGACCATCTCTTTCCTGGTCAATCTCACCCCTAGAGATGGATGTTAGTAATTTCTTGTCTGTCCTTCCAGACTTCATTCGCTTACACTCACCCTGTGCTTTTCCTCGTCACGAGTACCATGTCTTGGGGACCAGAAAGCAAGTCCTGAGAAGCAGAGCTCCAGCTCATGCCATGTTTTATTTTTAATGTTTTGCAGTTAACTTTGATTTTTTTTTTACTTTGAGTATTTCCTCATTTTTCTTTCTTTTTTTTTTTTTTAAAGATTTATTTGTGCATATAGAACTGGGGTACAGGCCAGAGACTCAGGAGTGGCGAAAGACTTCACCAGAGACAGAGTGGGGAGCAGAACAGGCAGATCAACAAAGTACACTGCTGAGGGGAGCAGCGGGCGGGTCAGGAGAGGTCTGCCACACCATGTGGTCACCTCCAGGGCAGGCAGGAATCGAACTCATGCGGAAGTGGTTTCAGCTTCTTAGTGCAGTGCTTTAACCCACTGCACCACCAGGGAGGGCCATTTTTCTCTTTTTTAATGCCTAACTATTTTGTTTTTAAAAGTACAAGTGTTTATATGTCAAGAACAAATTAGTGCATGTCCACTCCTCTTCCCTAAGTTATATGATTTTATCTTTCAGCATTGGGGGCCTTATTCTGGACACAACTGTATCTGATCCAAACTTGGTTGGGATTGTTGTTTACACACCAGTCATTAACGGTAAGAATCAAGTGTGCTGTTTCTTTATAATACCAAATCTTTATATATGCCTAGGTCTTACTAGGAATTTTAGGGTTCAGATTTTAAGAGGACCACATTCCTACCTTTCTATTTTCCCTCCAACCCTATTTTGTTGCCCATGGTGGAAGTTACACTCCCTGTTCTCATTATACAGGACACGTTTTTGAAAAGGACTCTCTCGTGATCTTACCACTAGATGTTCATTTAAAAGCAAGTTCATACCTGACTCTTAAGGTCAGTGTGGTATTTCAGGTCTGCATACTTAGGTCCTAGCTGCTATTTATGTGGTTTTGTTGCTCGCTTGTCAAATCGCGTAGTGGAAGTTGAGGTAGATAAGATTCAGGAGCGTTTGAGTCAGTTTAGTCTGATCAGATCTGTCACCTCTCTGCTGAACCCTTTCAAAGCTGCCTCATATTTTTTCTTATCTATAAAATAGTAGTTATACCACTCAAGTTCATGGGGATTTTTGTGTGAATTCAATTTAATAGATCATTTTAATCTACTGGCTTTGGGTTGATGGTCCTTAAATTATATGGTTTAGTATAGTATAAGCCAATAAATTTAAAAGTAATTCTGCTTGGGAGAAAACATGTCACGGGCATACTATAAATATAGTTTTGTATATTTATGTCTAAGGAAGTATGTTACACAAGAGCAAGTTCTCCAAAATTTAATTTTATGTCTAAAATTCTAGTGAACATTTTCATTTTTATGTAGCTTTAGAATGTACCTGAATAAATTTCCCCCATGACCCATTTCTCAGTTTTCTTGGTGCCACCATTTTCCTGTTCACCCTTAAAATCCTGGATCCACTTGATTCAGCCTGGTCCTTTGTCTTTTCATAAGCAGTGACCAACCCTTGTCACTCTGTCCTTTAACAGAATTCACTGTTCATTTATTTATTTAACAAGCATGTCTCAACATTGTCGTCTGCTAATACCTCTCTCCAGCCTTCAGTCAAGTGATAGTAGAGTAGCCTGCTGGACTCACTCCCTGCTCAACACAAATTAAGTTTTTTCTTTAAATATTGTTTTTATTGCGTATGGCTTAAGATGACAACTTAATGGTGGTGTCCTCCTATCTGTCAAATCAAGTTTGAGTCCTGCTAGTGGCTTTTATGCTCACCTCCACTATTGGGTGGATCGGCCTTGATCACTCTAACTAGGTTTCATCATAACTGTTAGAGCTGTGTTGTCCAGCCTGCTGGTGAGAGATTCAGCTGAAATCATGACGAACCCATAAAGAGGAAGGCTTTTGTGAGATTTTCTGTTGTCTCTCCTTGCACAGCAAACAGTGCTGGAGCTTCAGAAAGTGTTCGCATTGAACATCACTGTAGTTACACACTCTACATTACATTCCCAGGATTTCTTTAGAGTTAGAAATTGTATTCAACGTATAGTTTCAATTCCTATTCCTAATCTTTTCTGTTCATTTTTAGATCCATACTTTAAACTGGATTTACCCATTTGGAAAGACCCAAAATTCAAAATCTGAGTTCATTATTTTCCCCTACCCCCAAACCTGCTTTTCCTGTTTGTCTGTCAGTCAGTGGTATTTTATATATCTAGTATAACAAACAGTACACCCCAAAGCCATCACATATTCTCTTTCTCTTAAAGTCTCTACTCTTATCTGCACTTAAAATACTGTTTGAATTAATCTCAACTCTTTGTCTGTATTGTTCCTGCTTTTGTTCAGTATCTTACCTGGGTTCATCTGTATAAGTTACTTCCTGGCCTCTTTTCTTAACCAACTGGACCACTATTTTCCATATTGTTGTTAGAATCACTTTCTAAAGACCAAAGTGGATCTTGTCCACCTTGCTTGCTTAGAGATCACAGCTGAGTTATCTGGGTGATGAAGTACAAATTATTTAGCGTAACCTACCAGTCCCAGCCTGCCCTAAAATCTGCCTCTTCAGTTTCATTTCCCCACAGTCTACCAACTCTTCAACCTTTTATCTTATGGAATTGTCCATGCTTTTTCAAATAGATCAAGTTGCTTCTCTATACAGAACTTTATACCTACTCTTCCCTCTCACTCCCTTTACTTACCAAGTACTGCTCATTAACTAAGGCCCAGTAAGAATGTTACCTCTTCTGCGAAGTAGATATTCAGGCAAGTGAGTTGCTATCTTTTCTCTGACTCTAATGCATGCTTTTATATATAAAGCACTTTTATAATGGCACATACTTATTTTGCATGATAATTTCACTTTTGAAATGAGTAGTGTCTATAGCCTGTTATGATTTGGTAATTGCTGTGTGAATAAATGCATGAGTTAAGGCACATACTTAGTTTTGCTGCTGAATATGTCATTTAATTTGAGGAAATTATCTTGTTTAAGAATTGATCTAAGAATGCAACTTAGATCATAACCAAACCTTTCCTGGAGTTTTCGCAGGTACTTGAGATGTGTACTAAAATAGGCCAAAATAGAAAAAATGGGTCTTCCTGTTTGTATAAACAGATGAGAGGTTGGGTGAAGTAAAAGGGGTGAATATAGGGTGATGGGCGGAAACCACACTTTTGATGGTGATTGTGATGTAAAGTATACAGGTGTGGAATTATAAAGCTGTACACCTGAAACTTATAAAATGCTGTAAACCAATGTTTCCTCAATAAAAACTTATTAATAAAAAAATTAGCAATGATGGCAACATTTATTACTTCCCTTAACTTCTGCTGTGTGTAACTATAAAGAAATTGATTTGTCAACATTTTCTTCTCTTTGGTGTGTTCTAAGATCTCTTTAGATAAGAGTGAGTGTTGAGATAGGGACACTTGAGATATTAAAGGAGGTTAGCCCAAAAAAAGTAATAAAATAAAAGAGGTTAGAGATCCAACGAGTGAATAGTCTGTGGACAAAAGAAAGAAAGGAATTAGAGAGCAACAGTGTGACGGAGGAGCCGAGCTGTGTAGCTAAGAAGTGATTCAAAGGAGACCTCCTGGTTATTAACTCAGAAGTCACTTGGAAGCTCAAGGTTTTTGTTTAATAGAAGTAATGACTAAATAAGTAAAAGGTATAGTCTTAGAATATTGTTGGCAGTAAAAGTGAATGAATTATATCTCACATAGCAACAAGGATGAATCTCAAGTACTTATATAATAGAGAATTCCATTTATATAAAGCACTAAGGCATCATTGGGTATCCACTTATATGCGTGTTAATAGCAGAGAGAAAAGCAAGGCTGTGAAGAACACACTTAAGGACAGTTACTCTGGGCAGGGAAGGGTATGGGGCAGGACAATATGTGTGTTTTATAAAAATAAAATTTTATCTACTAAATATTCAGTGCAAAACAACAAAAATAATGGAAATAACACACTTTTCTCAAATGGTTGACAATGGAAAGGTAGTTACCTTAAGAAGATCATCTGAGGAACTCTTTCCAAGATAGGAACAATGTAGATCTCTTTATCGATGAGACCAAGGCATGCTAGGGAGATTGAGGTTGTGAGAGATGGTGGGTTGTGAGAGAGCAAAGTTCATGAGATGCTAGCCCTCAAAGTGGCATTGGACAGAAGGCGTACCTTACTGGATGCCGCAGGAAGAGAATCCTGGACAGACAAAGCTGGAATTACCAATATTTGCAGTAGAGGGGAAAGATTAAGATAAAGGACCTTATTTACACAAGGACAACCTCAGTCATCCCAAGAAGTGGAAGATTCATTTCTCTAGGAAAATGTTTCCCAGCCTTTATCATGCATGGTGCATGGAGAAAATGGTAATATTCAGAGGGCACCCTGGGGCCAAGGAGGTCACACGTAACTAGAGGCCAGCAGGCTGACCACGCAGCCACTTTGCCTATCTGCCTGCGGGGCTTACGCGATGGGAACCCACACAGCTCACACCTCTAACCCCCTGTGACTAACTGGTTGGGAAGTACTGATCTAAGACAATTTCCTTTTCACTGTCATCACCTAGGGAGCATTTTCAACTTTTTAATCCCTAAATGCGCACTCCCTTGAAATCTTAATATCACATAGATTCTCTGTATCTGTTATGTGCTGTGTGTATGCTGTGCTGTTACAAGATTTCCCCCCTCACTACAAGACTGATTTTTGTCCCCATTAAGAATGTATGATCTAGGATAAAACAAGTAGAAAAATTGGAGATGGTCATTCATAGATTGTTTACAAGCGCATTGGAAGGAAGCAGTGAAGGGTGGTGGTGGGCTTGGGACTCAGAAGATGAATGTGCCCTTATTTAGATGAAGGGTCTTGCTATGCTGTGGTCACTTGCATTTCTTCCCAAAAAATAAGGGAAAAAAATGGAAACTACATTTCCTGTCTGTCTGCATTTCTTGAAACTGAAAGAGTAATTTCTATATGTGGAATTTATTAAGGAGTTAGAAAGGAGCATAGGTGTGTGGAGGTGATTTTAACATGGAAAAATACTAGATCTGTTGTACAGTCAATAAAAGAAAGCTCTTTCCAAGGTAATAATACTGCTTTAATTTAAAAACATAACCAGCAATCTGGGGAGCCCATGGGAAGTTAACACTTTAATTAACTCTTTCATATTAGGTTGTTTATGTTAAGATTTTAGTTATCCATAAAAAGATGCCAGTCTCTTTTGAACGTGTCAATAATTCATTTTATTTTTAGCTTAATGCAGTTGTAGACATCAGTTGTGTCTGTGTTTCCTGGACGATGGGGTGAGTCAGGCCGAGGAGTATAGGGAAGAAGAAAGCCTAAGTTCACCATTTCTGAGGGTTTCTGTGGATCGATTATCACATATACCAGTCTGGACGTAGTAAACAGAAAATGATGAAAGTCCTTCTGCAGAGCTACCCAAGTGCTTCTGTAGAGGAAATGCTAATCATTGTTGAAACATTTTTTGTTTCAAACTCAAGGCAAGTTGCAAGTAGCAGACACGTTCTCAGGGCAATACATTATGCTTTCTGCACTTGTAAGGATTCCATATCTAATAAAATACCAAATAAAACATTATCCCCAAGAGAATTTCCAGCATAAATGGTGATGAACCTACCAGTCATGCCTTCCTGTGGCAAATCTGGCATTGAAGAATGGTTCTGAATGCAGTCTTCCCCTTTGCATTTATTGTAAGTATCTCACTCTCTTTTTTGAGGGTTTTGAGGAGCTATGAAGAGAAATTCTTGGGTGATGACAGGCTATTTTTGTTGGCTTATCCAGAAATTCTTTGTGAAAGTGCTTGTATTGTAGAGTATTAATATGTCCTTCCCATGCCCAGAGCGAAGGAAACAAACATGTTTTTATTTTTGTATGGGTGTAGTATTTTTTTTTATTTTATAATAGTTTATTTTTACATATTTTTGTGCATTTTTCCATCTCAGTTGTAATACCCTTGGGTTTCCCATCACCAGATCACCCGTGTGCCATCACCATAGTCCAGTGCACTTCCCTCCCCTCACTGTTTTGATCTCACTCCCCACTCCAGCCCTGTAAAATGTCTCTGGTATATAGTTGTTCATTATCATTATTTTCTCTCCTGTTCCGTTATACTCCTGCTATGAGAGAAACCATCTAGTATTTTTCCTTTTCTTTCTCGCTTATTTCACTAAGCATGATCTTTTCCAGCTCCATCCATGTTGCTGCAGAAGGCATGTGTTTTGTTTTTTTGTTTTGTTTTGTTTTGGTTGCTGAGTAATATTCCATTGTGTATATGTACCAGGATGTAGTAATTTTTTTTTTAAATCTCTACATGTAACCTCTTTGCATTTCTAGGCTATGTTAACTTACCTCCACTTAGAGATAGTTCCTAGCTTCGTTAATGTGCTAATACCAGATGTGTATCAAATACCTGCCAATTACTCAGTGTTCTGCATGCCTTTTTACTTTAGAAAGTGAGCTCAGATTTCATTACATATCAGGTTGTATATAAGTCACGTACACATTCCCACTTTCAAAAATAGTCATCACTACCCTCTTGTGGAAAATCAATTGAGTAAACAGAAGACAATTTAAATGATTATTTTAAATATGGGCATCAAGTGACTTACTCTCTTTTTTGAAAATGAGAAATGTGAATTAATTGAAAAGCAGCATAGATCCTGTACCTTCTTTGAGCTAGTGCATTCTCCAGCAAGTTGAGTGTCAGAAAATACCCTATCAAGATCACATTATGTATACACATTATTTAAAAGTCACCATGTGTACACCAATGTGCCAGCAACCTGTCCAGCAACTGCTGTTATCTTTCATGCTTGCATTGCTTTATTTAATGTTATCTCTGATGAGGTAGATATTAAGTTAGCCTCAATTTCAGGTTAGAGGACTGTGTATGAGAATACTGAATGTCACTCAGGTCCGCTTGCAAACCCATGTGGTCTGAGCCAGAATCAGCTCCACAGAGAACAGAGCTCTGATTCAGGAGGCTTCATTATTCCTCCTGATCAGCGTGACTTTGTTTCCCTTTTAAACACATTTTACGAGTAATTTGTTTTCTTCTAGGAAATTATTAGAACTCCTTGGAATGCACATTTTAAAACCCTTTTAATGACAAACTCTACTTGAAGTTATCTTCAGCACTTTTAATGCATTTTTTTCCTTGCTAAATGAGAAGGGCATGGAAATTTGATGCTACATTTAGTTTAAGATAGCGTAATTCATTTAAAAAATAAAACACTCAAATCGCTTTATTTTTAGTGTGTTGGTATAAGAAATCAGTGTCTTAGCTTAAAGGAGGGAGACTTCATGCTTTCCTTCTTTTTGTTCCACGACTAAAAAAAAATGTTAAATTTTTATTTTTACAATAAGGACTTGTCACTATTCGAATGTACTGAACTCCAAAATTTCATTACACATCAGGTTGTATATAAGTCACGTACACTGGCATTGAACAGAATCGCTCAGCCTGTATTTCTGAACATATTATATATAACTTCAGAAACTGTTCAGGCTTAAGCTCGCTGAATAGGGTTTCTCCATAGTATGGACCTTACTGCTGGGCACAAAGCGTGACCTCATAAGTGATCCAGAAAAGGACTCATCCTCTAGCGACCTTATATATGAAGGACCAAAAGAGCCAGGCATCTGTTACTTTGCATTCAGACAGCTCAGGTCAACAATTGGTGATCATCCCAGTCGAGGTCTCTTGCGTTCTCTTTCTCTGTGGCGACGTCAAAGCTTTTGACTTGGTACCTAGCTCAGGCATCCTGTTGAAATTATTCTCTAAGGCTTCTTGTTTAAAAATCTCCCTCTCCAGTCAAGTGTGAATCAAATGTAGTCCTGCATGGATTCTATAAGATTTCCTGTTCTTACGATATCATGTTTCTTCCAGACTTACAGTATTTTGCTTTATGTGTCTGGGAGATGTTTCAGTGGGTCTCCATTTAGGATTGTTACAACGTTTCATTGACTTCTTCCTTTATTCAGTATGCTTAAGTCTAGTAATATTCTTGGTTATAGTCCTTTTTCCTGATGTTAATCTTGCCACTCCCACTTTCTTTCATGCACGCTTACATGGTACGGCTTTTCCCATACTGTCAAGCTATTCATATCCACGTCTTTTTTTTTCTTTTTAAAGATTTACTTATTTGTTCATACAGAACTGGGGTACAGGCCAGAGATGTGGAGGGTGAGAGGATTCACCAGAGAGAGCAGAACAGGCAGATCGACGAAGTACACTGCTGAGGGGAGCAGCGGGCGGGCCACGAGAGGTCTGCCACACCATGTGGTCACCTCCGGGGCAGGCGGGGATCGAACTCATGCGGAAGCGGCTTTAGCTTCTTAGTGTTGTGCTTTAACCCGCTGCGCCACCAGGGAGGGCCCATATCCACATCTTTTAATGCATGTCTATCTTTTGCACGCTGTCCTTTAGCATATTGAGAGTAATCATAGCTACTTTGAAGTCTTTGTGGGAGAGTTTTGTCTGTCACTTTGTCAGTTACAACACCTGCATCATCTCCAGCCCCCAACTTCCTCCTTTTGACTGTGTATTTTTATTGAATGCTGGGCATTATATATACAGGAACATGGAACTGGGGTAAATATTACTCGTGCCTGAAACTACCATTTTCTTGTGTGAGTCTTGAGTATGGAAGGCTGAATCTAGTCAGTGGATGAGCTGGTTGCTTTCTCTGTGTGTGGATATTAGAGTGCTGTCTGGTACAGAGGGTCTTTATTGTGGGGCCTGCTACTTAGTGTGAGATCTGGAACGCTGGTCCCTGCAGCGTGGAAGGCTTGCATGCCTCTGCAGCTTTTCCATGGCGGCGGCTGCTGTTTGCCTTTTACTTGGCGCAAGGCAAGGGTAGGGTGTGGGATTCTCTTGCTCTGCCTTCAATTTTAGGCAACCCCTTTGTGCTCTTAGAGGTCGGGAATCAATAGTTGTTCTCCTTTCTCTGTTGACAGTCGAACTGAACTTGATTTGTCAGCAACTGGTAGATTTCATCTACTGCGTCAGCAGCAGACAACCTTTGCTTCTGTTCCTCCTCCAGGGACAACTGACCTCGGCCTGGGCCTGCTTTTCCTAACCCAGGTTTTCCTCTCCTGCCCTAAGTCACTTTTGCTACCTGTGAGGGGTGTGTTCAGAGGCAGGTGGATTTCTTGCCTATGTGCTGCCAGGCTTTTCAAGTCTTCTGCTGGACCTCCCACTGTTTCACAGGCACCCAACAGAGACTTGTGGAAATAGTCCACAAGTGTGTGGAGACACCCCTTTGGTTCAGGGCTCCAGGTGCTCTAAGAAGTTACACCTTTAAAAATTTCAGTTTTTCAGCTGTTTTCTTTTGATTTGCTCTTAAAGCTACTACCCCTCCCTTCTGAACTCCGTAAAAGGAAGAGTCATTTGTTGCCTCATCTCACATGGAGGGACTTTCCACCTCTGGAAAGCATTTCACTTCAGCTTATATTCTTCAAGAGTATATGGGGGGGAGGGGG
>NW_004567105.1:9461476-9491760 GCF_000260355.1 Condylura cristata
GATTGAACTCATGCGGAAGTGGCTTTGGCTTCTCAGTGCAGTGCTTTAACCCTCTGCGCCATCAGGGAGGGCCAAATTGATGCAAATTTAAAGAAGGAAGAAAACTACTTTGTTTCTTCTTGTGTTTCAGGCATTGGCGGTAATCTGGTGGCCATTCAAGCCAGCAGGATTTCTACCTACCTCCATCTACACAGCATTCCAGGAGAGCTCCCTGACGAGCCCAAAGGCTGCTACTACCCCTTCAGAACCTTTTTTGGCCCAGGTAGGTGTTGGAGGAGTTTTGCACATTGTATTTCAGGAACTTATCCTCTCATAGTATAGACGCGTGATATTTGTTGAGTACTTATTTTATTTGTGTTACACAGCTTTTCTATTTCTGAGGTGAAATAGAATTTTGTTTTTTTTTTTTTACTAAATCTCAGTGAACAGCAAAAAAGAATTTGTATCAGTTCTGTAGCTGCTGAGAGCTTTGTATAATTTTTCTCTTTTATCGCTTCCCGTGAGATAAAAGAAAGCCCATGCACCAGGAAAGCTTGGTGTGGTGACTCAGGGAGACAGATGCCCAGTCCTTTACTAGAGTGGTCATGTTGCCTTTCTCCCTGTAGGCCTTTGATCCCAAACAGAGAAGAGGGAATAAGCACAAATATAGGGAAAGTATGTTACTTATGTCACCTTGGCATGTGATCCAAAAATGAAGACACAATTTTATTTTTAATTGCAGTAACGTTGGTTTATGACCCTGTGCACGATCTAGAGAAACAGGCCCACGCCTCCTCAGCTGTGTGTCACCTCATCTCTCCCACCATTGAAGCACCCCTGGTCCTTTTCCCTAGTCTCCTGGGCCCCTCTCCCATCTGTTCCCTCTCTGGTAGCCTCAGTTCTGCGGCCATATTTCAGGAGTTTGTTGTGGTTTAGTTTCACTAATTCCTTTGTATTGTTCTCTGTATTCCCCATGAGTGAAAGCATCTGGTATTTGCTAAGATGACTGTTTTTTTAATGGTTGATTTATTTATGCATACAAGACCCAGAGTGTAGGCCAGAGGTAGGTGGGGATGCGGGGCAGTGGTGAGAGGATTCACAGACAGAGTGGGGAGCAGAACAGGTGGACTGACTGAATACACGGCGGAGGGGAGCAGCAGGCACGACAGGAGAGGTCTGCTGCACCATGTGTATCGACTCCCTGGCCGGGGATAGAATTTGTGCTGCTACAGTGGCTGCAGGTAGATTCATCGTGCTGGGACTTAGCCCATTGTGCCACCAGGGAGGCCCGAAGAGACAATTTTTCTGATGCAACTAAATGTAATTACTAATTTTTTCATGAGGATCAGAAATTCTTAGCCTTATAATATCAGCGAAATAGTTTTTAAAGGAAAAGTAAAGTTAAAAATTTCAGTACTTTATAACTTCATATTATTTCTTTTATATTCCCTCTGTTTTTATGATAGTTATTAATGTCTGGCCAAAACTTCATAGCTGTTTCTTTCAACCACTATTCATTTAATTAATTTAATTTAGTGGGGAGAATTTAGAATTATTAAGTGAAATGTAGTTGAAATTTATGTTTAGCAATTAGATTTTATGTTTTGCTCTATAACATGGTAGCTAAAAAAAAGTTCTCCAATTTTAATAATTGTGGTGTATTAACCAAAAATATGATTTTTAAACAACTTTTACATTTTACATTACAGGAGTAAATAATAAGTCTGCTCAAGTTCTACTGCTTTTAGTGGTTCCTGGACATTTAATTTTCCTCTACACTATTCATCTGATGAAAAGTGGGCACACATCTTTAACTGTAATCTTCATAGTAGTATACTTATTTGCTGCTGTATTACAGGTAAGAGTTAAAATTTCTTTTATGCTTATACATTGGTAAAAGTATATAGCTATGCAAATCTAAAGGCACAGGAAATATTTACTTTTTCAAAAATCAGTGGAATGCCTTCGTATCAACTTCCCCTTAAGAGCATTAAACTCAGGACAACTTTTTGCATGGCAGGGAAAATAGAACCTTTGGATTTCTTGTTTCTTGAATTCTATGTCTTCTTCTTTCTTATCATTCTTATGTTTTGTGTGAACAGACCTGATCGATTGATGAAAAAGAATGCATACCTTTTTTGAGCCTTTGCATAGAGTGAGATGTTTCTACAGGAATAGGTTGACTGTATCTACAGAAATCTGTGTCTTTTAGGATTTTGCAGGCATTGCTTCAGTACCTTCTGGCCTGATCCAGAGCTGATGTCGGCGCAAAACTCCTGTGTCTCGCCAGGTGCTTGCAAGGCTTCCTCTCCTCCCCATGTTCCTAGACTTCTTCTGGGTGTGCTATGCTTTGAGTTTATTTTGTGTGTTTTATTAGATTTATTGTGATGCTGTGCAATACAGTAGCTAAGAAATAACCCTCAAAATTTAATAGCAGTTGACCCTTTCAATCTCAACATTCACATGCTTTGGTGCTAAGAAAATTATATAAAACCAGCTGCGTAGTAGATGCAAGAGAAGTGTTAGCTGCTACTGTTATTTTTGTTTAAATATTTCTATATAGGATAATATAAAATAGAATTATAAATGGTTATTGATTTCTGAGTGACGGTTTAAACATTTATTTGCCTTTTAAGTCACAGTGTTGATTGTTCTTATGTTTTTCTCATGATTTTCATTTTTATGGGTTTGGTGTTTATTTTCTTCCCAAGAATCAGATACCTCCCCCAGTAGAGGTTTGTGTGTGTGTGTTATGCCAGTGGAATAGCTTTGAAGCAGATTGTACATTTTCAGATCTTGGCACTCTGACTAGAACATACACAACACAGACAGAAATACACACACACACACACACACACACATACATTCCTCTTTGGAAACCAGTGTTTAAATAAAAGATCTTGACCATCCCCTGCTGCTTCAATCTATCCAGAAATGGACAGAATGAAGAAATACTTCTTAAAGCCAAAGACGACTTCTTGACCACTTAAAACTCTCCTTTTAATATTCTTTGCTTGATTGGCCTCTTTTTTTCCATCTAGGTTAATTTATATTCAATCCCATTCAGATGTTTCATTTCTTACCACTGTCCCATTCCTAAACTCTATATTTTGATTGAATTCATTTAATAAAGTTTTCTAATGCATGTGTACTTTCTCCTCATTTGGATTCCTTCCTCATTGAGAATAGAGAACGAATCTCTTCACTATTTCCCCACAAGACATATGTGGTTGATTGTCTTTTGAATTTTTCTTGTTCTAGTCTCTTCCCAGACTAACATTACTTGAGGAAATTTTCCTCTCAATTCCCTAAAAAACTAAATGAAGGATATCTGTTTGAAGGAAACTTGGTAGTTGACCTATTACTATGTCAGTGTAAGCAGCACTTTTGCATTTACACGGATGTCCCGGAAGCCTTCCTTGAACACCTACTTTGGCCTGAGTGCCCTGTTCCTGTTACTGCGGTATCCGCTGAAGACCATTAATTCCGCCTGTTCCAGAATGCATTCACAGTGTCTGCCTCACCCCTCTAGAAAAAAAGGTTTTTGTCTTATTCATTCTTTAATGTCTAGCATCTGCCCCACTGTTCAGTCAGTACTTGTTTAACCGACGACTCCACAGTGGCAGCTCTCCTGCCGTCGCTGGTGGAAGGAGAAAAGTAAGACTAGAAATCACCCAGATCTGAAAATCTAAATTGTCTTGTCTTTGCTTTCAGTAGACACCAGTCTCCTCTCTTTCACTGACAGTTATTCCAAACAAAAGGCAGTGAAAAATGAAGCACAAACCTCCATGAATGCTATCAGCAGTCAGAATTGTAAGGTTTTACTGATGTTTAGAGACAAAACGGCTGGCACCTAGGGGAAGTGAAAGTGACTGGACACAGCAGTGAGGGTCCCGTGCTGGCAGCTGATGGAGCTGAGTGGGGGCGTGTGAGGAGGCCGTGGGTTAGTTTCTACTGCATCTGCGTTCTCTCCTGTGGTGTATATTTGAACTTTTACATATAATGTTCAAAATTTAAAGTTTTATTTCAGATGTTAGCATAGGGATCTTCTTCAAAGTCTATTTGCTCTGTAATTTTGGTCCTGTAGCTATTTCTTCCCACTTGAGTTTGAGACTGGGACTTGGAGTGGCTGAGTGTGTTTTATTTTGCTGTAGGTGCACAATGACTCCATCCTTTGGGAAACTATTACTGTGGCTCAGTCACACATTGTTTAAGTATTTTTTTATGTGTCTCACAATTAGAAGGACCCTAACAGATGGTTTTTTTTTTTAATGGTATCTGAAGGCCCCTGAGCCACAGCCTGTAGGCTTGATAGACTATATTCTTGCCCAGCCCAGAGGATGGATGAGGTCAAGGTCAGAGTAGTGTGCAGAGGGCATTTGTGCCATCAGCCCTGTTGGAATTTGGGTTTGTTTCAGCAGGAAGCTTGGGTTAGCATCAAACTAGTAAGTCTCTATCACCCAGTAGACATGTTCTGCCTTCAATCAGCTTTATAAAACTTCTAGCAGTGGTTAAGAGTATGATAGCTGGCTGTAGAACACAATGTTTCACCCATCTCAAATTGGCCCATTGAACCCATGTAACTTTGGTGTTACGGAACTGGTGTGCTTTCTTCTTTGAGCTCAGAGATGATCAGGGTTCCTGCTCTCCAGCAGGGATCGCCTCCGCCCTCACATCTCGTTCACATGCTCCAGTGACGGCTCAAAGCCTGTTCATTTGTGAAATCAAAAGCCTAATCTGGAAACCGAGGCTGGGAGGGACCTTGCTGGCTTTCTCAGAGGTAGAGAAGGGAAACTTTGATGCCTTCTTAGGGGCTCTGTCCCTAATTCTCTCATTTGCCTTGTCCCCTACAGTGTTTTTCAAGGACATTATTATTATATTGTGCCTTGATGGCATAATAAGCCTGAGAAGGGACAAAGATAAGCAGGCAGATATGCAGACTGGCAAATGCAATCACCTGGGCAAAGTAGGGTAGCAGGACTTATGGCTCATTTCCTTATTTAATGTAAAGCCTCTACTAGTTCATTCCCCTTTGTGTTTAAAACCTACATATATTTCCTTGGTGAAAAACCAAAAAGAAAATTTGGATGACATGTCCTGCAAGTGCATATGGAGAAGATAAATACTTTTCTACTCTAAAATATCTCAATGGGACAAGAAAAATGAGACTTTTCTAATCCTGTGTATCTATTGAATTCCAGCAAAGTGTTCATAAATATACCTGGTAAACAAGGAATCAAAACCACTTCTAAGGGAATCATGAATTCTCTGTTTTACCTGATCATTTTACACATCAAATTTGATTGTAGGCTATCAAGGACATGACTGAAATTCTAGCAGCATCACATCCCATCATACATTCACTGGGAAAATTTAGTGGCTGAAGCAGTCTCTTCCCTGGGTGGAAACATTTGCTTCAAACGGTGGAATGACAACAAAGTCTCAGTGTGTAAGACTGACAGTTGTAAGTCTCAGAATTCTGTCAGGGACATGGTGCCTATCAAGTGCTGCTCACCCCTGTACAAAGGAGCGGGGAGGACTGTCCGTCCTCTAGGGTCTTCTCTCGGTCGTGGGAGATTAAACGCAAATGCAGGGCGCAACAGCAGAGCAGGCTTACACCTGTCACACGTGGCCTCTTCACTTCATCATCCAGCTCGACCCTGTTCTCCCCTTCAGTGGGCGATACTTGCTCTAGACTCGACACTTGAGTATGAAGAGCACCATCTTATATATCCCAGTGCGCCCACACTCGGGGAAAACTGTTCTCACCCACGCTCACACCCACCTCCCGTGAGCAAACCAGTGCCTTTCATAGTACAATTTATAAGCAGGATCTAGAGTAATAAACGTACGTAGAAGTAGTGCCCTTTCATAAATAAGTTCACGGTCGTTTTGAAGCATGCGCTTGTTATATGAACTTGGCCACGCACAGATAGCGCACAGTGAAAGCAAACACCCTCCGCTTCTCATCTAGCACAAGTAGGGGCTGAGAGTATCGCTGACACAGTGAGCACTAGACACAGCACCTCTGTTCTGAAGACATGTGCGCATGTAGGGTCATCATTTCAACTAGAAGACTTGAAAGTAAATGTTTCCACAGAAGAGGAATATTTCTAAGTCAAGAGATCATCACATAAAAGTCAAAGAAGGGGAGAAATACTTCCGGGACACCATGGAAGATCACAGAGCTCTTTCATTTGGACCTGAGTCTGAAATTCTGCAGCGCTACTTACTTTGTGTCCTTAGTCAAGCTCCATAACCTTTCTTGTTTTTCTATATACCTCAGAGGAGAGTAATAAGGACTGAGCTAATGTATATAAAGTGACTGGTTGAGTTCCTGGAGCATAATTAGTTTCCAGTAATGGTGGTCGTGCAGCTTATTCTCATTATTGTCATCAGCATTTCTTGTTCCTCCGCTCATTATTACAGCAGGTTATTCAAAGCCCTGAGGCCTCTCTCCTCTCACCACTCACCTTTTGGCCCTGGTCCTTTACTGCAGAATTGTTGCCTTGCCCTTCTGACAGGTCATAAGAGCTACCAACCTTTCCTTCCTCTCTAGTTCTACATTTTCAGTTAAATATTGAAGACATCTCAACCTTAGTATATCCCTAACAAAGATCCTTATTTCTCCCCTGATCTTTCTCATGTCAGGAGGGGTGATGGACGAGAAGCCACATGTGGATACAAGAAAAAGGTCAGGTCTATGGAATAGAAGCAGAGGGCTGCTAAGTTGGTCAATTCTCAGCTCCTGGCCTCACAAAGACCCTCTAGGTTAGGGCAAGCCTTGGTCCCACAGACTTTATATCTTAGGTGTGTGGCCGGTACCCCAGATCTAGTCATCGCAGTCACCACCTTTATCTTGCTACTGGTGACCAGTGCAGTGTGATGGTAAACCCCTGTGCTAGGGTGATTCCTTCTGGGCTCTATGTCTGGACCTTGTGTAAGGGTCTGACATTGGCTAAGTTGCAGCACTGCTGTGTGGCTTAGTTTCCCCAGGTCTGTCCTGGGCAAGCCACAAAGTATTGGGACCCTCGTTGTCACTCATATTCCTGCATTCATGGCATGTGATTCGGTGAATTCTCCTCCCCCAGAAAGGTGTGAAGGGCATAAAGGAAATGTGAGGACAATGACAAGAGTTGTCCAAGAGTCTTTGCTCTTTGTAAACATCCCTATTTTAACTCTAGGAGTTGACTAAGAGGTCACCTTAAGGTAGGAAGCAAAAACAAATGGATTTGAGCCCTGAATTATATTTTGTCACACAATGGTGTGATATGCTGATAGCTTATCAGCCTGGTGGGTCCTAGAATGGAGACACTTCCCTACATCCAATATGTAAATAGGTAAATATGTAGTTAGGTGTGTGTGGGCCCCACGCCAGGGGCACCCAGAAGCTGCCTCGTTGGAGGTTCAGCACGCCGGACCCTGTGCAGTGAGGCACTGAGAGAGGACATGCTCTCCAGGCTTGCCAAACCTGAGGAGGACGGGGGACCAGAGCAGCTGAGCCATTTTTTCTCTAGCATTTGGGTTAAGATGTACTTCCTGTGCTCTGAATTCTGCTGAGATTGCAGACATGGCTTAAAGGAACATTTACATCATCTACCAAAAAATCTAATAAATAGCTATGTAAAAGCACTTAATTGAAGAGCATCAAAACCCTTATTCAAGAAATTTTCCAGAATAAAATCTCAGTTGATTGTGATTCCATAATATTCATCCCCCCCAAAATACTGATCTGAATAAGCCTATGATTTAAAATGTTTAGCTCTTCAAAAAATATATCTAGCACCATACTATTTTTTAAAAAAGATTTATTTATTTATGCCTACAAGATCTGGAGTGTAGGCCAGAGATGTGAGGGTTGAGAGGATTCACGACACAGTGTGGAACAGTATAAGAAGATTGACTGAAATACATTGCGGAGGGAGCAGCATGTGAGACAGGTGAGGTCTGCTGGGCCATGTGACTCACCTCCCTGCCCCGGGATCCAACTTGTGCTGAAGTGGCTGTGGATAGCTTCATAGTGCTAGTGCTGCGTCTTAACCCCTGTGCCACCCGGGAGGCCCCGCATCATACTATTTTTATTTTAAAACTGCCTGACAAAGCTAATCTAAATTGTTTTTGTGCCATCAAGAGATATGTATTAAAGCAAAAGTCCCTAAATGTGTTTGCATTTATTGAAAGGGCTGTTTTATGGATGGCAAAGGATCTGAAATAAAAGGACAAATTTGAATTTATTGCTAAGCTGGGTTCACACAGAATCTCCACAGCCAAGAAAACTATTGATCTCATATTGTTTAGGGGGATGTGAGTTTCAGGGGTTGGCAGATGGGTGTGCAAAAGCATGAATGAATTGATGTCATCTGGGGAATGATTACTTGGAGACGATGACAGCTGTTTGGCGGGCCCCTGGAGTGTACTCATTGGGCTGGATTCATTCCTCATTGACTGCTTCAGAAGCAAAGATTTTCACTGTTTCTAAATCATGTTCAATAAAGTAAGTTGTTGACTAAATGAGTTTAAAGCCAGTTCTGGTAGTTTCTCACTCCTGTGACAAAGAACAGTGACGCTTCCCCTGGGACTGTGGGGGCTCTGGCAGTTCTTAGTGTCCTCTTGCTGTCCATTCGTCCACGCAGTAGGGTGCCCTGAAGGGTTGTCCAGACTCCTCCCTCTGCTGCTAGTTCTCTTTGAAGGTGGGCTCTTTAGTGGATACCTGATGTGTAGACAGCCAGCATTGTTTGATTGTCTTGGAATCATTTGTTGAAACATTTGCCAGGGCAATGACTGCATTTGAGATACTGAACAAGAAACATTCAGATGATCATTAGACAGCCCAAATTATCTGAAGTGTTAGAAGAAGGGACAGCAGTATACCTGACTATCTTTCCTGAAATTTGCAAGCCTGACCAAGAAAACAAACTCCTGTGATTCCTTGAGTTGTTAGAGCTGGCTTTGCTTTTAGCTTACCGGTAGACTTATTTCACCGGTAATGTTAATTCAGGCATAACATGAAGTGTTAGCAGTGGTGATGACTGGCCAAAAGAAAGTCTGAAACCATTCTTTTGTTTGTAATTTTAGCTGTTACATTGATCGTCCTAGGTGGAAGCTATCTACGTCAGATAGTCCTCATGTTGCCCTGAGAGTTTGGGGGTAAGAGCTTGCAAAAGCCAGCTGCTTCTGCACACTTCCTCTTATTCTGGCATTCTCTGCAGTTCTCAGTGGTTCAGGCCTGGTCTCTGCAGATTAATCTTTCTCTTACAGCCTCTGGATTTTAATAACTCTAAAGTAATTTTACTTAGCATATGGTAAAGGTCACTATATATTAACTTCCTGTCACAGTTTGTTTTATTTCCTTCTTTTTTTTCCTTCTTAGGAACTAATAATCATCCTATTTAGACTGACTTTTGTCTTAATGATTAGCGAACACCCACCCACCCCCAATTTTTAAAATTTTCATTATATATTAAATATTGAACAAGTAATAATGGCTTATAGGGGGTATAAAGAATAAAAGAGAATGCCAGTCTACTCACCAGTCAGCTGTACAATATTATATAACACTACCAGTAGCTTAACACTGTGCCCACCCTTCCCCCGCTATGAATTATATGACCAACAAGTCTTTTCCTTAAGATTTTGCTGCATGTGTTTAGATTCCTAAGTAATATATTTTTAAGTTTTGCATGTTTTTGAAATTTATAAAGTTTGTGTTCAAGTGGCTTCGTTTGCTCAGTATTGAGATTCATTTGTAGTCTGTTGTTCATCTGTTTTATTGCCATGTATTTGATTTATGAATATTCCATAATTTGTCCACCCATTCTTCTTTTAATGGGCTTTTAGTTGCTTGTAGTTGGGTTTACTTGTGTGATTAAAAGCAGAGCTGTGACTCCTGCCGCACATCGTCTCCTAACACAAGCTCTTGGAGCTCTTCTGGACAGAAAGTCCTGACCTCTTTGGGCCAGGGACTCCTTAGAAGTGAGTTTTATGGGTTCTTTCTCAAAATGAGGTTGATTCATTTCCCGCCTTCCCCCCACTTTGAGGTCACAATAATAGTTCAGACCAAAGAAAAGATGTTTTATCTGGATATCAGGAGTACATTAAATCCTTGTTGATTGATTATTCTAAATTCCTCTCGGCAGACATTTAAATATTAGGTTTTAAATGAGTAGGGTTTCCAGTCTGGAAACTGGATTAAGACTGCATATTTTTATGGGGGAAATGAATTCAGTCTTTGTAACTTAGGGGCACTGTGCTAATTTGCTACTTTTAGTGTTTATTTGTATCCCATTTCTAAGCATTTCTCTTCTAAAAAAAATATCTTTCTTCTTTCATATAACACACCCAGCTGTGTCCAGCAGTCGGGCATCAGCTGCAGAGAGGATGCCACGCTCCAGAGTGCTGACTCTAGCTCACAGTGGAGCTGGCGGAGAGGATCGATGGCCTCCAAAGCAAATACATATTTCTGTGCTTCATATATTTATTTAAATTCACATCTAGAACATGCATAACTAACTGGGGCTACAAAGTTGCCTTTTCAGAAGGTATATTTACCTAAAGAAGTTATGCATATTTCATAAACAGGCCATGTAAGAACAACCTACCCCTGGTTTGATTTTCGATGTGCTTTCCCTGTAGAAGGCATGCATTCCTTAACTAATCGTTTAGTTTTAAAATATGTCGCAGTAACAAGGCTCTGATAGTAATTGTGATTTTAATCAGTCAATAGAGCATTCCAAAGAAACACTGATACTTTATTAACTTGCAAAAAATAAATTAGTACATTTAAACCTGCTTGAACTTTAAGCCATCACAAAACCTTTAAAAGTCAATTGCATGGGAAGGGTTTTGAAATAAATCCAATTAAATAAAAATTGAAGGAAGGCAAGGAGGTAGACACTCAAAGGGAAGGAGAGCAACTACTGTGTAGATGACAGGTTTGTTTTGTTTCTAAATTTTAAGTCTTTATTATAGGATATTCTCAGAAAAATGTAACAGAGAGAACCTCCTCCATGAATCCATCTCGTAGCCTGTAACAGGGTGAACCACCTCCATGAATCCATCTCGTAGCTTTCCTTTGTACTTCAGAGCTGGGATAGACTATGAAGACACAAATCCATTTCAAAGAAGTCGAACTAAGGCCCAAGAAATTGAAAAGCCACATCCCATGCCAACTACCTTTCAACTACAGGTCATAAATTCTGAGCCAGCTAACAGTTGATGCACAGTGGTGATGGCATGCGTGCTTACTGCATGTCTATACACAAGTACTTAATATATGTATGACTGAGTACTCACTATATGCCAAACATTTGCTTAACTCTCACGGACTTTCTGCAGTGAGCCTGTGCCGTGGGAGGGCGATGGGAACCTCTGTGTGGACTGAAGAAACAGATTTAGAGGTGTTTTTCACTAGTTGACAGACTTAACTAGGGATAGAGCCACTTCAACAACGAACTTTTGTTTCAGGCTTATCACATGTATTTTTGTTAGAAACCAAGGGATCAAATTGAAAGAATATATAGTTTTCCCTCTGCAGGGATTTATGTATTAGAGCCTGGCACATCAGACAGACACATTAGATCAGTAGCTGTCACGTGTCTTGACTGCAACCCTCAGTCAGAAATAGGTTTATACAGAAACAAACAGACGGTGTCATTGCATAGCTGTTTCTTTCTATGTGAGTAACATTTTGTTTCCTAAGTAGGAGTCAGCACACCTTTTCCGTAAAAGACCTCAGTGCACTTAACCTTTTGGTGGTTATTTTTACATTGTACTGAAAGTCTCCTTGACCAGCCATCCATGGTCTCATAGTTTTGTTTTGTTTTTTTTTTAAGATTTATTTATTTATACACACAAGAACTGGGGTACAGGTCAGAGGTATGGGGGTTGAGAGGACTCGCCAGAGACAGAGTGGAGAGCAGAACAGACAGATCGATGAAGCACACTGCTGAGGGGAGCAGCAGGAGAGACAGGAGAGGTCTGCTGTGCCATGTGGGTCACCTCCCTGGCCAGAACTCATGGTACAGTGGCTGCAGATAGCTTCATAATGCCGCACTTTAACCCACTGCACCACCAGAAAGGGCCTGCCTCATAGTTTTAAGCATGTGCTCTATTTTCAATCTTTATTTTATTGGCTCCACCTACCACAGAAGACGGTTACTTAATTGCTTGTTTTAACATTTATTTCTTCATGTGTCTTCTTTTTTCTTCACAGGCTTAGCATATAGAAAGAAGTGAAGACATGATGTAATTTGGCAACTGCACAGTGCTATTAAAAATAAAGATTATTGCAGTTAAGAGAGGTAGAAAACACATAAAATTAGATGTGACAAGCTGACAGGAAATTTTATTCATTGTGGAGATGTATGTTTTTGCTTTGTTTTTGTTTTTTGACCTGTGTAAAGAAAATGATCCCGTCCATGAAAGGATCCTTCTTCTAAAGCCTTGTTCTTGACTTGGCTGTAGTTTGTTCTTTCCAGGAAGCAGTGAATCAAGTGCGTGGCCAAGTAGGCAGAGCAGCCTAGCGCTGTCAGGCCATGGCAGTCACGTGCGGTGTTCTCTTCCAGGTGTTCACCTTGCTGTGGATCGCCGACTGGATGGTCCATCACTTCTGGAGGAAAGGAAAGGACCCGGACAGTTTCTCCATCCCCTATCTCACAGCCTTGGGCGATCTGCTCGGGACGGCCTTGTTAGCCTTAAGTTTTCATTTCCTTTGGCTTATCGGAGATCGAGATGGAGATGTTGGAGACTAATTAACCCCACAGACTGCTCTCAAGTTACCAAGGAGGAGAACACAAGACACCCCCTTATAGCTCTTTTTCAAAAATCTTCAGCCAGCGGGTAATCTTCAAGTTGGCCCTGATTCAATTAAATGGCCTTAACATTTTTTTAAGGAACTTGAGTTAAAACAATAATGAACAGTATTTGTGCTGCTTTTCATAGAATAAATAATAATTTGACATTGGATACAGAGATAAGCTCAAATTCTAAAATTAATTAAATAGGAAGGACATGGGATGAATAATTTATAAGATATAATTTAAAAACAACAGATATAGAAGAAATGTATTTTATTATTGTTTAACTTATAACACGGGGGGGGTTGCGGGGGGAGAGAGTTCTGCTTTAGCACTTCTTGTCTCACACATGGGTTGCACTGTGAAGTATACCATGAAAGAAGGGGCCACCCAAGCTTGTGATGTTCACCTGCGCCCTCTGCTTTGCTAACTGAGGGTATATTTATCAGTCACTTGCTCTTAATCTGTGTGTTCTGCAGAGCTCACGAGTAACTCAATCTTTACTTGTTTCTGTGACTGGCCAATGCTGACTTAACTTCAACTCTGCAAGCTCTTGGCAAACCACCCTTTAAGCACGGAATAATCTTGAGAGACCTTTAAGGATAGCAACAAGTCATTTTTGATCATTGCTTCTTTGAATAAATGTTGATCTTTTCTAGAAAACTTAGTGGTCAAAAAAAGAATATAAGATGAGCTGTATATGTGGAGACAAGATGGTGTGAAGAATATGTGTGTGTGTGTGTGTGTGTGAGAGAGAGAGAGAGAGAGAGAGAGAGAGATGGACAGATATAGAAGTGTTGAAAGAGAACTGAGTCTTGGATTGATGATAGCAAAGATTTTGGCACTATAGGAATATCAGCATCATATAATTATTCTTAAACACATTTCACTGATAATGCTTTTGTCACTGGTCCAGAAATTTTGCCTATCCAGAATTTAGTACTTGCTACCGCATTATAATTAAAAGTTCTTATTTAGATAACTGCACCCTTGAATGTAACCAAGATATTATAAGATTTGGAATGAGAGGTGATCCATTTGATCTCCTAAAAGAGTCTGTTGAAACCATTTAGGCTGACTGTGACGACAGGCCATGACTGCAGGTCAGTTGCTGCAGACTGCGTGGGATCCTGTCACGGACAGTGCCGCGTTCCCCAGATATTTGTCTAAAACTCTGATCTCCATTCTAGACACTTGACTCACACCTTAGTTATTTAATAGGTGAGCATTTTTATATAATGTCATTCATTTAAAAATGCAGTGAATCCCTCAAGACCGTCAGCTATTTAATAATTTAATCAGGGGGCAAAGAAATGCATACTGTAACTCTGTCATGGTTTAAATTGTGAGTTAGAGTTAAGTATAAACAGGATAGGTTGTTTATAAGTATATAGGGGAAGTGTTCCTATTAAGCTCTTTAAAATAAGGAGTCTATGACCTAGAGCTCTATATTTTTGCTTATTTTAAAACTTTATTCCATTCTCTTGCCTTATGATGAAGGTTGTAAGGCAAAGAGCTGAGCTAATTATAGAATTTCTCCTTTGGAGAGTTATAATGTTGAATAGTGAACATTCTTATAAAGAAAGAATGATTAAGTTGATGAATATTTAGCTGCAAAGATATTTTATTTTAAAAATTGCATAAACCTTTGATTTTATTATAAAGCATCTGTGTGTTACTTATTTACTTTGGGGTTCTATGATTCATAAGTATTTGTGTTTCCTAGTGATTTCTATGTTGATTTTTTTGACATAAAAAATGTACAGGAAAACACACTAGTAAAACATTTGCCAACAACTGTCCTGAGTTACTCATTCCAGGGCACATTCAGGCGCGCCCTGTATTTGGGACTTGCACAGGACCGTGAAGTAGTCCAGGTAACGATTCCTGTCTCTTTTATAGCAGAGGGAACAGAGACTCAGAGCAGTTCTGTGAAGTACCCAGAGTCCAGGTGTGTCCCGTCAAGTATGCTTTCTGTGATCTGCAGGCATAGCAGGAGAACCCAGGGATTCACCGAGAGAAGTTAACTAGGGAATCAGGGTTTTCTGTAGTGGTAAAGCGAGTTGCATCATTTAAACTTCAGCCAGGGCAACTGCCATTTAACAAATCTTGATGATGAGTATGGCCACCTTAGGAACAACTATTCTTGTTCCTAAGACCAAAGGAAATACAGGTAAATGAGAATTTCAGAATAAAAAGCAATGCCTTATTTCTTAGACCACATATCTGATAGCTTAGAGAGCTTAATAGAAATGCCTGGGTTCTCCTGCTACACCTTCCCAGATCTGGCTGTTTCCCATAGATCAAAAATATTATAAGCATAACCCACTTGAGTTCTGTCTTCTCTCTCTTTTGCTACCTAATCTTGGTTGGTTAGAGCAATAGGATCTCTAGAAGACAAACAATACTGGAAAAGAAGACATGAAAAAAAATCAATCACTGGTTGCTTGAATTTATAAAAAGGATGTAGATTCCTTTAAAGTTTTTTAAGCCTTTGCAATAGTTTGCAATTAATAAGATGAATTCTGTTTACCACAAAATCATATATGTAAACTCATAGTATTTTTATACAGCATAAAAATCCCTGATCTCCAGACTTCTTCCTTTCACTAATTTATCAAGCACTTTATTTACACACAGTCCTTTCAAAGACATACTTTTCATTCCAGCCCACCAACGATATTTTTCTTTAAACAATAAAGTTACATAGACGCTGATAAACAGATACTACGGTAATGTATTTCAGCGAGAGATCAAAAATCCACATCATAGTCCATTAACGATGTAGCCAAATGAAGTACATTTTGAAGTCTTTCATAATTGGGCTTCCTTTCCTTATCTCTGGGGCACAGTCTACCCATTTGTAATGAGTGTCTGCTATCTTTAAACTGTTGTAAACTCAAGTAGGAATAAAATTTAAGAAATAATTGGCCCAGCCTTGTTTACTTAACTGCTGTATAAACAGATGAATATCAAACCTGTGTGAAACTCACCCAAAAGACATGAGTATATGTTGTATTGATGAGTATAATAAATCGGGCTTTGACCATATCTAGACCTCCAATCCATTTTTACCACTTTTTCATTTTTAAGGTAATTCAACTTAGATTCCTTGGTCATTCTTAAGTTGGCCCATCAGTACGTACATCCTGGGAAGCCCCCTCCATCCTCACCAGACGGCTGTGGTTAAATCCAGCTGTCTGCCAACTTTGCCTGCACTTGAGCAGCTGAATATGACCCAAGGAAAACACACGACGACTGTGACACTTCTTTCCATGTTTAACCTCAGTCAAGTTTCCCCTTCACTGCCCTGCAACCTGCTCTCTCTCATCGCTTCACTCTGGGAAACCGGACGCTGGTCCTCATCCCTGCACCGACTGTAGACCTATTAAGGCCGCCTGCAGTCTCCATGTCTCCAAGGCCAGTGGTCTGTTCTCAATTGATAAGAATCATCATCTTATTCAGTCTCCAACGATATTTCACAGACTCCTTGAAATAACTTCAATTGGCTTCCAAAAATGTCAGTCTTTTTGCTTTCCTTTCTAGTTCGTTAGATGCTCTTTATCTTCCTGGTGGTTCTTATTCTTCACAGCTTCCATTTGTTTAAATGTCCTACAGTTTCATTATTATTACCTCTTGTCCATCTTTTCTCTCTAGGTAACCTTACTCATTGTTGTATATCCCATTTATACTGATGATTCCCGAATTTATTTCTCCAGCCCTGGCTTTTCCCCTGAGTTCCAGATTTGTATTTCCACCCCACTTAGTAAACCTCCGATAACCTAATAACTCTGTGGTATCACAAACATTTGAACAGCACTGTCCACCAACCTGACCTGATTGACATGTGTAGGCCACGATTTCCAACACATGGAAATCACATTAAGGGCTAATGCCCTAAATATATAACGAACTTTTGTAAGTCAATAAGAAAGTGGTCCAAACCCAATAATAAAATAACCAAAGACAGATGTTCATTAAAAAAAAAAAGGTCAAACTAAATTTCTAATTAAAACCACACTGAGATACCATTTCCCAACTCTCGACTTGGCAAAAATTCAAAGTTGGATAAAATGTTTTGTTTTTTTGACAAGGCTGTTGGAAAACCAACAAAATTGCTGGTGAAAAATAATAAATTTACCATGATAAAATGATATAAGCTCTGTAGAGGGGATGCTGGTCATAGGACTGAAATTTCAAGTGCACTGATGTTGGATGCTCTAATCCCCCATTACTGCCATCAGGACCCAGGCAGCTCCCTAGATCCCCTGCCACAAGCAGGTGGGCCAGGGCCAGGCCACTCCTGTCTCCATAAAGATGCCTCAGAAGGCAGCCATGCCCATTTGTTTATGTGCTGTCTTTGGCTGCTAAAGACAAAGGCAGAATTGAATAGTTGTATGGCCGGCACAGCCTAAAGTAATTACTATCTGGTCCTCGCACACACTCTTAAATCCACCCATTCCTGCTTTAGAGTGGAATCCTCCAATTTTATTTCCAAGTATCCCTGTGGTGCCTTCAGGTGGGGGAGCCCCCTTGTTAGTCTCCATCCAAAGTCTGGACTCATCCAGGGCTGACAGTGGGCCCCAGTTCTCATTCCCCCACTTCAGAGAATCCCTTGCATGGGGTCAACCAGATGCCCACAGGAAGTCAGAGCCTGGCATCCCCAGATTCCAGGACTAGCCCCAGTTCCAAGAAGGCAACCTGGTGAGCTAGCCAACCTTACTGAACAGAACCATAGTGTCTCCCAGGAACAATACTGACATGCTGATTTGGGGTGAGTCTCAAATCAGACCTGGGAGAAGTTCAATGCTGTGGGTCACTGGTAGTCTTCAGTTGACCCTTGGACTTGAGTCTCTTCTGTCCTGACTGCAACCTCACCTTTGGACTTGAGTATCCAAGTGTGATGTTCCCTGCAGCTTGCATGCAGGGGGACCCCCTCCCCTTCCAGCAGTCTCTACCACAGCAAGCAGTCCTCGGCAGTGGCTGCTCCTTTTTCCTCTGATGGTTTTCAAGGTCACTGGTCTACAATCGGCCCTTGCCCTGAATTCTGACAGGTAAGGTCATGCTCTCCCAGGTGAGTCTGAAGTTGTGCTGGACAAGAAAACAGGCATTATTATGGAGTTGGGACATTATTCTTAATTCCCTCCTGGGTCTTCACCCAGTCTCATGTCTGGTGACAGTGCAGGGGATGCAGGAAAAAATAGCCAATGGCTCTTGTTAAAGATGGAAAGGCGGACTTCATTCAGGACCATCGTGATGGGATTTTACAACAGGGGGGAAAAGATGGGACTCAGCTTTAACTGCAGCAGGAGTCAGGGGGGGTTTATAGCCAAGGAACAAGGTGGGGGTATGTGGATAGAAATTGCTATGAGGAAGCATCAGGGGTAAGGGCCACTCTGGCTCACCTGACCCAACAGGACACTCTCAAAGACAGGCCAAGATAGATCTCGCCTGGAAAGGCAGGGGATGTAGAACTGACCAGATCTTAAGAGTGATCATGTCAAGGGCAATGGGGGTGATGAGGTTCTGGTTATAATGATTTAGGGGTGATTCTTACTAAAACTGGATTTTACAAGGACATATACGCAGGAGCCCAAGAGAGGTTTTAGGGTCCTGACTAAAGTTTAAATCTTTGTCAGGGTGCAGCCAATCCTGAAAGAGGTCACATCTAAAATGCTTAACCACAGCTTTAAAGTTCAACAGAAACCTGTTTGGCCAATGTATTTGTTGTTTAACATGGTGCATGGGACATGTCTTTCCTGACTACTCCAGGTAAGACAAAGCAGTCACCACCTTTGAGGAAGAATTCCCCAGGGAAAGACGGATGACGGAGCAGGTTTTAGGTAGGTTCATCTATGCCAGTGCTCCCAAGGCACTCCTTGCTGGGTGACTAATTGACCCAAAGGCCATTTTTCTATTAAAAAAGAAAAGAACTAAAAAGAAAAAAAAAACATGAAAAACAGTGAAATTAAAAATATATTTGAAGAAAAATAGTGTCATTTGAATACACTGCACAAAATGCAAACTATCTGAATATGTTTACTCATGTGGGTAGGTATGTGCAAAGCCACGCGAAGAATTGCTTTTCATGGATTGTACCTAACTGCTCATCCCCAAGCCTTTTGTCCATGCCTTGTACATTATAAACAAATATTTTTAGCTGATCAAACTTACTCCAAGTGTGAAATCAGAGTGTAACGCCAGGTTGCACGCTGTGCTAGAAAACAATAATGCATCGGTTTGCAAAGGTGGTTTTTTTGTGTGTCATTGGCGGTGGAATGAACCCCAAGTGCCAACCCGTTCATTCTTTTTTCTTTTACAGCAAGATTGTTGTATGGTCCATTAGTTAAGGGGTGAAAATATTTGGGGCAAAACAGCTCAGGGTGAAACTGTAGGACAGATGTAACAACAACACGTGTCAAGATGTAAAGAGCATTCGCTCAGTGGTATTAGGGAAGCCAGAAACCAGAAAATCTATACTATTTCACTACAAATAGGTTCTGGCGTGCCAGAGCCATGCAAGGAATAGCTATTTTGCTACCTCTGTTAACAGTGGGAGAAATTAGCCAGGAAGAGGTCACCTGACAAGGAAGAGCCAAGTCTGGTGTCTGCTCTGGAGTCTCTGGAGAGTCTCCGTGGGCATTACTGGATAATCAACACATCCCTGAGAACCTTATTTCTCCCCCATGATAACTATCTTTATGGCTGAATTGCTATAGCTCATGTGGGCCACAGAATTTTTAAAACATTAAAATTGTTTTCATTATAAACATTTTAAAAGCAAATTGCCCCTCAGGACAAGTGGCCTGTGAAGAATATTGCCTGGAACCCCACACCACAGGCCTGCCCTACACCCAGCTTTTTGGAATCTCTTCTGCAGATACCCCAAACACACACATGATGGCATTCTTCAAGATTGTTCATGATAACTGTTTTTTAGGTGAAAAGAGGGCTAAAAATTAAAAAAGATTAAATATATCTATATTATATTAGACGATCTGTGAGTTCATATTTTAAAAATCCTTTGATGGAGGGCCCTCCCTGGTGGTGCAGCGGGTTAAAGAACAGCACTAAGAAGCTAAAGCCACTCAGCAGGAGTTCAATCCCCGTCCCACCCCAGAAGTGACCCACATGGCGCAGCAGACCTCTCCTGACCTGCCCGCTGCTCCCCTCAGCAGTGTACTTCATCAGTCGGCCTGTTCTGCTCCCCACTCTGTCTCTGGTGAATCCTCTCACCACCCCTGTATCTCTGGACTGTACCCCAGTTCTGTATGCATAAAGAAATAAATCTTTAAAAAAATCCTTTGATGGATTAGAAAACCACTTCTGTCAAGGTATGAGAAGTATTGGATACAAAACAATGCATGGAATGATCTCAATTTTTTAAATCCCCAAAATAGGAAAAATTTTTTCCTCTGGATGATGTGATCATAGGTAATTTTTCCTTTCAAAACCCTTCTGTTTTTTCTCCTGATCATTCAACAATGAACCTGTTTTGTTTTAAATTTCTTTATGAATACCTCCTTACCAAACAATAGATCCCCAGCTCTAATTTAGTTCTGAACCATTGCTTGGGCTCTTTAAAAACAGGTTGATTTTGTTGTTTAGTGATTAGAGTACTTAATGTTTTTGTTTTTGGATGTGAACCTCCTTTTTATTCTTGCAGGTGGGGAAAGATGTGTGGAATGGAATCTTTTAGTTTAATGGCACTGGGTGTTACTAAGAAGAAATAACAAATGAGCAAAAGAATGATTGTTGATGAAGAGAAAATATCCTTTGCGCTCGTTATGACTTGGGACTGACATAGCCTTCTGGGAACTGAAATAATCACCCCTGGGAAGCAAACTCCAAGTTTAATAAAGTAGAAACTCATTAAAGAGGTGATTCAATGCCAAACTGAGGGGCGGGACCTGGGAGACCAAGATCACAGTTCTGAGTCTCTGCCCTTGAGTTTAGGGGCTCATAATTATTTTTTCTTCACAAAGGAAAAATTTGTTTAACTTCTAACATTTTCAGTTAGCTAAGAGGTTGATTTCTAACAAACTTAGTTAATGTGTGCAAGAGAAGCACAATTCACCACTCCACAGCCTCCCGTTGATCTGATAGAGCTGAGGTGTTGCACCATTATCTAATGCTTGGTCTGTGGACTTGCTGGGGTTTCCTTTGTTTCGTGCACTAGGGTTTTACACAGTGGACAAGAATCATTGTATACTGCCTCCGGCCTCTGGAGGGGGCCCTGGCATGAAGGAGGTGGACCTTGTCCTACAGAGCAAACAATTTTCCTTTCTTGGTGCACACTGGGTAATTGTCACAGGCAGACTTTTCTCATCCTTCTCTCAGGCAACACCAAACCCTAGGGGCTTGGTACAAAGTTCAACACTCCTGGTTTCTCACACTTCTACGCTCCAACTGCAAACTTGCCCTGAGACATTTTCCAGCCTCCTCTCTGCCCTTCCCACCTCCCTCCACTCCTCAGCCAGTGGTCTTTTCTCTCCAGCCAGAAGAGTGTCTTTGCAGCCTCGGTCCCCTGGTAATTCTTGTTCCTGCCTCAGCATCCTGATTTGGTTGAAAGCTAACCCTTCCACCATCCTTTTTCTACCACATTCTCCCCACAACTTCTTTTTCATGAGCTTCAAGATCTCTGCTTCATGATGGAGAGAAGTCTCCTCACTTGAACTCACTATCCTTATTCTACTCTCTTCTCTGCTTCAGTGATGTCTGCAGGGTAGACACCCCCTGCTTTCTCCCCACCATTCCCTCTCTGCGTAGCACCTGACAGCGATGACCTTTTCTTTTTCCTCCTCTTCTTTGACCTTTGGACTACATCTCCTATGTCAAGACCATCCTGCTTATTCTCCCCGGGTTTCCTAAGTGTGATGACAGGGTGGAATTAGCACAGCTCATTCTGGCTTTTCCCCTCCCCAGCTATGTGTCAACTTGCCAAGTTCATAGCCCTCGCCTTTTAATTCAACCTAATTTAAAAAACATTTTAATCCACCAAGCCTATTGATTCCATTTAATTCAACACATGTTTCCTGAATTCCTCTTTTACATGAAGCATTATTTGAGGAGCTGGGGGATATTTTGGTAAATAATTCAGAAAAAGTCTTTGTGGGGGTTTATATTCCAGAATGGAGATGAGCTAAAAGTCAATGAATTATGAGGTATCTAATTTATACTAATCCTAATTCTTGGTAAACAGTATTTGCAAGTCCTCAGATTGTCGTTTAACATTGACGTTTTAAAGGTCACTAGAGCCTAAAAGTAGCCCCCAACACACACACACACACACACACACACACACACACACACACACACACACCACGTGGAATATGTCCTCAGTGAATAGTATTTTAAATGTGGTAACTCTTCGGTCTTCTCTAATTGTTTAGAAAGCAGGATGCCCTAAGTTTCAATATGGCAAAATTCTTTTCAAGATAACAATTTCTTTTGACTAAAACCACAGAAATTGGAAACAGCTCCAGAGCTCCTGTGGGGAGGAGAAGTAAATGGGTTCCAACTAAATGCTGGCTGAGCTGACCTCTAGTCCTGGAGCAACTCCAGAGCCCGGGCTGCTCAGACAGTAAATGAAGGCCCATGTGGATGGTAAAGCTAGAGGCTTTAGAGGTAGTTTCTAGGTCTGCTCCCTGAAGGCAGAATTATCCTGCCGTGGTTTCTGCTTCTCTTGGTGAAGCAGTTGGCTCTGTGTCAGCTACTGGAGTGTCACCACCATACATGAAAGGCATATGGACACACACACACATCCAGTCCCCCTGGCTCGATGCTGTGACTCCTACGTGACCATATGTGCCACATACGATGATGCACAGCATGAGGAGGATGACTTGGGGCCGGAATGGTCTCAGCATTGTTAAACAGTTCCTCTTAGAAGACATCATGTGACTAGGAGACTGATTCTGTAGCTCTGAATAGATATGCAGAATCCGTTCATTGCAAAGTGTTTTTAAAAAATCATTACTTGTTTTGATTCTCTAGTGTTTTAATGGTTTCTGCTAATAGCATTTCAGAAGTTGAATATAACAAAACGTGAGATGCCTGTTTATAGAGTGCGGAGTTCAGAATGCTAATTGGGTTTGGCATAATCTTGTGAATTTTCTATAGCATTATATTAAAGACCCACATGCCAATGGAACTAGGCCAGAAGTAAAGTTCACGAGTTTTTATTAAGTGCCATTTGTGAAATCACTTCTGTCTGATCACAGAGGGGAGGTCACAGGGGGAAGCATCATAGTAAATAACTTGTGAGAGGGTCAAAGATTTATATAGGAGAAAATCCCTAGTCATTGACAGGAGTAAAAATCATAAACTAAATGTTCAACATGAGAGGAATGGTTTTAAAAATTATGGCAAAATAGGTATCATTGTGTACAATTATATTCTCCAAAAACATTTAATGACATGAGGGAAATTTTCGAAATACAAATGGAAAAAATCTGGGCATATTCAGTTTGATGTTACTGTGCATTGCCTTCTACCACTTCCCTCTCAGGGTCTAGAGTAAACAAGAAGCCCTGTTTTTTGTTTTTTTTTTTTTAAGATTTATTTATTTATTCGTACAGAACTGGGGTACAGGCCAGAGATGCGGAGGGTGAGAAGATTCACCAGAGACAGAGCGGGGAGCAGAACAGGCAGATCACGAAGTACACTGCTGAGGGGAGCAGCGGGCGGGTCAGAAGAGTCTGCCACACCATGTGGTCACCTCCGGGGCAGGCGGGGTTCGAACTCATGCGCAGGTGGCTTTAGATTCTCAGTGCTGCTTTAACCCGCTGTGCCACCAGAAGAAGCCCTGGTTTTTAATCCATTTTTCGGGTAAATTAATGAAAGGAAACTGTTATACAGCCCAGACAGGGAGTAGTAGATACTTTAGGAAAGGACTGAATCCTCACAAAGGTCAGGTCTATAATTTCAGATCTTATTTTAGGAAAACAACACCAGAACTTCCCTTTATCCTCACTCCCAGGGTATCCATTTGAGACGCTCCCACCACCTGCCCATCAATCTTGCAACATGCTCACTGCTGCCCCTGGTGGAATCCTTAGAAACTGCAAGGACAAGAGCTGCCCGCAAAGAAACTGCCAAGACTGGAACAGGTCTTAGAGGGTCTGTTTCTACAGGGTTGAGTGCAGTGTGCTCCAGGGGACGGGGGTGACTGGGGGGTACCATGGGAAGAGGGAAAAGGCAGGAAGAATCTGGGTGTAAGTGAGGTCCACCTGACCCAGCCCTGAAGGCCATGTCACAGTTCCCTGAGTCCACCTCTTCTCCCCCACAGAAATCAACCGCTATATCAACCCTGCTGGGTCAGCTGTGGAGCCTCATAAGGAAGGAGTGAGCAGTACACAAAGAACAGCAGCCGAGGGGTGCTGTTGGTCACCACCCCTCTCTCCCCAATTCTGTATGACTTTTTTTGTAAGAACCATTGAAATAGTCACTCAGCAATTTGCCTACTTTGGGGAGCATTGTGTCGCTGTTGTAGGAAAAGAGTTGTGAAGGCTAGCACCCTGTCCAACCTTGAGATCCCAACATGCCCCATCTCTAAGGGTGGCTCAGACATGTCCTGGGCACAGAAGCAAGAAAGGGTCTGCCACAGGCTTACAGTGATGTTGAAATGGAAAACTAGAGGGTAGAAGTGGGAAAAAGATAAATATTTCTGTGATACATGCATCCTTTGAAGAGTGGAAGGAAACACACCCAAATGAATAGTTATAGTGAGATATGAGTTAATTTTTCTCTTCATGCTTCTTTATATTTCTCAAAAATTTTTGCAGTGAACATAGTCATATTTTTGTATTAAAAGAAAACTATGTCCAACAAAAAATGCAATCTTGACAGTCCAACAATATGTGTTTTGAATGTGGATTTCAAGTGAAATCTGCTGGACTGTTCACTTAGCTTACTTGTTATGGCACAGGCTGTCTCGTGTGGGGGGCGATACTCATGTGCTAATGTGAAGTTGATTGACTTTTAAGTATTTTTTGCATTCTCTCAAGGTGAGCAAGTGACATCTGTATGAAATGGTCATGAGGACACAGGACAAGAATTCTCCAGGTTTCCAAAATCTCTATCAGATGTATATTGGGCAAAAGATACTCTAAATTGTTCTATCAACTATTTACACCATGGTATCTACTTAAGAGCCAGTGTGCAAAAGTCTCTATATTAAATACATTCAGTTTTTGTGTTAGGTCCTACTTCTGGTCAGACTATTGGAGTATGATCCTTTGGCTCCCACTGGATCAACCACATGCATTGAAACGCAGAATTAAGATGGCGCCCTTGAGTCACTAACAATAGGTGCTCCAAAACATAAAGCTATGGTGACATTTATTCTGTTCTATAGAGATGATTTGACTAGCAGGAGAAGACCCTGGCCTTTGAAACGACTAGCTTGGATGACAAATGTCCTCCTTCAAGGGGATCTGAAGCATGGACAACTTTTCACATCTCTAGTATATCTTTAGTTACCTTTGGGCTGGGGAAATACTGGTTCAGTTGATTTTGAGAGTTTTAATTCAATGATATTATGAAGCATTTCACATGAGGAAAAAGTTTAGACTTCCTCGTCATTTATACAGAAGGCTGGAGATGGCCAAGACAAAGGAAAATGCGGTTAGTGGCCTCTGAGGAATCAGCACATTAACCAGCCTGCAGGAATTTAAAACTATTCTGTGTGGGTTAATGGGTACAATTAACACCAAGATTAGACACCATATGTAAGTAATTGAGGCTATTTAACATAGTTATTGACTATACAAATCTCTGGACTGTGAATTAGGCAGTCAGTCTCACATTTCATTAGAGAATGTAATTAGCAAGACTTTATTGGATTTCATTATTGGCTTCAGAACAGATTTGTATGGGAAACACCTTGGCAGGTAGTTTTCTTGAGAAGTATGCTGAAGTGACCACATTTTAATGTTTTAAGTGT
Source organism: Condylura cristata (assembly GCF_000260355.1). NCBI lineage: Eukaryota > Metazoa > Chordata > Mammalia > Eulipotyphla > Talpidae > Condylura > Condylura cristata. The sequence goes on from NW_004567105.1 coordinate 9,487,196, forward strand.
ATTTGCAGACATAGTTCAGTTTACCAAACTAAACGCTAATCCTATTCTTCTTCCCCTCAACTCTCCAATCTCATAGCTTCCTTTGCTCCCCACTACATAAAATGGACTTTGCTATCCATCCATTAAAGTCTGTCAGAGTTCTTCCTATCACTCACTTCACTTTGAAGTAAGCTTTCCTGGTGTCAAAACTCGCCTCTTCATTCTCCAGTTTATATTGACTGAACTCTCCTCTTCTTCAGTGGTTGATCCTATCAATCACCAGGTAAAGAATCACTTGAAGAGAAAAAGGGAGCAGGAGATAGGTAAATCCTGTGTTAGAGAGAAGGAGGAGGGGTGAGCATTTGACTCTGCAGGAAGGGGTACAGCCATGGTCACATCTTCCCTGAAATCTGTCTGTCCCTTTGATAAATAGTTTTCAACACTCTCAGACCCTTAGAATCATCTGGAAGCATTCAGAAACTACCACCTATTTCTACACCCAGGAATATTGATTTAATTGCTTTGAGCTGGAGCCCAGTCATTCAAAGATCATCATAGATTTTCAGGTGATTCTCAAGTGCAGCTAGATAAAGAACCACGTGTTCCTAAGAGCAGAGCCTTCAGCTTTGACCTGTATCTGAATCATGGCGGGGAGGAGGGTTGTTGCAATGAAGACTCTGGTTCAAGGGGCTTGGGTGAGGCTTGAGATATTACATGCCTAAAAATCCGTCAGGCGATACTCTTGCTGTTTCTTTGTGGGCCACGCTTTGAGTAGCAAAAGCAGGACAGGAAAGCGTAAGTGATATTACCCTGAGTTTGAGAGCTCACCAACCTGCGATTAGAGGTCTCATGTTTACCCCACGGTTACAGTAATTACCCAGCTGTCTCCTGTTCATTCTCCTTGTGTACATCACACAGAACCTCCAGCTTTACTTTACATCTCACCCAGTTATTTTCAGGTATCCCTGTTTCTCCGCCCTGGTGAAGGCCTACCTAACAGTACTGCATGCACACTAAGGGTGCTTTCTCCCTGGAGTTCCCAACTTACCTGGAGAGCCTGGAGAGGCCAGAGTGGAGCACAGAGCCATCACCAGGCAGCAGCCCACACAGCTGTGGGCAATTGCCGTTCAGATGCACTGGGTGCTGCAGTCGCTCTGCTGGCTTCCTGCTCTGTGGGCCTGAGTCTCTCGGAAAATGGCATCAGATTCTGCCTGCGGCCCTCTTCAGGCCAAGTCCACAGGCTGGCAGACCTCCTGTGTGTTTCTGGACCAGCGGGAGACTATAAGGTGACTTGACACTGAAAAAAGCTGCCTCCTCGAGTTGAGTTTCTAACCGGAAGGAGTGCTGAGGTCAGAGCAAAGATGGCGAGTGCTTGTGATTGCTGTGGGGCAGTGGGTGCAAGTTCCCCCGGGATGTTGACGGGCTGCGTCATCCTTTTTGGATGGTTTCAAGATGCATCTGGAAATTAAGGTTCAGAAGATGAAGAGATAAAGCCTCCTTGCGACTTCTCAGAGGTAAGCCCTTCTATTTCTGTTTCTGTGTTTTGGCGTTTTCCGAGCTCGAAATGACATGCTTATATCTCTGCTTTGTGATTTTTTGGTTTTAAGGAATAGCTTCTAAAAACAACATGGAAAACTTAGAAATTCGATTTGCTTACACTATTTCCTTTTCTGACACTCCTGATTTTGTTGTGTATTTTTATAATGACCCGTTCCTAGTTTATCACTTTTATAACATACACTTGTCTCTTGAGTCATGATTGATAGATGGTTTCTTGCTAGCATGTGAGACAAAGAAATTTACACCCTGTCCATTTCTTCACCTCCCTTCTTTCCAGGTCCTGTTGACTGCCGTTGTTATTTTATACAATGTATAAAGGCAGAAAGCTGAATTTAGGTGGCTGTGTTTCATGCTGTTGAATGAAGAGCGAGGCTGTTTATATTCACAGAATAGGGTATCAACTCTGGAGCTCTGCCAACCTCCTGCCATCAAAGGAGATAGTCTAAAAATCAAAGTCAAATCTATTTGTTTCCCTTAAACTCTCAATGGTACTGTGTCAGATTACTTTGCTTTTGCAGTGAATACTCTGGTATTCATCCATGTTTTAAAAGTATTTCTTAATTGATCTGATAAAATTTACCCATTAACTAATATATCCTCTGGCTGTTGACTACATTTTCCAGGCATGAACAAACCTTTCTTTCTAACCTCACTTGCATAGAAGTTATCCTGATACTGCTTTTTATTACATTCTTTGAAATGTTTTACTCTTGGAGTTTCTATTACTGTCTTTCTTTGATGAATTTTCCCTTTGACAGTGGTAGACCCTTAAGTTACTTCTTCAGAAAAAGTATTAGGCCTGTCTGAAAATGGGTTTTTAATTATCTGCATTTCATGTGTCTGGAAATTAATTTTTTGGTATCTATGTTTTGCATATTTGAAAGTGTATTCTACTCCTGTAATAGTTGAATAATATTAGGCAATTCTACACTCAAAGTCATTTTCCTTTGTAATTTAAGGTAATTCTTTGTGACCTTATAAAATTGAGTCTCATTTAAAAACGAATGGTCAAAGAATGCTAAACCAGACTGCCAAGTTGAATCCCAGTTCTGCTTACCATTAGCTGTGTATTCATGGTAAGTTCTTCTAAAACATGGTAATAATGGTAGTAGCCCATAGGGCTATTGTAAAGACTAAATTAGCTACTACATGTAAAATGATTACAGCAGCTAACTCATAAAAACCCTCAAGAAATGCTATCTTTCCAGTTGCTGGGGCCCAAACATTGGCATCACCCCAAACATTGGCATCGCCCTCGAATCCCCTTTCTTTTCATAGCTAAGAGCCACAAAGCCCTGTGACCTGGTGGATGGTTTCAAGACTCCACGCCCGCAGAGAGCACATGAGTGCTATCTTCTGTGGTTCCCCTGACGAACTGTGTCAGGGGACCCTGATGATGGCTGAGGGGTCCAGTTTGTCTCTTCCAAGGATGTTTGGGGTGCCTTCGGAGTTGCAGTGCGTGGGGCTGTGGATGCCTTTCGGGACTGCTTTCTTGGCTTCCAAGGCTTTGGCTGTGGGAGGCGTTTCCGTTTTCGGCGCCATTCTGGTAAAAAGCTAGAGACTTCTCACTCAAAGTTGGCCAGAGGCACCTTGCCTCCCTCACAGTAAAGGCACAATCTCCACAGTGGCCTGATGTGTCTTTGTGGTCTGAGCTGTCTCCTGCCTTCCTTCCCTTTGGCCTCTGCCTCGCCTGCCTGGCTCCCTGCTATTTCTTGACCTGTTTCCATCTCAAGGCCTCTGTGTACACTGTTCATGAGTAGGCAGGCCGGGGCCCCCAGGACTCCAAGGAAAGACCGTCTATTTTGTCATCACTAAACTCCCCACACCTGGATGAGCCCCTGGTTCGTCGCAGATCTTTAAATAACCATTGGATAAATGTATAACTTCATGTAGGATGTATTGCGGGGTCAGTGACTACAGGCCTTGACCAGTACAAAGAGCCTGTTGTCTCCTAGACTTTTCTCCTTCCGACAGTAGCTCTCCTTGGATGTCTTAGGGTTGTTAGTTTCCTGTCTGTACTTGATAATAAAACAGTGAAATCATTCATTTAGGTAGTGGCATAATCTGTCTTTACTGGCCTCTCTCCTGAACAAGAGGGCTGAGTGTATCGAGCGTGTGTGTCTGTGTGTGCGTGTGTGTGTGCATGTACCTGCATGTGTGTGGGACCGGGTTAGCAACAGGCAGATACACTGAGTTTCTCTCCAGAAGTATCCAAATGAGGATGGTCCTCCCTACTCTGAGGACTCAGCCCACACTGGAGAAACCCAAAGTGTTCCTAGTTCGTGTTTTAGGGGGTATTTCTGAATTTCCATCCAGTGGCAAGTTATAAAAGCTGGAACTTGATGTTTTTCTACAATTCCCATCAACACCTGCTCTTCGCCCCAAGTTGGTCCTGTGTGCCTGTTGGCTCTGGAGGCACCTGGAGGCAGGAGCACCCCACTGTGTTCTTGGGGTGAGGCTCACCCCTGCCCCTTTCTGTTACCCATATACTTCCCACCCTCCTGGTATCATAATCCAAGAATGCAAAAAAAATGCTCTCCCCTTTTCTGTTCTCAGCAACATCTACCTCTGTTCTCTTTAATTCTTCTTTGCTATCATTTCAGTGAATTACCAGGAAAAAGATAGTCAACGCAGTTGCTCAGTATGTCAGCTTCGACCAGAAGACACCCATTATGTTGTAATGTTTATTTCTCGTCATCTCTGTTATATGGTACTTTTATTTTTCTTCCAGACTTTATTTTCTTTTACCAAAGCTCTCATTCCTGGCATTATGAAATTTTATAATGATATGCCTCTTGGTGTGGGTGTTTTTTATTCATTGTGTTGAACACAGTGTCCCTCCATTACTTCTGGGGAAATTTCCATTACTTTTGATATTTTCCTACTTGCTGTTTATCTTCTTGAAATTCCTATTAGTTGGAAATTAGACCTCCTGGGTGGATAAACAGGCTTTCTCATCCGTCTTTGTTTTTTTTTTTTTTTTGTCTTCCTCCTACGAGGTTTCTTCATCACCGAATCTTCCAATT
>NW_004567105.1:9492140-9611223 GCF_000260355.1 Condylura cristata
AGCGTGGAAACAAATAAAGGAAACTATTGGACTGGGTGTACCTTAAAGCCTGTGGGCTGTTGTGGTTGGTTGTATTTAGCATTTTGCTATTATGACCTTGAGGCATTTACAGACTTAGGTTTTAGTTTGCTTATAGTCTACCAAAGCATTAGAGTCCTATCAGGCATTGCAAGGATTTTAGCAAGCTCAGCCTTGAAATCTAGAAGAATGGCAGCTACCCCACTTAGATGATCAGCCCCTCTTAATACTACGCAGATTTCTTACCTTGGAGCATCACCTCTTTGCAAGAAGAGATATTTTCCCATTTTCAATAATAAAGAAGGCTTGCCTGGAGTTATGTTAGCACCAGATCTCTTGGGTCTAACAAGACATCAAGGCCCTTTGTCTGATAAGTTTAAAGCTTATATGCAAGAGTAAGTCCACACGTGGGCTTCAGTTGTTGATGAATAAATTTCAGTTTAACATAATTAGGACAATTAGAGAGGTCATTTCTGTAGCTCTTGAGTGCCATGAATATTGCAAGAAGCTATTCCCACATTGGGGAACAAGGAATGCTAGTCATAGAACGGCAAATATTAGCAACAAAAATACCGTTGTCTAAACATGATCCCCCCCCCAAGATATTAAGCCCTTGCCATAATTTAATGTTATTCTATAATCTGTGACAACTTGAGGACAAACACATGGAATGAGTGAATTGGACAAACTAAGCCTGGTGGGGACTTAGATCTTTGTCCAGCTGCTCAGATAACCCCAACCCAATAGTGCTGACCAACTAGCTGGCTGACCATGCCAGAAGTTCCGCCCCAGAGCCCATGTGACTCGCCAGGTGAGGCAGGTCAAACCTAATGTAACCAAAACAAGGTACACCCGCACCCAAAGCCTGGCAGGAGAAGCAGCTCTTCTGAGCCAGTTTCTGTTCATTCTTACCAACACAAAGAGCCGTTGTTGGATTCTTTTTGCCAAAATGATGACAGAGACAATGGCTTCCTACTATGTAATGATCCCTGCGTGCGTGGATCTTTGGGTTTGGATAGCTTCCCTTTGGTCGTCTCTACATCAAGTGATTCAGCATGGGGTGAGTCCTGCTGTTTCACCTCTGCAGCAACCTGCTGAACCCCTGGGCCTCGGCCATGTGCCTTCTTCAGACCCAGAGTGAACACTAATATTCTCTTTTAGTCGTGAAATAGAACATTATCTCGACTCCCCTTTTCCTCTTTAAGTCAGGTCATATTTCCCCCTGTGCCATTAACATTTTCAATAGACTTTCTGAAGACAGCGTGGGAGTTGAGAGCTGCCTTTCCCAGTTAAGCGCACGGTACTCACGTGCATCTTACTAAGTACAGCAATGGATAAAGAGGGAATGTTCCCGTTGGAGTTTTACAGTCCAGTGGCAGAAAGTCACGCAAGCATAATATAGGTCTGGCCAATGTTATATTAATGCTAACACCTCAAAAACAGGAATAGGGGATAGAGAATAAATCAGTGGTCTCTCTCTGATCCCAGCTCTATAGACACAGAGCTGCCAGATGACTCTGAGATACATTAGCAAAATTGAAAATTAGTAAAAGTACCCTGAGATTCGCTTTTATCGCTTCCAATTCCGATCTATAAATTAACAAATGGAAATCCAGAGTGACAGGCAGGTGTGAAAGAGAACTCAAGAAACAGCTGCTTTAAGGAATAATATTGAAAATGTATCAAAGCTGTTAATAAATAAAAGGAAGCCCATATGTATATTTTAAAAGCTCGGAAACACTTCTTTCCTGGCTTCTTCACAATCCCTAAGTGTAAATAGATTTTTTTTTTAAATGAACCAAATCTGCCTAGATTTCCAAAGACCACCAGCAAAGGATAATGTGAGTTAACGTAAAAGATTAAGAAATAAAGGCTGCTGCCAGGGAAGGGAGCGAGTGTGGAAGAAGGAGCTGGCCCGTGGGTGTGCTTGGGGCATGGAGCTGAGGCAGGGAGCTGGGCTGGAGCAGCGTCAGCTCATGCCTTAGTGGAGCCCTTGGGTGCTCAGAGCTCTCCGGGGAGTGAAGAGGCTGCGAACCCTAGCCCTCCTCACTCCCCACCCCCCCAACAACGGAGACCAAAGTTGCTCCAGTATCTTGGTGTCTTGTGGGCCTCGCCCTAGGACTTCAAACCTAGTGTTTGGCAGTTCAAGCACCATTTGAATGATGGTTTTGCAATGGCCCAAGCACTCTGCAAGGAGGAAGGCACCCCGGCACAGCACCCCAATCAAATCGCAAACACAGTGGGAAATCCTGGCAGGTTCTTGACCCCTCAGCAGGAAAGGCCAGTTCCACAGGGCCTGGGCTCCAGCGGAAAGGAAATCATTAAGGATCAATGCCCCAAATGGCAACCTTGACTCAGCCACTAGGAGGCAAGAGCCTAGAAAGCCACGAAGAGCGGTGAGCTCAGTGAGAGCAGCTGACTAGGTCTTAACATCAGAATTAACGACAGGTTCTTTCAAGGACTTAAGAAGAAAGGAGATGTTAGGACAAATACATTTGGAGCTTACTACCAAAAGGGAGAGAAAAGTGAAGAGGTTGAGGAACATTTAGAAAGAGAAGTGGGGTGTCAGTCTGCATGCAAGATTGGCCAGGTTGCCCTTTCAAGGTCAGGTTGACCTTTCACCTGACTTTCAGCATAAACCAGGTTGACCTTTCTGTTAGAAGCCAAAAGGGGGTTGAGAAAGATATTTCAACAGTTCCCCAAGCACAAATTCCACAGCTGCAAGAGCTGTCACAGGGAACGCTGACACGGTGGAGGCCCCTCGGAGACAGCGTTGCCCGGACCTTCTCAGGCTGAAGGCTGAAGGGACCTTCCTGCTCTTGTTATCATCAAAACAGAAGCACCAGATGCAAACTGGACTTTGAAAAGAATTCAGATTCCTGGATTTAGCTACATGCCTAATCCTATAGCATTCAGCATAGATCTCATGATTACTTTTTTCCCAGAGGGTACGAGTATGTTTATGGCAAAGACTGGCACACAACTTAACATCTATACACATCTCCAAACTCATAAGCTTTATGCATTAATACTTACAACTTTTGACCATTATATACCAATAACATGGTTTTTAAAAGAAAGAAAAAGGGGCCCTCCCTGGTGGCACAACAGGTTAGGATGCAGCACAGCAAGTAGCTGCAGCTGCTCAGTGCAAGTTTGATTCTTAGCCCCGGAGGTGACCGCATGGCGCGGCAGGCCTCTCCTGACCCGCCCGCTGCTCCCCTCAGCAGTGTACTTCGTCGATCTGCCTGTTCTGCTCCCCATTCTCTCTGGTGGAGCCTGTTACCACCCCTGCACCTCTGGCTTGTACCCCAGTTCTGTATACATAAATAAATCTTAAAAAGAGAAGGAAAATATAAAAAAAATGGTTTTTTAGCCTTGACTCAAAGTTGTGTAAACAGAAAAGCTAGAAGTCATAGCAGAAATAACTAACAAATTCAAATTTATAAAGAGTGACTGTGGTTACTTTTTAAAATGATTCAGGCAGCAGGCCAGGCACTGTACTAGACACCAGCAATGTGGTGGAAGCAGTATTTTATGGCTAATATGCCTTAAAATCCAGGGGTGAGAGTGTACAATGAAGAGAAACCTGATATTAAAATTTACAGCAGCAACTCTGCAAATAAAGAGAGAAAGCAGGACATGGTAACAGCTAAAAATGGACTTAGAAGGTGATGAAAATATAAATGTCACTTATATTTAAGCTAAAACAAGGCTGTCCTCTGGATAAAGAAAAGCCCCCGGCAGAACGAAGAACAAATCTAACGATCTGTGTCTAAGGACATACTCGATCATGAAAGCTGCGGGTAAACTATAAGGAGCTCAACTCACTGGAAAGTACAGCAGATAATATCTCCTGCAAGATGTAATGCGGCCCTGTGAGGTAAATATGGTCGTTCCTCTTGACATATTCTCAAAGCTGATGAACAAATCGTTTATGCACAAGAAAATCCAGACATTTAATTATCTGATGGGGAAACACAATTTTCCTAGCAAGATAAGAAAACACAGTAATCCCAGCCATTTCTAGGCGCCATTACTCATGGCTTCAACTAATGAAAATAAATTAAAGCGATAAAGCACAGTGCTGGCAGTAAGGAGGAATGTGGGTTCAGATCACAGCGCCTCATGGTGCCATAAATTGATCTTGATCTTTCTGGGGGAAAATAAGGCATATTGTGCTGAGAACTATACAGTTGTTCACTTCCTTTGTTCTGGTAACTCTACTAAATCTCTAAGAAATGGTCTCTAAAGACAAGTTACTGGCTTGATTTTTTTTGGGGGGGGGAGCCCTTTGTTTTGGACCCTTCTCTCTGTTCCATATATGGGACTTGGCTTTTCCTTCTGGCTTATCTTGCTAAGCACAATTCCCTCCAGTTCCACCTATGTTGACACAAATGACAGCAAATACATGCCCTTTTTTACAGCTGAGTACTATTCCACTGCATAACAGACCACGTTTTTCTCCTCCACTCTTCCATCCTAGAGCACTTAGGTGACTCTGTGATTTGGTGATTGTGCAGAAAACTGTTTGCACTGTGAAAGATACTGTTAAAAAAAAGGCAGGCCACAGACTCAAAATGTTTCTCAAAACAAACTTTTTTTTTAAGATTTATTATTTTTTTATTTATGCATACAAGCACTTGGGTACAGGTCAGAGATGTGGGTGTGAGACAAAATGGGGAGCAGAACAGATAGAATAAAATACACGGTTGAGGCAGTGGGAACGATAGGAGAGGTCTGCCGCGCCATGCGGGTCATCGCCCTGGCCGGGGATTGACTTCGTGCTGCAGTAGCTGCAGATAGCTTCATAGTGCTGTGCTTTAACTTGTTGCGCCACTAGGGAGGACCCACAAAACACACTTCTAATAAAGAACTTTAATGCAAAATTTATAAAGAATTTATAAACTCTTAATAATAACACTAACAAGCCAATTTTTAAATGAGCAAAGTTTTGAATTACCACTTCTTCAGGGCAGATAATATGTATGCAAATAATATAAAGGGCTCAATGCGCATGCATGTGTCATTCATGTGTACATCATAGGATTAGAGATGAATCCATCAAAAGTTTTGAGTTCTTGTAGCAATATATTTTTTTAAAGATTTATTTATTCGTACAGAACTGGGGTACAGGCCAGAGATGCGGAGGGTGAGAGGATTCACCAGAACAGAGTGGGGAGCAGAACAGGCAGATCGACAAAGTACACGGCTGAGGGGAGCAGCGGGCTGGTCAGGAGAGGTCTGCCTCGCCATGTGGTCGCCTCCGGGGCAGGCGGGAATCAAACTCATGCGGAAGTGGCTTTAGCTTCTCAGTGCAGTGCTTTAATCCGCTGCACCACCAGGGAGGGCCTCTCGTAGCAATATTTTTAAAAAAGATTTAAAAATTTTCATGCCTGTGTTCATTTAAGATAGATAATATAGTCATTAGTTTTGCTGGCCAGATACCAAATTTTCAACCTTTGTCAACACCCTGTTTGTAAACTCAAAAAGAAAGAATACAGGCATGCATATATGTCTGTATATCCCACGAATATAATTTTAGCATTTGCAACATTTCAGAGAGAATGGCACACTGGCTCTTATCTGGCTGATCACTTACAGCCCCAGGCTTGTTTCTGTTCAGAGAGCAGAGTCAGTTCTTTGTGGAGGGAGCAGAAGGCGCTGGAGCAGCTTTGGTGCAGCGCTGTGAGGTACCGTGTTCTCCCAAGCCCCAGCATGCCTTTCAAGACGGAATTGGCTTGGGCTCCCGCTGCTGCCGCTGCCGGACATGTCTGTCTGTGGAACGAGAATAGCACAAAGACCATCCTTGCTGCTTTGCTCTGGATTTTATGGTCACAACTGCAGCTCCCACAGGAATTCTCTAGGTTCTCTCCATCTCTAGCAAGGCTGCAGTTGGTGGATGCCTCCAGCCCTGGGGTGCCTGGCTGTGGGCTCAGTGTTGTCAGACACCAGGAGGCTTGTTTGGAAAATACAGCTCAGCACAGAGGCCAGCACCCCATTACAAAGACCTGGCGAAAGGCAGCTCCCGTGTCTCCAGCCCAGAGCTGTCTGGACATCCGCTTTGTCTGGGAGGAAAGCGCCTGGGCAGTTTATCAGCCACACCTTACCCAATAAGCCTCTTGAAACTAGGGTCATGTGTAAAAAGCAAGGATGCTGAGTCCTGGCCCCCTTGAGTACTAGCTTGGTGGTGACTTAACCTCTCAGAGCCTCAGTTTCCCCTCCTATAAAACTCGGGTCGAAAAATTCACAATTCTTAATCTGAACCCTTTGGCTCATGTGTGTTTAAGAATTAAGACTTTTTCAAATTTTAGAAAAATTACACTGGGCACATAGCCTGTGTTCCTAATTCCCCGTCGGGTACAGGGCTGTACTCCTTCAGGATAAAAACGTCATTTCTATGGGAAGATGAATGATATTGGCAATTTGTAGGGCAAATACTATAATTAGTCTCATGTTCATTAAGGTCAGGTTCTGCTACCAGTGAGCTTGCTGCAAAACTGAGAACCTTTGGTTTTCAGGGTCTTGTAGATTTCAAGCTGCAGAGAAGGGATGGTATGACTTATATTCAGGGTCCCTGCTAGGGCTTTTGTGCCAAATAGAAAAAAAAAGACCTCCTGGGAGGACATAGCCTGCTGTGGCCATCACTTAGCAAACAGGATAAGAAAAATGCATCCCCTCTCCAGGGTAAAAGCAAAATGTCAAATCAGCAAGCCCTCCGTGAATGACATCAGTAGGGTCTGAGACTTTCTGGTTTTTAAGATTTATTTATTCATACAGAACTGGGGTACAGGCCAGAGGTGCAGGCGCGGTGAGAGGATTCACCAGAGACCGAGTAGGGAGCAGAATAGGCCGACTGATGAAGTACACTACTGAGGGAGCAGCGGGCGGGTCAGGAGAGGTCTGCCGCGCCCTGTGGGTCACCTCCGGGGCAGACGGGGATCAAACTCATGCTGAAGAGGCTTTAGCTTCTAGTGCTGTGCTTTAACCCGCTGTGCCACCAGGGAGGGCCAACATCTGAGACTTTAAGCAAAACAAGATGTAATGAAGCAGGTCCTAGAATATCATCATTCTGTTCAATGTGAGCCAGAATTTTTTTTTTCTCTCATCAACATTCTAATGAAACTCAGCCGGGCATCTTTGTTCTGTGTACAGCCTACACAACCAGGCACAGCGGCCCTGCCCAGGCGCATCTCAGGGATGCTGGAGCAATAAACAGGGACACAAAGTGGGCCCTGCCCCCAGGACTACAGCTCCGACTCTCTTCCTGGGGCTCCAGCGGGAATGTGCATATTCATCAGCAGGCTGTTTAACATGCAGGAGGGTCAGACTGGGGCCGGAAATTGCATTTCTCTCAAGCTCCCTAGCAACGTGTCTTTGCTGGTCTTTTGACTACGTGCTGAACACTGAGATTCTAGACCTGCTGTCCACACCTTGCATGCCCACCTGATCGTCATTCAGCAGCTCCTACCCTGCAGTCTGGGTCTCCAGACACCTGCTGCTGCTCTCGGGTCCTCACCTTCCTCCCAGTATCCAGCTCCAATTTCTCCCACTGGGAACACTGCAGTGCCTCTTGTCTCGTCCTCTTCCTCATGCTCACACCCATATTCAGTAGTTAAAGATTCAGTTCTTGGGCCCTCCCTGGTGGTGCAGCAGGTTAAAGCACAGCACTAAGAAGCTAAAGCCTCTTCAGCATGAGTTCGATTCCCGCCCCGGAGTGACCACATGGCACGGCAAACCTCTCCTTACCCGCCTGCTGCTCCCCTCAGCAGTGGACTTTGTCAGTTGGCCTGTTCTACTCCCCACTCTGTCTCTGGTGAATCCTCTCGCCACACCTGTGCCTCTGGCCTGTACCCCAGTTCTGCATGCATCAATAAATAAAACTTTAAAAAAAAATTCAGTTCTCTTAATATTGCTCCTGATTAGGGTTTCCTAAGCCTGGTACTTCTGATCCAGGTATGTCTGTATGAAGTGGATCCTCCTTCCCCCGCCACCCCATGGAGAATGCCTGACCCAGTCCCTTGTCTTCGCTCCATTTCTCCTCCTGTCCACTCAGATTGCTTCTTTCCTAGGGATAGCTGGGCGCTTCATTTTCCTTCTACTGTCCCATAAATATGTTCTCCACTTGCTTAGGTGGGACTTGTAAAAATCCCCCTACCCTTGACAGCCGCACAGGTTCTGACAGAGGCAGGCATCTAACACCCGTCTGGATCAGTGAGAGAGCGAGTGTGTGTATGAATCCGCTGGCCCCGCAGCTCCCGGAAGAGCTGCAGGAAGCTAAGGACCTAGCCCCCAGGAGAGCTGCCCAGCGTCAGAGTAACCCTGGGCTGAGTGTGCAAGGACCCTGACCTTGCAGAAGGAGCTGTGGCAACCAGAGGCCTGACTGACACGGCAGAAGCTGTTTCTGACCCACTCCCAGCTGCCCTTCAGCTTTTCTCGTCTGGCCTCCAACACGAGGCCAGGGCAACAAACCCTTCTCTGTGGCTGCTCCCCCCAGGGCTCGCTGGGGGCTTCGCTCGGTGGGCTGCAGGAACACAGGGCTTACCCCTGCCCACCTGCCCTGGAAACTTGATTTGGGTCTTAGCTTGTTCTGTCCAGACATCAGAGCGCGATGGCTCCCACATCTCTGCGCAGACCCAGCCTCCAGGGCGGTCCCGCCTCCTTTTGAATCCTTTGATTTTACTTGAAGTCTAACTTTTTCTAAGTAGTTTATCCAAATTTGTTGATGATCAGACCAACTCTCTGGGAAGATACTGAAATACACAAGACTAACAGCAGCTTTATTTTGACAGATCGTCTCATTTTCTGTGCCTCTTACTCCAAAGTCAGTTTCCCTCTCGTCTTCTAGCTCATTCTAGCTCATTTCATGGTGTCCTAGAGGCTTTCAGCGGCAGCCTCTGGCTCCTGCCCCTGTGACTCAAGTCTTCCTCTCACCATGTCTCTTGGTCCAGCCACCATCTCCAGATTTAGACTTCTGGCCTCCCCGCTCCCGGGACAGCGATTCCAATGAACGAGGGAGTCCACAGCCCTGGCTTGGGACTCCGTTTCTGTCACTTAGTAGAACCTGGGGGCAAGTTCCTTAACTACTCTAACCTGCTTCCTTATCTATAAAAAGGGTGCCCACCTGCTTTGTTGTTTTGAGGAGTAAGCTGAAAGCACTTACATCTAAGGGAGGGTTAGTATCAGCTTTCAAATTACTGAAAGTTCATCCTTTTCATGGTCGACTTGCTTTGGAACCTACATATTGGGGAAAAGCTGTGTTGAAACTAACATGTCCCGCTGCTCTGGCGTCTGTTCTCCTGGGTTAACAGCTCAGTGCCCAGCTATGTTCCTGGAGCTGCAGGTCCCTCTCTCCGTTCATCCTGTGGCCACTTGGGTCCCAGGCACAAAAGCAGCTTCTGGCTTGATCGCAGCACAGGAAAGGTCCAGAGCTGGACACAGCCACAAAAAAATCTACCCAGCTGCTGGCTGGCTCATGCAAACGTGAACTATTCTCCCATAAAGAGACACTCTTATCTTTAAAACAAACATTGAAACATAAAAAGGCAGATGAATCTAGAGACTGTTTTTCATTCCAGCCTCTTGTCTTTTAAACTCATGGGGTTTTGTAGCAGTTTGGATCCTGTGTTTCCTTGGAATTTGGAAAGAGGAGTGTAGACTTTGGTCCCATCTTAAATCTGGGTGTGAGCTATTTCTTTCCTGTCTCTGCTTCTACCTTTTATTTTTCCTTATTTTCTTTTATCTTAATCTCCTCCCCACAAGGATGCTCTCATTCTCTTATTATTATTATTTAAAGATTTATTTGTTCATACAGAACTGGGGTACAGGCCAGAGGTGCAGGGGCGGTGAGAGGCTTCACCCGAGACAGAGTGGGGAGCAGAACAGGCAGATGGATGAAGGAGCAGCGGGCGGGTCAGGAGAGGTCTGCCACTCCACATGGTCACCTCCGGGGCAGGCAGGGATCGAGCTCATGCTGAAGTGGTGCTTAGTGCTGTGCTTTAACCTGCTGCACCACCAGGGAGGGCCCCCACTCTCTTATTATTTTTTAAAATAAAATTGAGTTGTCACATTGTACTAATTTCAGGTCTAGGGCATGATTCACCATTTGTTTATATCTTAAAATGATCACCAAAAGAAAGGCTCGCCACATCAATCCCTCTACAAGATTATCTGTCTGTCTGTCTACCTTGTGATGAGAACTTGTAAGATGGACCCTAACTCTTTTCTTAAAGCTGTTCTGACCTCTGTGGTACAACCTACTTGCTGTTCATCCTCTCTGGCATGAAGTAGTGTGAGTCATGGGGGAAGGTTTGGGAGATCACTAGAGAATGTCAACTGGACAGATTCAGAGGCATCTAATTTAATGACTCAAAATGTGTTCCTAAGAGCCCTAGGAGTTTCCACAGGTCTATAGGCATGTTACTGGGGGAAGGCATGGGACGATGCTCAGCTGCAGGCCTCGGACTGGTCAATCACAGCACCTTGCTTCAGCTATTTCACATAAGACTATTCCGCTTACACAACAAAAGCTTAGTCATCTTCTTCCGGAAAACCACAAATCTAGCTCCGTTGCTCGCTAAGGAAACTGAGGCTGAATCAGGAAATGTTTACAAACTCTCCCCGGCTAGATGTATTGGGGAAGCAACCAGAGGGTTCTTTACGGCAACCCTGCCATAAAAGAGAGGCCTTGATTTCCCTGCTTCTAAGAATGAGGGAGGGAGAGGGTGTGAATCCCTTCCAGCCAGCCACACCTCTGGAGCCAGCAAGCTGCTTTCCATTCTGACGGCTCCATTTCTGCTTTGTTACAAAGCAGAACAAGGCCAGGAGAAAATTGGGAAGTGGGAGGGTAGTTGTTTATTCCTCTCCTCAGAACATCCCGTCCCTCTTTTGTTATATTCTGCAATGTCCACAATCCCAGACCCAGATGTCCATCTGATAAACTCTGTATAATTGTATAATGAAAGTAGACACCACTGATCTTTAAGTTCTGGGAATCACATCCTGGGGCGTGACCACAATGTGGTTATCAACTGTGCAAAGCTCAGCATTGCACCCCAAGAAGGATTCCCCAAAGTTCTGTTCTCTACGAAACTTGAAAATTGCTGCTTCCTCATTTCACACCCCGATGCACTTGCCCACTGGTTCCTGAGCCTAGTGAGTACTGAGATTTTTAAAATATACTTAAAGTGACGTTGGGGGCTGACATGGAATTGCCAACATTTTCTTTCCTAATACCTATTCACATAAAAGTTACTCGCTGTCATAAAAGTTATTTGAGCACCAAAAATGTAGGAAAAACGACTTGAGAAAGAAAGTTCTTCCTGAGTGAGGACACGTGTCTGGTGGTTCCTCTGTCCCTCAGATGTGGGGCAATAATGACTCTGTCCCTCAGATGTGGGGCAATAATGACCTCCGGCTGGCCCAGCCCCAGTGGCGTTCTAGGCCACGCTCCTTGGTTTCTGTACTTCCTCAGTGTTGGGCAGAAGACACTCATGGCACCATCAGAAATACCTACTGATTACCTGGCACTTTAGTGTTAGGCCCAGGGAGGAAACTAGGATGGCAGATGTTTCTGTCCAGGCTTGCTTCCACTGACATTTCTGAGCCAGGAACAGGCCATGACAAATTCATACCCACTCACCACATTCAACAACAAAAAGGCATTTTCCATTCATTTGATCAACTAAGCGCTATGGTCTGAGCATTTTCCAACCTGATGGAGCCAGAACAAGGTTAGCAAATGACCAAGGCACAGGTGGGAACCCCACTACTGAGCAGCTGATGGGTGGACATATTACAAACCGTATCAGGGAGGCTGAAAAATGTGATCTACCATCAAACCCATTCTCATGTTAAAAGGTCTAGGTAACATATTTCAACAAGTTAGAAGACAGTAAAATACACCAACAACTTTGGTTTTTTCTTTGGCAATATATGAACAAATCAGTCTTATCAAGAAAGCTAAAAGCTGTCTGTCAAGAGGGCTGGAAGCGGCTGACCAAGGTCAGACATCTGAAGAGCAGGTCCTTGTGGGCCAGATGCACAGCCTCTCAAGGCACAGCCACTGGGTACAGCCATTAACCCCTCAGGGCTCCTGATTCTCTAGTTTCTGCTTGAGAGATGGAGCTGCAAGATCATCATGCATTGCTGCCATTTTTTTTTTTTAAGATTTATTTATTTATGCAAACAAGCACTGTGGTGTAGGTCAGAGGTAGGGGGTGGTGGGCAAGAGGATTTACCAGAGATAGAGTGGGGAGCAGAACAGGCCGATCTAGTGAAATCCTGTGCTGAGGGGTGCAGGGGCGGGTCAGGAGAGGTCTGCTGCCCCATGTGGGTCAGCTCCTTGGCCGGGGGTTGAGCTTGTGCTGCAGTGGCTGCAGGCAGCCTCCTAGTGCTGCACTTTAACCTGTTGTGCCACCAGGGAGGGCCCAATGTGCGTCTTCTAACCCATCATTCTGCAAAGAGTTTTTAGACAAAATGGGATGAGGGAAGTTTCTGTTGATGCGTTACACACAAAGGCTTTGGATCTTTGTGGTCTTGACCATGGCCCCTGGGGCCCTCATCTCTGTCTTTCCCTCTCCATCCTTTGATGCATCCGAGCAGGGCCCCCTGCATGCTGAAGAACACAGCCCACCCCACCCCTACAGTCTTTTGTCAATGAGCCATGAACAAACCATACACAGAGAGAAGCTTCTTTTTTTCTTCAATTTAATTGAAGTTACTTAGAAAAATAATCAGGTCTGAATGGCTTTTCCCGGAGGAAGGTTCATGAACATTTCACGCTTTTGTTGGCAATGTGGAATCCAGCTTGCTTTACCAGTAAAATACAGGGAGTTTTCCTACAATAAGCCCTCTACTGCACACAAATATGTAAAAAAGAAAGAAAATCACACTCCACAAAGATGTTAACTTGTATGTCTGTGCCATGTTGCGCATGCTCATAAGAACAGTACCGGCAGCCCCTTCTGTACCTGACAGAGTAGCAGACTGAAATCCGCCTGTTAACAGCTAAAGCCAAGCTGGTTGCATAGGTCCAGCTGCCTTTCAGAGGGTCCAGTTGGTTGTAGGGGAGTAATGAGGTCAGACCTGCTGACATAGGGTGGACCAGGACAGGGTTCATGTGTGTGTGTGTGTGCGCGCGCGCGCACACACCAGGCGTGGGAGATGAGCTCTGAGGCTGCCTGCCAGCCTTCTGCCAGGTTGGGGGAGGGATTTTGCCAGCATTTCCTTGGTACTGGCCCAGACCCCACCTGATAAAGGGGTGCCAGACTCCCTTTGTTATGGGAACCTTCTCCTACCTTCCTTGCTTGTCAACAGCACAACTGGTCAGGTTTCCTCTTCCCACCACTCTCCTGTGGCCTCCAGATCCTGAACGAGCAGGACAGTGAGGCTCACCTGTTGGGCAGGTAGGAAGGTCCCCACTGAGACACTACAAGTCAGCAGATTGCCCTTCCAGACCAGCTGGGGAGGGGGCTGCTAAGGGGGGCCCAGGCAAGCTGCAGGAATCTGCACCCTATGGCTGATCGTTTTCCAACCACAGGGTCTGAGAAGCAGGAATGTCCTTGTGAAAACTACCCTAACTGTACCTGGTTTAAAAACAGCACCTTTGAAAAGTGGCTGGGAGAAGGGGTACCTGCCTGTACTTTTCTCTGGTTACACTTGCAACAAAAAGCTCTTTCACTTTTCTTAAAAAGCAGAACAAAACAAAAAAGACCCCACAAGGAACTTTTTTTCCAGGTACATTTCCACCCATGGATTTTTTTTTTTTTAACCAAGGACACTGAATACTTGTCTGCAAAAACAGTTGAATCCGTTTTTTTTTCCTAAAGTTTTTATGCCATTAAAAATAAAATATGAACACAAAAAAAAAGCATCTCTAGAAAGTGTCCCTCATGGCAGCGTCAGACTGATGTGCGGTCCCCGAGGGCCAATCTATCTCATTTGAGAGACAGTGAGAGAAGACAGGAGTGAAGGCAATCTGCAGGCAGGGTTGGATGAGCTGATACCATCCATCAAAGGCAGGTGCAGAAATGCGAAGCTTGGGAGAGCTACGTGCATTTCCATCTAAAAACCAAAACACTCATAGTGAACAGTTCCAAAGAGGGACTTGTAAAGCGCTGCTAAGCGTTGCGCTCACGTAGCTCCAGTGAGCAACCTCTGTCTTTAGGAAAGTCAGGTCCCTCAGTGACCTGGGCTCCCTCCCCCACCCTCCCTTCTGTCCACGCCACCCAGGACGCTTTGCTTGGAAGAGTGGAACCCTTACCCGTGCGTGGTGGTGCCCAGGAATTGAACCATTGCACCGAAGTCCAAGTTGAACTCATTTGATAAAGTCCTTCTGTGACTACAAACCAGATGGAGACTGACACTGTGGTGCTGTTTCATTCATTTATTTAATTTTTTGTTGGTTTTTGGTTTTGGAGGGGTTTTGAGGAGGCAGTTTTTTATTCCATGATGACCTCAGCTGTGCTGAATCGACCGACCCCAAAGCACATCCTGTGGCTCTCTAGCTCTGTGAGCGGTTCTGCAAGAGTCTCCTGGCCATGTGTGTTGGGGACATGCTACCATCTAGATGATACTCTTGGGGGTTCACAAGGCACAGCACGTGGTCAAGGCTCTGAAAAGTCCTGCAGGCAGGAAGCTGACTGAAATTTGTGTCCCGAGGAGATCTAACCACAAAACTCTTACTTTGCATTACACCAACTTGGCATCCCCCAGAACCTGGGTTCTCCGGGACACAGATCAGAAAATGCTGGCTGACCTGTTGGGTCACCTCGATCTCTGAGGACAATGTCTCCTGCCCAGAAACAGGGTTCAGACTCCCAATTCCAGGCACAGCTGAGGCCTGTCATTCTACTTGGTAGAATGACACAGCATAAATCTCTGTCCATCAAGGGCATACCTGCTGTGCCTGTCACAAAGTGGAGAGAGCTTGGAAGAAAAGTATACAGCATTTTATAAATAGCTTTGGCCACTCTCTCCAGTGCACACCTCACTCACATTCAGTAAAATAATTTCCTCAGTGAGATGTGGCAGCTGTTGCTCACAGAGCTGGCTGTGAGCTTACAATACAATTTTAATAGTTTCTGTGAATAAATTACTCATTTTTTTGTTTGTTTAGGATAATCTTCACATCCCTTTGCTATATACTGCGTGAAAACAAAACAAAAAGCAAAACTTACACCCCATCCCACCCCGCCCCCTATTATTAGAACTATTATTATTATGGTTATTATATACAGTATCTGCTACCGAATCATTCACTAGCTGTGAGAGGAATGTGGCTCAAACTTCAACCAAGGTGTTGGAAATGAGAAGCATGGGCAGATGACATGCGTGAGGAACAGGAAGTGAATCTCCAGCCTTCTGAAGGAAAAGGGGCATGGGTTGAGACCACAGAAGGCTGTCCTTGCTGCTCACGCATGGAGGTTGTGAAGGGGTGCCAGTCTCCTAACCTTTGGAGGACTTGGGAGCAGGTATGCGTGTGCATTTGTGTATAAGCAGCCTGCTCTGATCTTCAGGGCGTAGACAGGGCAATCCACTGAAAGTCCCTGAATACAGAAGCCTGTCGTAGCTGTTTACTCTTTTACAGGGTTAGGAGTAGAAAAGAGCTCTTTACCTGGAGACCTGGGTGTGGGGCTAGAGATGACAGGAGGAGGCACTTGATGCAGCCTAAGTTCCCCTTCCCTCACCCAAGGCAGACATCACTAATCAATCACAGCACTCTTCCATAATGTCACTGGCAATTTGTTCTGGGGCTTAAAAGTTGGACCAGGCCCAGGATTGGAAACATTTTTATCGCTGCTCAGGTTAGGCAATGAGCTTGGACTACTCACCAAGTTAAGTGTTCTGCTCCAATCATGTGCTTTTCCAGTCTAGGCTATAGGCAAATATCTATTTGCAGGGGCCATGAACTAACTACTCATGAATAGTTCGAGCCTCGTGTGAAGTTCACAGATATCAGGGATTTGCTAACTGTGAAGCTGGGTAGTTCATGTCCATGTAAAGCTTCTTGAGGGCTGAAACTATTGGTTTTGTTCGCTGTTCTACCTGCAGGGCCTAGAGTCAGGCCTTGCACAGAGTAGCTGCTCAATAAATACTTGTAGCCGGAAAGCCACAGCCACTTCACTTTCATCACGACTGGCACTGCCAGTTTAAAATGACTGCAAAAAAGCCTATTCTATGAGACTGCTAATTCTGGTGAAAAAACAAAAAACAAACAAAAAAAAAAAGCTACCATCAGCTCTCTCCTTGGGTTAAAAAAAAAATCACATTTGACATTAAGGGAAATCAGTCTGAATTTAGTCCCTTGCAAAGGTGCCTCTTTCTATTTATTTCTAGCACAACTGCAAGAATGGTGGCATCAGGGAGGAGAATGTTCACACCCCAGATGAGCTTCAGCAAGCATAGAAGGAAACAGCTTTCTTCTGCAAAGACCCTAGAATCTTGCAGCCACCCAAAGAAGTCTATACAGACCATGTTTAAATAACTATAAATAATATTAATTAGCATTTATGGAATGCACAGTCCATAGAATTCACCAGCACACAAGGAAACCGCTGAGACAGTGTTGCAGTACTCACGTCTAAAATACAAGGACGCCCAACCTGCTCCCCTCGCGAAGACAGCTATCCTTCCCTGCTAGGATTTTAAATAATTCTCGCTATGCTGCTCGCAGCATCATCCCCCAAAGAAATATTAATTTACAAAATAACCCAATATCCATATAATTCTTTTGACAAATAAAAATCTTAAATTAAAAAGCACGATTCTGTCCCGCCCCCCCACCCCCTTATTCCAATTTCAGGTAGCTTGGCACTGAGTAATTGAACATTAAAAAATCGAGTTTGTAGACTTCGTACAGCTGCGTTTGGTGCTCTGAGCTGATGTTCTGGAAGAATTCTGTGGTCATTTCATCAGTAGTTCTCGTAGACTTGGCATAGGTGGGGAACTTCAGGTAGCTGCCCACGCCTGCCAGCTGCAGGACGTAATTAGAATCCTCCTCCAGCGTCTCGTACTTGCCCACCAGGTCGTAGTGGATGTGGCAAGGGTGGCACAGGGAGTAGACAGTCTGCCAGTGCTCGTTGAAGGGCTCCTCGCGCTGGGTGTGTGGGTCGATGAGATAGGCCACGAACTCCTCGAACTTGACGTCGTCACCTCTGCGCAGCGCCTCCTGCGTGGCGTTTTTGCGCTGGCGCTTGATGATCTTGGTGCCGTAGCGTTTGTGGAAGGAGGTGTTGTACTTCTGCGTGAACTTGTTGCGGTAGGCCGACACCAGCCTCTCGAAGGGCTCGCGGACGAACAGGAACTTCATGTAGCTTTTCAAGCGGTGGTTGATTTCGGGGATGCTGTACTGGTTCAGGGTCTTGAGGTTGGCCGACACGTGGGCCTCGTTGGCCGGGATCTCCATGGGGTCGCTGTACTTGCCCCGGCCGGTCAGCACCATCATGAGCCGCTTCCAGTTGGTGCACGCCACCTTGGGCACGTAGCAATAGATGAGCGCGTGGTCCTCGTCCACCACCAGGTGCTTCAGGTCGTTGGGGGTCAGCACCCGGCGCTTGCGGCTCAGGGCGCTGCTGGCGCGGCACGTGTCTGTGACCTGGTCCCGCCGCATCTGGTGCAGCACGGCCGTGTTGGAGAGGTCCAGCTGCAGGGGGCACAAGCGGAATAGGGTTAGCGCTTGCAGGCTAACTGCAGGCTAGCTGCCTGGGCCACCGCCAGCTGGCCCGGAGACGTCCATTTCTAAGGCCCCCTGTGCTGGCCCACCCACCGCTCTTGTTCTTCCTTCACCAGCCTTCGTGGTTGGCCAGGAATAGCCATCAACTCTCGAACTTATTACCCATCACCCTCGAGCCACCTGGCATTTCAGCCGAGATCCACACTAACTGTCCTCTACCTGCCCAGCCACCTGGGATTGTTAGTTGGTTGATTTCCCAGGACCAAGTCCTGCCACTGTGCCAGTTAGCAGGCTGCTGGGCACTAGAGAGAGCAACACCAGTCTACCGCCCTGGCGGCGCTTACAGAGAGATGGCAACGGGACTGGGGCCCCCCAGAGGCAGGAACTAGCCTGAGCTCATGTGGGTTTCCACCTCGGGTCTGCCTGCTGCCCGCTTTTCACTCCACCAGGTTCCATCTTTTTGACTGAAGTGGGAAGACGGCATGGAGGTGGCACACTGGGTCAATTTTAAAGCCGGGGGACCCCAATTCTCATCGACTGTTGCGTTTTATTTCCTTTGGAACTGCCTGAGTGTCCTCTGGAAACTGCTCTGCAGTCCATGACGTGGAGCACACTGGTAGAAGATATAAATGTGCATGTGAGCGGAAGGCTGACGGAGAGGAGAGGGCCAGGAGACCGAGGACGAGGCCTGAATGCCGGGTCTGCTCTTGGGTCCACCCTCACCTCGCAGAGCCTCAGCACTTCCTTGCAAAGTGGGAGCAGTCTCCCTACCGCGCTACCCAGCAGGGTGCTGGCAAAATGAAGCCGGGCTTAATATTTAGACAATAAGCTCAAATCTGGGTCAGAATTTGTAAACTACAGGAGGTGGTTAATATGCATGCTTTTATGAAAGAAAATGGGACTCCCCCCCAAAGGAGAGCAGGAATCTTAAAGGCAAATCTCAGCAGCAATATAATTTTGTTGTAGACCAACCCTAGGTCATGAAACTCAATCAGTGTTTACTGAATAGGAAAACGTTTGACTTTGGCGTCTTAGCTGTATTCACCACCTCACAAGCAGCATTAGTGCTGCTTAAAAACCAAACCCAAACCAGACTGCCCTAAAGGAAACAGGGACTCGGAGGGGAAGGGGCCATCAGTTGTGCCCACTTCAATGGCTATGAATGGTTTTGAAGGTAATAAATGATGCAATGAGCAGAGAAACACGGGGATCCCTCCTTTTTCCCTCTGGCTCTTTTGAGACAATTTGCTGCTCCCACAACAACCCCCCCCCCCCTTGAGTCTCCAGGGAGGCAGCGTGTCAGTTAATACTGCTTTCAGGACCAAGACTGCAAAGCCATGAAAAACGGAAATGATATCCCGGGCTCCTTTTCCGTCCAATTGCAGAGACAGAAAACAACTCAGGGGGCTTTGGAAGGTGACATCTAAGGTCCCTTCCACGGCATTTTAGGAGGCAAATGGGGGTGTAGCTGCCACAGTGGGCCACGTGCCATTTCCCTCTGAAGACCTGTGAGCCCGTAAGTGCAGATGCAGGTTCTCAAACTGACACACCCAGGCCCCTTCTCAGCGGGGGATATTTCACTGAGGCTCGAGCCATTTTTTTTTTCTTTTTAAAGTTATTTATGCATATAAGAACTGGGGTACAGGCCAGAGGGGCGGGGGGGGGGGGTGAGGAGATTCACCAGAGACAGAGTGGGGAGCAACACAGGCAGATGGACTGAAGTACACTGCTGAGGGGAGCAGACAGCAGGACAGGAGAGGTCTGCTGGGCCATGTGGGTCAGCTCCCTGGCTGGGGATCGAACTTGTGCTATTTTTAACTGTTTTAATGCATGTTTGACTTGAACTTTTTATTTTAAAATCACTTCAGCCTAGTGTTGACTTACTAAAATGTTCCTAAGATGGCACACATTTAAAGGTCTACAGCTCAGAGACCACAGAGTATGTTAACCTGGGGATGACATTGTTTCCCTGGATACCAAGCCCTGCCAGGCTGTGCCATGCGGCCTCTGGCAGGCTGGCCCTCTCTGCTGCAGGAGCTGTCTGCTTCCCACTGCTTCCTCCTTTTCCCTTACTGCAAAACCAGCACCCCAACCATCCTGTGGCTTTAACTCAGTACAAAGTCATCCCTTCCTCATTTTCTGCCTCCCCTGTTTCTTATTTAGCCCACGGCAATAAAAATGGGGCTACATGGTGCCATTGAGACCCTCAGTAAACACAGAAGACACTTCACAGGGCAGAAGTGCCTGAACTTTTCCAAAAGATTATAACCAAAATGAAAGTTCAAAATTAATACACGGCTTGCACAGAACTGCAGGCCCCGTGGGCGTCTGTGAACACCTGAGCCTTGCTTTAGGAAACCTGGATGAAGGTTTTGGACTTGCTAAAACACACCTTGCTGGCTTGAAACTCAAGGGGGCTTGAGCTTCCAGGGCAGGGCCTGAGAGCGTGCATTTCCAGTGAGCGCGCAGATGTGTGACTTGGTAGGTTTCAACAGCAAAACACCAGGCGGGTGGCTGAGGCGGAAATGTCTTTTCTCCAGGCCCAGCCCTGCAGGCAGGGTGGTCCCAGGGGGCTCACTTGTTTGCCCCTGGAGTCTCCACCTCTCTGTAAGGTCGCTGGTCATACGGGCTAGGACCAACCTAGCGTGATCGCACTACTGTGATCACCTTTTTAAGGCCCTACCTCCAAACACCATCACACACCAGGGCCGGGGTTGGGATTTCGGTGTATGGGCTGGGGGCAGCATGACTCAGCTATTAACACTGTACGATGTGGACGCTGCTGGCGTGGGGACCACCTTTGTGGACCCCAACATTGCATGGTGAGGGAGTGAGTAGGATGGTTCTGTACCTCTTTTGCCAATTCCTAGCGCTCTTTCCTCATGGAACACAAGCCCGATTTATCTTCTGCCGCCAGGAAGTCTTAGATTTCTCCTCCACCCTTGCCCCCCCATCTCCCTTTCATCTCCCCAAAGTATAAATTAGGTCCGGGGAGAGCTGGTTCTAGGAATGATGGGTGTGGCTAGGGGCTTGGACTGTGGCCTACGTTCTCATGTAGATGTCGATTTTTAATTTGGGCATTTAAAAAAGGCAACCATAATTAGTTTAAATCCCAAATTTAGGTACGGTATGAGTCTTTAAAACTCTATTATGTTTCATCTTAAAAGGAAGAAAAAAGCTGGCCTCCCTGCAAATCAAAGCATCTTCTGTGGTGGTTATGGTTTCCCTCGGACAGCGCACCCAGCTGCCAATCTCTGCCCCATTGTGGGCTGGGGGGTGGGCTGGGGGGTGGGGTGGGAACAGAATCTGCCATTAACGACATGGACCCAACTTCCATTTCTTTCTCCCCTTAAAAGTCCCAGGCAACCCCCTTCCCTAGCACCTCAGCTGTATGCCACCGACCTGGTAATCTTGGACTTGGGGGATCAAGAAGAGAACCCAGTGACCCTCCTTGCTGTGATTTTATCTTACACTTCCTTCTAGTACTGAAATTCCTAGACTCAGGGAAAGGGCCAGTTAGGAAGAATTGGCGCCATCATCCCCACAGCCAGGAGGCGCACTCTCGCCAGCTGCTGGCCATCGCACAGCACCTGTACCAGCCCCTGGCGCAGACAGGGCCCCTCTGTGTTCCCAGGTCCCGACAGGGAAACCTAGGGCAGGGAGGAGGGAAGTCATCTGTTCAAGATCCTGCAGCTAGGGGCTGGGGTTTGACCCCCTGCGAATCACTGTCTTCAGGGCTGCGAGTGCCACCCCGCTCACCGCCCCCCAGAGCTCTGGGGTCCTTGGGGGAGACCTTTGGCTTCAAGGCTCCAATGCCAGCAACTAAAACCCAGGCTGGACTCCGCAGGGACCTGAGTGTGATCCTGGGGAAGTTTCAGCTCCCGGGTCTTCAGATTCAAAATAAGGGGCTTCCCCTCAGCAGGTGCAGGGGTCCAAGGTGCAGAAAGCCGGGCCTCAGACCCCAGGGTGGTGCATCTCTGGGGGTTACGGAATATGTCAAAGCTTCTGTGCTTGGAAAAGTAGAGAAACATAGCAGCCTTTAAAGAAATACCCTGTCTGAATTTGCTGCAATCCTGAAGATGTGAGGAGAGCAACAAGCCCAGGCTAAGTGACATTAGCATTGCCAGGGAAATTGCTTTCTTCGGATTTGAACTTGTCACTAGGGAAACACTTGCTTGAGGCCAGACTGATTGCAGTTCCATATCTGTCTGAAACTCGGTGGAAGCTGCACTTGGAGGCCTGGAGGGTGGGTGGAAGCACTGGGTGGCCCAGGCCTGGGCCCGGACTCTGGAGCAGCTCCTGCAGCCTGACCACAGAGAGCGAATCTGAACTTCATTTTAACCTGGAGCTTCGAGGGCAAACACAGGTGAGCAGTAGCTTGTCAGGGGCCCTCTTTCCATACAGGGCTTCAAACTGGTGGCCTGAGGCTGAATCACAAATTCAAATGCCCCCGTGTCAGCAAGGGGGCCCCTGAAGGTGGGCGAGGCTGGGTCTGGCTGGTGTCGCCATGCAGGAAAGGGAGCCCGGTCTTCGAAGGCAGTGCAGCTTTTTCAGGGAGCAACCCACATTTTACGTGTCATCTCCGCTTTCTTCAAGGTTAGCTAGAAACATGTTTGCACCGGTGTAGGCCAACCCGTCACTCACTGGCGGGTTAGCTTGTGGGCTACCAGCGGGCACCTTCTCCCTGACTAGTAAGGAGGTCCCCTTTTGGAGAGGGTGTTCTGGGCCCCCATGTCTTCCATCCCAGGTCTTCCCCTGCTCGGTTAATGGCACCAGTGGGCAACTGTGGGGGTGGAACAGGCCAGACCCCGGGCGTGCAGACAGCACTCCCAGGAACACTCGCAGAGTGTGTGTGTGTGGGGGGAGTTACGAGAACCCACTGGGCCCTCCCCAGGCCCGCTGCCCTCTGCTCCGGGTGCTCAGCACCTTCTCACACTCATCCCAACGATGCCTCTCCCTTCTGGACGGCGGCTCAGAGAGGACAGGTGGTTCCCACTGTTCTGTTCTCTCTACCCCGGTGCCTGGACACAAACGCTCTGAATGGTGAACCAGCTGCCGCGGGTCTCAGCCAGCCTTTGCTGCACTGTCAGCTCCTCGGGTGAGGCCAGAGGGCAGGAGGGACTCACAGAGCGGGTGCTGTCACCAGGGCGGCCCTGGGAGGGCCGGGCCGGGGTGCCCGCTGCCAGGGGGGCCTTTCAGCTTGGCCAGGTGCAGCTGGAAGGCCTCTTTTCCCTCTCCGATCAGCTGTCTGGGCTTCCGGAGGCCTGGGCAGGGTGCAGGAATAGGCCTGGGGCGGCTGCCAACGGGCCCGGGCTCCCGATGAATGGTGGCCCAGAACAGGGACAATGGCAGGGAAGGGACCAGGCTGGATCTCCGGGGAATCAGAAGTCAGGGCGGATAGCAGCTGCCCTGCCTACGATGCGGGGTGCTTGACATCCCTGCTGGCGAGCGGGAGCAGCGAGGGTGGGTGTCCCCACTGTGCAGCCTAGGCCCACGCATGTCTTCTGGTCGAGGCCTTTGGGGTCAGAACGTTTTTGACTCTTCCCCGCCTCCCTTCCTCCCACTTCTCCATTTCCTCTCCCCTCTCTCCTTCCTTGAGCCAATTTGCTTCTGGTTCTGGTTCTTCCCCTGCTTCTCTTTCTAGACGGAGCAGAACGTTGACCCCTTCCAGGCCTCTGCAAAATGAGGACAATACCCTGTCTGCTGTCAGGATGGCTTTGAGGAGTCCCAGAGCCCACAGGAAGGCATTGAGCCCTGAGGCGCACCCAACCTCATTCTGGGGGTGCAACCACCAGAGGGTGCTGAGCACAGCCAGCGCATACACATCCCCTTCCTCTGCTGACTGCACTGTTCATCATCGTGGAGGGTCACAGCCGGCGTTTAGCGAGACCCGGAGTCCTGCACACCCAGCTGCGGGAGTGACTCAGCGGATCTGGTCTCCTTGGGGACCTGCTGAGCTGCCCTGGGGTGGTCCCACCTCCCCCCACTTTGGTGAGTGCTGCTTGGGCCTGGCTTGCACCCAGGGAGCTCTGCAGCCTGCAACACATCTGTCATCTGTGCAAACGCCTCGCTCGCGGCGCTCCCATACCTCACTGTCGCAGGAGACAGAGGAAGCAATTGGGGGCAACTTGAGTTGGCAGCTGTTACGTAAATTGGAGGTCTAAAGAGCAATTTTCTAGCTATATAGAGATTAGCTATTAATATGTAGTAACAGACTGCACAGCAGCCTGGAGCCTCAGAGCCGGTGAACTGCGGGGGGTGACACACCCCTGAAGGCGGATTTCTTTCTGGAGCAAATCGGCGTTTCCTGTTCTATTGTTTCCAAGGTACATGTGAGCCACTCTTAGGCTTTCCTCTTGTAGCCTCTTGTGTGCTCCCCGGTGGGGGGAAGGCTGGAGCCGTGCTGCAGCAGGAACCCCAAGTCCCCGTCCTGCTCTGGCCAGGAGCAGCCTTGACTTCCTCCCCCACCACAATCGCCTACAAACCTGGCCCCAGAGCAGTCATCTCAGACACTGTCACCAGCTCCGTGTCTGGGCTGGTTCCATCCAGGTCACAGTTCTGTCATCACCGCAGGTGGGGTCTCTGGGCTGTTTGCACAGGTTCCAGGAATCAGAGCCAGGTTGCAGGACACCTACTCTAAGAGCCTGGAGCCTTCCTCCCCTCCAGTCATTTCCCCATCTGGGGACCCTGCTGAACAGCAGCCGCTGGCTCCAGGGTGGGGGGGTGTTCAGATGAGCTGCACCCGCCTGCCCAGGCACCTCCCACCTCTTAAAGGTGTGCTGAGGATGAGGCAGCCAAGGGGAAGATCACCCAGAAAGGGTGTTTCCTGGAGAGATCAGGACAGGCAGGCCCTCTGCCCCTGGAGGACGGAGGCTCCATAGCTGTCTCTGCCCTGCGAGTGCCCCAAGAGACAGGAACAGGCTGCTGAAGCTATACAACCAGTCCCCTGGGCCTCACAGAAAGGAAGCTTCGCAGACATAATTATACTGGTGGATCACAGAGGAGTGCTGGGATCTTTTTTTAGCCCCTAAGTGGCATCTCTTATTCAAGCAAGGAACAGAAGTTCAGAGCAGCAAATGGGGTCAGGGCCTGGGGCTTGGTTTCATGAATGAATCTACTTCCCGGGATGTAGGCCCAAGGCCCTTCAGCTCTCAGGCACAGCTCATCAGAGGCCCCCAGGGCTCACCTTTCACTTCTGCCAGGCTGCAGATTCTCCAGACAGGTGGGGTGCAGGATCCCTGCTGTGGGGCTGCACCCTCTTTTTTTTTTTTTTTTAAACCAAAAGACAAAGGCTAGACGCTCAGGAAGCTGTCTCCTGCAAGCCCCTGCAGAAGGCACTGGGTGGGAGGGTCAGAGCCAGGTCTGGAGAGCCTGGATCAGCTGCCATTCCTTCCCAGGTGACCAGAGAGAGGAAGGGCTAGAAGAGAGGCATCACAAGGCTGACTCACACAGGGAGTCGGGGGCAGAAGGGGAGAGCACAGCCACTGACCCAGCTATAGAAACCAAGATCCCGACGTGCCAAGGCCTGAGTTACAAAGCATAAGATCCAGCAGATCTAGCAGGTGGCGGAGTGGCATCTTTCACCGAAAGGTGAAAGATAAGGACCTCTGTGAGGTCTCCTGTCCCTCAGATTCTCTCCAAAGTCAACAAATGCAGGCTCCGCAGCAGTGAGCCCTCCCACAGAGAAGCTGCCTCTATGGGGCAATGGTCCCTTTTCACCTACTCCTGTCCCTCTGCAGGGCCGCAGCCTCCTGCCTGCCCATGACCTGTACCCGCCGGGATTCCCTCCACTGACCTCCCTCAGGGGAGGCCGCTCTCCTCGAGGCCACCTGCTTGCACCCACGCAGGCCTCTCTCAGCAAACCTGTTCCTTTGGGGCGCCCTTTCTGCCCGCGCAACCCCTTTCCCCTAGTAAACCTGCTCCCCTTTCCCCTAATAAACCTGCTCCCCTTTCCCCTAATAAACCTGCTCTTTGAACATAACTGACGTCTCTGGCTCGTGGAGAAACTTACCAGAACTCGCCGCATGTTGCTGAAAGGGGAGATCTGGGTGAACCCTCCCAGAGTGGACCCTGCACTCCGAACCCACTGACTCCCCAAAATGACATCAGCCGGACCAGAGAAAGCCACGCACTCACCTGCTGCCTCAAAAGGGAGAAACAGAAGCATTTGCTGAGGTGCGTTTCGTGAGCTGTGCTGTGGCCAGTGAGGGGACAGGAAGACCCCCAGGCTGGGGCGTCCCCCCAGCTCTTGCCTGGGACAGACAGGGCCGAAAGACAAACCAGTATATGGGGGTCCTCGCCTCCAGTTCTTGGGGAGCTCTTCATCCCTAAACGCAGACCTGGTGGCCAGAGCCAGCACAGCAGAGAGGCACTGGGTGGGGGTGGGGGTGGGGGCAAGAACAGAGAGGAGGAATCACAAGATGGACACGCACAGGGAGCTGGGCAGAGGGATTAGCATAACCATTGACACAGCCACAGAAATCAAGACCCTCAGGCACCAATGCCTGGAGTACAGAGCAGAAAATCCAAGCAGGTAGCAGGCTGCTTGTGGGTGGGGGCGGGGCAGGGCGTGTCTAGCCCCCAGACCCAAAGGTCTGACATGGAGATGGAGCCCACATGGGGTCTCCTGCTCCTTTCAGATTCTATCCAAAATCAACAAACCCAGGCTCACAGGGCATGCGCCCCTCCCAAGGAGAAGCTGCCTCTGTCAGGGCAGTCTCTGCACCAGCACCGGGCAGCCGCTCCTCTGCCCACCTGTGCCCACGCAGGTGCTTCTTCCCACTGTGCTCTCCTCTGCGGGCAGCAGCCTCCTGCCTGCCAGGACTTCTCTGAACTGACCTCCGTCAGGGGAGGCGGCTCTCCTCAGGCTACCTGCCTGCGACTTGCAGGCCTCTCTCAGCAAGCCCGTCCCTTCTGGGGCAGCTCTTCCTGCCCGCTGGTGTCTATGCAAGTGTCCTTTCCTGGCCCTATTTTTTTTTTAAAGATTTATTTATTTATTCCTACAGAACTGGGGTACAGGCCAGAGATGCGGAGGGTGAGAGGAGTCACCAGAGACAGAGCGGGGAGCAGAACAGGCAGATCGACGAAGTACACTGCTGAGGGGAGCAGCGGGCGGGTCAGGAGAGGTCTGCCGCGCCATGTGGTCACCTCCGGGGCAGGCGGGAATCGAACTCATGCGGAAGCAGCTTTAGATTCTCAGTGCTGTGCTTTAACCCGCTGCACCACCAGGGAGGGCCCCCTGTCCCTTTTTTAATAAACTCAGTCTTTAAATATAACTGCGTCTCTGTCTTATGGAGAATCTTGCTGTGCGCCACTGAAAGGGGAGCTCTGGGGAAACCTTTCCCAGAGTGGACCCCAGGACCCTGAACCCCAAAAAGACATCAGAGTCACCAGAGGACAACTCACACCCGCTCTTGCCGCCTGACTGTGTGGTCTGTGCCTAGGTGTCTCCAACACAGTCACGGTGAGGCCTGTAAGGTGAAGCCAGAAACTCAAGCAACTTTCCAAGCTTGTGGGTCTCTGTTCTGGGACCAGCAGAACCATCCCCGCATCACTGCCGGGGGCCTGGGACTCGCGGGCCGCTGAGCCAGCTTTCGGGCTAGAGGACCCTCCAAAGCAGGGGCACATGGGGTCCTCGGATCACCCTCCACTGTCCCTGGGCTGTTTGTGCCTGGAGTGAGGTCCCCTGTAAGGGACTGTGGTGCCCCCCTGTGCCACATGGGGCGATGCCCACCCAGTATGGGATGGAGGGGAGGGCACTGGTGCCCACAGTGCACCAGGCACTCCGCTGGGTCGTGGCAGCCACCACCTCGGGTAATCCGAGATGCACTACCCCCACTTTACAGATGGGTAAACCGAGGCTCAGAGAGCTTACACTCGCATCTCAAGAGCTGCACCTTGGGAGTGCTGGGCCCGGGTTGACCCTGGCAGTTCAGTTCCAGAGCACAAGTCTTTAGCCTGAAGTCAGTGAACCCTCTTGCCCCCCAAACTGCCCGGCAGATGATACATCTTTTCAACCTCAGTCATTTCCGCTGGGAATAGCCAGGCGCACACAGCCCCCTCCTCGACCCAGACCTCCCTCACCACGACAGGCACTGGATGATTGCTGGACCCAATGCTTGGGACGCAAACTCTGATTAACCCCCTTCCTACCCTGGTAGGGAGTCTTAGAAAAATTCATGTAGCAAGCTCTTAGGCAGCATATACCACAAACATCCCTCATAAAGGTGCTAAGGGAAACCCAGTGCTTCGTCTTTTTTTCTCAAAGTTGCTCAACTCTGTCAGCCACCGGGAGTGGCCTTTGCCTTCCAGTCCCTGAAGCCATATTTGGTTGTTACCAAACCCAGGGCCCTCCCTGGTGGCGCAGCGGGTTAAAGCGCAGCACCGTGAAGCCCCCTGCAGCCGCCTCAGAGCGAGTTCAGAGCGAGTTCGCTCCCTTAACAGGGAGCTGACCCACATGGCGGAGCAGACCTCTCCTGTCTCCTCTCAGCAGTGCATTCTAGTTGACCTGCCTGTTCTGCTCCCCACTCTGTCTCTGGTGAATCCTCCCAACCCCTGCACCTCTGACCTATACCCCAGCTCGTGTATGCATAAAGAAACAAATCTTTAAAAAGACCCCCACGAGAAAGCCTTGCTCCTGGGTTTCCCAAGGTGGCCATTTCCAGCACATCTGCTGCTCTGCTGGGGAAAGGGACGGGACCCGCAGGCCCTTCTCTTCCATGGGCACTGACCAGCTTCTGAGGCGCCTGCTCAGGACATGGCCAACCCCCGGCTGTCTCCACAGGCTGCCAAGAGGCCCCTGCTGTGGGGCCCAGCCCCTGCCACCCTGCTTCTCTGGGCTCTGCTACAGCTCAGCCAGGCTGGGTGCGCTTCCAAAAGGCCCAGGGCCCAGAGGGGTGGGCGTTTTCTCTGAATGTTGTAAGACTTTCTAAGCAGAAACATCTGGAAATACGGCACTAAGCTGGGTGCCTCGGGGGAAGCTGCCCTTCAGCCAAGCTGGGCATTTCCTGCAAGCCTGTGGGTCACTGGCTTCTTCCCAGCATCCTCCTCGGCAAAATGGTCAGTCTATGCCTCTCTCCCTTTCACTTCCTTTCCTCCCTGCTCTCCCCATCCTTCCTCCCCTCCTCTGAACATGGCCACTCATTGACCTCAGGAGGTTTGAAACTCCGATCCCTTCTGCATGGAATGTTCTGACCCAGGCCTTTCAGCGACACTGGGATGGCCATTTTGTAGGGAGGAGGAGGGGAAAGTTGGGGTTCATGGAAGAGGCAGAAAGCAGAGTCTCACCTTCCATTGATCATCACCCCACAATATCCCATAGGAGTCTCAAAACCAGAACACCTGAAAGTGCGTTAGCACCTGCCCGTGTTCCCCCACTCTGGCAACAGCACCGCTGTCCAGGACAGCCAGACCCCGGATTCCTACTCCCCGATCCTGGGCACTTCCCGCCACTGGGCACAACCACATGCTGGGGGTGGCAGCCTGGACCCCCCCCCAGCCACAGTCCCCGCACTGAACCCACACAGGGTTCAGGCTCCTGAGTCTGGCACACAGGAGCTGGGAGCCGGCCATGTGCCAGCAGCCGGCCCACACCGTGCAACCCCCGTGGGCATGGGCTCCTCTGGTTTCTCCAGAAGCCCCTCCGCTTCCTGCTATCTGTGTGGGCTTCTAGAATGCCGCTATCCCAGGATGACGCCACCCCCAGGCCAGATCAGTCAGGGACCCTGCTTAGTTGGCTTCCCTCTCTTACAGCTCAGACCCACAGCGTCATCATTTATTAGCAGCACAACCAGAACAGCGTGATTCTGGGGGTGGGGTGGGGAGGGGAGAGGTCGATGAAGTTTTGCAGAGGGCTGTCATTTTTATGATGGAAATAGATTATCTGAGCATCTGTTATGCCTAAGACATAGCAGGAGCCCTTGGTGTATAAGATCACAGGCCTGTAAGGTAGTTTCTCCACCCCCCTCACACACGAGACCCTTACCCCGCTCCCTCCCTCTTCACCCCAGAGCCTCACTGCATGATGACTGCCTGCTCCTCTTTGCAAGTACTGGACTGTCAGAAAAGTCATGATGCATTTTTGCTTGAAAAAAACATAGAAAAAAATGTCATGGCTTTTTCGACAACCCAGTATTTTTTTAGGTGACCCTTCCCTCGGCTATGCAAGCCTCCTGTGTGTCTTTATCACTCTGGCTTCTCTTATGTCACTTAACTCCCTCCAACTCCTCCCATCCAGTTCCTTGTAAATGGCGCATTTGGTCCTTAGGTTTCAGCCTTCCGCAGCACGGAGAGCCCACGTCTTCTCCCTCTGGCTCTCTGTGGGCATGAGGCTGCGTCCTGGCCATTCTAAGGCTCTTCCCTATGGAAAGAACCACTTGCTAATGATGAGGAAGGAGCGCGGGGAGGCATCACCAGACTGAGTCACACAAGGGGACAGTGCAGCATGACACAGCCATGGAATTAAGGTCCTCGGGCACCAAAGCCAGGATGCCTGGTGCCCAGGTGAAGACAAGGACATGGAGATGAAGCTCACTAGGGAATCTCCAGTCCTCTCAGATTCTACTCAAAGCCAGCAAACCTAGGCTCACAGAGTGAGCCCCTCCCAGAGAGAAGCTGCCTCTGTCAGGGCAGTATCTGCACTCACCAGCGCCGGGCAGCCGCTCCTCTGCCCACCTGTGACTATGCAGGTGTTTCCACCTGCTCTCTCCCTCCGCAGGGCAGCAGCCTCCTGCCTGCCCCTGACCATGCAGGGACCTCTCTGCACTGACCTCCCTCAGGGGAGGCCGCTCTCCTAAGGCCGCCCGCCCGCAGCCACGCAGGCCTCTCTCCGCAAGCCTGTCCCTTCAGGACAGCTCTTCCTGCCCACATGCACCTATACAAGTGTCTTTCCTTCTCCTGTCTCTTTCTAATAAACGTCCTCTTTAAATATAACTGAGTCTCTGTCTCGTGAAGAATCTCGCCATGGGCCGCTGAAAGGGGAGCTCTGGTGAAACCTTTCCCAGAGTGAACCCCAGACCCTGAACTCAAAAGACATCACTAGCAAGTGCTCGTTCCAGCCTTGCCTGGTGCTTGCACAATGCACAGTCACTTCACTGTGGGGTGAACGGTAGAAGGAAACGAAGGCCTTCACCCTGCCGGGGACGAGTGGACTGCTGAAATCCACACCATCCTCCACCAGCATCCGTGTTCAGGGCAGGGTAGGAGAAGCAGTGCGTGGTGCTCAGACTCACATCCTCAATTCAACCCTGCCCCGGGATCGCAGCCTGACCTTGGACAAGTCGACCTCCCTGAGCCTGCTTCTGCGTCCGTAGATGGGCCTGGGGTTAGAAGGAACAAGGGCACGCAGCCCGTAACCCACCAGGCTGGGCTTGCTGGCCCTTCAGAAGGGACCTTGCTGCTGGTCAGAGAAACCAGTATTGGAACTTGAGAACAACCACTTTCTTGCTCAGGGGGTTGGGGCTGGATTTTCAAGGAGTTACAACATCCCTCAACCACTTTGAAATAGATTTTGAAACACATAACAGAAAGGCAGGCCCTCCCTGGTGGCGCAGCGGGTTAAAGCACAGCAGCACTGAGAAGCTAAAGCCACTTCTGCATGAGTTTGATCCCCACCTGCCCCGGAGGTGACCCACATAGCTCGGCAGACCTTTCCAGACCCGCCCGCTGCTCCCCTCAGCAGCGTACTTTGTCAGTCGGCCTGTTCTGCTCCCCACTCTGTCTCTGGTGAATCCTCTCACCGCCCCTGCACCTCTGTTCTGTACCCCAGCTCTGTATGCATAAATAAATCTTAAAAAAATAAACACACATAAAACAGGAAGGCAAGTCCACTTCTGTAGAGAAGTGCGAAGTCAGCCAGCAGCCCCCTAGGCCCCCCCAGACTGTCTCAACAGCTGCTAGCCCCCGCCACGTGCCCGCTGGTAGCAGCACCCCGAGGTGTCTCGGCAAGCATCACTGCTGGCAGGAGCCGGCCCTCCCAGCCCCCTGCTGTCTGGGGAGCTGCTGGTACGGAGCCTTCAGCTTCTCCAGAGACAGGCTGGCCCAGGCTGCAGAGAGGGAGCTGGGAGCAGGGAGCAGCCCCTCCTCACCCAGTGAGACTGCTGCCTCAGTCACCCCCACCCCCACTGGCATTTCAAAGAAACCCCTTCCTTACTCCAATCCCCAGCCCACCTCCTCCCAAGTCAAGTCTCCAATGCGGAGACTTCTTCAGAGCCTGGGAAGAGAAGAGCCAGGCCCCAGTGTGAACCCTGACTCCTGTACTTCGCTAGCTCTAGAGCTGTGGGCAAGCTACTTGACTTCCTGTGCCTTGACTTCCTCCGCCAGAGGGCGGGAAGAGCACGAGCGTGGACCTCACAGGATATGTCAGGCCCGAGAAGCAGCCCTGAAATGTAGCCTGTTGGGCTGTCACCAAGAAGCCCTGGCTCTGAGGCGGTCCTGCTTGGCACACTGCTTCAGGAGGGTGGAAGGGCACCCAGGAGCTTGCTGGGGGTGAAGGTCCCCCCACCATCAAGCAAGACCCTTTCTCGACATCCACAGGTCCAGTGTCACTTCCTCCCATAAAGTTCTTACAAATGTCCCCTTTCCTCTTTCTTCCTGAGGGATCCTGGCCCGATTTGGAGGTCCTTCTCCTGGAGACTGGACATCTCACATCAAGTGAAGAATGTGTCTTGCCGACGTCTCCCAGCTATAGGGCAGACGTCGGCTTGGAAGTGTGGGGCACACATAGCAAAGGAGGGGGGTTCCCAGTGGTGAGACCTTGGACAGGTCACTTATCTGGTCTGGGCCTCAGTTTCCTCTGTCTCCACCACACAAGAGCACAGTGAAGGTTAAAGGCGACGATAATGGTCAAGTTCAAAGCACAAGGTTGATGCCCTCTTTGTGGACTAAGTGTCTGGAAATGGGGGCTTAAAAAATACTTAATACTTAATTCCAGAAAGAAAGAAAGTTCTAACTCCTTATGGCACTGTAAAATCAATCACCATTTGCTTTGCCATCTGGTCTCACAAGTGATTAGCAAGCTAGGAAGGAGGATGCCAACGAGACCCTGGAGAAGGAGGGGAGCAGTGCGAGATGATGCCACCCGTCTGCATTCAGCAAATACCCCGGCCGCACGCGACGTGTGGAATCCGCCCGACGAGCTCAGGGGTTCACAGGCCTCGGTGTCTTGAGGGACATGGGGCCGGCTGACTGCGACGGGCTAAATACCAAGCGGTGCTTGACTGTGGGTACCAGGAACTCTAGCAGGTCCTCCATCCTGGATGGAGTCTTCCACCCCTGAGCCCCTGAAGGATGGGGTTGGGAAGGGGGAAGGAGTGAGGAGAGACCCCGAGGCAAGGGAGAAACTGGGTGTCAAACACGATAGGGGAGTTGTTAGAAAGGGAGTCCAATGACTTGGTTGCGCGGAAGTAAAGCTCCGTGAACATGCCAGCGTCTGGCTTTCCTGCCAGGACCCGGTTAAGGCCAGGGAAGTTCTTCGGGTCCCAGTGTTGCTGCTCTCTCCCTTGCCAGGGGCATGTGTGTGGGAAACGCCTTGCTGGCTGCTGGCATGTGTTACTGGCCCCAGCGGAGCTCAGCCCTGAGAGGCCTAACAGGGCGTGGCCATGACCCACACTGCTTGCCCCGGAGAAACAACATTAGAACAAGAGTCGGCTGCCGTCTGGGCTCTCGCCCCTGGAGGAACCGGCACAGGTGTGAGCAGGTCCTGGTTCCCCTGCCTTGGCCAAAGAGGCGGGCGGAAGCCACCTGTTATCACGGAAAACTCGCGCAAAGGCCCATCTGCCAACCGGGAGGCTGCAGAGGGCAAACCCCGTGGGCGTCACTCACAGCGTGTCCCGCATGCCTGCTCTGCGACCCCCCGGCCCCCCAGGACCATCTGGTGATCCAGCACACCCGGTTTCATTTCAAACATTGCATCACTTCATGCAGCGCGTCAGCCCGGGGAGGGGCAGGCAACCCCCGCTGAGGGACTGCCGGCGGCCCTTTGCGTCCCTCTTCCCCGAGAGGTGGAAACACTGCTACTCAGGAGGCCCGAGGCCCGCGTTTCGGGGCTCACAGGAGGGGCCCAGGGGCTCACGCTCATTGTTCGCTCATTACAAAACGCGGCCTCAGAGCTGCAGCCCGGAAGCCCACCACTGCCAGGGTGGGTATACCAGATGGCCGCCTTGGTTACTCAGCCCCCCAAATTAAAGCCAGCAGGCGCCTCCTTTTGGGTCCCTTTCCTTTGTACCTCGGCCTGGCTCGACTCTCTCTCCCCAGGCTCCAGCCCTGGAGACCACCCACTGCCTGGGCCGGGGTCATTAAATCTCGTGGGCGCACTCACCTGGGCTTCGGTGGGCTGTGGATGGCGCTTTGCTGGCGGGACTGGAAATATTTAAGCCCCGCTGGTTTCCCAAGTCTGGGTGAAGGGGTTGCGGCCCCACACGCCTCCAAAGCCGGAGGTAGCGGGGAGCGCAAACCTGCAGCCCTGTGGCTGCCGAGTGCGTTAGTGGCGACTGCGGCGTGGAAGGCGGAGAAACCGCCCAGGCGCACCTGAGAGCAGTTACGTGGGCGGGGCGGGCTGCGTGTGAAGGAGAGAAGATGCAGGACAGCTGCTGCTTGCTGACGGACTGATGGGGCGGGGGGCTGCAGGGGTGCTTCTGGGGGGCCCAGGGCCCACAGCTGGGACGCGGTGCCTGCCGGTCTGGGGGTCTCGGCAGCTGCAACCCAGGCGCCAGGTGGCCCCTTTCCAGCACTGCACAAGTGTCCAGAGCTCCAAGTTGGGCTTGGAAACAGCTGCTGGCGTCCCACAGCGGCCCCGAGGGCGAGCGGCCCCGCGGGCGCCTGTCCTTCTCTTTGCAAAGCCTAGCATACAGGGAGGACGAGTGGGGATGTCACACCCTGGAGGGGACGCTTCGCACACCCCTCCACGCAGCCCCCATTCTTGTTTCACGACCTCACCGAAGTGTATTCCACCCCCCATCACAGAGGCGGCCACTCGCTTTGTACCCAGGGCCCCACGCTGCCATCATGCAGGCTCCTAGGGAGCAGTCTCGCAGGTGTCCAGGCCCCAGACCCTAGCCCCTCCTCTCTAGCAAGCACAGGGGTACTCAGCACTTGGCTGTTGGGGGAACTGGTCGCTGCCATCAGTCACTAAGGTAATGGAACCCTTGCTATGGGCCAAGCCCTGCAACAAGGTGGTGGATTATCTCAGGGAAAATCCGAAGAACATTCTCCTTCCTTGGTATCAGAAGCCGGGCAGACAGTGAACAGAGAGGGTAAGTACCTGATCTCAGGCCACACCGGCAGGTGGCTGTGCTGCCTCTCACATGAACGAGTGAAGGGTCTACGGGGGAAGCAGAGGTACTTCAGCATCTCTGGAAGCAAACCTGTGAGTACTTTAGAAGCTGGGCCTGGGGCCGCCTTGTTTGTAGAGGGGACCTGGCACCAGCCAGCCCAGAGGATCAGGGATCAGGGCTCTAGCGTGCACAGGCCAAACAGAGCTATTTGGAGTCCCCAGGCAGGGGGCATGGAACAGAGTGTGCCAGGTC
This sequence comes from Condylura cristata, assembly GCF_000260355.1. Taxonomy (NCBI): domain Eukaryota; kingdom Metazoa; phylum Chordata; class Mammalia; order Eulipotyphla; family Talpidae; genus Condylura; species Condylura cristata. The sequence goes on from NW_004567105.1 coordinate 9,527,355, forward strand.
ACCCACCACAGTAGCCTGACAGCCTGGGAGGGAGGTCTTGAGAGGGGCAGGGTTGCCCTCTACCCAAGTCCCTGCTCCCAAGCCAGATGACCCCCTCCAAAAAGGGGCTCCACCGTGGCATCCCATCTGCTCTCTGAACTCACAGCCCACACACGATGTGACTGTTCCACACACCCTCCATGGGGCTGATACCCTGCTCTTCTCTTCAGTGAGGCTCAGGTTGCAGGAAGGTCATCGCTAGGCCTCACGCTGCTCTGGGGCCCTCACCGGCGCCTACAACCACCCTCCTTCCTCTGCTTGACCTGCTGCTGATGGCTGTAACTGCCCAGACCTCAACTGGAACAAACACCAGAATCTGGCGGTCTGGTGAAGGCAAAGGCATGCACGTGTAACTTGCCGAAATGCCGGCTCGGGGTCCTGCTCCCAGAGAGCCAATCTGTGCGTGGGCCCAGGAATCTGCATGCAGGTGACACACTTAGAAGAACGCTGTTTAAATCCTCAGCGCCTAACTGGCCTCCTTCCTCCTCATGTATGCAACATTCTGCCCAGCCAGGCCCTCCTACGTTTTCTGAGTTGAGGATCGCAACGGTGGCAGAAGGTGTGGACAGGAGGCAGGACATGGTTTCACAGAGAAGACTGAGGAGCCAAGGGCGGGGGCCCCACATGAGACAGAGGTTCAGCCTGCCCGGCTCCTGGTCAGTCCAGCTGTGCATCTGTTTCTCTGCCCACATATCTCAGCCTCTCTGTCTCTGTCTCGTTCTCGCCATACGTTTTCAAACAATTCTAGGAACTGGGGCTGGTAAAATTAGCATAAGCTAGAAAAGGTCCTAATTCAAGGCCTATGAAAAGAAGAAAATAAAAATCCCCCAAACTTGCATTAACCTCAGGGAATTACTAACATGGCAGCGCATTTCCTCAGTGTTGTTCTGGTATTTTAACTGCTACTCCATGCTCTGGAAGTCACATCCTCCACTTGACATGAGCACCCAGGGACAAGGATGCCTTTGCTCTCAAGGGCCATCGCCCCTGCCCCTTTCTGCCCACTGCCTGCCTCCATGGCCCTTCACCCACTTTGTCACCTCTGGCAATTTGAAGAGCAGAGGCCCCCTGGAGCGGAGGGCAGGGCCAGGAAGCAAGTGTTTCCGGCAAGGATGGAGGCTTGGGGTGCTGAAGGCATTGAGGACAGGGCTTTGGGGGTTTTAGGAGTCTGCACTGTTTCCTGGGATTGAAGAAAGGGAACATTAACACACAGTGGGTGGCCAGAACTTTCCATGGGGACACTGCAAAACTGCTGTGAGGAAGTCTTAAAGCACAGGTCAGGGAGGCTGAAAGCTTCACAACATGTCTGTGGCTGAGATTCCCACCCAGCTCCAGTTCTTAAGAGAAACTGCTCACAGCTGGTGTAAACTGACCTCAATCCTTTTTTTTTTTTTAATTGAGGAGTATGGAGTTGAAGACAGTTTGATTATTCCAGATGCTTGTGAATCGAGAACAAGGGACTGGGTGTGCTGGTGTATGCTGACAGCAGGCAGGCCTGACTTCCTCTTTTCTCTTCGTCTGAAATCCAGCCTGGTTCCTTGGGGGCTTTGATGTACATGTGTCCCAGCTTCGGGGAAGTTTTAAGGCCAAGTCTGAAGAGACTTGCAAATTAGTTCCTACAGAAGACTTGTGAATAGCAGCTGATTACAATCTCTAATTATTTCTAAAGAAACCACTTACCCAATTAGAGCTGCAGCCCACGAAAAGGGAAGTGAAGATTCTTTTGGAGGAGAGCAGGGAGAAATGACAACGATTATTATTGTTGTTGTTTTCTAAAATCACACCATGTTGAGCAGCCATCAGCTCCCTCAATACTGGATTTTACCCCAAAGCATTCCAGAAGGCTCAGCTGTCTTCCTGGACTTGCTGCTCCCTCCCTCGCTGGCCTGACCCTACACACCTGCTGGGTTTGCCTAAAAGGTCTCAGGGACCTTCTGGAGCAGGCCAGAGCCTCTGCACACTCTCACCGCCCTGCTCGTAACTCTGCGGCCACTTGCTGGTCCTCCCGCCTGTCCATAAGCTCTGTGCAGTCAAGGAGCTTGTCTGTTGTGTTCACTTCTATGTCCCCAGCACATAGAATCTGGCCTGGCAGGGCCCTCCCTGGTGGCGCAATGGGTTAAGGCGCAGCACCGCAAGCGAGCCACAGCCACTTCAGTGTGAGTTCGATTCCCAATCCCTCAGGTGACCCACACAGCACGGCGGACCTCTCCTGACCTGCCTGCTGCTCCCCTCAGCAGTGTACTTCATTGATTTGTCTGTTCTGCTCCCGATTCTGTCTCGGGTGAATCCCCTCACCCCCTACACCCCCTACACCTCAGGCCTGCACCCCAGTTCTGTATGCATAAATAAATAAAATCTTTAAAAAAAAAAAAAAAAGAATATGGCCTGCTTATAGCAGGTGCTCAATAAAAACCTGCAGCATAAAACTTAATGAACAAGATGGGAAAACAAAATATTTCCTCCTTGTGTTCTGAATGTAGGTTTCTGCCTTAACTCAATTACAAAAACACCTTGATTCACTTACTCATTTGCTCGCTCATTCATTCAACAAACACTTAGGAACACCTGTAGTGTGCTGGGTGGGAGATCATTTGATCTAATGGCGTTGTTTCTACTCCGGGGCCACCAAGACACGGTTCCAGGATTCCCCAGAGCCCTGCACTCCTAGGGACTGCCCCTCCCATCAAGCCTTTTGTTGGGATGCAATGCCCTGTGGGGCTTTGAGGATGAGTCATAACCCTACTGACCTGGGCATTGTTTCTGTTGCTTTCATGTCTGTTCCTGGCCAGGTGAGCACATGTACTGCACCCAAAGGCTTGAATGGGATGAGCTTGAAGCAAAATCTGACCTTCAAGGGTCTAGAATGGAGGTCTCTGACAGGTATGACTGTGCCCAGCTTTGTCAAATTTGAGAAAACTTGACCAATTAAAACTTTGAGAAGCTACAGTGACTGCCAAGAGATAGGCACATTCCTTCTAGAAGGTTCTAATAATGTAATTTGCTACTTTCATGACTACATTATCACTTGGAGGGATTCACCAAATAAATGTCCATTTCCTTCTAGATCCCTCATGACCAACCTGTTTATATTACACTGGTGACTTAAGGCAGCTTGGTGGAACAGCCAAAGTGGCTAAGTGAGAAAAATTGTCCTTACTTACAGAAACCATTTGACATGCCCCAGGTTTGTCCTTAATATCTTCCCGCTTTTACCCACCAACATTTATCTCCCTACATTCCACTTTTTTAGGGCTCTTCATTCTGCTCAACAGATAATGAGATGGTTCCGATAGATGAAATCTTGCTAATGGGTTCACCAGGCAGTATATTCTAGTAACATATACCACCATATCTATGCTCAGCTCGAATGAAAGTGCCTGGAATATTTTTTGAAAATTTATAATTTTTTTTTTAATTTTTTTTTAAAGATTTATTTATTTATTCATACAGAACTGGGGTGTACAGGCCAGAGGCTCAGGGGCAGTGAGAGGCTTCACCAGAGACAGAGTGGGAGACAGAACAGGCAGATCGACGAAGTACACTGCTGAGGGGAGCAGCGGGCGGGCCAGGAGAAGTCTGCCACACCATGTGGTCACCTCCGGGGCAGGCGGGAATCGAACTCATGCGGAAGTGGCTTTAGCTTCTCAGTGCTGTGCTTTAACCTGCTACGCCACCAGGGAGGGCCGAAAATTTATAATTTTAATGTCCCAGTCCTCAGCAGCGTTGGGTAGTCCTCAAATCCTCATTCGCCCTGTACCAGCCCATAGTACCAACCTACCAGACTGGCCTTCCCTAGAAAGTCCAGTTCTGGAGCACAGTGGCTGAGCTCCTCTGAGTAGGGGTGGCAGAGCGGTGCACACTGCTTTGCTTTTCTTCCCATCCAGGCCTGGTGGGCACCATCATTATGGGACGGTCCTGCTTGCTTTGCAGGGTCCGTTTTTAGTTTGAGTAGCAGATGCCAACCTCAGGCCTCTGGCTTGTACCACAACCTCGTAATTACAAGCCCCTTACATGCCCATTTGAGTCCAGCTGTTTGGTTTTCTCTTAGAACACACTGAGAGGTGGGTCCAGGGGTGACTTCAACTTTAGACCTGCACTGGGGTACAGACGCTATGTTCTTCACTAGTCAGCAGAGACCACCCAAAACCCAACTTCCAAATGGTCTTTCAGATAATGAATAGGACAAAAATTACCTTTGAACTTCAAAGCTGACCTAAAGCAAAGGACCAAACAGTCTCTGGCTACATATTTTGCATACTATTTTAGATGCGACACTAAGAACCATTTTTGAAATATGCAATTATTTCTGTCAGGGAGAAGGGGTTTTATGTTTTTTTGTCCTGTCCTCTGGTTCACAGAGGTCTTTATCACATGTACTTTTCTTGCCAACTCCTCTTAACCGGCCTTAGGGATGGTCAAAAAGGAACTGATAACTCAATGAGCAATGATGATTTAAGATGGCAGCAGCAATGCAGTAGAGAAGAGAACCTGTACCCCGTTTGCATTGGCCTTTGGGAACCATACAGAACACCGTCCCCCCACCCCGATCTGCTTGAGTGTGGTAAAGGGTAACGTGACCCTATTGACCACTTTTAAGTATGTGGTACACCTAAGTACATTCATACTGTTGTGTACCTATCATTACCTTCCATTTCCAGAACTTTCTATCATCTCAAATTGAGTCTGTCCTTGCTCCCCCTCCCCAGCCTCTGGCAACCACCATTCTACTCAATGAACTTGACTGTTCTAGGAACTTATGGTGGAATCCTACACTGTTCATCCTTCTGTGTTTGGCTTATTGCACTTGGCATTTAAGTATCTTTAAGGTTCATCCATGTAGCACAGGTCAGGACTGCCTTTCTTTTTAAGGCTGAACAGAGTGCATTTTACATAACTTTTATCGTTCTGGGAAGAGATGAAGAAAACACCCTGACCCTCTCACTGAACTTTTGGGTCAGGATGGAGTCCCGGGTCAGGATGGAGTCCCAGGTCGGGAGGTCACAGTAATCAGGGACCTGAGAATGAGGGTGACCGTGCAACCTCCTCCCTGGTCTCCAGTTTGATCCCAACCACAGGAAGGCAGTGGGACCAGGCTCATCCACCAAAGCCTGGCCGGTGACATGTTAGAAGCAAAATTCACCCTCATCACTGTTGACTGTCTTTGGAAGGAATGGTTTATCATAAATAGATGAGCTATGTTGTGCTTTACAAAGCCAATTTCCCTAACTGCAGTTGATTCCAATATAAATAACAGACTAACAACTGGGGTTAGGAGAATACTGAGCGTGGGCATCGCCCTCGACAGGAGCTTCCTAGCAGGCAAGGTATAAAGGGAAGAAGGATGGGCTCTGAGACCGCCCAGCTCTGAGGAAGCCGAAAACACACAGGAGTTAGAGTTAAGATGCAAAATGTGTCACCTGCAGATCGCATGACCTCAGTCAGTACTTAAATAACCTCTCAATCCCACAGTTTCCTTGTTTATTAAACATTCTAAATGATAGGTCAGAGAATCAGATGAGACATGGAGCAGAGAAATCGCAAAATATCTCACACAGATCTCCTTAACAGGTATTGATATTAATTCTTCGGGAGGAACAAACTTTTCCTTATGCCGGTTGTTTCCTCCCCAAGGTGGTTTGAAAACATCGAATCACTTGACTCCTTATACAAGGGTCGCTGAAAAACAGAAAACGCAGCACCAATGACTTCCATTTTGGTGTTAATTACTTATCTGCCACTGAGTTTTCTTTGTCTGAATTTAAATAGAGTTGAGCAACACCATCTAACTGGTTTCAGTTGCACAGAATTCCAAGATACGAGTACTTTGGTGTTCTTTTGTTTATGGGAGAGGACACTGAGACATGGCCCCGTCATGCTGTCTGTCCCCTGAACACAGCATGGATGACTAGCAGTGGCCCCCTGAGCCAGCAGTGGGCTAGTGACCCACATGGGAAAACTCTGGGCTGAAGGCATGGCTTTGAGGTGACAGCATGGGGTGAGAGAGAGAGTGTGTGTGTGTGTGTGTATGTGAGAGAGAGTGAGTGTGTGAGAGTGTGTGTGTGTGTGTGTGAGTGTGAGAGAGTGTGTGTATGTGTGAGAGTGTGTGTGTGAGAGAGAATGTGTGTGTGTGTGAGTGTGTATGTGTGTGAGTATGTGTGTGTAGGTGTGAGAGAGTGTATGTGTGAGTGTGTGTGTGTGTGAGTGAGAGAGAGTGAGAGAGAGAGAAGCAGAGACGCAGGAAGAAGCAACAACAGAATCTCAAGGCCTTAGCGAAAGCACAGATGAGTCACACTCCTGATCCTCGATGCCCAGAGGGTGGGGGTGAGGGCCAGGCACACAGCCAAATGCCTTCCTGCCCCAGGATTTGTCCTTCTCATACACTTTTGTTTCAGCAGAACCAGGTGGATTTCTGTCCTTTTCCTAAGGATATGACATAAATAGCTGGTAAAACCAAGGGCTGTGAGTGGGTGGGGAGACTCTGGGGGTCAGGAGTGAGGGTGCATGAGGCCACGTCTCCTCCTCCTATGGCCACTGCCCCTCTGCCCTGCTCCTTGACCCCAGAAGGCCCGGCCCGCCAACTGGAGCTCATGAAGGGACGCAGCAGAGATGCACCAGGCCTAGGAAAGCCCTGTCTGTTTAACATGCCCAGAGGCAGTGCTGGGACCAGCCACGCCAGGCCACGCTTCCTGTTTGTGTGAACTTGTTCTTCTTTTTTTCCAAATTAGATTTCTCCTCACTGATCCTCTCCAATTCTTTTTTTCTCTTTTAACTGAATAGCAAATCAAAAGGAAAGCTTGGGGTGATCTCCCCCTCCAAGGCCCAGCCTCTGTGGGTTTTATTCAGCCTTGGCCGCCTACTGAGGCATTGCACACCCTTTGACATTAGTTGCTGGGGCCATTCATCCTCAGGGGAAAATGGGTGTTAGATGGGGAGACGCTGGGGAGACTCCCCCAGCTGGAGGGGTGTTCAGAAGCCCAGACACTGGGCCTGCATCTTGCTGGCCTTGGAGGTAGGGGGGGCGCTGTGCAGGTAACCTGGCAAGGGGCCCACAGGACAAAGATCTGGAAAGGAGCCCCTTGGGGGTCAGAGGATCCAGAACCAAGACAAACAAACACACTTCTGAAAACAGGTCAGTGACAAACGCCAAGTTCCCAGAAACTGGGCGCAAGTCTTTGTCCTGCTTGACGTCATGGATTCTGGCCGGTCCTCACTGGGAGGCCCTGGCCCAGCTTGGCTCCCTGGGTTCCTTGCAGTACATCGGCCTGTCACGGACAATGTGGGCAGGATGAACTCTGACCCTGAGAGTAAAATCCTGGGCACATGGTGAGTCCTCAGGTGATGTGCTGTATGGAGCCCCCCCCCCCCCGTGTCTCAGGAGGTAGCTGTATTTGGGAGTCCCATGGCTCTGATATCACAGAACCGGACTGTCCACTACCCTGCTTTACAAAGACCAGCGTATAGCCCAGACACCAGCCTTAGGGGCCACGGCGAGCATGGAAGGCAGAGACGGGCTGGGGAGAAGGGGGCAGGTTCCCGGAGGAGGAAGGGACCCCCCAAACCACGTCCATGCTTTCTGCAGGAAACAGGAGCCAGGCAAGGAGCTGGGCCGGGGCCTGCATGTCACTCTTGGTCACCCCCTGGCACCGGCAGCCCCGGCTTCTCCCTAGCCAGCTGCCCCCTGGGCCCGCTCACCACTGCCTAACTCTGTTCTGAAGAACACATCAAATCAACAAGGTGTCCCAGCGAAAAGGGAGCGTTTATAACTTGAAAAGTGCTGATATACCAGCCAGTCACTTACTCTGTAATAGGTACTGGCCAGAGCAGCATTTCTTAGAGTTAAACAAGAACTATGAATAGTCCGTTATGCTGTGTCTGCAGTCAGGGACCTCGGATTAATGGCAGGAAGCCCATATTCCTGTTGGACAGCAGCCAAGACGGCCTGTGCGTGTGTGTGTGTGTGTGTGTGTTTCTGCGCGCCTGTGAGCGTGTGCGCGTGGAAGGCGAATGAATGAAAACTGGGGGGCGAGCGGACAGCAGGCCGTGGTTTGAGCGTACAACAGAAGTGGTGGCCGGTGTGTGACTAAAGCAGTGGGTCACTCTGGACCCCAGGCCATCAGCCAGAGACCCAAGAGATGGCACAGGACAGGATTTCACACCGTAAGCCAAGGAGGCATTGTTTACTCAACCCTTAACTGGGAAGGACATGCTGACATCATTGCAAAGAGATGTGGGGACCCTGGAGCTCAAACCAAAGCAGGCAAGTGTATTCAAGAGCCACAGGCCTTGAAGACAGAGCATCGGTGGGGTGCTCTGACGCTGGCCACCCTCCACCCCAGGACTGTGACAGCCAACTCAGAGTTCTGGGGGTGGCAGCCAGACCCTTGTCAAAAGCGAGCGGACAGGAGAGGCGGACAGGTCACAGCTCCCCTGTTCTGAGGGCCCTCACCCTCAAAGGAGAGAGGCATAGAGGTTCCCTGCACCTTGGAAAGTCCCAGGCCCTTCCTGACAGCCTGTTCGTCAAGCCTTCAGCATCTCTGCCACGTTCCTCCAGAGCCTCCTTGTCTTGCTTCATTTAGCCACCAGGAGTAATGAGGGCTGCGTCAACTCCACTCGCGTGCACAGGATTGAAATTTTTCACTAAGGAGCTGCTAGGAGACCGGCCATGCGTTCCTGCTTCCGCCTTCTCGTGGCCATCTTAGGATGGCCATGCAACGGAAGGCCTGAGTGGCAGGAGGCGACCTCCCCTGAACAGCAGCAGCTCACTTACCAGTAAGGAGGAGGGGTGTGCTGGTGGTTGCTGGGAGCCCGGGGTACTTAAAACAGCCAACACACCCCCTAAAAGGGTCTAAAAGGGTGTTGCGAAATACTCATCGTTTTTACATCAATTCTCTACTTGCAACACCTGGCGAGGCAGCCTGGTGCTGAGAAAGTGCCCAAGCCAGCACGAAGCACTGACACCGCCAGGTACCCAACAGCAAGCAGGTCATGCTGGCTGTCTGCGATGGGATTCTTGGCTCGGTTTCCTAATCTAAGCAATGAGCATGAAAAAAAAATCCTGCCCTCGCAGGGTATCCACTGATGGGCTGTGTGACCTTGGGTAAGTCACTAAACCTCTCTGTGTCAGTTTCCTCATCTGTCAAACAGGAGTGACAACTGAACCTACTTCAAGGGACTCTCCTGAGAATTCAGGGAGGGACCGGGCACCCCATGCCGGAGCCTGGAGGAGAACCTGCGTGTTGCAAGCGCTCACTAAAGACAGGCTGGGGGCGGGAGGAATGCTTCTGAATGTAACAAACGCTGGTGGGGCGGCTGAGGGGGCACTCAACAGCCATGTGTCCTGCTTCTGAGCCTGGCTTCTTATGCTTCATTGGAGCTTGTTTTACGCACACCTGCAAGGTTCTAACAACTTTACCCTCCAAAATGGTTTGGGGCAGTTAAAAAGCTTTTGCATTAACGTTCCATCTTCCTGAATAACTTGAAAGCCCCTGTGAGAGGCGGAATAAAGGTCCTCAGAGATGTCCACCTCCCAGTCCCAGCAACCTGTGAACATTTTTTGTGACACGCAAAGAAGTAAAGAAGACAACAGATGGAATCGCAAGTTGCTCATCATCTGACTTAAGACAAGTAGAGGCGCCTGGACACCCAGGTGCATCCAGTGAGATCGCAAGGGTCATGGGAAGCGGTAACAGAACGCGGGAGTGTCAGAGACAGCGGGTCCGTAGCTTTCTGCCCGTCGCGGGCTGGACAGATGGAAGGGGCCGTCAGCAAGGAATGTAGGCGGCTTCTGGAAGTCAGAACCCCCCATTTCACCCAGCGACATCAGCGTGGTCAGACTCCTCTAAAGGTGTAAGATGCAAATAAGTATGTGCTGTTTTAAGCCATGACGGCTGCGGTCATTGGTTACGGCAGCCACAGGAAATGGACAGTCCCAGACATTGCCTACTTCGCCTCAGGTAACTTCTGGACCTGTGCACCCCAAAGGGCTCTGTGGCACCCAGAGACCACCCCACCCCAGTATGCTTGCACCTCTAGTGTTTACATTTACTCTGTGGGGAAAATGGAGCTAATTAGGCTCTACTCGCCCTCCCCCCACCATCCTTGGCTGTGTCACCTGCAGCCCTGCATTCTTCCCAGCTTGTGGGCGAGAGGCTGGGTAGCGGCACCCACACCTGTGATCATGGACACCGAGGCTGGGAAGGCAGACGTAAAAGGGGCCCGCGTGCACAACACTCACCCTGGCAGCAAATGCTTGGAGAACTCACCCTCTGTCAGGGCCAGCTGCAGGTCCTGGGCACGAGTCACTGAGCAGGACGGACAGGCCCCACCCCGGGTCGCGCAGAGGACAAGGGTAGCAGCCAGTTATGAAGGCTGACAACAGAAACACCTGAGTGGGCCTGAAGGACATGGCAGTGAACGAGCCCTTTACCGAGCCCTGGGGTGCACTGGGGCGTGGGTTGTCACCCCCATTTTACAGGTGCAGACAATTGAGGCACAGAGCTTTAAAGCAACAGACCAGGCAGTGGTGCGTCACATCTGGGACTCTGGCGGTCTTACAGACACTGTCTTATGCTGCATCTAAATGGAAAAAAATATGGGGGTGGTCCCGGAGAAGATGTCGCTGTGGCCCCTGAGGCATCTCCACAGCGCCTGGCCGACTTTAAAGCTGGTGTCTGTGATGCTGGCTCTGGGGCTGTTTATGGGAGGGGACGCCTGAAAATAAACGCTAAATAGGGCCACAGAGTCCTTGGCACCCCCTTGTTCAAAATAAACAGCGCCAGATCCGCGGGAGCCCGGGGCTGGGCTGGCCCTCTCTCTGCCTTGGCATGGACCCCACGCCTGAGCCCGAGCGGGGCCGAGCCTGCCGGCGGTCAAAGTTATGAACAGTTATTATTGACTGTTCATTCTCAGTGAGCACAAGGCTGTCCATTTAGATGCTGATCCAATATTGCTGTAAGTTGGGTAAGCTCATCGAGAATTCATAGGGTGATGCTCACTCAGCGAGAGACAGGCCCGCACACATGAGCTCATTTATTCCAGCAACTGCCTGCAATGGCAGACCCATTCATCCCTGAGCAATAATCCCCCAGGGCAGGGGGCAGAGGGATGGCTCGCTTCCTGCTGGGGGAGGGGCAGGGGCCAGCGGACCCTCAGGCGGAGGGGGCTGATGCTTCACCCTGAGCACCCAGGCCTGGATATTCATTCCTGTGATCTGCACCTTAACACCCTCTCTCGCCATGAAAGCCTGGATTTCCACAAATCAAGGTCTCAGGAGCCGTCAGAGCAGGGCCTCACTGGCCGGGGAGGAGTCGGTGAGACAGCACAGGGCTTCTCTGGGCAGCCGGCACCTAGTGAAAGACCGGGCGTTCGCTGTGATTGAATCGTGTAGTTTTATTTCATCCCGCACAGTGGCTCTGGGAGAAGCACTGTTACTGTTTCCCTTTGACAGAGGAGGCAGCTCAGGCTGCCGGAGGGGCCAGCACTTGCCTGTGGACTCTCCCAGGGGCTTGGGCAAGCCAAGGGCCCAGGCGGGATTCGCCCGCAGGACCAGAGGTGGCCTCTCCCAGAGCTGGCTCTAGATCAGGATCTCAGCTGGCCCTGTCTGAAGGTGGACATTCGGGCTCCAGTTCCAGCCTCACCCTCCGTCTTTGAAGCTGAACTCTATGGTGGTGTCCGGCTTCTCTGTGCCTCTGTTTCCTCAGGTTTGCAATGAGAGAGCGCAGCTGCAGGAACCTCCTCAGGACCCCCAGAGCAGAGTCCACGCATGAGGCCTCATCTGAACAGCTCCTTCCTGGTCTCGCCCAGCCCGGCTTCCCACCGTCCTTACGCTCCTCAATCAGCCCACTTTGAAGGAGACTCCGCTCTCCCTGAGAAAACGTTTCTATCTCGGCTCAGGCCCCTTGCCATGAAGTCAGTCCCTGAAGGGAGACAGCCCCTGGGGGGCACCCAGAGGGCACATGAGCTTCAGGGGAGACCTTCCATTTAGGGGGGCTTCTCCCTTCTTCTCGGTAGAGAGAGATGAGGCAAACTTATAAAATCCTGAGACGAACCAAACCACGCACACTTTCATCACGCTGCTGTGTTTAGTTATTTCCTTCCAAAGTTGTTTTATTCTTTAAAAGGTTCAAAGCATCCCTCCTCTTCTATGGCTCTGGCTGACAACTCTACTCTGCCCTCTGAAGCCTTTTTAAATTCATCCTTGCAGACACCGCTTCCAAAGGATGCTGCCCGTGGCTGAGAAAAGAAAGGATCAAGCGCTCCCTTCCCGGCCCCTGATTGGGGTTCAGTTATAAATTGGATGAGGTTGTTAGTGTGTCCTTCCCATGAGTAATTGGAAAATCAACATTAAGGGCATTAAAGAAAATGAGCCCGGCTATTTATTCATAAATGGAGGAGCGGATCATTTCTGATGCTGTTTTCTGCCATCTTCTTGTGACATCCCTCCTAGAAGGTTTCTGGAGAAATGTGGAGATTTCTGGAGAAATGTGGAGGTTTCTGGAGAAATGTGGAGGTTTCTGGAGAAATGTTACCAGCAAACAGATAAAAAATCTAGTGCAACTGCCACATACACTCCTTTTTCTGTTCTTTTTAAAAGTGCTTGTCATTTGGGCCCTCCCTGGTGGTGCAGCGAGTTAGGACGCAGCACTGCAAGTAACCGCAGCCACTTCAGTGCGAGTTCGACCCCCGCCCCGGAGGTGACCCACATGGCGCGGCTGACCTCTCCTGACCTGCCTGCTGCTCCCCTCAGCAGTTGTTTCACCAATCTGCCTGTTCTGCTCCCCACTCGTCTCTGGTGAATCCTCTCACCCACCACACCTCTGGCCAGTACCCCAGTTCTGTATGCATAAATAAATCTTAAAAAAAAAAAAAAGGCTTCAACTTAAAAAACAAAAGTGCTTGTTAGTTATTTCAACATATAACCTATTTAAATGGTGTCTCGGTGGGGCCAGAAAATTCCAGGACCTCCTACAAAAGGAAGCTCCTCTATAAACTAGTCGGAAAATCAAGTCCATCTGGGACTGCAGGCCCCACTTTCAAAGGCCATCTTTAAGCAGCATTTACGGGCATCTCCGGAAATGTGTTCAGCAAACAGGCCAATTTTGGCGTCTACACGTTTTTCCTGAACACAACTCATCTGCTCCAGGGGAGATGGGAGACTGTGACTCCCCTGGCCCCCCAAATGTCCTAACTGTATCGGAATATTAAAACAGAAGCTTCTGCCAAAGCACCACGCTACATGCTACATAGGATGGCTTGGCTCGGGGGAGGAGCCGGACCATGGCAGGCCCTACAGAGGCCGTCTTAAGAAAACTGAGCTGTCTGACTCTTAATCCTGACTCCCAATACCACCCCTGCCCATAGCAACACTCGGGGCTTGGTTTAGGAGTTGGGAAAGGGGTTGTGGGCTCGTGAGGTAGTTAGGGCTCTCTGCCTCAGTGTCCTCAGCTGTAATATGAGAGTGGTCATCACAGGACCCACTCCCAGGAGAGGGCTGTTGACAAACCACAAACCTGCCTACACCTGCCTACACACCTGAGGTGGAGGCTTTGAAATCACTGAAGAGTTGATAGTGGTCCCCTACTACGTGAGGGGCTCTTACCCAGTGTCCAGGGCTCAAACCTGCCAGCTGTCAAAAGTGGCATCTGCACAGCAAATGGGAGGGCCTGCTGGGGTGCGGCAGCCAGACTTAGGGGCGCAGCCCAGCCCTGGGCTTGGTCAGAGTAGGGATGATGGGCTAAGGGCCTCCCTGGGGTGGCGGAGCGGGTTGTGCTGCCTGCAGTAGCTTCAGGATTCCCAGACCTAGACCTGGGCTGTAGGAGGGGAAGGGGGTGCAGGCGACAGGCTGGAATGGAGCCTCCTTAAGGAAAACAGCAGGGAGCCCCAGGAGCTAAGCTCAAGACTCAGCACTGTGAGCCAGAGAGGGCCCCAAAGGAAGAGCCTCCTGGGCACACCCGCCCCCTCTGGCGTGCTGGCACCTCATTTTCTTGCCTCTTTCTAGCAGAGGTACAGGCCAGCTGAAGGAGAGGTAAGAGGGCTTGATTTTGAATGAAAATTTTTGGAACAGCGCCAGGGAGCCCTAACTCATGCCCAGGATCCCCTGAAACACCACGCGGGGTCTCGGCGCACACTCAGCTCACATCCGCGGCACGGTCTGCTGCGGAACCTCCTCCTATGTCAGAAAGAGACCCTGGGCCCGCCACCCCCTCCTCAGCATCACCCCACTTCCATCCTCCCAGCCCTCAGCCATCGTTCACCCACCGGCGTCTCCAGGGACACAGGCATTTCACAGACGGCGCATTGGGTCCTAATGGCTTCTCGGTGCCGGCCAGGTCTCCAGACCCTCCCAGTGTCGGGCCCCCTCAAAGGCAGGGGCCAGCCGGACGTGGGCTGTCCCCAGCCCACACGCTGCTTCCCTCCACCTCCCAGGGCCCCTTCCAGCCTCCACGCAGTACTGGGCCACATCTGTCTTCCCTCCAGACGAAATCTGTGAGGCTGAGCCTGCTCCTTCTCTGCATGTCCCCTCCTGTCCCACGCGGCCTGGCACACATCGAACATTATTCCTGGGGGACAGTGGGGGCGGCAGAGGACAGAGACGTCCTTGAGCCCACATGGGCGTGGGCTTCAGGCTGCGGGCAGACAGGCTTAGGGGCGCCCACACGTGGACGTGCCAGCTCAGAAGGGCCGGGAAGCAGCGCCAGATGGCAGACACACACTGCAGCTCTCTGGTTAAGGCTTAGAAGGCTTAGGCATTTCTTTCTTTTCTTTTTTTTTTTTTGCTTGTTGCTTTTGTTGTTTTTAGTTTCTTTGTCACAGCTGCTTGTATTGTTCTGGAGATGCTCTATTGGGACACGCCTTGTCCTCGGCCCAGGACTCCTGCCCCCTGCCCTCCTGGGACCTTCCCCGGCCCTGACCTCAACTCTGGTGATCTCCTCCCCAGAAGCCAGCAGTGAAACCAGTTGCAGAATGAGGTGCTTAGAGGGCCAGGGAGGCCCCGGCAGCCTTTGCTCTCGCGAGTTACGTGGAGACAGGAAACAGACGCTCACAATGCAGAGCCAGAGTAACCCCACCCGTGGAACCAGTTCGAAGGGACACCCCTAAAGTGGCCAAGAGAAGTCTGGCTTAAGCGTGGCCCCAGAGATGGCGAGGGCAGCACGGAGTGGCTAGGGCTGGGAGGGGGCACTCGGGGGGCGATGCAGCCTGGGGCACAGGCCGGCACCGAGCACCTCCCAGCTTCGCCTGCCGCAGGGCCCACAGACCCCTGCAGTGCTGTATCTTCCCCTCACAGCTCCTGCCCGAGGCGCGATGTTACAAAAGAAGTATCTAGGGCAGGGACTGGTCCTAGGGCAGGGACTGGTCCCCGTCACGCAGAAGAGAGAGAGGCCCAGTGTGTGTCTGGGCCTCACGTCCCCACAGGTGGTTATCATCATTCCCATTTTACAGACGATGAAATGAAGGCTCAGAGATGAACCGACTGCAGGGGGCCGGCCCGGGGCCCAGCGCTCAAACCTGAGTCTGCCTGACCCCACACCCACAGGTTATGCTGCTTCAACTCGCAAACAATGGCCTTATATAAACCAGAGCACTCCCCCCGATGCTGGTCTCGGGGTTCAGTCTCTGTGCTACCACCAGGACTGCCTGAGTTTGATCCCCGGCCAGGGAGTGACCCACATGGCGCAGCAGACTTCTCCTGTCTCCCCACTGCTCCCCTCAGCAGAGTATCTCAGTCCATCTGCCTGTTCTGCTCCCCACTGTCTCTCTGGGGAATTCTCTCACCCCCCCCCCCCCACCTCCGGCCCTGCACCCCAGTTCTTCTATGAAAAATAAATACAATCTTTATAAACCGGGGACCCAAACCAAGGCCCTCCCGACAGCAAGCCCAGTGGGCAGAGCACCCTCTGTTTTGCCGCGGCGGGGCGAAGGGTGTGCCGTTAATCACCGGGGATGCGTCTTGCCAACAGCTGGGTCATCCTCTCCGAGTGGAAGGAACGTTTCATGCTGTAGTGTTGCTCTTAAGAAGTTTCCATGCGTTTTGCTTTTCATAACACCGAGGACTATGACAAAGCCCTGAGGGGCGGTGCTTGTCCACTGCCCTGAAGTTGACACTGGGTGTGACGCCAAGAGCCACGGGGGAGGGCTGGCTCCACGATAAAGGTGACCCTGTGAGTCCCACCTGGGGGGGGGGGCCACTCCCCCGCACAGCTCAGGGTCCCACGGCTGAGATCGCATTAACCGAGGGAGACCCCCGAAGGCCAGGGTACAGGACACCTACACGGGGAGTTTGTTTGGGGACAGCAGTTGCTTGGAAGGACCAGACAGCTCTAAACAGAGAGCAGAATGATGAGTTTTTCCTGCCCTGGGAGGAGACCAAGAGGCTCTGGCTCTGGCTTCATCTTTACACGCTTCTGGGGGAGAGTGTCAGGGGGGAAGCCAGAAGCAGTGACAGCGAAGACGACTGGGTCCCCACCCTCTCCCTGAGCAAGGGCAGTTCCCAGAATGTCTGGGCAAGTCCTGAGCACCAAAGGTGAGGTATACAGCCCACAACAAAGGGACCAGGGAGCAGGGACTGCCTACACCTCACACCCCGCCCCCCAGCCCTGCCTCAGCTTCCCCAAAAGCCTGGCCAGGAGCTCACTTCCCCCCAGGACACCTCACCCTGGCTTTTCTGATGTCCCGAGCTGGAGCCAGGCAACTGGGGTTCAGGGATGTCGCCCCGATAGGGGAGTCTCCACCCTGCACTCTCCGAGGAGGTCTAAATGATGGCCTCTCCTGTTTTTCCTGGAACATAAACGCACTCAGGGGGCTGTGCACGCCTCCTGAGGCTCACGTCTGCAGCTTCAGTTCAACAAATGCTTCGACAATGCCCACTTGGGGCCAGGCCGAGGGCCTGCCCTGGCCATGCGGCCCATCCAATAACCGAAGCGGCTCCCCTGACGGAGGCCTGGAAGAGCCATGCTAAGAGCACAGCAGTAACAGATGTTGCTAGTCACCGCTCTAAATGCTTTTCACATGAGCATTCACTCACAAACCCGCAAAGCATTGAAAGTGACTTCTGAACAGAGGCTGTAAGAAGTGAGCGCACGAAGCATGACGAGCCCTGGAGAAGCAAGCAAAGACCGAGCCCGGAGTGTCTGGCCTGGGAGGAACCAAGGGAAGCCCGGGGTGGGGCGGTGAGTGGCAGGCCGTGCCGGCCACAGGGAGTGACGCATCCAACTTATGTTCTAGAACAGCTCTGGCTGCAGCACTTAGCCTGCTCTTTGGTGGGGAAAGGGGTGGAAACAGACAATCCAGGCAAGGCTGGATGAAAGAGGCGGCAGCGGGGGGAAGGGGGGAGAGGGCCTTGTGCTCAGCACGTAGAGCCGAGAGGGTCTGGGGATGGGCTGGAAACATGGCATGGAAAAAGTGGGTGTCCACGTGTGCTCTGAGGATTCTGGGCAACTGTAAGAGCGGGCTGCCTTCTGCCCGAGCGGGAGGCATGCAAGGAGCCACTTTGCGGCAACACACGCATGTTCAGTTTGTGATGTCACGTGAAGCCGTCCAGGCAGCAGATGGAGAGATGAGGGTGGCACGCAGGAGGCCGGTGTGGGAGCCAAATGTTTCTACGAGCAGGCACTAGGAAGGCTTCCTCAGCTGTCTCCTGAGCTCCGACGACACGCTGGTCCCTTACTAGGTGTGGTGGGCACAGCAGGAGCCGAAAGATAGTTCCAGCCCTAGAGATGTGCATGAAGCTGCAGGCAGGGTGTGCATGACACAGAGCCTGGGGCTGGAGAGGCTGCCAGGCTCGCATTAGATCTGAACAGCATCCAGTCTGCTGGAATCCATTACTGACTCGCTGACCACCGTCCACCCTCGGAGAAATGGCTACACTGTACTGTCTGAGCCAAACCCAGCCGAGCTGAATTGCAGGGGACGTTTCCAGCCTCCTTTAAGACACTGCAGGAGGCAGGGTGGGACCTGGGAAGGAGAGACAATGTCCGGTGGGCCAGGGGTCATCCAACCGCCAAGGACAAAGGCTATCTGTTCCCTTCCTGAAGAGTCAAGGGCCCCGACGGGTCACCTGGGTGCAGTCCTCCAACATCTAACAGGCTGCTTCTTCAGGTCAGTGTTCGGAGCATAGAGTCTGGGCCACCCACGGTCCAAGCCTCTGTTTGCACATGTGTAAGTTAGAGCCACTCTGAATCCTCTCGGTGAGCGGAGGTGAAAAGCACAGAGCACGAGATAGAACAATGTCTAGGGCCCTCCCGATGGTGTAACAGTTAAAGCACAGCGCTGCGAGCTGGCCACAGCTGCTTCAGTGCGAGTTCGAACCCCGCCTGCCCCACAGGTGACCCACATGGCGGCAGACCTCTCCTGACCCGCCCGCTGCTCCCCTCAGCAGTGTACTTCGTCCATCTGCCTGTTCTGCTCCCCGCTCTGGTGAATCCTCTCACTGCCCCTGCACCTCTGGCCTGTACCCCAGTTCTTTATGCACAAATAAAAAAAATAAATCTTAAAAAAAAATGAACAATGTCTGAGTACATAGAGTAAGTGCTCACTGGTTGTTAGTGATAATTACTACTCACTGAGCACATATAATGTACTGGCCAGGGATGCCCTTGAAATGGGCAATGGACACGTTGGTGAGATGACAAGATGAATTAAACCTCACCCCCGTGACCCAAGGTAGAGACACTGAGGACTTCTGAACATGTACTCAAGCTGCTTGAATGTATAAAAGGTGGGTTTTTAGAATCCAGTCGATCGTGGTGGCCACCTGACCACGTGCTTGGAGGAACCTGGGAGTCCTGCCTGCCCCAGGTCAGCCTGGCTGCCAGGACTGAGTGCCCACCAGCCCGCCTGACCCCAACCAGGTGAACTTGGCAGAGGAAACTATTGGAAGTCCAAGACTCGGGGGGAGACAGAGTATGGTGGGGCCACACTGTGCCCACAGCTGGCCCGGGCTTCCTGCCCGGTCCCACGAGGCTTGGCACAGTGAGCAGCCTTGGGGCATCCAGTCTAGTTCTGACTCTGTCCCCTGCCTCCCATCCCGAAGTCTCACCTGCTGAAACCTGATCTGCGGATGCCACAAACACCTGGGAGCTACACCTTTAGTCTGGAGGGAGCCCCAGCCGGTCAGCAGCACCCCCCCGCCCTCCCAGCCTCAATCAGCACCTCAGCACCACAGCCCCCTTGTATGCTGAAGACAGCTCAGAAGGTGACATGCCTCACAGGCAGCGGGGCCTGCTGGCTTTTTTCACCTCAGCGGTTTGTTTTTGCCTGGTCTCCAGTAAGGCTGTGGATGAAAATATGTCTCATGGCAGGATGAGACTATCAGACGTGTGGAAGGACCGAACTCATCACTTTAATGGCGAGAACTGGGAGGCGGGAGGAAGAGCAGAGGAGATGTGGTGGGAGGACTGGCTTCGGGTCAGAGGGCCACTGAGGAGCACGTTAACCTGAGACAAGGTACTCTCGTTACACAAGTGTGTGACGGTCCTGGACCCTGGCGGGCCAGGGTTGAGCAGTATTATTCCTCTATTTGTTGTGGCGTGGATGAAGATGCTCAGGCTTTTGCGCCGCTGGCCTCTGGGGCTATCACCTGTGGCCTTAAATGCAGGAGGCCCCTGGGAGCGTGGGCTCGAGGCACGCAGGCCTGATGGTGGGCACCTGGAGTGTGGTGCAGGCCCACGTTAGCGGGCTCCCGAGCCTGTAGGCCACAGCTATAAAGGCAGGGTCACGCAGAGGACGGCTATGAGAGATGGGTCAGTACAGAGATCGCCAGCGAACCCAAAAAGATTCACTGAGGGCTGGGAGGCCTGTCACCTGCGCCCCTGCCCTGCTCACCCCCACACCTGCCCTGTACCTGGCTGCCTTGCCACAAATGGTGTGGAAAGAGCACCGAGGCTGAAAAGCCACTGCGGGAGCCGGACTCTCCTTTGCCCACTCTGCTCTCCTGCTTCCACTGCGCGTGGTTGTTACATTCAGCCACTCAGCTCCCGTGGCCTCCGCCCTGTGGCCGCCTTTCTGGGTGATGCTCTCCCTAAAGGCTGCCATATTCTGGGCAAACGCCCCTTTCCTAAAACAGTGGGTCATTTCCCAACAATGCCCGAGAGGGGGGTGCCATCAGTACCATAATCGAATCTACTGCTAATACAGTACCAGGCTCCGGGGCCATGCCTTTTGCTTTATAGGCCTTATTGGTTCATTTAACCCTCTCCCTCTTGCATGCATTTATTACTAGTGCTAACACCATTTTACAGACGAGGAAATGGAATCATCGGGTTGATTTGCATAAGGTTATATAGCTGGAAAGATGTGGGGCAAATGTAGGAGGGAAGTGGTGATGTTTCATCTGGTCTTTCTAGAGTTGAGTCAGGAACTATGGGTGATGGGATCAAAGTGAATAATAGTTCCCAGAGGTTCCATGGGGACAGCTGTAAGAAAAATGGCACCACAGCTTACTGGAGTGGGCAGGACACTTCCAGGTTCTAAGTGAAAGCCAGAGGAGGTCGGGAAGGATTGCAACAGAAGCTGCTATCGGTGGGTTTCCCAGGAGGCCCTGACCTCATCCCTCGGCAGCTGGGCAGAACTCTGCCCCCACTGAATGACTGAGTGACATGTTTCAGTCACTACAATTCTCCGAATCACTGAGGAGATACAACTGGGAGCAGATAACAAAGTTCCAGTTACTCTCTCATGTTACAGATGAGAAAACTGAGGCCTACGGAAGGAAAGGGCTTGGCAAATGCCCGGCAAGTAGATACGAAGAAGCCATGTGTTACTGACCAACCTCATGCATTCGTCCTGCAGACAATGAACACCACCTGGAACTTACCAGAAGCTCTGCACTATGTCCTCGATGGCCCTACAATCTAGACCAGTGCTGACCCATGGAGGAAGAGATCCTGCAAGCCATGCTTGTCACTGAAAACATTCTAGCAGTCACATCCAAAAGTCAAGCAGTGGAAATGAACAAGTCATGGACTCCATCCGAAATATCGTTTTACGCATCATCAGTACTTCACAAACAGTAGTGAGATAGTTTTACTTTGGGGGTCAAGGAGGCCAGGGAGGAGAAGGCACAGCTGTCCAGGTGGGATGTCAACTAGGGACATGAACCAAGTAATGGCAGCAGATGCGAACCAAGGTACAGATGCTTCCCGATGGCCCAAAGTAAGAAAGTCCAGGCTTGGTGAAATTCTGTAGGGAGCTGCCCTCCCCTTGGCCAAGACTGAAATGCGATGCTGCTGTGATAGAGGCAGAAAAGTCCCAGGTGAGCGGAAGTGAGGGGGCTCCTGAGGCCAGAGTCACCAGGAACCCCGGCATGCAAGATACGGAACCCTGGGGTAGCAAAGCATCCTCTTCACCCGCCAGCTCGGGACACTTGGGCCAAGTTCCTTTTTATTTTTTTTCATATTTTTTGATTTTTCACGTGGTAAGAAACACAAGACACCTGCCAAAATCTCATGGCCAGGAAGATACTGGCCCATAGCCCATGGGTGTCTCTGCCCTCAGCACAGGGACCCTGTTCCTCCGGGGGTGGATATGCACTAGAACATTCAGGTCAACGTCATATGTAGTGACAAGAACTCAGATGCCACCATTGTGTCTATCAATACGGAGAGGAGCAATAACATGCGGTCTCGTCACGTGACAGAAACGATGCAGTGACTCAAGCACGAAGCTGGACTGAAAACAAAGTGAAAAAGAACAAGGAACGGGAGAGTAACATCTCCGGGGTGACAGGCTCTATGTGAGCTGGGAACACACAGCTGTCCGTGGAGAGTGCAGGAGAGGCTGGGACGCGAGGAGCGAATTCGTAACTGGAGGCGGAGAGGAGAGAATAAGGAGGAGGGCCGGCAGCAATTTCCACCTTGGGGTGATTGCTTTCCACGAAACACACAGGCTCTAGAGCGTGTCCACTGTGGCACTGGCTACGTTTTCCTTTATTGTCACAATTTTTGCACATTGGAAAAAAAGGAAAACAGATGGAGTGGTGGGAACTGTAGAAGCCTTGAACACTGCTCCCGAGCCCTGCCAAGCAGCCCCCGGGCAGGCGAGGTGGCGGAGCCTGGGGTCCCCGGGATCTCCTGTGCACGGTGTGAGCTCAGGATGACTGGTGTGTGTGTGTGTGTGTGTGTGTGTGTGTGTGTGTGAGTGAAATGAACGTGCTTCCTCTGCTTCCCTTTCTCAGCCCTCACCCCTGCGAAATAGGGGCGGGGTCGTGCCCTCGTTTACTGATGCCAGGTCCTCCTATGACCCTTGCCCTGGCAGCTTCTGCAAATGGGATTTTATGCCCATTTCTGGCAAATGACTCTGTAGCCACAGAATTTTTTTTTTAAAGCTGCTTAATAGTAAGTTAAAGCACACGGCGAGCACAATGGAGAGCCAGGAGACGCCTCATCACCAGTTCTAAAACAGGACACGCGCGCCAGTGTCAAGGCGTCTTTATGTGTCCAGTCGGTACCCAGGAAGTGTGTGCTCGGGAAGGGGGGCTCTGAAGCTGCACCCCACACCCCAACACACACAGGCCCACTTTTGAGAAGTGTGTTTTTGTTTACACGAGTCTCTCTCAACAAGGCGGCATCCCTGAATGGTTAAAAACGCAGATTACTGTTTCTCGGGACAGAAGAGCAACATGCACTGAGTGCCTTCACCTTGCAGCATCTTCAAGAGGGCAAGGTGATGCCCTTGGCACAGTGGCTGAGAAGCACTCACTGCATTTTTGGAATTTTCACTATCGAGTCCTCGTGGCAAGTCGGGTGAGTGAGCAGGACACGTCCCAGATGGAAAAGCTGTTAGGTCGCAAGTTACACAGGCTGTGTGACAGCAGCAGGTTTAAAGGCAGCTTCTGTCTGGCTGTGGGGAGCTCCCAGCACCCTTTGCTGTTGTAATTACCCACTGGCTGACTCGAGGACCAACTTCCAGAGTCTTCTCCGAATGCCTGCTATGCCACCCAGCAAAGAGGTCTGGTGGAAATTCCCTCAGCCAACTGGAAGCTCTCACTTCTGCAATGCCAGACCTGGAATCTCACTCAGGTCTGGGAACTTCAAGTTCCACATCAAAGCTGAGAATTCCAAGCTGCTCTGGCTAAGCACAGAGAGGGCAGAAAGTTCTGAAACAAACAGAAGATGGTGGCGACTCCTGCAGGCTTTCATCACTCCCCACTCACCCCAGGACCGACGCTCTGTGACAGCTTAAGTCTTTTTATCCAGGAGTTCAAAGGACTTCAGTCCTCCATTCTCCTAGGAGCTCCCACCCCCTTTGCCACGGTCATTTTACTGGAGTGGGTGGCTGCAGGCCGAACACCAGGCAGAAGGCTCACTGAGTGAAGGCCACCATCCCCTCCACTAAAACAAGCTGTTCGGGACCAGGACGGGGGCTCTGGACCACAGGCCATCTTGGTCAAGGAAATGATCACCAGACGCCACTCACGGCGCCTGGTCACCGGGTACAGCTGTGCGCGCCCAGGCCTGGTGCAGGGCCTGGCTTGGAATCAGTGCTTGAGTGAGAGGAATGTGAAAGGCGCTCACAGAGGGGTCATCCCTGGAGCTGCAGCAGCTGTGAGACCAGGCTGAACCACACGCATTCACCAGCATGGAGGAACCAGATCTGGGCAGGCCGGTGGCTGGTGGTGGTGGGGGGGTTTGAGCACGGCCTTTGCACCTTTATCTGTGAACACCTCTGAGGCCAGCTGCCTCCCCCAGTCTGCACAACACCTGGCAGAGCTTTCCGGCGAGTGCGTATGCCAGTTAAACGTGGGCATCGCAGCCGCCCCGTGAGCACCCGCCGGCCAAAACCTATCAGCCGCCTGTCTGTTTTGCGGTCCTCTCACTGAAGAGGCTTTTCATATTTTTAAACGCTTATATTTTAAACGGTTTTATACGACCCCACAAAATATCCTTGGTTTTTGCCTCTTCACCAGAAAGTGTTAACTATCTGGCTTTTTAAGAGAAGGTTTGCAGACAAGGTACTTTATCTGAGGTCCCAGAGGGTGGGGGTGCCTGAGGCCAGAGGCTTCCTGCTCCCCAGACTCTCACCACACTGGCAGCCCCACTCCTACTTAGCATTCAGTTCTGCTTAGTTGTCTCCCTCTGGGCGGAAGCTCTCTCTGCTCCCTAGAGACCCACCAGGAGCCTCCTCTGTGCTTCCATCTTCCACGGCCCCCTGAAGTCCCCATGCCTGCTATTGGGTAGAGTGCATTAGCACCTCCCACCCAACTCAGCAGTGCGGTAGGATGCGCTAAGAGGCATCTCCATCTGCCCGAGGCAGCCCCAGCCTCAGCGGGGTCTCCCTCTCCTCTCAGAAGTGTCTCAGTTGGAGGCTAAACCAAGTTGCCATCCTATGTACCTCAGAAGAGCTTCCAAGTGTGGGGTCTGGGTTCAAATCTCAGTCCGTCTGTTTTCCAGCCATGTAAGAGTGGCACAGGCCCACCCAAGCTCTCTGCACCCCAATTTTTTCAATAAAAGATTTATTTACGTATACAGAACTGGGGTCCAGATCAGAGGTGCAGGATCTTCTGGTGAGAGGATGAACCATAGGCAGAGTGGGGAGCAGAACAGGCAGACTGACTGAAATCCACTGCTGAGGGGAGCAGTGGGGAGGAGACAGGAGAGGTCTGCAGCGCCATGTGGGTCAGCTCCGGGGCGGGGATCGAAGTGGCACTGAAGCAGCCACGGCTTGGCTTAGCTTAGCCAACCCACTGCACCACCAGGGAGGGCCTCTGCACCCCAACTATTTCCTCTGAGAAATGAGCCACGGTGCGGAGCGCATCTTCTTTAAAACAGACACACAACTATTAAGACAAAATCCTCAGCCAGGGCTCTTTCTCTGGCTCCAGAAGAGCCAGTGGCTGGGTTGAAGTCAAGCTTGCCTTTTCTCAGGCACCCCACTCTTTCTGTAGGAACCCTGCCCCCAGGACAAGGGGGGGACACAGGCCACCGCAGCATCGTGACACGGTGAGAGCGGGAAGAAGCTCAGAAAGAGCTGGCCGCCCTCCCCACGTGGCCGTGTGTGCCACGTTTCCCCGGGGGGAAAAGGCGGGTCTCGGGAGCTGCAAGTCACTTGTTCCTGGGGGCAGAACTGAAGCCAGAACCCAGATCCTCTGACCCCAGACCTGGGGGACACGGGGAGAAAGGTGACGACAGGGGCCGACGCATGCTCTTCTTTTTTTCAATCTAGCCAACAATGGATCCTTTCAGACAAGAAGAGACTCTCTGGATGTTGCCCAAAGATGATTCCAAGATGTAGTAGTTATAGTGAGAAAAACTGCACTTCCAAAAATACTACTACATTCTCTGATCTGTCTGGTTTTTATTTTCTTACTCCTCTCGCATTTCAAGCAAGCTGTTTCTCACTGTTTTCTCTATGACAGGCCAGAAGAAGCCTGTGGCTGTTGATCTTATTTTTTCGAATTAATTTCACGATGGTAATGTTGTTCTCCGACAATGCATGATTGAGGGGTACAGGTTCGCACAGATGTCTTTACCCCACAGCACTCATCACCAAAGCACCCATAACCCATCACCACAGACCTCTGGCCTGTCTTTGCTTTGCTCCCACCACCCACCCTCCGGCTCTGGTGACCTCAATCTGCAGTCAGATTTCTAGGGTTTGTCTGGAGTCAGATTTGTCTGTCCGAGTGGCATCATAAGTTGTCTCCCTCCTGCTGACATCTCCTTCAGCACAATCCCCTCCTGTTCCAACCATGTTATCAAAAACGATGATTTTGCCTTGTTAAAAAATAGCTGAGTAATATTCCATTATTTACATGCCTTCCTGCTTCCATTTCCAAATGAGCTGCCATTGGAAATAAACTTATTCCTACTCACAAATAATCTATGAAGACAAAAAAAAAAAGTTTTAGCTAATTGAGAAGAAAAACCCAAATGGAGGAATCTCACTAGCACAAGGCATAGAAAATGTGACAGGAATGTCGAATGCCCCCAGGGCCCGCCTTAACGTGTCTTGGATACAATTCTCCATTTTAAGGGAGAGCTATTATCCAGATCCTCACCTTATTTATAGGTACTGTGTTAAGTTAATGAAAACTAAATCTTCCTTGCTCTTTCCTTGCAATCCTTTCTCTGCCCAGCTGATTTCCTGTGGCTACTGGGAAATAATTTATATTTAAATCTTCACCTTCGTCACAAGGGCTTTAGCCTACCTGAATGGGGAGACAATTGCTATTGAAAATTAAATTAAAAATACTCTCGAGGACTTCATGCAGCGTCATTCAGCTCTCTGTGTTAAACTGACCCAGGTTTGACCTAAATGAGGATTTGTGCGCAAGTAGCTTTAAATCAAAAGCATATACTAGCATGCTGTGAAAGAGGTATGCACTGGAGTGTGGCAGGGTAGGAAAGAGAAGGAAAGGGCGCGCGAGAGGGACCCTGGGAGAGAGGGTTGAGGTGAGGGCATGCAGGGCAGGGCTGGAAGTGAAAGATACTAGAACAGGGCCTGGATTTTCCTCCACTTCCCGCAGATGGTGCCTGTGTGGTGCTTACTGTCCCAACAATGGTGCCCTGGGGCTTTGCTTCTCCCATCTGGTCCCTAATTGCTTCCCTGTGTGACAGGACAGGTGCCTCCCCCGCTCCAAGCTTGGGCAGGTGCCGGTATATCTCAGGCATGGCACCTAACACTGTGTCTGGCACAGAGAAACGCCAAACACATGTAGTTATTATGATCAGTCATGTAGTAAGTGTTCAATAAACGATGTTGAATGAACTTGCGAAAGGGTCCCCTGACTGGACTTCCCCTTTGTAGCATGGTGACCTGAGATAAGCAGCCTGAGGGTCTTGGTAACAACCTTTTGCTCAGTTCCTAGTATGCAACTTAGTTCCTGGTATGAACCTTGCTTCATGTTAGACCATCGCCGTGAGGCAGAATGGACTTGGTGGTGGTGGTGGGGGGGGGGTGTCCCAAGGCTACTCCCTCCTTGGCATGCGCTGTAAGACTCACCGCTTCAGCCCTCCCTGGTGGCGCAGCGGGTTAAAGCACTCACTGAGAAGTTAAAGCCACTTTCGCATGAGTTCGATTCCCGCCTGCCCCGGAGGTGACCACATGGCGTGGCCTGCTTCTTGTCAGCCTTGATGTCTAAGTTTCTCTTCTGCCATATAACAACCTTTCCTCAGCTTCAGATGCTGAAGGTGAGTCTTCCCAAGATGTGCTTTGAGCTAAGGTCTCCTGAGGCTCACAAGAAACCTTGACCACTTCCTTTACTACCTAGAAGGCTGATAATTGGGGTATTACTCAGAATTAGGATTTTTATCAGAAATAACCGTTCTATCAGAGGACACTATCTAAGTACCAGGGCAAACATCACACTACAGAGCATCTGGTCTGTGTCATTGCCACCCTCTCCACATCACGTGAGTTCCTCCTTTCTCCTCAAAGCCCCAAGTCCCCGGACCATTTCCAGTTCAGGATATACATCCTCAATTGGCCCTAATGGCTCCAGAATTCATATACATGCAGACTGTCCATAACAATGTAATTAAATTTGCTTTCTCTCCCAGTCTATCTGTTGCTAATTTGATCGCTCTACCAGCCTGAGAAGAACCCAGAGACACAGGGAGAATTTTCCTCTCCTCCCTAACAATGTGATTCAAGACAGTAACAGGGCCTCACTCTTGACAGTTAGAAAGCTGCTGAGGCAGTTTCTACACAAGGAAGAGTGTTCTTGGAAGAGGCTGGGTGGTCCTGAGCTCGCAGGTTGGCTAGGAAAGGATTTGAACCATGACCAACTCAAGGAGCAGGATGAGAGCCATGGGCATTTTCCTGAATGCTCTTTCCTAACAGCAAACTTGTCCTCCACAGCACAAGCTCAGTGGTATCACCACCCGAAGGCCTACATGTATCTGAAAGTGAGAAGATGGGACCAAAAAAATCTCTAAGGGTGTCGTCTACTGGAATAGCCTGGAAGCTTGCATGGGGTCCCCAACTTACAGAAACTCACGTAACCACATCTCTGTCTTCTGGGAAATGACATGCAGAAAACAACCCTACTGTAGCCAAATTCAAGTGTGAACTCTCCCCCTCCACACACTGGCCAAGAGCAGGAAGTGCAGCATGACACCCACACCCTCCCCGACAGCACAGAACAGTGTGAAATGCGGTTGGCAACAGCAGCTCGTGGCCCTGGAGACGGCATCTGGACTGTTCTACTGCTGAAGAGCTACACTAAAGTCTAAAGATGTGAAGAAAGTTTTTCTTGGGAGCTATCTGGAATACAATATTTGGAGGCTCAAAAGGCCATTTCTTTAATAATAATAAAAAAAGAACTTGTGGCTAAATTCACTGTGACATTTATCACTCCCTCTCAACTTACAGCACCCATTCATGTTCAGCTGTTTAAAGAGCACCCTGGGGTGAAATCCTGGCCCCTGCTTTATTGCTGTGACTTTAGGCAAGTGATAAGATTTTTGATCTCAGTTTCTTCATCTGTAAAATGGGTGGCCGGAGGGTGAAAGGAGATAATTCAAGTAAATCACTTAGTATGATGTGCACTAGACAGCAAATGTTCCATAAATGTGAGTCACCCTTGTCAACCATTTATTGCTATGCTTATTGGATTTATATACGTTTATCTAGCACTTCTGGCCAGCAAAGTACTTCTGAGAATTCAGTCAGCAACCATTGGCTTGAACACCCAGATGGGAAGAAGACAAGGCACAGACAGAATGGCTGGTGATTGCATTGGCCCTGCTGAGTTCCCAATGCAACACCTCAGCCCTGAGCTCTCTCACCATCCCTATTTAGCACCTGTCAATGAGCAGAGAAGCTGTGTATCAACCATAGGTTGTGGCATCTCACAAGAGCAGGACCATGTGCCCTAAAAGTAAGACACTGACTCAAAATACAAAACCTTGAAATGAAACAAAACCTAGGCCAACAATAACAAAAAAAAACCCAAAAGGTTCTAGTCAGCAGTTTCTTTCTTTTGCTACAGTGGTACCCATGGTGTTAGGTAAGACTTTTCCAGAAGTCATGTCTTAACATTCCAAATGAAGAGCCCTATAGAGAATGATACATAGGACCTATGTGGGTGCAGGCCCGATACTTTTGACAGCATCATCAACCAACTAGCTGGTCTCTGTGGGGTGTTCTGGCCCTGGGTGGGCAGGAAAGGCAGAGGACTAGCTGTTACTGCAGTGTTATTCTACAGTCTGGCACCTGGGGACAAGAGAAGGGGAGCTGTTACCTTTTGACTTTTAGGACAAACCGAGTCAGCCCAATGAAGTGCTGTGTGGAAGTGGTTTGGATGGATTTCTGGAACCATTAGAAGATACCAGAATGTGGGCCTGAGAAGTACCTAATAGCACAGCAGTTAGGGTTTCCATGAAGGTCTCAGGGAGTGCAGACGTGGAGAGCCTGCCAGGAGCTATTATTTTGATTCAACTAGCTCCGAGTTGTTGAGACAGGACCTTGTCACCGCTTTGCGATGAGGGTCACAGTCGTCGTGGAGCAGGTTTGCAAGGCCAGACTCTACTACTGGAGTAGAATTCTTGTGCCATTTATTGAAAGTATGCAGGCTAGCAAAAGCTGATCATATGACAGTGGTATGAGGAATAAAGTCTGGAGGGTGGGAGAGGATGACCATACATCAAGAGACATTTGCGTCAGCAAAATATTTGATGTTATCACAGACAGAGTTATCCCGAGACTGCCATGGAGATAGTCATGAATTAGGCCAACAGTGGTCCAGGCGTCCCTGGGCCTGCTTCGTGATATGAGCTCTACTCTGTAGGTGGTCAAAGAATGTTCTACTGTGATTTGTAGATAGCAAATAGGTCACAGTCGCCCTTGAGTGGCCAGCTGGTAGCCAGCTCATGGAGCCAACAGCATATGAAAGTCTAGGCCCATTCATATGCACAGACCCTTTCTCATCTCAACACAACAAAGTGATAAAGTCACTCACTGAGGATGATTATATCAGACATTCCACATACATTGTCATGTTTAATCCTCACAGCTGTCTGAAAGCAGGTGATGAAGATGTAGCTCAGCTAGGTCAAGAGCCTAGCCTAGGCTAGGAAGCGTCTGAATCCCTCGTACATTTTGCTTTAATGTAAAACCATACATTGTGGTTAATGTTTAAAAATGGAAAAGTTGTGTTCAAAATTTATCACTGGATGTTAAATCACAGCCTAATTTTTCTCAACACAAAGCAACTCTAAGTAAATTTGAGACAAGCATATGGATTAAGGGACATAAAATAAGCTTTTTTTTAAAGATACAAACATCCTAATTTGCTTAGATATAAATATCAAGGATTAGAAAAGCAGGTTTTCTAGCCAAATGAAATAAAACAGCAGGCAGCAACATTGCACCGCAGCCCCTCAGGAAGTTATATATTAAGATTTTTTAAAGGCCTCATACCTGGTGCTTCTAGAGCAACAAGACAGATGAGGTTTTGCAGATTTATTTCAGCATAAATTAATGCTAACCATCTGGATGGATAAGATAACCAAATAGCCATAAAATCTTGGCAACCTTCAACCTAAGAAAAATTGCTTGGGAGCTGAAAGCAGGGAAAAAAAAAAAAACTCCACACAGAGTTTGTTGGAGGAATTCCAAAGTGATCAGAGTTGACTAAGATTTTGACTTACTCTTGCACTTTAATCATAATACATTTGCAGTGTGGGGGTCTCCAGGCAATCTTTGGATGGAAGAGGTTACACAGATAATAATTCCTCACAGCTGCAGGGCAACTTGAGTGGATAAGGATATCTGGTTTTTATTTTCAGCTTTTCAATGACCCCTGGAGCTAGGAGGGGCAGGGTTTATCTTTTTTTAACAGATGACAGAAATGGGTTCAGAGAGAGAACAGGGTGAAAGCTCTGTAATTCAAGACCAAAGCTCTTTTCACTACTCCATGTTAATACCTATTCTCTCATCCATCCACTCACCAGTCCGTCTGTCTGTCCATCTGTCCATCCATCCATCCATCCATCCACTCACCTATCTGTCCATCCTCCCACTCACCCACCCATCCATCCACCTATCTATCCATCCACTCACCCATCTATCCATCCTCCCACCCATCTACCCATCCATCCATCCATCATCCATCCATCCATCATCCATCCACCCACTTACTCATCTACCCATCCATCCATCCATCCATCATCCATCCACCCATCCATCCATCATCCATCATCCATCCACCCACTCCCCATACATACATACATCTGTATTTCCTACCAACTCCTATTTTCTAATCCTTTGAGAAAGAAAGGGAAGGCTCCCTTGGAGAGAAACCACACCCAAGAGTCTGGGCACAGTTTTGCAGGAAGAGTCCTTTCTTGCCAACAATGCCATCAGCTTGAGGATTGGAGCCTTGCCCTCCTCCTGGTTCTGTTGCATCTCCTCACTCCTCCCTCATTTCTTCTGCCAGCAGCGTGTACTTATAGTCAAGTGCCAACCATTATGGGAACATTCTTTCACCTCTCTGCCCTTCTGCTGATCCACCAGGTTGGTAGGACTCCAGGATTCTCCAGGCTGCCTCCTCAGCTTGGGTTACATGACTAAGGAACACCAGAGTGATGAAACTGAATCCAGGGGTGAACACTCAGAGTGGTGACTTTTCCCATAGATGTAAAGACAGGCACTCATTCACCCACACATTGATTCGCTCACTTATTCCATCATTCATTCAACAAGTCGTGTTATTCAGCATCCAGTAAGTGCCCAGACATGTACCACAGAATACAGTGATGGATAAGATTTAAATGTCAAATAAAAATTTTCAACTAATTTTTCCTTTTTCCAACTTTTGGGTGTTACAGCTTGGCGTTGGCAAACCATGGGTGGACCCCATTGACATTATCAGGTCTGGAGTGGGTTGAGGGAGCCTCATGGTATCTTAGCATTTCTTAAAAAACAATCAGTACAGGCCCTCCCTGGTGGTGCAGCAGGTTAAAGCACAGCACTGAGAAGCTAAAGCCACTTCCGCATGAGTTCGATTCCCACCTGCCCCGGAGGTGACCACATGGCGTGGCAGACCTCTCCTGACCTGCCCACTGCTCCCCTCATCAGTGTATTTTGTGGATCTGCCTGTTCTGCTCCCCACTTTGTCTCTGGTGAAGCCTCTTGCCACCCCTGAGCCTCTGGACTGTACCCCAGTTCTGTATGTACAAATAAATAAATCTTAAAAAAAAAAAAACAATCAGTACAAGCTCCATATTCTGAATGAGTCATCTGGACTTGGCTGAGCTGCTACCAGCAGCTGCATGCCAGTTGCCAGGGATACCCACGTTTGGGCTGGGACCTTTCGAGGCCTTACGTCCTGGTGAAACCAGGGGTCCCTCCAAAATGATGCTTAAGGTAAAAACAAGGTCAAACAAAGTAACTGTGAGCCCAACCTATTTCTGATATTTCCTAGTGCTGATTTCTATAAATACCCACAAATTGTCTTTTTCTCTCTCTTCCTGGAATGGAAGCATGTTTCCAGCTTGGCTGGAGTCTCAATATTGTTTTTTTTCTGCCTGCTGGGTCACCCCTCACCAGACAGTGCTCCAGTTTTGAGCCAGAAGGTGTCCACCTCTGCTCTTGACCATGCTCTCCTGCTCCCTAATCAACCTCCACCTTGCTCAGCCATGAGCCTGCTTCTCTCAGTTTCCTCTGCTGACAAAGCTCAGCTGCTCCTCTGAAATACCCAGCACATCTCTTAGTGATCCCAGGCTCTCCTGTGAGGCAGGTAGACTTACCGGTTTGGAAAAGACAAGCACCCAGCAATGTTGGAACACCAACGACTTGCTGGTGTAGCTTTAGCACCCAGTTAGGGCCCAGGAACAACATTCAAATCCAGAACCCAACTCACCATGCTTCAGCTACATCACGCAGTTTCCATGAGTGCAGAGTTTGGGACCACAAGGTAGAAGGGGCTTCGTATGGGAAACCAGAGAACACACACACGTACAGAGGATGCCATTACTAGTTCTAGTCTCCCTCTCCCCATCCATTTGGTGCAAACAAGATCATAAATTCTAGAGACAACCAATTTAAAGATCCAGGTCAACACATTGCAGGTTTCCAAAACTGGGGTAATGAGGTGTGAGTCACCCACCCCTGTGTTTGGTTACTGAAGGGTTTCTTTGTCACAAGACACAACTGAACTACCACCCGAATGCTGCTGCTGTGCCTACTTAGGCAGGAAAAGTCAACAGAATATTCTAGATCTTTTGCTCTTGTGGCTTCTACCTACATCTTCAGTCTGATGAACTTCTTTATTCCTTTATTCCATTTAAGCCAAAACCTCCTCTAGAGAGCCTACCTGAAACTCTTGCTCCCTTACCTGGTCCCACCCAGAGAATTCACCGTTTCCTGTCCCACACAACACATACATTGCAAGTGTGGCCTAAACCCAGATTATATTTCAGCATTTGTCAAAATCATGTTCAACACACTCGTTTATAATTTTTTTCAATCAAAATGCAGAAAAAGGAACTTAAGGTGAAAAGGGGACGTATGAAGTTGTCCGAACGGGTCTGATTGTGTTGAAGAAAAGGAAAGGGCTCCTTTCACCCCAGCATTGCCAGGCCCCTTGGGGTCTCAAGCAGGAAAGGAGGCCTTACTTCCCCCCTCTTCCAAAAGCTGTTTGCAGGGCAGGGAGATGCCTCGCTGGGCTGTTGCGAAGATTATTTGTCAGTCTAGAAGGCCAGTACCCAGGTGTTAGAAAGTGCCATGTGAGTCTATGATGACATTTCTGGATAACCATTTGAGGCAGCAGACTGAAAGCCACTCCGTACACACCCGCAGACTGCAGCTCCCCTGGAGGTGGGTGCCTCATCCAATCAGCTGAAGGCCTTAACCGAACAAAAAGGCTGACTCTCCTGATAAGAGACAGCCGGCCGCTCCTGTCTGCCCGCCTGGGCTGGAACATCAGCTTTGCTGACCTCACACACAGTGAGACATGGCTCCCTGGGCCTCCTGCTTGCCAACCGTAGCTGTTGGACTTGCCAACCTCCATAACCACCGGAGTGGGCTCCTGACAGTAGATCTCTCTATACCACAACAGAGGGGGCGTGGGAGGTGAGGCCTCGCCCTCCGTCCCCGCTGCCCTGTGACGACCCACTGTGGCTCTGCTGGCACTTCTGGAAGCTAATGTAGACTTCCCACAGAGCAGGCTCTGGGTCGCCTTTGCCCTGTGCTGTGCAGACACAGCTCGAGTCCCAGGGAAAGAAAGGTGCCCAGTCTCTGAGAACAGGCCCTGGAGGCAGGAGTCCCGCTGGCCTGGGCTCAGGGGCCACTCTCAGGTGAAGTTCCACATCCCACTCAGCACCAGCCTCACAGGCCTGGCCTCACTCCCCATGGCCATGTTCTATGTGTTCTCCCTTTCCCAACCCTCTTCCCTGAGCTGGGCTTAGGGCAGAGGCCAAAGCAGGAGACAGACCCCAGCGCCCCCACCAAGGAGAGTATGTGGCCCGGGCTGCGGTCCCTGATGGCCTCGGGCCAGCAGGTCCTCGTCCTGGGTGGACAGCCTCTCAGGGACTCACAAACAAACCTGGGTACCTCCTGATCCCAACTCTCTTTCCTAGCGGGGCACACTCAACTGTGGAGAAGACATCTGGGGTCCTGGCTTCCCACAGCTGCGGCGGGTTGGAGTCCTGACCCAGTCACTGCCAGGTGACCTTCCGAAGCTCTGCTTCAGTTTGCTCGAGGAGACGGCTCTGCCCACCCTCCCAGCAACCAGGCCGGTGCCAGTCCTGCTTCACCCACTCAGCCCACACGCCCAGAGCGCCCAGGCCACTCCGCTACGGAGACTCTCTGAGACTCTTGGAGAAGTCAAACCAGAACCGGGTCCAGGAGCCCCAGTCCGCACTTTCTCCTGCCTCGAGCTCTCCCAAATAGAATGAAACCAGGCCACTGGTGCACCTCCAGGACTCTGCCTTCACTCTCTAAGAAGACCCTGAGACTGGATGCCGGCCACAGATCAAGATAAATAAACAAATGCAGATACAGTGAAAAGGAAGCAGGGCGCCCGATGCAGGGGGGCGCTCAGTGAATGTTCGTGGGGACCTTCATGGGCACCCTGCACAGCAGCAGGAAGGGGCAGGGTGCTGGCCAGGGAGAATCAATGCAGCAACCCATAACTGATACCGCTGCTAAAATAATGCTCAAAGGCTCACATCTGGCCCGTCGTCTACTTGCTTTTTTTCTCATTTATCAAGCTATGCCTCAGTTTTCTCACCTGTAAAATAGACTCCTTGAGAAGGACTCAATGGAAGAGTCCCTCCTCCCAGCTCAGGGAGGAGGGTCGGGGAAGGGAGAGCGCACAGAGCACAGATTTATGGGAGAGACTTAGAATGGGGCGTGGTTCAAAATAAATGCTGTTAGTGATATCACCAATGCTCTGCCAGGAAATGCCCTCACCCTTGGGGCTGGGCAGTAAACAAGAACCAAGGCTGGTAAACAAGATACTTCCGGTTGGTAAGATGGCTACAGACCAATGAAGGGGCAAGACCCTCTCTAGGGGGAGACAGGCTATGGCAACAAGAGGGGGTAATGCCACAGGAGCTGGCAGACCGGGAGGCGCTCTGGGGCAGAAGAGATTTCATGTGAGACCTGACAAGAGGGAGCCAATCATATAGAGACCGATGGGAAAGCGCATTCCGGGCGTGGCAACGGCAGACCCCAGCGACCGAGGTGGGAACAAGCCCCGGGGCCTCTGAGGAAGAAGGAGCGGAGGGCAGGTGACAGGCCTAAGGATGAAGCAGGCCCCTCAGGGAGCGAGGAATCTCCCCTTTCCCTTGGCCACCCAACATCCAGCTGCTCGTCTTGGTCCTGGGCTCCCCCGGTGGGCCATGGACTACCTCAAATGCTGTGACCACTCAAATGGACCGGACTTGCCTCTCTCTGCACCTCAGCACTGCTCCCTCAACTTCCCACTGGTGTCTCCCCGTTCCAGACAGACACCTGGAAAGATTTATGTCCCATTCCTCCAGGAAATATCCGATGACCGACGAAAGGCTGATCAAAGAGGGTCGCCATTCAGGCTCCAGGCCTGGATCGGGGTCATAAAATATCTTGTGCCTCTTTTAATATAAACGAGGTTACAAAAGCCCACCTTTTGATCTGCAGCTCTCCCAATAAAATACTGTTGGACAAGCTGATCTCTGCTCTCCTGCCCTTTCTAGTTCACACGGATCATCTGGTCAGCTGAATAACCCTCTTGTTCCCAGCCTACGCCGGTTCTGGTGAGTTGGAACTAGGCTTGGTTTTCTTTTCTGTGCCCCTGTTTTTTGTAAGCCTTTATTAGGGACCCCCTCGACCTGTGTTGTTAAGACCATTGTTCATTTTTGCCAAGACACTGGGCTCTGTTTGTTGTTATGGGAGCATTAAAAATAATTTAGAAGGCCCTCCCTGGTGGCGCAGCGGGTTAAAGCACAGCACTAAGAAGCTTAAACCACCTCCACATGAGTTCGATCCCCGCCTGCCCCGGAGGAGATCCACATGGCGTGGCAGACCTCTCCTGGCCCGCCCGCTGCTCCCCTCAGCAGTGTACTTTGTCCATCTGCCTGTTCTGCTCCCTACTCTGTCTCTGGTGAATCCTCTCACCCTCCACATCTCTGGCCTGTACCCCAGTTCTGTATGAATAAATAAATAAATAAATAAATCTTTAAAAAAAATAATTTAGAAGTCCATGTCATGAGAAAAATGGTTCCCATTTTGGAGAGCCAATGAGGACCAGGAACCTTACACACGTGACTTTGTGCTTTCAATAGCTCCACAAAACCAGCCCGGAAGAAGCCTCTACTTTTCAAAGGAGAAAATAGGAGGTGGGAGGCAGTGAGGAAACAAATCGATGAAGGGCCGGGCTTCGGTTCACAGGTTAGTCAGGGAGAGACTGAGGTGAGGACAAACCCGCCTCCTCCCAAGCCAGCACCACGCAGCATGTCAAAAAGCAAGAAAGGGGTCAGAGGAGACCCACCCTTTGTGCTGGGCAGAGTGGGGCTCTCAGGAGGGTAAGGGGAGTCCCCACCTCTGGAACCTCTCAGTGTGTGACCTTCCATGGCAAAAGAGGACTTTGCAGATGTGATGAGGTTACGGATCTTCAGATGGGAAGGTTGTCTGGATGACTCAGGTGAGTAATCACCAGGGTCTCATAAGAGGCCGGCAAGAGGTCGGAGTGGCGAAGTCAGGATGGGAGTGATGTGGCCAGAGCCATGGAAGGAGGAGGCTTCTGGAAGAACCTCTGTCCTGAAATCTCGATTTTAACCCTGTAAGACCCAATTTGGACTTGCAACCTCCTGCAGCAAAATAATACATTTGTGTTGTTTTACGGTCTCCCAATGCTGTGACTTATGGCAGCAACAGCAATGAAACACACCACGCACAAACCGAAGGTCAGTCTCTCCAGTTGTGCAAATGACAATGACTCAGATCTCAAACTGACAGAAGAGTGGTCTTTCAAAAGCCAGCTCACTGCCTAGGGAGTGCATCCGGAAGGACTAATGTGCAAAGGTTCAGGACTGAGCCCCACAAGCATATGTGAGCTTGAACTGACCCCCAAACCCCTCTGAACCTGGTCTCTTATCCACAAAACATGAGCATATCACCACCAGAAAGTTCAGGAACTGACAGTGCTTACAGGGCAGAATACCGACAGCCTGCCAGATAGCTTACTATGTACTTAGCAGGCATGCTATCATTTAAACCTCAAAACAACCCTGTCTGAAGGACAGTGCTCTACAATCCATTCTACAGGAGAGGAAACAGAGGCCCAGAGAAGAACTTGCTTGAGCACCTACTTTGAGACCAGGAGGCTGACTTCGGAGGTGGGCGGTGGTTCTTCAACCAATAGAGCCAGTGAAGTCCTAACAGCCCCTGAGTAAGTAGCCAGCTGTTATCATTACTATTATTATTTATATTATGACTACTGCTGTTATTCTTGAGCTCAGTTAACTCCTTGGATCTTCAAGATAGTAATGCTTCCCACTGACATGCCACACTAAGAGGAAGATAGAGAAGAAAAACAAAGACGGGAAAACCAGAACTCCTTATCACCCAGGTGGAAAAGGGCCAGGTGTGAGAGAAGTCACTCCCACTCTTCACTGTTGCGGAGGGAACACGTGAGTTTTCAGGGTCCCCCTGAGAAGGGAGCACAGCCAAAGTGCTGATTATAGTTGCTTAATGAATAGTTACCATTTCAGTAGACAGCATTCTGATTCACAAACAGTGATGATCATCATCATCCAATTTTATGGCGTTTCTTCATACAATTTTCAATTGGCCAGAATATTTCAACATAAATAACAGATTAGCGTGATCTCCATTTCCAACACATGTCACTGTAGTCACCCACAGTAGATTATCTTAGCAAGAGAAATGGAGTTAAAACATACCGTAAGAGTTTTATAGTACTGTTCTTCAGAAAAAGCTCAAATTAGTTTTATTTTTCTTTTCAAATCACCATGAAATGAGATCGATTATTGTCCATGGCACTTTGTCTATTAACACATTTTATACATGTTATTATGAACTGCAGAGAAGTAATGCTCAGAGAGGTTATGTGGCTGGCCCAGGTCACACAGCATCTGTGTTTGGAAGACCCTCTAGATATCACAAACAGATGAGAAGCTTAGGGCATTATATCCCGGGGGGAAGCACTGAGAGAAAAATTTGCACAAATCTCAAGCCAAGAGCCAAAGAAATTGAGGCTCCTCAGGTAACCGAAGACCGTCTGGCAGGAAGCAGACAGCCACAGTCTCCTGTTTGTCATTTCTGGAGCTCTCTGCGCCTTCCCGCCCCCTCTACAAGGACATAGGACAGCTGAGGCCTCACACAGAGTCTTGCATGTCACTCACATCAGCTCTTACTCTGGGGATCCCAACTTTGGAGGCCACACTACGGCCCCCTTGTCCTGCCATGTGTCCAGTCCACTGTAGGGACCAGGCGGGCCCCGAGGAGAAAGCCCCTCACCCACCGAGCCTCCAGAAACTGCTCCCGCTTGCCGCTCAGGCATTCTCACATAAGGGTCAAAAACCTGGACGACCTAAATCGGCTCAAACAAAGTCAGAATGGAAATTTTTGCATGCTTTCCTCCTGGTCTAATTATTTTCTAACTGCCACACGGTCACAAACAGAAATGCTGGCCTGTGTCCTCAGCTCCGGAGAAGAAGTCACAGTCACTGCCCCTCGGGGCCACCCGCTGTCAGAATGCAGGGGCCCAGGGTGTCCATGGGCTGTTGAGACTCTCCTCTGCGTATGTAATATGAAAAAAAGGTTGGGGAGAGAAAGATGCCAGGGATGCCTCCTGGCACCCTGAACACAATGGGCTGGAGGTGAGGGGAGGCTTCCGGAGGAGGGGATGCAGGCCAGGAGACAAGGTGTGAGCTGCAGCACAAAGACAATCGCTCGGCCGGTGTCAAGGACCAGAGCTCACACTGACCATCGCCACTGTCTGCTTAAGGCGATCTCGAGTGACTGTCAGCTCCCCGTGTGGTCCTACCGCCTTCTCACCTGCCCATGACCCTCAGCAGACAGGTCAGGAACCCAGTCTTGGGTTTTGAGGAATCCACACATGGAAAATCGAAGCGTGCATGTGCGCGTGTTCTGTGAAGGAAGCTGAGCTGGGCTATGGGAGAGATGAAAGCTGTTCGTGGAAAGACTAGGATGGAAGGGGGGGTGGCAAGGAGCCTGTTGCCGGGGTACACTGTGAGCAGGAGGCCACCCCCCAGCTGGATTGCACCTGGACAGGGGATCCCCCGCCCACCTGCATCCTCTCCCTGTGAGGCCAATGAGACCTCCAGCAAGCAGAGGGGAGACTAAGTTCTTGAGACTTTTGGGCAGCTTCCGCTGCTGTCCAGCTGTTAGCTTGTCCGGGCTTAGGAAGGGTCAGGGGAGAAGGCACTTAGATTTACCCTGAGCCTCTGGCCAAGGGAGGATACGTGCCCACACAACCTCTGTCTTCCCTAACACCGTCGCGCTGAACTTTCTCTATGCCAAGCCGGAGGACTTTCTATACATAAATTCAGCCCTCTACTACATTTTGGGGATTCCAGGTTATTCTGCGTTAACTGATAAAGTAGAAAAGTCTAAATCACAACGCTGGGGTTTGAGCCCAAGTAGTAAGAATTCCAGAGCCCTAAGGTAGGAGCTGTGATCACCTCCACTTGACAGATAAAGAAATTTCTGGAAAAACTGAGGAATGTGCCAGGAATCTGGCAGCTAATTGGCAGAGTATGACTTGATTTCAGGGGCAGGGGAGGGAGATGGGGGGTCTAAAGCCCATGACCTCGGACCTCCAGCTCACCGCTGCCTGTGTTGGAAACTCAGGGGGGGCTGGGGATGGTCTGTAAGGCGAGTCTGGCCTGGAGCAGGGAGGCGCGCAGTTAATGTGTAGGGGAGCCTGAATGAAGAATGAACAAAACCTCAGCTCATGCACCCAGGTCTGGAGACTGCATTCAGAATCCAGCCTCAGGGGCAGCGGAAGGACCCAGAAGCATCCTCTGCGCAGAAAAAAAAAGTCATTTGCACCATTTCTGAGAGCTGAAGGGGAATGGATTCAAAACAAGCAAAGCTCTCCAAATAGCGATAAATACTTTAAATTACCCAGCAAGTTTAAAAGCCTTCATGCTGCTCTTTTTCCCAGCACTGAAACAGGCTCCTGATTGTGGCTGTTTAGAATGGAACATTCAGGAGGGTGTAGAGCCAGTGGGGCAGGAGAAGGGGGCCGGGGGGAGGAGGGGAAAAGCTCAGGGTACCCAAGAACACTCGGCCCAGCTGGCTGGCAGGAGACAGAGCTGGCAATTGTGTGGCCTGTGAGGAGTGCGGTCAAAGGCACGCTGGGGCTGGGGGCGCCCTGCGTTCCTGGGGGCAGTTTCCTTGCCATAGAAATGGGGAGACAGAACGTTAGAGCTGCAATGGCTGCCCGAGGATGCCTTCATTTCTCTGTGTTCTTATAGAAAATAACTATTGATTCCACGAGAAGAACAACTGTTCTCCAGAAGCCAATTCCCTCTGAAAAGCAAGGTTTGGGGTGAGGTTCTCCCTCCTGCTTCATGGCCCATGCATCTCAGGGGCTGCTGCCATCAACTGGGACAGCTGGTGACGCCCAGCCCAGGGGCTACACATGTTCGCTGGCAACACAGCTGGAGGACCTGGAATGCCCTTTCCTGCCCCCACAGCTGACTTCTGGCCCCCAATCAGGTAAACATCATCCAGGTGTCCGCTGTGTGGTCAGCAGCCTCTCCCGGAATGGGCAATCACAGCCCACTCACCCCAGAGCTCCCTGTCACACCCTGCACCCTGTCACGGCGAGGAGCCTGGGGTGTTGGGCAGCAGGTGTCACCTGTGACCTTAGAGAAGATACAAAAGCGCTCCCTGACCTCATCTGCACTCAGCTACCTACCACCTAGTGCTTAAGAGGCTCCAGCTGTGAACGTGGGTAAGGGCGTCCGATCATGGGGCTTGCTCTGGGCCGGGTGCTTGATGGGACCCACGCGGGGTTCAGTTGATCCTTTGTGACCGAACGACAGGGGCTGACGTTGTTCTGCTTTCCTTTTTTTGTTTTCAAGATTTATTTATGCATGTAAAAACTGGGGTACAGGCCAAGGTATATGGGGAGAAGATTTGCTAGAGGCAGAGTGGGGAGTGAGGCCAAGGTATATGGGGAGAAGATTTGGTGACTTTGGGCATCAGAAAGCAGAGCTTGGGTGGACACTTCTCTGGCACCAACACCCAGGGTGGAAACATGATGAAGAAGTCAGGTCACCCTCTTGGCATTGCGTTCCTTCCCCACGAAGGGCAACATCCTGCCTCTGACTGAAGTGTAAGGGAGGGCTCGTATGAAACTCCAAGGGCCAGAGATGTCAAGAACAGGTATGTTGTGCTGCTTGGCTTTTTCCCAGAGCCAGAGTGTGCTAGCAAAGACTTGGGCTGCCCAAGCATGGTGCATTCCTCCAGCTGGAGGACCCAAGTGAGAAAGCATCACGGAATGAGGCTTCATCCTATCACATAAAATGGTGGGGACCAGAAGGAGGAATCTCCCAGGTGTCCACTTCACCCCCATCAACCTCGAATGAGAACAGCTAGAAGAAACTTAATATTTGCCATCAACAATTTGGGCCAAATAATTGTCATGGTCAGAGACTCCTTTGGACCAAATTCACTGAGCTGAATGACTGTTGTGGTCTCTAGGCCACTCACCTCTCAATAGAGAATCACATCATTTAACAGGAGCAAATGAAAACAACTATGATGGTTCAGAAACGGCCGGACCAGCAGAATGTTTCACTCAACAAGCCTTTTTAAGATACTGTTTGGCGTTGGCAGAAGCAATAGGACCAAGAAAGCAAAGTCCTCAGCTCTGGAGCCACGGCGGGGCCACAGGGCGTCTGTTCCAGGTCCCCAGATCCCTCACAGAGTGGCCGAGAACCAGACATGTGGCTTCTACCTGCCTCGTGAGCGGGGTACGGAACCCCAACCTACTGCACGTCGCCTTCCCACCCTCCCCTTCCCTTTCTTTCCTTTGTTTAATCAAGAACAGTTGTTGACCATCTATTGTATTTCAGAGCAAAATCTGTATTTCAGGCATGTGGCGCCTTGAATACTGGGTTTGAATACCAATGTAGCAGGGTGCATGTTTTATTTCATCCCATGTTATTTGTCCATAATCGCAACCTCCAGAATCCAGATGCAGATGAGTTATCAAAATGCAGTGTCCAGACAACAGAAGGAAACTGGATAGTCTTATCTTTAAAAATCTTGCTTTGGGAAGGGAGGATTCAAGGCCGAGGGTGGGGTACAACGCTCTGTGCCTGTTTCACAATCACCTCTGAAGCCCGAGATAGCATTTTGGAGGGGGGAAAGCCCCCAAGCTTCCTTTATTCAATTTCTGAATTCTTGTCTTCATTCAAAGTTGAAATGCCCTTGAAAAGTCTGAGGAAAACAGTTCAAAAGTGCTTTTCAGGGAGAAAACTTGCTATCATTTCAAAATATTAAACATATTTTTTTTCCTACCAAACAGAACATGCAATTGGTAGCTAGTTAAATAAAGTATCCGATGTCAATTCCTATATGTGTTGGTCTAAATATGCTACAAAGGAAGGAAGAAGAAAGGAAGGAAGGAAAAAAGGAGGAAGACATAAAATAGGTGCTTACTGTGTATCCAGAGAAAATTACATATTTTGGTTCAAATTTACAAGCAGCATTCTTAGCAGGCATTAAAAAAACTTAAATGGCCCTCCCTGGTGGCGCAGTGGGTTAAAGCACTGCACTGAGAAACTAAAGCCACTTCCGCATGAGTTCGATCCCCGCCTGCCCCGGAGGTGACCACATGGCGAGGCAGACCTCTCCTGACCCGCCCGCTGCTCCCCTCAGCAGTGTACTTCGGCGATCTGCCTGTTCTGCTCCCCACTCTGTCTCTGTGAAGCCTCTCACCGCACCTGCACCTCTAGCCTGTACCCCAGTTCTGCATGCACAAATAAATAAATCTTAAGAAAAAAAAAAAAAACTTAAATTAGGAATATTCCCACTATCTATACTTATTCAACCTATGTGCCTATTACTATTCTTTTTTTTTTTTAAGAATTTATTTTTGTGGCCCTCCCTGGTGGCGCAGTGGGTTAAAGCACAGCACTGAGAAGCTAAAGCCACTTCCACATGAGTTCGATTCCCGCCTGCCCCAGAGGTGACCACATGGCGTGGCAGACCTCTCCTGACCCGCCCGCTGCTCCCCTCAGCAGTGTACTTCGTCGATCTGCCTGTTCTGCTCCCCACTCTGTCTCTGGTGAAGCCTCTCACCGCCCCTGAACCTCTAGCCTGTACCCCAGTTCTGCATGCACAAATAAATAAATCTTAAGAAAAATTTATTTTTGCATAAAAGAATGGGGGTACAGGACAGAGGTAAAGGGAAGGCAGTAAGAGGATTCACCAGAGACAGACCAGGAAGCAGAACAGGTGGATCCACTGAAATACACCACTGAGGGGAGCAGCAGATGAGACAGGAGAGGCCTGCTGCGCCATGTGGGTCAGCTCCCTGGCTGGGGGTCCAACACAGGCCATCAGGGTGGGCTTTGGCAGTGGTAGTGCTGAGACTTAAGCCCTGGGCCACCAGGGAGGCCTCTTACTGTTCTCATCCTATACCCCTAGTGATATTACGACCCCCCCCCCTCCGGAAGTCAGCTCTATTATCCCAGTTCTACAGAGGAGAGCAGTTCGCATACAAAGGTTACATACTTGTCCAAAGCCACCGGCTAGTAATATAGCTGAGATTCACCCCAGGCTGTCACCCCCAGGGCCTGCACTGATAACTCCCACCTCAAGCACCCCTGGAGAGAGCAGTCTGAAGGGAGACCTTCTCGACTACGATCATTTTTAAATGATGCTAAAGTCATGACCTCTTCTTCCTATGCCGCCCCTTACTTCTTGCTCACGCTCCATGGTCCCCCAAATCCTGAGACGATGCTTAATTGGCTGCTGTGGG
Organism: Condylura cristata; assembly: GCF_000260355.1. NCBI lineage: Eukaryota > Metazoa > Chordata > Mammalia > Eulipotyphla > Talpidae > Condylura > Condylura cristata. Next base: position 9,571,798 of record NW_004567105.1, read on the forward strand.
GGTAAACCCAGAGGCAGACACCGCCTCAGCCAAGGTCTCACAGCTTACCATCAAGAGCGCTGGTGGAGCCAGGTCTCCATGCAGCACCCACACCTCAAAGTCGCTTTCACCCATCTGCCGCAGTCACAAGATGAGCAGGGAGGAAAAGGGGAGGATGTGTGGGCTCCCTGGGGAGCACCCCACCACTAGGGTGACGAGGTGTCTCCCGCATTCAGACAGAGCCAGGAGCCATGGGCTGCTCTGAGTAGCGAGAGTGCTGGTGACATCTGTTATTATAATTAACCTCTGAGGTTTGCCTCAGGACAGGGGTTATTAAAAATATTTTGGAATCTTAAAAAAAAAAAACACACACACACTACACTGTAGTTCCATAAATGTAATAAATGGGCCTAGGTTGGTGACAAGGAAATGTTTCCATGAGGGTTCTAGCAATTTCGTAAGTGGCACATGTAAACCCGAGGATGTCACTAAGGCCCACGGAGGAATTATTTCCTTATAAATCTATGGCAGTCTTAGGAAGTCGAAATGGCACCATAAAAAGAAACAAGCCCACTTCCCTGGAAAAAAACTGCTGCCTGCTTGCTGCGAGGGGGTGGGAGTTCACACTTGTAACATTTTACAGGAACACGGCTGGCGAGTCCAGGGAGGTACTTCCTCCTGCAGAACACCGATGCTGGGCCATGTTATACTTTACAGGCAAAAATAAATCTTAACCTTTTTGCACAGAGTCTTGCTTCTCCAGAACTAACCACCAGGGTGGGGAAAAGCGGTTTCAACCTGAACAGACAGGCCTTGCTGTCTCTCAAAGGCCTGAGAAGGCCACATGGAAGAAAGTAAAATCTAAAATCATCCAAGTTTTTGGTCACCAACCTCATTCTTCTCTGAGCTTCGAGATACATCACAGGTAGAGTGGGATCTTCTTGTGCTCTAAGATTCAGTTCATCCTGTGTCTCTCTGCACCTTGGGCTGTTACAGAAGGGGAGCAGTACAGAGTTTCTGCCCCCAAAATGTCTCCATTATAAAAAGGAATGACCTGCCACCCTGGCTATTGGCCAGAAAGCTGGATGAAGCGATTGTTTCCCTGGCTGGAAAAATAACGTGGAGGCTACCATCTCGTGTCCCGGGCAGAAGGAAGCTCCGGATGGAGACTGGTAACCCCTAGCAGAAGGGAACTTTCATCGTGTATCTGAAACCTTATCGCCACACACAATGTCTGGCACAGCCCATTCGCTCAACTGGATGGACAGAAGGACAGATGGACAGATAGATGGGTGGGTGGGTAGACGGACGGACGGACGGATGCATGCATGGATGTAAAGATAGAACAGTTATAGATGGACATTTGGATGGAAGGAAGGAGGGAAAGGCGTTTGAATGGATGACTGGGTAGATGGATATAAAGGAAAAGTGAGGAAACAAGAGTTACAAAATGACTCTTAGGACTTTGTTAAGAATGTTCCTTCGCACCTTCTTTTTGTACAGAGAGGAAAAGTGGCTTCTATACTATGTCGTGTCCTTGAAGAACCCAGACAGAAGTCCATGGCTGCAGTCCTTCGCACCACCCTGCAAGGGCATGGGGCCCTCGGGCTGAGGACCCACAGCGAGCTACTTGTTTGTGAGGGCCTGTCTGCACAGCCCCCCCCCCAAGCACCTGTCCAAAATAGGCAGTGGACTATTAAGAAAAAGCTGCTAGAAATGACAAGTGAATGAAACAGTTTGCCAAGCAAAGATGTACGCAGAGAAAAAACGCCCAGAAGATAGTTAACAAAACTGTTAACCGTGACTATCTCCAGATGATGGTTTTGCTGGTGGCCTCAGTGCATGTGCTGAAATGACGTGCGTGTCGAAGTTACCATTCAGGCTCTGCAGTAGGCAGCCTGTGTGAATCTCAGCTACGTGGCTCGTGCCTGTGCGTGCACTGCATTTTCCGTAACAAACAACTACCTCTTTCATATTGGAAAAATGGGATTTTAGAAATTGCAAGACATCTCTGTACGGAGAAGAAAAGGTAATAGCAAAACAAAGCTACTGAAATCAGCCTTCGTTAATGCATAGATTCATGGAGAACAGAGAGATGAGGAGAAATCCTAGAGGGACCCCACCCTCGCTGATGTGTAAGGGTGACTCTATTTGCAGAAGTCTCTTGGAATGATGTGAGGGTCAGGAGTCCGTTGTGCCCTAAATCCACTCCCTGGAGTCTACAGAGGGAGGGCTCATCCAGACCCCAGGAAGGAAGTCTGTGCTGCCGGCCGGGCTCAGACCAGCCTGCAGCCCCTGCCAAACGCTCTCTAGAGGTGCTCAATCCCTTGGGTACCCCCTGCTTTGCTGAGGGAACAGTTGATAGTTGTTTTCCTAGAAGCGGGCTGAGAAACAGCTGCACAACGCAAATCACATTAAACAAATGAGTGGCTCCAGAGTGGGTTCCATGCACAATTTCTAACTCATACAATGCCTCCAGTTTTGCTATTTCAACTAAATCATTTATCAATCCCTTCACGGATGTCAGTAAATCTCAGCATCTGGGGGCCTGTAAACATTAAAATAAGAAGCTATAAAAAATATTAGTAAACCAATTAAAAGCTCAAGGCACAGTAAACTCTACTTGCATTACACCTAGAAAACAAAAACAAACCCCCCTCCTCTGCCATTAAATAAACATTCTATATCAGCAGTTTCTCAGAGAGCTTTTTCTTTCTTCTCAAAGGAGCTCTTGATGCCCATCTGGTACCTGGGTGAGCTGGGAAGCACTGATAGATCAGGCGAACGGCAATCAAGGATGAAAGAACTCTAAGTTGCTTTCTGTTGCCAGAGAGCAAACATGATCAATATTTAGATTCAAGTTCGGGACATGGCCCTGCAACCGCACCATTTGAAAAAACTGAGTTTGAATCACAACTGGGAATTGACTAATATTTACCCAACTCTGGTTTATTGAAAAAAAAAAAAAAAGAGGCACAATTATTATCATTAACCACAATAATAAGTGTGGGGGATTAATATTCCGTGGAGCTTTGCCATTACAAAACACTTTCATCCGGTTATGCAATCCTCATAGTCACTGCAGGAAGGAGGGGTGGTTGTGATGGTTCTCAAGTTTTAAAGATTTATTTATTTATGCATACAAGAACTGGGGTACAGGCCAAAGATGCAGGGGGTAAGAAGATTCACCAGAGACAGAGTGGAGAGCAGACCGGGCAGATCAACTGAAATATATGGCTGTGGGGAGGGTGGGGAGACAGGAGAGGTCTGCTGTACCATGTGGGTCACCTCCCTGGCTGGGGATCGAACTCACGCTGCATTGGCTGCAAACAGCCTCACAGTGCTGTGCTTTAACCCACTGCGCCACCAGGGAGAGCCCCAATTCTCAATTTTTAAGAGAGAAACCAGGTTTGAGAGATGGGAGGCTTGTCTGGATCACGGCTAATCTGAGACAGCACTGGCTCTTGCACCCAGGTCTTGAACACCAAGTGCTTTCCCTTCTTTTTATAATCTACCTGCTTCAGGTATCCCAGCAAGGACAAGGGACCATCACACACGAGAAGCCTTCTAGCGCCAGGCGCCATGTGATGGATGTGAAGCCTTGACTTTCCTTAATCCCTGTATCATTGGAGTTTATATTTCTATTAAAGATGACTTCCTGCCTGCCTGTCTTTCAGCCATATGGTGCTCACTGAGTCATCCCAAATGGGAAACAAGGCTCAGGATGTTTAATTAAAAGTAACGTCTCTTTGCCAGGATTGCTTGTTCTGATCCTGAAACAAACAGAGCAGGTGGCTTCTGAAAAGCAGGGAGGTAGAAGAAATACTAGTCAACTCCAACTCCTCTTCAGAGGAGACTTGTTCTAAATTTCATTATTTGCCACCAAAAAGCACTCTTCCCCAGCTGTATCAAAGTGGGGGTGAAAAGTCTGTGTGCAAGAGAGACCCCAGGCTCTCTGCCACCCCGTGTCCAGGTGAGCAGAAGGAAGCCCCTCTGCCAGCTGCCCATGACCAGGAGGCAGAGCAGGTGAGAAAGAAAAGCAAAGGCTTAGAAACCTGTTGTGCTGGGTCTCACATGCGTCCTCAATGTGACCCCCATCTGGGTACCCTCTGCTGCTGGGCATCCTCTCGCTGTTAATTTAGGCAGGTGATGATACTATTGCCATATTTATAGATGAAGAATCTGAGTCTCAGAGATGTTATCCCTTGGCTCAAAGACACAGGACTCGGGTGAAGCTATGTCAGGCCTTGGTCAGCAAGATGGCCTAGGGCCTCAGAGCAGTGAGTGGGAACGGGCAGGCTCCTGACCATCTGACCGAGGATGTGAGGAGACAGAGGGGCGGGTTGGTTACGTCACGGACATGACCGCCTGGGTTCACATCACCTGCCTAATGATCCCTCACTAAGAACCACAGAATCCAAGATAGAAGAGAAAGGGCCTCTCTCAAAGACCCCTGCAGCGTCTTCTTGGACCAAGATTTCTCCCGAGATGCTCCAATTGGTGACTTTAGCTCTTGGGGTGCTTCAGACTTGAAGCCACAGTTTCCATAGACTGTGATCAAAGAGGAATGCTGCCATCCACCCCTAACAAGGTATTCGGGTTTGCTCTGGGGAAGAAGGGGCCGGCAGTGCAAGAGGAATAGAGGTAGAAGGATTAAACTTTCTATCTTGACAAGGCTCCACCCGAGATGCCCGCCCAGGAGGGGACCTCAAACTTGGTGGAAATTTCCTCAGGCCTTTCTCTCCTGCCCCAGCGCACAGTGATCTCTTTCATGGTTCTCCTTTGGCCTATAAAATGAGCTTTCATGTCCTCTGTGCGAACGGGTTTCTCGAACACACTGAAAATAGAAGAGACTTCCAAGGCCGTGTTTTCCCTGGGGCTGAAGAGCACGGTTACCTCAAGAGAGGTGGAGGCCCAGGCATCAAAGCCAGCCCCTGACTGGGAGGCCACCTGGGCCCAGCCCCAGTGTGATGACAGCAGCGGAGACATGACGAACTGCAAACTCCAGCCTTAGGGCTTCCCTGAGCTTGGGGCGCCCAAGATTCTCCCATGTCTGGGCTTGCTACCCAGCAGATGTCTCCAAGGCTAAGAGCACAGTGTCTGCATCATCAGAACTGCATCCTGGCCTCCCCCGCAAGGAGCTGAGAGAGGGGCTGGGAGACAGTGGTCAACCAGACAGACTGCAGCCCGCCGTCAAGACGACTGCTGTCTGCGAGCGGTATACTGTGAGCTACTCATGGCGTGTTACCTTGCCTGGCAGTTGCGTTCAAAAATAATAATGACATTAACTTTAGTTCTGTATTTCATTCAACCAACAGATCTCAAAATGATCACATCAAACATATGATCAATATAAAAGTTATTACTGAGATAATTTACATTTTTCCAGAAGATTTATTTATTTATGCATACAGAGCTGGGGTACAGATAAGAGATGCAGGGGCGGTTAAGAGGCTTCACCAGGGACAGAGTGGGGAGCAGAACAGGCATACTGACCAAGTACACTGCTGAGGGGAGCAGCGGGCGGGTCAGGAGAGGTCTGCCGTGCCATATGGGTCACCTCCAGGGCCTGGATGAACTCATGCTGAAGTGGTTTAAGCTTCGTAGTGCTGTGCTTTAACCTGCTGCGCCACCAGGGAGGGCTTAATTTTCATTTTTGTAACTAAACCGTCATAATGTGGTGTGTAGCACACCTTGACTGTGTTTCAAGTGCTCAAAAGAGCCATGTAGGCTCGAGGCTGCTCCTTGCTCCCTGGCTGCCTGGACTGTGATGGTGGAGTCCGAGGTGGACATGCTGACGGATGATGGCTCTGAGGGACATAGTGAGCTAAATGGTGGTGGTCCCACTTACCAAGCGGTTATCATAGACCAGCCACTTGCATGAGCTTTCCTAAACAACCCTCAGGTCGGCTGCCCCATTTTACAGACGAGGGGAGGGAGGGACAGAGGTCCCATCTTGCCCCATGTTACCCGGGTGATGTACAGCAGTGCCTAAGGGCCTGAGCTTATATCCTGAGTTGTATCAAGGAGCCAGAGAGCCCCAAGTTAGAGCCCATCCACCCCCTCCAGTGTTGCATCTGGTGCTGGACATTGACTCTACCTGAAGTTCTTCGTAAGCTCTGAAGGGCTTCATGTTGAAGAGCGAGGAGCACAGAAGTGGTTTATAATATCCCCTCTGCAACCAGATGGTCTTGCTTCCAGTCTTAGCTCCATCACTTATTCCCTGGCCTGCCACGGGCAAGTTACTTAACCTCCTGTGCCTCAGTTTCCTCGCTTCTACAATGAGACTAACAATAGCACCTAACTCATAGGTCATGAAGAGGATAACATGAATTAACACAAATAACGCAGCAGCACCTTCTTGGTAATGAAGGAACAAAGACCAAGCAGGACCTCTAACTGTTATGGTATAAACAGATACAGATGCTAAGGATCCTGGTAAGTGTGTCTGGAGGGGGCAGAATAGAAGGAGCGGACAGGGAGAGGGTCAATCACGAAGCCTCTATGACGTGCCGGCATTAGGGCCCCCGAGGCTGCTCGCCACCTCTGGATAAAATGCATCCTCTAAAACTCACACGCTGGAGTCCTACCCCCTCTAACTCAACATGCGACTGTATTTAGAGATTGACTCTTCCGCGAGGTAATCAGGTCAAAATGGAGTCACGAGGGTCCTAATCAATATGACCGGTGTCCTTCGCCATTGCCAAGCCAGGGGCAAGACCCGCCAGGGTAGACACCAACTCCAGAACTGAGGTGGTGAATTTCTGTTGTGTGAGCCACGCAGCCTGTGGCCCCTTGTCACAGCAGCACAGGAAACAAATACACACAGACACACAGCTTCCTCTAACCCTCAACCCACAGCCACAGCAGAGGGCCTCCAGGTCAGCGGCCAGCTCCGGTCCACACAGCAAGCTTGTAAACGTCTCAGCTCCTCCGCCAGCTTGTTTCGGCAGGTCTGTCACAGTGGAAAACTACCCGGGAAGGTGGGCTGCACCCCTGAACACTGCTCACTCTGTTTCCCCTGCTACCTTCAAAATCCCCCTCTGTCAACTGGAAGGGAAATAAAGCGTGTCTTTATTCGTGCCCGCCTCCCTTGGACACCACGCTCCAGTTGGAGCCAAGACAGACACAGTGGCTCATTGAGCGAGGTTCTCCCGGCCGTGTTCCTGACACACTACACCAGGGCCCCGGGGCCGCCAAGCTGCCTCTAGGTCCATCCCAGTCCTGAGGGCGAAGGCAGCAGCAGAAGCTGCTCATGCAGCCAGGAACACCTCTACCTGTTTAGTCCAGTGCATGAGTTGTTGAGATTTTATATTTTCATTTCCTTTCCAAATCCCATCCGTTTAAGATAATTATTGTTAATTTTCCAAGCTGTGAAATGTACATTGTTTCTCACATGCCGTTCACCGACAGAACATGGAGGACTGTCCCTCTCTCCTGCCCACAATGATTCTGAGTTTTTCTTTATGTGTCACAGAGGGAAGAGGTGATGCTGTGACTCCCAAATGCATTCTTCATGCTAAAAATCTCGGCATGAAAGGCAGGCTCCTGAAAGACCTCATACTCTTCTCTGTGAGCAGCTTCTAGGCATCTAATCAATCATGCCTTTCACCCAGGAGAACGAGCAAGATGCAGTGTCTGGTATTTTAAAACACAGATATGAGACAATAATGTAAAATGTGAACAAGAGGTCATTTAAGGTGAAGGATCTGAAGCCATGAAGGTTAATTCTATTTTGTTTCTCTCCCAGAGATGAGAAAGACCTGCAAACTGGAGTTCAAAATGTTTCCTAGAATGAGGAACTTGATGCCATTTAATTGTTGTGTAACTAGAAAAAGAAACTGGCTTGGTAGCATGGGACTGACTTGCAACCCGAAACCCAGAGACCAGCTCCACCACTCAAGAGCTGTGTGACCTTAAGTAACTTGCTTAACTTCTCTGGGCCACACTTTCCCCCTTTCCTCCTCCATTAAAAAGAAACAAATACAATAAAATAGAATTTGGCGGCCCTCCCTGGGGGCGCAGCGGGTTAAAGCACTGCACTGAGAAGCTAAAGCCACTTCCGCATGAGTTCGATTCCTGCCTGCCCCGGAGGTGACCACGTGGCGTGGCAGACCTCTCCTGGCCCACCCGCTGCTCCCCTCAGCAGTGTACGTTGATCTGCCTGTTCTGCTCCCACTCTGTCTCAGGTGAAGCCTCTCGTCACCCCTGAGCCTCTGGCCTGTACCCCAGTTCTGTATGAACAAATAAATCTTAAAAAAAAAAAATAGAATTTGGCAATGTCTAAGGGTCCTTCCCAGCATGTTATTTTGGTAAATAATTTCATATACCAGAAACATTGCAACTTAACTGGGATGAGCAAGAGACACAGACCAGGTTCCACTCTGGAACCTCAGTCCAAAGGGACCAATAAATGGTATTGAACAGAAAGACAGTAAACAAGAGCTTGGACTTCCTTTCTTCTCCACTGTCTTCCGCTTCCAACCCAGCAGCTCCCCCTTTGCTGTGAAGATGGTTTGTAGGTGTTTTTCCTCTTTATCTCCCTGGCTATGGCAACATTTCAATGCCCCAAGAATGAAGCCCGAAGAGGCCACTTATGCATTAGTAGTCATTAGTAGCTGGGGCTGAAGATGTGCTGGGGTTCAACTTCCACAAGGCCAGTGAAGAGCCAGGACGTGCCCTGTGTCCAACACCAGCATATTACAGATGGCATAGGTGGACCTCAGCAGTCACTGCAGCCACTTGAGACAGAAGGTGGCCATCAGACACAGTTCTGCCAGTGAATTTAACCACACATTTTCTGGGTTTACTCAGAAAGTTTGACTTTCTAACTCCGGGTACAGCTTCTTTTTATGTCATTTCCCTTCCTCCTTTCTGCTGCCTGGAATTTAGACATAGTGACTGGAACAGCAACAACTATTTTGCAGCCACAGGGAAGACCATCACAGAGACATCACTTCAGCTGTTTTTGAGCTGCTGACCCAACAAAAACAACTCCAACCTAGCATTTCTCCTGAAGACAGAAATGACACCTCTGAATTTTATGTAAGCCCCATGGGCCTGTCATTCATATGTGAATGGGCCAACCCTGGCTTAACATGCTTATTGGTTTCATTACACTCTGGAACCTTCTAAGCCACACAAGCTTCTTGGGTTCAGATTTTACATTTCCATTCTTCTTTTTACCCAGATCTCTTATCCATGTCATAGAACAGTGTTTCTCTGTTGGCTGATCCCAGGATATTTTGTCTTAACAAGAAGAGGCAAGGCGGCCTAACCCTGGCTAGTGACCTCTAACTGAAAACCAGAGGCCACTGCCTCCCACACGCCATCCCCGGCCTCCTGGGAGCTGCGACTCCCCAAACACACATCAGGAAGACAGTTGTCCCGCCTCTCCAGCTCAAGCTCAGCCCTTCATGCGCTGGCCTGGGATTTCTGGACAAACGCTTACAGGATTGTTAGGGGTGTGAGAACCCTGCAGGAATCCTGCCCTCACCATCCCGCTGAGGCCAGAGGTGCAGAGCTGCCTCCCCATAGCATCTCTTAAATCAATCAGGAAAGAATTAAAAGAAATGCCTCCATGTTAAACATCTGCCTGCAGCTCGAAGGTCAGGGGTGTTTGTGCTGAGCTGCTGGGAGTCTGCTCCCAGCCCTGCAAAGCTGCTTCCCCCACTGCAAAAACAAGGCATGCAGAGACCTTCCCTGTGGGCTCCACAAAGCCCCTTGCCATCTCCATCAGCTATTCCTGGGCATGCGTGCCCTCCTCCAACACCCCCACCTACCTCAGCATTTCCTAGAACTTTATGAAGGGATAAGACACACACACTGTACACATGTGAGTAAAGGAGAGAGAAATGTGAGCCAACATGCTATCCCTTAGCCAACACAACCAATGCACATCTATTTCCTCCAGTATGCATACAGAACTGGGGTACAGGCCAGAGATGCAGGGGCAGTGAGAGGATTCACCAGAAACAGACTGGGGAGCAGAACAGGCAGACTGATGAAGTACACTGCTGAGGGGAACAGCAGGCGGGTCAGGAGAGGTCTGCCGTGCCATGTGGGTCACCTCTGGGGCTGGGGATCGAACTCGTGCTAAAGTGGCTTTAGCTTTTTAGTGCTGTGCTTTAACCCGCTGCGCCACCAGGGAGAGCCCCAATTGTCTCTATTTTAAAGATGGACAGGCTGGTGGTCTGATGATGATGTTCAGCCTTGGGGCAAGTTGGCAGTGGAGATAAATAAAAAGTAGGGAGGAGGGGCTGTGGGTTATCCTGCTTGCTTCTGCGGGAAGGCTCAGGCTGGCATCCTTCCAGAAGTGGCCCTGCATCACTCAGCTTCAGCCAGTGATGGGCTTGGCACCTCCTGCTCTCAGTGAGTGCACTGGCCAAAGTCTCCTGAGCTCTGGGCTAGGGTGGAGGTGTGCAGGAGCTATACATCCCATGGGAATGACAGAGGAAGCTTCCAACCAGCTGGGCCACCCCCAGAGTTAATGCTATGTGCTCTTTTTATAGCCACAAGTGTTTCTAAAAGGGCAAACACCTCCCCAGATAGAATGGATCGTCTGGGGACTGAGGGGAAAGCTGGATAAAGGCACTAGCAAGCTGGGCAGCAGCCTCTGGCCCTTGGCACCTGCTTCTGCAAGGGAACACAGCCGGGAACCAAAACCAAGTCCTCAAATCAATTTGCAGTATGATTTCATGATTTCAACCTGGGACAGAGTCGGGACTCTGATTCTGGCCCCGAAGTGGAGAAGCTGCCACTTTGGGAACTGCATTTGCAAGTGGAGGCTGTGTCTGGGGCTCGGGGAATTTAACTGTTTCCTACCATCACTGGATGAGTTCACAGCAGGTACAGCATTGTCAAATACTTGCTAAATGTCCCAAAGTACCCTCTGTTCCCCCAGAGGCAATGTGGCCAGATACACACCATGGTCACTGGTTGGCTGTTTAAGTCTCTTCCCACTGCAGCCCGGGCTCCCCTCAGGCTCACCTCCCTGGACCTCCGGCCCTCCTGGCCACTCAGGACCAGGGCTGCAGCACCGGCCGCCCCTTGGGGCAGACAGGTGGTCTCCTCGGTCAGCTGCCTTCCTTTGTGCAATTAGATCAATCATCCCGTGCCATTCTCAGTTCATGGTGCAGTTACTCTCTCTCTCTAGCAAAGCAGGTGGACATGAACCTGCTGTTGAAAAAACAGTATCAAAGTCTCTGAATATTCATGAGTCTCAGAAGTCAAGGACGTGGCTCAGTCACACCCCCTTTACCCCAGGAGATGCTGCTAAGTGGGTATATACATGTCTACCCTGCAGACCAAGAGACAGAGACCCATGAAAATGACTTTCCTTGCCTAATGTCACCTAGTCACTAAAGCCAGGATTTCATAGTTGTGCTCATGCGTGGTGGTGGTGGTGCAGGGAGATGTTAATTTTGTATCAGGCGCTCACTAGGGAAAGGGAGAGAGGGGTATGCTCCCAATAAAAACACCTATGGACAGCTTCTAGAAGCAAGATCCATCCATAAAAAAAGAGGTTGGCAAGAGCTAGGGTTGGGAAGACTCACAGAAATGCTTTTTTAAAACTAGAAGCAAAGAGCAATAATTAAAAAGAAAAAAAAAAAAGAGACATGCCTTGGGCCAGGCATTCTGCTCAGCACTCCGGGGCAGGAGTGACCAGGGAGGCCACATCCCGCAGGGAACCTAACCCGCAGGTGACTGCTGGGTCGGGGGAGGCGGTGTTCCGGTCTTCTCCCATGCCCACCCCTACAGGAGTTGCAAGCTAACACACATCTTCCTTGGCACGCAGGGTTACATCCCACTAAGTCGAAATGCATTTGACACTCTCTGCCTAGGAGAACTCAGCCTCCGCTGCTCTAAAGATGCTCGAAACACCTGTGATCTTGGATGAACCATCCGACACAGCGACTGTTTCATAACAGTGTTGGCTATCTCGGATCACTCATTCAATACTGTGCAGAAGACGAGAAGCAGCCTGCCGAATAGCAGTGGTTTCCCCTCGTGATCATGGGGCTGATGAGGAGATACCCAGCACCAGGAGAGAGTTGAGTAACACTTATCACTAGCCCAGGAAGATATAAAAATTCAAAATACCAAAGGCTGTTTCTACCGAACGCGTATCACAAAAGATGGAGCCATCATGATGTCAAAACCCCTAAGTCAAAGTTAGATCATGCAGGTACCGTCTGTATTTTGATGAAAGTGCTTTTCTTCTCAAAACCAGCATGGGGAGATGCTTGGATGGTTAACAGTGAACAACTGCACAGGACCTTGAACAGAGGTGTTCAATCACTGGTAACTGAACTGCATCACCTGACATTCTCCATTGCAACACGAGCAAGCCAGGGTGCCATATTCTTGGCCCACGGTAAACCTTTTTTTCCAGGGCGAACCCACATATCATTTTTACATGAAAACATGCCAAGTTGTGAATCAGGCCTCCCACATCTAGTGTTCATTTGTTTGATGCCAATAAGTACTAGTGCAAAGCTTTAGATTAATTCCTAAATTAATCTGATGGTATTTATGCTTAGGTCGCTTTGGACCCAGAAAGACAGTGGCAATTGGACCACCAGACAGGGGGAAAAGGAGCCCTGAAAAGCCCAGAAAATGGGGTTAAAAATTAAGAATGGGGCCATCCCTGGTGGCGCAGCAGGTTAAAGCACAGCACTAAGAAGCTAAAGCCACTCCAGCATGAGTATGAGTTCGATCTAAAATGCATGCTGAGGTGGCCCACATGGCGTGGCACACCTCTCCTGACCCTCCCGCTGCTCCCCTCAGCGGTGTACTTCGTCGATCTGCCTGTTCTGCTCCCTACTCTAGTCTCTGGTGAAGCTTCTCACCGCCCCTATATCTCTGGCCTGTACCTCAGTTCTGTATGCACAAATAAATAAATCTTATAAAAAAATTAGAAATGATAATAATGACTAATTAAACACTGTGCTAAGCTCTTGACAGGCTGAAAATCATGTAACCCTGTAACAAACCATGATGTGGGGAGAGAGGGCTGTCCTTCCATGAGACTTGCCCACGATCAGGGGGTGTGGAATATAAACCCAAGCTGTCTGGCCCTCGAGGTCCATTATTAACACCGCCAAACACACACACACACACACACATACAGAGATGTCTAAGTGCTTGTTCTGTGTGTGCAGAACCCTGGTTCAAGCTCAACCAGCACTGCTGTTCTCCCGCATTTTAGATCAAATGCAATTTGAAATTCCACTCCATGGGGAATTGCCCCACTGGCCAGCAAAGGCTAAGATGCCAGCCTGGTCCTTCTTTTCTGTCCAGGACACTGGCTGCATCCAGGCTGCGATCCCAAGCATCATCTCTTCCCGGACACTGCCTGTGTCTCTATCCACAGTGAGAGGCGCATTATTCAGGTGTTCTCTCCAGAGACCCCACTCACAGACTCAGCTTCCTGTGGCGATTAAGAGCGAGTGTCTGCGGCCACCCGGGCTCAAGCAAGGCACCTAGAGTTTGAAGTGTAAGAAAGTAGTTTCTCTACTCAGAAGAGGCCAGTAAATCAAATCCTCCGAGCCCACGGGTTCTGGCTGCAAGACCAGCAGACCTTGGCGGAAGACTTGTGCCACAGTCCTCTTCACAGCTCCAGCCCCTCCATCAGGACCACACCTCCTCACACGAAGATAGTGGGTCAGGGAAGTTCCTAAAGATTTTTACCACCTGCCCCGCACTGCAGGCATGTTGGGCAGTTTCCCCGATTGCAAACGCTGCGTGCAGATTCATACCAGTACGGTGCAGCTGTCCTCCCTGGCTGCCTGCTGCTTCCGCCAGCCCTTCGTTCCAGCCGTCGGCAGAGAGGGCTGGTTCCTTCTAAAGCCAAGTAATTCATGGAGTGCTTCGGGGCACCCAGGGCGGCCAAGGGGATGCCAGCGTGCCTTGCCCAGCAGCAGCAGCAGCCTCTGCACACGAACGGACCGAGACCACGAAGGTGACCTCAGTGGCATCAGCTCCCTGTGCTGAAGGCTGCCTTCCTCAGTCCATTATTCCAAGGGGGATCTTTTTTCCTTCTTCTCGCCTACTTTGTATGCTCTGGCACAAAACTCATAATTTGCCAGACCTCACAATACTCTGACTCCCAGGCAAGTGTCCAGAATAGTGTATGTGTTATAGATTTCTTCTTTTCTTTAAGTGATTGCTGCATCATGGAAGAAGCCACTGAAGGTTTCTTGCAGAAAGAAACCACTTTCCCAGCCCCACCCCCCTTAGGTCAACTTAGGTGACTTTGCGGAGAAAGCACTTAGAATTTAGAATAAAAGAGATTTGAGTCCAATCCTAGCTCTGCTACTAATTTTATAACCTCAGGCAGGAGCTTGAGCTTCTCCAAACCCATTTTTCCTTGCCTGAAAGAGGCTCGTAATAACATATGCCTAACAGATTGACTATAAAGATTAGAAATACTATGTGTAAAATGTCCTATAATGAAATAAATTGCCCTGTACATGGAAAATACTTAACACATGATAGCTAATCCTGTTGTTACGATTATTAATGTAAAATAAAGTTCCCCGCCTCCCCACACGCCTGGGTTTAGTTACTGCTGTTCCAGTACACTGGGCTGTACCCCGCGAGGGTTCCCAAAGTGCTGAGTGGCGCAATGTGTTGCCGATTCCCTCCTTCCCTCCTCCCATCCATCTCTACTCTTCTCCCTTCCCTGAGAGGAGGACCCCAGGGAGCACAGCAACCAAGCTGGCTGCTGGGTGGACTGTTTCAGCTTGGCCAATATGAGGAGATGGCAGAAGGAGAGAGAAAGACAGACTGGCCAAGACTGCAGCCTGGCTCCCCTGCTCCTCTTGTGACGATGCAGGAGCTGCCCAATCGCTTCAGGGCCCGGGACAAGGGCTTAGCTCTTGCCAGTCTCTGGATGCTCAAGTCTTGCTGGTTTCTTATTCCTGCTCACACCAATCGAGTCCCGAGCTGAATCCTGTTTCCTACCAGACCCAGATAACCCCTTGAAGTACTAGGCTGATGGTATGGGAACCGTCCTAAGGAGGCCTTTGAAGCCCTGGCTGGACTAAGGGAAGCCAAATGCATGCCACATCACATCAGATGCCGAGGGCTTTCAGGAACGTATGCTTTACTTAACAGCAAAACCGTGGAAACCATCTAGATGCTCAACAGTGGGCGCTCATGGGGGTGACACAGTAGGAGAGTGTGGTAGTCAGTCTTCCATGGTGGTTTGAACGCTCCCTCCTGTTTCCTGCCCTCCCACACTAAACAGGACTGACCAGTGTGGCAAAGAGTATACTGCCCAGGATGTGAGTGACCTCTAAGAAGAGGTCATGGAAGGACACAATCTCCGCCGCCTGCCTCTCCTGCTCTGGAGGAAGCCAGCCACCATGTTGTGGGGGTCCTCAAGCCATCTGACTCAAAGAGCTTGTGAGTGGGCTGCCTTAGAAGTGGGTCCTCCAGGCCCCCCCGGTGGTGCAGCGGGTTAAAGCACAGCACTGAGAAGCTACAGTCACTTCAGCACAAGTTCGATTCCCCACCCCAGAGGTGACCCACATGACCTGACCTGTCTTGCCCACTACTCCAGGTCAGGATACTCTCAAATTGCTGACCCACAGAAATTTTAAGTAATAATGATTATTGTTTAAAGCCACTGAGTTTTGGGGTGATTTTCATATCAATAGATAACATGTAAATGGAAACACCCCACGGTAAGAACAAATTTTTCTTTGGAAAATGTGTAGCGAAGTAAAAAATGTTCACAATCTATTTAATGAAAAGAACAAGACAGAAGAGACGATCCCATTTTTCATGTGCTTTGTACATATTCATCCAAAAAAGACTGGAAGGAAACAAATTTAAATGTTTAGAGTGATTCTCTGTGGGTAGAGGAATTAAAATCCTTCTCATTTGAAATTTTCTAGAATGATCACTTTTTATAATCTAACAAAACTGTGTACTCAACAAAATAGCTTTCTTGGTACAGTTTTTCAAATGGAAATGTAGCTTACATAAAGTGAAAATGTTGGCTCCAGTGTTCAAGCAGAGCCTGATGGATCCCCATCAGGAAAACACAAACACCATGTCCCCCGGTGGGCCGCCCTGGACTGTCCTCCTGACCACCCAGGTCTGACCCACCTGGGCCTCGGCCAGCCAGCCCACGAGTCCCCCGAGAATCAGAGAAGCCAGGGACCTGGGGGAGGCTCCCGGGTGCCAAGTAGTCCCCGGCTTCCTGTGACCTGAGCCGCACGCCCAGCGAGCGCCCTCCCTCCGGGGCACTTCTCCTCGTCACACATGCTCCCGCGCCAGTGAGTGGACATTCCTTGCACTGCTGGCCGCTTGCTTCCAGCAGGGACATTCTGCCTGCACTACAAATGTGAGGGCGCAGAGACATTGCTTTGTTTCGCTGGATCCTTCACAGCTGGCGAGGTACCCAGCCCCCAGCAGGTACTCAAGACGCACTTGAAGGATGATGACTGAATAAGTCAATGGACGGATGGATAAGGAGGAGTGCCAGGGACTGAAGGTCCCGGGGACGCAGCAATGAATCGCGCACATCTGGCCCTGGCCCTCACCGAGCTCCCAGCTGGCAGGGGAGAGGAACAGGGGAGAGGAACGAATATCGAGATAAGTGCAAGGAAGAAGAACGCCCAGGGGCCAGGAGGAGCCTGGGGGAGGACGTGGCACTTAAGACGGGGGTCTAAAGAAAAAGTAGGATGTGAGCAAGACAAGAGGGGTGGAGGTGACCGGCTCTGCAGATATCACTGGGCCGCAGGACGGCGGAGACCCCAGGCCGCAGGTGCAGGCACTGCGGGCCGGAAGCCCCCGCAGCCTGCAGGGAGACCTCCCCCCCGCTTCAGTCAGGAGCCAGCACTGAGCTCCACAGACTCATCCGCTCTTGCTTGCGGCTGTTGTTTATTCTCATTGGGGATTTGTTTATCCCTTCCATTTCCTACTTTAATTTCCTTTTAATAAAGCCCTAATCTTGTCTTGGCTCACCTAAGGGGAAAAGGGATTAGTCCACAGCCAGACAGAGGCAGGGAGGGGGTGGAGGCCAGGCCTAGTGGGGATACCAGAGGTCAGGGTGCAGTTCCAGCCAGGCAGCCAGACAGCTAACTCAGGAGGGGCCACCTCCACCTGGGCACCACAGGGGCACCCCCCCTTAGCTTAGGCTGCAAATTTTTCTTCCAAAGCAGAAGCTGGAGGCCTGAGTGCCCCCGCTCTGTGCTGGCCTGTTCTTCCACTGCTGCACACCTCTCTTATGCACCTGTTCAGAGAGATGACACCGCGCATCGGCCTCGGAGGGCTTTTGTTCTGTCCCGGGCACACAGAAAGTGCACTGAAACCCCAAGAGCTGTTCTGGTTCATTTGCAAGCACAGAGTCCTGCTGCCTGGAACATGTGCAGGTGCTGCTCCAGGTAAGCCCGCACTCTGCTGGCGCCCTCGGCCAGCGGGGGGCCAGTCCTTGCAGCAGCCCAGCGGGCACCGACCTCCGCTCTCCCATGCAGGCACTCTCGGGGACAAACCTCAGCCCCACTCTCAAGGACAGACCTGAGCTCAGCCCGCATATTCCTTTCCCCTTATGCTGGCCTCACTCTGAGACAGACCCAGAGTCAGGGGCTTGCGAGCCCCCATCACAGGTTTGCCGCCGAGGACAAGTCCTGGCCTCACGCTGGACTCCAGGCCCAGCACCATCCCCCTGCTCCCTAGCGCTGCTCTGAGGCCTTTAGAGCACCAAGCAGGGAAACTCCTGCAGAAGGCAGCAGCTTGTCTGCATGGGAGTCCTGGGCAGTTCCTGGCCAGTGGTAGGGAGCACAGGCTGATCTTTCTGGAAGGTGCTCAAAGTCACTCTGCTCTGAAGGGAGAAGACTGGTCATGTGTTAGACATTGGAGGCAAAAAACAGAATCTGGGCTTGATGAAGGACAGAACTGAGGAGAAGCCACTGAAAGGTGACCCAGGAAAGATATCAGTGGGGGCGGGGAGTGATAATTGGGGAGGTCACTGCATGTAGCCACAAGCAGGAGCATACAAAGGCAACCTGAGACGAAATCCAGCAGGAGGAAGAGACTGCTCAGGTGTATGGAGGGTGGGCCAGGAGCCATTCTGGGGGTGTCTGGAAACTTCTCTGGGCAGACAGATACTCAGTAATGCGTGCTCGGATAATGGCTGGGAGAAAGGGCTGGGCTTAGCCAGCAAGAGTCTCAGTACAAAGTGGTTCTTCAGTCCACGAGTCCACTCCACATCACGCCAGACAGCTCCCCTGCAGAAGCCCCTAAAACTCAGCCTCCACGAGCAGATCGATGATCACTGAGGGCCCCAAGGGGTGACTTCTTATTCACGCATCCCCACACTTCACACAAAGGAAACTCGAATTGCTTCCAGAATTACAAAGTCTGACGGTCTGATAACAAAATGACAGCTGTGAAATGGCCCGATGTGCTTGCTCCCTGCTTATGCTTGGTTAAAACACTGAAATATTTGCTCTGTGGGAGCCAGAAAATAAGAGATTCAAGACAGAGTCTGGGGCACAGGTGACATTTTCAGCCCTGATCCAAAATGAGCTATTCCAGACAAAGGAATTTTCCAGCATTGAAACAACAAAATATTAAAATAGTATTGAAATCTCTTTTGTGTGAATAACAATTCTCTAAATTCTTAAACTGGAATGCCCCTAAACACATTAGGGTTCCCATCATGAAGGAAATCCAATTCACTACGGATAATCCCACATCAACACCAACAGACCCCACTGCAGTTGATGTATGGGGAAAGTCGCAGATGGGTTTGGAAGCCAGGAGTAAAAACCGGTTGGTGCTATTGTCTGAGGTAATTAACCACTGAGCTTTTGCCTCCTAATTAAATGCAATTCATAAAAACTTGGCACGCACTTGGTGCTTCACCCATGGGGGAGTTTATTCCTGAAAATGCTTTGGAACATGAATCATAGTTCAAAACGAATCTTAAAACTTCAGCCATCTTTATTTGACGACAGACCCAGCTACGTCATTTCTTAACTTTAATTTTTTTATTTATAAAAGTAATAAATGTTCCCAGTAAAAATTCTAAATAGCAAAAACAATTTTAAAGGTCAAATCACTTATATTCTAAGCACCCAGCAAGGGCACTGTGATTTTGTTAGGCCTCTGCCCAGAGGTTTGTAGAAATGCAAAGAAACTCTGTTTCCACAATGATAGAATTAGTCTGTGCATGTTGCTCTGTAATCTCTTCTCATTTACATTGTCTCATGAACATGTTTCACATTAAAATTCAGCTCCCTGCTGCCATTCCAACTGAATCCACAGTGTGGATGGACCATTCTTTCTTTAACTAATCTCTGCTGAATGATATTTTGGTGATTTCTAATTTTTCACTTCCAGGAACAATCACAAGGTGTAGCTCTATATCCCTACACAGTTTACAGAGGCACTTATGATGTGCAGGACTAGATAGCTCCCTGTTGAGGGGTGGGGAACTGGGGCTGGGTTGGAGACCTACAGGGGCTGGGCTGTGTTAGCTGATTTCCACCCAGTAGATGCCAGCAGCAGTGCCCAGCCATGCCAACGACCAACGAAAGACTCAAGTGGAAGTCACTGATCTGCCCTCACCACAATGCTGCCTTTTCACTCTGTCTCCAGTGAATCCTCTCACCGCCCCTGCACCTCTGGCCTGTACCCCAGTTCGGTATGCATAAGTAAATAAACTTTTTTTTTTAAATAACTTTTTAAATGATACAACCTGCAGTCCCGCGAGTATGACTCCTTTCATTCAAATACTGTTGTGGAGCTTCATCCCTACTCTTGCACGTATCAGTCACTGTTCCTGTCATATTGCTTAGTCACACACCGGGTGGGCAGTCTATATTTGATAAATCCTTTCACACATTTGTTGACAATTGGGTTGCCTTCAGGTTGGGGCCTTTATGCATAATACTAGGAACATTTCTGTACAATTGTGTATGCTGTGACCAGTTGCTATATTCTGCCATTAACTTTCAGCCTAGAATCCACAACTCTGTCCCATTATTGTCCAAACCAAATCAATTGGTATAAAGAAGGGTGAATGGCTCATGTGACTCCACACCTATGTGTCACTGCACATTCACAGAGAACATAGTGGGGATTTCCAGAGGAAAGGCCAGAGTAGGGAAACAGGTGAAAAAAGGAGGTCCTGAGTTACACTCGTACATGCATAAAGTAAATGAGTCCTTGTAGTGTATACTTGAACGCTGTCAGGAGTTAACGTTGTTAACTTTTAGGATTTCCTAAAAGTTAACTTTGTATAATGACAGATGGGAAGCAGACTGACTGCAGTGATCATTTCACGGACACAAAGATCAACATCAATGAATTTTGCACACCTGAACTAATATAATGGAATGTGACAATTACACTTCAATTAAAAAGCAGATTCTTTAGAGCACCCTAGTCAGTAGTTACTACCACAGTCCCCGTTGACTCCAAGATGGCATACAATTTTAACAAAAAGCCACAGCAAGTCAGATGTGACCCTAACAACTCCCTCCTGAAAGTCGCCGAGCCAGGGTGCATCCTGAGTAACAAGGCGAGGAAATGCACTTTCCACTGACATTTTCAAGCTTCCCACTCCCAAACTGACATTTCTAGAAAAGACATCCTCAGCTCGGGCGCCAGGAGGAAAGGCATGTGGAAGCTCGCTGGAGCTGTGCCCGCTGCTGGTATTCAGGATTTGTCGAGCTCAAAGCCACGGCTCTTTGTAGACGGCTTGCACCTGGCTTCAGGAGAAAGGGGACAGAGAAGGAAGGCTGAGAACTCAAGAAATGCAACTGCTTCAAAGGGACCAGGCCAAAAGAAGGAAATTCTTGCAGGTATGCAAGCTTCCTGGGTCACCCCACCCCAATTCTGCATCATCACACTGCACCCCACTGCAACCCCAAGCCCTAAGATCCCTCCACCATGAGCGCAATGGGTCCTGGCAGTGGTAGCAGCAGTTGTGTGCTGTGCTGACACCCTCTCCCACCCCCGCCATGGGGAGGGCCCAGGGCGGACCTTGCTCCATGCCAGCTGCTGGTATATAGTTTACAGATGAAGAACCGAGATGGGCAGCTAAGTGACTTGCCAAGGCCGCCCGGTTGGTAAGTGGCAGAGCCGAGACCCACACCTAGGTCCTTCGACACACACACAGTGCCACTAAATAACCAAAGGGCAAGGGAGGCGAGAATCAGAAGGAGGTCAGTGCACCTTCTTGCCTCTTGATGTGTCTGTGAAGGGTGCCGTAAAATGGAGGGTGCTGGAGCATGTCAGACTGGCAGAGGACACGGAGAGCAAATATACAGACATGAGCAGAGGGTGGAGACCTGGATGCTTCTCTGGCCAGGCCCCTCTTCTTGCTCCGCTGTCCTCCACAAAGCAAGGGGTGCCCAGGCTGTTTCTCTGAGTCAGAGTCGCTCAGTTTGGTCAAGTAGGAGGTGGAAGGACTGGGTGGACATGTGGGGTGGGACCCCGAGAACAGTGAACAGCACATAAAAGAGGACAGAAGGAGGCTGGCGGCCTGGATTTGGACACAGACACCACCACAGCCCTCCTGTGCTGTCCTGGGTCAGCCACTGAGCTCTGCAGACTGAGATCGCATCTGGAAGATGGATGAGCACGGTCAGCACAGCCAATAGTAGAGCTACAGAAAGCAACGCTATTATATCATCATCATCACTCAATTGCACTCGACCCTGTCCATCCTGCCTGGCATGGAAACCACCCAGGAGAACGACCTTCCTCAAGGCTGTCACTGCAGGCCGGAGCCGCCCACACAAAGCTGACTTGATCAGCAGCAGCTGCTTCCAGTGATTACCAGGCCACGCCCCCATGTTTGCAACCCACCGCTCTCTAATTCACTTCGGATGAAGTCAGTGCTGATGAGCTCCTCCCCCATTAGAATGGGGATGCATAGAGCTCAGCTGATATCTGCCAAGGCAGATGTGGCTGCGATGCGTCCTCCGGCGACGTCAATCCTCCAAATGTCTGCAATCCAAGGCGCCGTCAACGCAGTCCGCTTGTCTTGTTCAAAGACATGATCCAGCTCAATTGGATTTGCCAGGTGTTCTCGCTGTTGTCTGTCTCCTAAACCCTCTTCGTGATCCCCCTGTGATGAGATGATGGCTTATAAGACAACTGACAAATACGGTCCTTTTAGAGTCTAGGCGCAGATGAAAGCTTAGCCATCTTGGACTATCACGAGGTGACCACTGGAAACAGTGGGGCGTCAGTGCTGGAGGGGCCTTTCGATGATCGTAAAGTATAAAGATGCACCTTCCATTCCTGAAAGTGTGGGGGTCCGCCTCCCCCCTCACCACACTGTCTTTGGAGGTGCTCACTATGAAGCACAGGCATGGGGGGCACCCTTGGGTGTCACTCTGCCATCGTATCTGGAGGTCAGCTATCACTGCTGGAAGGCTTTTGGGATCATAAACTGCGAAAGGTTGTGGAGCTGGATCAGAGGCAACAGCTGTGCCCCTCCACCCTGTTCCAGAGAGCAGGTCTCCACGCTCCAGTCCTTCATTCCTTCCCGGGCCCCCATCCTTCCGGCTTTCCTCCTCCCCTCCCTCCCAGGAGCCCCCTCTTGAAACCCAATGAGCTGATCTTGGAGATAATGAAAGGATCCTATCACAGTCACCCAGCAAATACATATATGGCACAAAATAAAACCACTTTGGGAGTCTGTAAAAGTAAAAATACACAGAAGATGAAGAAGAGAGATTCACAAATGGTGCAAGGTTTGTGGGGTGCATTGCAGGTATGGATCCCTAGAAGAGGAGGGCCCTAGGATCCCCAAGGCTGAGCTGACTCCTCTTCCCTCCTAACCCCTCAGGGCCCAGACCTGAGGAGCTAATTCCACAAGACGACATCTGTATCCCGAGGGAAATGCCACCACCTCAGAAAGCAGTGATGGGAAGCAGGTCACAGCTGCCTTTCGCTCCCTGAACACCTACTGTGCGCCTCCTGTTGGCCGGGAACTCAGTTCTGGATAGTCTGATGACTGTGGTCAACAAGCCAGACACGGCTTTGTCCCCATGGCACTTCGGGCCAGAGGGAGACATGTTAATAAGCACTGGCCAAAGAGTCTTCATCGGCGTGACCAAGGTGTTTAGAACCCCACAAGGGTCCTTTCATTATCTCCAAGATCAGCTCATTGGGTTTCAAGAGGGAGCTCCCTTTAAATTGGCTGGGCAACGTTGACTGGCCAGGAGGGAGGGGAGGAGGAAAGCCGGAAGGATGGGGGCCCGGGAAGGAATGAAGGACTGGAGCGTGGAGACCTGCTCTCTGGAACAGGGTGGAGGGACACGGCTGTTGCCTCTCGATCCAGCTCCACTACTTTTCGCAGTTTATGACCCCAAAAGCCTTCCCACAGGCAGGGGTCTGTGTTTTGTCCATTGCTAGTGTGGAAAGTGCCCACAACAGAGCCTGCCACATAGTAGGTGCTCAATACATATCTGTGCAGTGCACAGAGGGCTTTAAAATCAATACCCAGGGTCAGGGGAGTGGATGCTGAAGGAGCCTAAGCCAGGAGCGGGGCAGGCTTGCCCACAGAGCCTGTCCCTGATCTGGGGCTGCAGAGGAAGCTGCACACAGCCAGTGGGTAGCGTGGGGCCTGGGGTGTCAGAAGGGCTGGCTCCGTGGAAACAGGGCTCTGAGATGAGACCAGAGGCCAAGCAGGTGCCACGTGTATGGAGTCCCACTGAGGATGCTTTTGGAGATGATCCCTGGCCACAGCCCCCCTAAAAAATTTTAATTTTCAACATCAGAGGGAGAGGGAACTTCTTTCCTTCCCCAATCCCTTCCCCCTTCCAATACCAAGAAGTAATTAAAAATCACTTGATTATATACAGTCATAGAATAATGTGTGCCTTCTTTTAATTGCTTAGTAGAAGGCAGTGAAGAAACCGTGAATTACTGCCCCAAATGGGATATTTGTCAAGGAAGAGTTATGAGCCACGATCAGTTGACGCTCACATTGACCTCAGGAGCAGCTCCATATTTCAAGCACTCAGAAGACAGTGCAGCACGGAACTGAGGAAGCCGCCTCCCGCTCTTCCTGGCAAAGCCCAGCGGCTCCAGATGAAAGAGCCCATTCCGGGATGGAAGAGCACCCACCCTTCCTGGTCCCAGGCGCGCTGTGAAAAATCGAGGGGTGGCCTCGACTTGACCACACTGGCGATAAAGAAAAGGGCTCTCCGGCCCCACAGGCCCACGGGGTTAGGCAACACCTCCCCTCCCACCCTCCCAGGGAGGAGCACCCCAGCACCCACATTTCCTGGCTTCTGGGACGCTTCCTCATGGTCACGATTGCTTCAGTGTTCTGGGAAGCCAGGGGGGTGTTTACGGTGTCCCTGGGGAGAGGCAGTAAAGCGTGGCTCTGTCTTCTGATCCACTGCAGACGCAAGGCAAGCAAGAATTTCCACGCAAGTGACTTAGTCAGGGGTGCACCCAGGAAAGTGGGGGAGCAGGTGGGGCCAATCAGCAGGGTCTCATTCTCGGTTTAATGCTCTGCTCAGCGGCTCAGGTCAAGATGCAGCCAACGGACTCAGACAAGAATCCAACAAACTCAGAGAATTGAGCAGCGTTGTCTGAGCAAACCGGTGGGCCAGTACCAGGGGCCAGAACAGGACCCAATTACCTGAGTCGGGAGGGCCCCCTCTCCCCCCACCCCCCAAAATCAACCCCAGTGGCTTACGACTTATCTAATTCCCCAATTGAAGAATCTTTTCTTTGATATGGAACTCTAGGGCTCCCTCTCGCCTGATGGTAAATTCTTCCATGACCAGACTCCTCTCATACAAAGTCCTTCGGCTCACGCCCTCACAGGCAGCACTTCTCTCCCACAGATTCCCCGGAGCTGTTGCAGCATCTCTGTGAGCAGGGACTTGGTTCCTTTAAATTCAAATCTGCACCAAACACACAGTAGGCCCCTGCTGGATATACACAGGGCCCCTCCACATGCTTTCTCCCTGAGCTCTCCCCCACCCCCTCTTCGACACAACCAGCTCCAATTCTGTGGGTCCAGCATCTGCTGGCTTGGAAGCCAGAAGCCCTCAGAAGCCCTCATGCGCTCCCTCGCAGCGCCTTCCTCCCATAATGCTCACTGTGGGGATCCCCAGGAGGGGTCTTTTTCTTCATGGTCTGTTGATAGGATGTTTGGTCGCCATCTGTCTTCCCTGCTGAAGCGCAGGGAAGACTTGGTGCTGTATTTATCTTAGAATCCATCCATTGCAGACACGAGGCAGACAAGAATTTCCACGCAAGTGACTTAGTCAGGGGTGCACTCAGGAAAGTGGGGGAGCAGGCCCCAGCTTCTCCTGGTGTAATCCCGAGCAGTCACTCGGTGTCCCCCAATCAGCAGGGTCTCATTCTCGGTTTAATGCTCTGCTGTCTTTAGTTCACAGATGCTGAAATTATTAATATTTTTTAACTAGGGGCCCTGCAATTTAGGTAGCTGATCCGGGATGTCAGATGGGGAAATAAAGAAGCCCAGCAAGGATGTAATTTCAGGCTTAATGCCTGTCTTAAACCTGACCCCATGGGGAGCTCAAAAGCGTGACAGAGGGCTTTGTGGTGGGGTTGCCAGGCCCAGGGCTGCCCAGGAAGTGGTAGAATCCTGGGTTCTTGTGCATATCTGTGCAGGAGACGGGGCATCGCTGGAAGCAGGTCACAGGTGTGGGCATCAGAGCAAAGCATTAGAAGCCGCGGGGCTGGGAGCCAGTACGTGAGCCTCCACTTTGGTAGAAATACTGGAGTTCAACAGGGATGCAAAATACGGGGTCTGAAGAAAAGGGAGTGACTTCCCTGGGTGATCCACCTGGGGAGATCTGCATGAAGTTGCACGTCTCCCTGCCTCTGGTTTTCATAAACACGCCACCGTGAACCTGCTTCATTGTCTCACCCAAGCACGGCTCCCCCTTTGCTTAAAGCATTTGAGGCTGAGGTAAGGAGTCAACGCTCAAGGCGCGTGGAATCCCAGGCAACAACACCGTCAGTGCCTGTGAGCGGGTCTCTCCAGGCTACAAGGGGCCCTTTTTAAACTGAGATGCCCATTGAGATGCTGCTTCAGGAGAGAGCCTTCCTTAAATCAGACCTAAATTTTGGGGTGCAGGTGCTTAGTAAAGTTGCCTGAATATTCAGCATGTGCATTTCCTCACATTCAGGATGTCAATCTTGATTAAGATTCCTGATGGATGGGATTGCTAAGCTTTCTAGATAGAGAGACAGAAACATCGCTCTTTGCCTGAGAAGCGATGTTTTCACGAAAGGAAGTAAAACGGGGGCACGTGCACCCACTTACATCCAATTTGCTTTAGTAAGTTGATCCAGCTTTCCATCTGCTTGGCCCGTTTTTTCCGCCCCAATGAGAGGAAGCTGTCAGCTTCCCATTTGGAATGGCCAATTTACCCAGCTCCTTGATAGTCTCCTGTCTCTTCTTTCTCCTTTAATCTGGCTTCTCAGATTTCGTTTTGCAGCCAGTGGGTGGATCTTATTTCTAAGCTGGGACCCCACTGGCTCAGTGGGGGAGATGTTGGAACAGCTAACATTTACTGCATTCACCACCCGCTAGAAATTGTTCTAAGCATTCAACAGAAATTAGTTCATTCAATCTTCATAACAGTCATATGAAGTGGGAGTAGGCATCTTAATTTGCAGATGTGGTCACAGTGACGCAGAGAGGTTAAGCAACTTACTCAAGGCTACACAGCTAGCTGCCAGTGCGGCAGGCAGAATTCTAAGAAGGTCCCTTGGGTTCCTGCCCCTTTGGGGTACCTATCCATTCTCCTTGAGTATGGTCAGGACCTGGGAATACAATGTATTCCCATTACAATGTAATGTCCTTCCTGTGACTATATTACATGGTGGTAAGACAAAGGCAGAGGGATTTGCAGATATAATCAAGGTCCTTAATCAGCTGACAATGTGTTGATCAAAAAGGCAATGATCCTGGCCCTCCCTGGTGGCACAATGGGTTGGGACACAGCACTGCAAGCTGGCCACAGTCGCTTCAATGCGAGTTTGATCCCCAGCCCTGGAGGTGACCCGCATGGCACAGCAGAACCCTCCTGTCTTGCCCGCTGCTCCCCTCAGCAGTATACTCTGTTGATCGGCCTGTTCTGCTCCCCACTCTGTCTCTGCTCTGGTGAATCCTCTCACTGCCCCTCACCTCTGGCCTGTACCCCAGTTCTGATGCATAAATAAATAAAATCTTGAAAAAAAAAAAGATTTTAAAAAGGAAGTCAATTGTCCTGATTGAGCCCAACCTAATCAGGTAGGCATTTTAAAGGGGGGACTATTTCATCTCTGAATCTCTAGCTGGGCTGAGGAAGCATGCTGCCGAAGGTTCCTCAACCAAGGGAAATCAGTTCGGTAGAGAAGCCTTGGGAGGAGACCCAAGGTCACAAGGGGACACAGCCCTCCCTGGCCAGGACACCGTTTGACCCAAGCAGAGGACTCAGCAAAGCCTGGAAGCTGCGGGTGATGCACGGGTGCTGGTGTAAATGGCCTTGCTGGTGTTAATCTGGTACACAGCAGTACGAGCAGGGCCGGATTCAGACTCCACAGCCTGGCTCTCAATTCTCACTTCTAATCACTGCTGTTTGCCACTCTGCAGCTGATGGAAGGGAGTTACGGAGTAGATGAGTCAGAAGACTCAGCTCTCGTGAGCCTGGCGTGTCCCCTCCAGACGTGAGGCCGTCTGTCCATCTGCTCTGGGACGGCAGTATGCACAAAAGCAGGCACGAGACAGCCGGCCAGGCAAGGACCGTAGCACCCCATGGAGAAGGTGGCACGAGACAAAAGCCAAAACCCAAGAGAATAACTGCAACGGGCAAAGGGCTGTACTGGAGGGCAGGTGCCAGTGGGCACGTACGACACCCCGGAGGACCGCTGGTGACGACTGAGTGAGTGTCTGCCAGACAGAGAGGGAGAAAGGGGACAGCTAGATTTCTGGGCAGAGGGAACGAACAGCATGTGCAAAGGTCCAGTGACAGGAAAAGGCAAGGGGAGCAGAGGACCTTAACCAGGTTCTCGTTAGCAAGGAAAGAGGGACCCAAAATAAGGCTGAACAGGGAGGGAAAAGCCAGCCCAACAACTGAAAAGACATGGCTGGTTATAGCCAACGTTGACCCTTTTCCGCAGGGAAACTCAACCCACGTGACCCGACACAACTGAGATTTCTCGGCATTGGTGGCCTGGAGTCAAAATTCCTGCTTTCTGAGAAGGAAAGCGGAAATGCCTCCAAACTCAACAAGCCTTGACAGGTTCATTCTGGGACTCCGATGGCTAAAAACAGAAACCTTCTGCGCTTTGTCTTTTCCTGAATGTGTGAAAACTGAACCCTGAGAGGTGGCCTGGGCATGTGGTCAGTGGGTCCTGGGAGGTGAACCTGGCCCTGTGTGTCAAGCTGGAGACAAGACCCCTAGGGAAAACACAGGGGCAATGGGCCCCTGGGAAAAACCAGAGCTCTGCTGTCCCCTGTCTCCTGACCCTCAGCTTCATGGTGAATATTGGGGCCCAGACACATAACTCGGAGCCCTCTGAAACACTGCAACGGGAAGCAGCGTGTGTTCTGGGACACTTAAGAGCCTTGGCAGATGGAGACCACGGAGCACTGTGCCCGGTAGCAGTGAAGAGGGTGGGGGCGTGACGCGTTTGGGGGTGACCTTCCTTCCGCTCAGCTGTGTGACCTAAGGCATGGTATTAACCTCTCTGTGCCCAGACCATTACCTTGGAACTGTCTCCCTTCTAGGGGTGTGACGATTGAAGCAATGTGTGCAAAGCATCCGGACAATTAGTGCCTGGCACAGGCACTATCACCATCTTCCTCACCCGACAAAGTACAGGCCCGGATTTATGAATAAGGGGAGAAACCTCAATCTTCCACAAGCTCAAATCAGGGTTTAAGAGACCCAGGAAGGGCAGAATGCCTGACTCCCAGGTATGGTGGCCACAGCTGTGGCAGAGAAGTCTTTGGGCCCAGGGCTAAGGGGCCCTTGGGGATGCTGTCCACCTCCCCGTGCTCAGATCTGGGCTTGCTAAATGAACGGTCACTTGCAGTATGTGCCCTAAATGGTGGCCTCTTCCAGACGGAGCAGGGGCTCATGTGTGGATGAGAACTTTCCAGTCCTTGTGGAAGATTGTGTGATTGAAAAGAATAAATAGGCATCTCATTTACTTTTTCAAAGTCACATGGAAAATCAGCCCATTCCCTGGCGATTCTCCCAGGAAAAGCTGCATTTACATCCACAAATATATTTCCACCCCCTCTGGGGGACTGCCTGAGCCAGAGATGGCAATTAAGAAAAACATAAAGCATTTGTCTACGCTTCCCAAATGTACAGAACTCTTTCACGTGCATTATTTCATTTGCTCTGCCCAATCCTATAAAGTATTACATTTTCCCTCGTTTCTCATGGGTTCAGTGAATGTGGCTTTTAAGGTTAACATGAATAGACAAAAGTTCTGGTCTTTTAAAGAAGAAGTTGTTAGTGACATAATTGTAAGAGGGAGTGTTGGTGAGCATGAATTGTACAGCAGGTTTTATGAGGATTTTAAAAAGTTTTTCTTATTAAATAACTATAAAATCTCACTAAAATAGCTCAACTAACTTGGGAACAGGCCAGTCATAATTAGTGGAAAACCTGAAATGCAGAATATTTTTTTAGAAACGCACTTTTAATACTGGAAGTCCACATAGTTTAAAAAAAAAAAACCATTGCTAATAAAGAGCCCGTGTTTCGCAAACAAACAAGACTGGTGAATTGGGCTGGTGTCTTTAGGAAGGGAAACAACCCCACTGTGTGAGCGGAGAGGAGCTACAAGCATGCAGGTCTCAAGTCTTCATCTGAAAAGAAATAAGTCACCAGAGCAGGACGGGGTCATTCAGGTCCCCCAGCTCTCCAAAGCTCGTCTTTTCTCATTATGTTCACACTATTAATTTGCTTCACAAATTCCTTCCTCACGGTGAACTTGGAGGAAATGTTACATATTGGAAATTAGCAGGGTCCACATTAATGAGCTTTTACTGTCTTCCAGGCAGATCTGGAGATGAAAAAGAAATGAGATCTACCAGCACTCACTCTGACATGGATTGCAGTTCCACGGGGCCCAGCCCCAATTCTGGGGCGCCTGACAGATGGAAATTTGAGCAGGAGTTCAGGTATTTTGCTTTCTCCTTCTACTCACAAGGACACCTGTTCTTCGAGAGCCCCACCCTTCTGGCCTCATTGAAACGTGATTATATCCTGCAAGACCCCATCTTCAGCAGTCATGTTGGGGCTAGGACTTAAATATATGGATGGGGCAGCGGGGCATACCTTTCTCTTTTTAGCAGTTGGTAAAGAATCAGACACTGCTTTTACGATGTCGGGACCTAACACTGTCACATGCAGCTCCACAAAACCTGAAACCGCTGGGAAATTGCACAGATGGCCAACAACCGATGTCCTTCCACATGGAGGTCCCTGTCTCTGGGCTCTTCGGACACCCCAGAAGTCATCCTTCCACTTTCACTGATAGACAGACACCTGGTCTGTCTGACTGACTGTCTCTCTCTTCCCCAGCTCCACACACAAAAGGCCAGGTGAGGACACAGCAAGACGTCACGTCCCAAATCAAGAAAAGAACCCTCCCCAGACATCACCCTTACTAGCATCTTGACCTTGGCCTTCCAGTCTCCAGAACTGAGAAACTAAAGGTCTGTTTAAATTCAGTGCCTGCTGGTTAAGACACCCAGTCTGTGGTATCTTGTTATATAACAGCCTAAGCTGATTACACACCAAGAAAAAAAAGGTAGCAGCACTCTAGCTAACAACGAGGGTCGACTGGAGTCCAACCTGTGCAGAGGGATTTAAGTGCATTATCCCATTTAATTCTCACATCAGTCACACAGGTTGACGCTATTATTGCCTTCATTTTGCACGATCTACTGGTTTATGAATTTCTTCATTCATTCCCTCCCTGCTTCATTTACTCATCTGACAAATATGTGACAACCACCAGTCATTCATTCTTTAGACAAACATATGCCAGGCTCCACACACTTGCAAATTTCTACAGAGTAAATCACTCTGATGCCAAGAAAGCCTATTAAGGTACCAAACCTGCCCACGTGGCTGCTATGTTATTCTGAGACCACACACGCTTATTCGTGAGTGACTCGAGTACCAGCCTCGCTGTATCTCCGTCTTCCATGCTGTAGCGAGCATTTCTTTCTTATTGTTTCAAACCCTCTTTCTTCTTTTCCTGTTCCTGCCAATTAAACACCGACTCCTTTTCAAACCCCAAATTGAGGTTTGGCATAATTGCTCTGTCCAAACCCCAAGCTGGGAGGCTGGAAAGGGAGCAACATAATGAGATGCATAACTGTTCAGCACCAGGTTTTTCATCGCCTACTGTTCTATGACTCAGCCAGGCAATCATTTGCCACCACCTTCCCTGGTAGAGACACCAGGTTTCCCTTCTCCAGCCTGAGACGCTGAGAAACAGCTTTGTCTTCCCCTGAAACCCCATTCACCACAGTCATTTTGCTCATTTGCAATTTTCAGAATGGAGATCCACTTGGACTAAACCGAGGGCATTGTTGCTGGAGAAACATGTCGTGGGAGAAAAGAGAGGCTTTGAGAGGCTGAGTCTTTGCTCATATCCCCAAATGAGATGAATGGGATGGAAATGAAATAACTGTTTCCTGATTTAATCGGCCACTGCTCAGCCTGGCGCTGGTCAGCCTGGCGCGCCCAGCACTTACCCCAAGCGCGCAGGAGTGCTTCTCTACCTCAGGAGGTCTGGCCACGACTGCATCAGCCACAGGATACTAATAAACTCAGGCACAGAACTCTACAGTTTACAGGATGGCCGGCTCATGGAGGTGTTGCATTCCCAGTTTTAGAGTTGAAGGGTCTGGGCCCCAGAATCTTTGCGACTCATCAAGTTTGGTTTGGTGAGGTTGGGACTTGAACTTGAGAGATCTGCTCTCAGTGTGGCCTAAAGTAAAGGTTGCTGCTGGGCCAAGCCCAGCTATGCCCACTCCTGTCATTCTACTGGGCAGAGATGGGCAGTGGTAACAGACCTGAAATATGTACCACGTAGAAAAAGTCTGGTTTGCACTTACAGCCCTGACTTGGCTTAACACTTCAGAATGTTCCAGCAGATGGCCTTAGCTGGTGGTGCCATGGATTAAAGCACAGCACTATGAAGCTGTCCACGGCCACTGCAGCACGAGTTCGATCCCCCACCAGGGAGCTGACC
This sequence comes from Condylura cristata, assembly GCF_000260355.1. NCBI lineage: Eukaryota > Metazoa > Chordata > Mammalia > Eulipotyphla > Talpidae > Condylura > Condylura cristata. Next base: position 9,604,015 of record NW_004567105.1, read on the forward strand.
CACATGGCGTGGCAGACCTCTCCTGACCCTCCCGCTGCTCCCCTCAGCAGTGTACTTTGTCGATCTGCCTGTTCTACTCCCCACTCTGTCTCTGGTGAATCCTCTCATGGCCTGCACCCCAGTTCTGTATACATAAATAAATCTAAAAAAAAAAAAATGTTCTAGAAGAAGGAAGTGGCTTTAGAGAGCTCTGGCTGTAGTGTGAGTGCTGAACTAGGAGTCAAATGACCCTGGCTATGGTGGTTGTGTTGTTCCTGCTGTTGATACATACACCCCAGCAAGCACTTTACTGTTTGTCTATTTTTATAGTGTTAGCTTCACTTGGCCCACACAGCAAACCTACAAAATAGGGACTGTTAATATCCCCAAAGGGACAGGTGAGAAACTGAGGCAAAGCGGTCACCCAGCGAGTAGTTGGCTCTGAACAAGGAGGCACTCATGCTCCCCTCTCCAGACCCTTCGGGTTCAGCGCATCTTCAGAACACACATCCGCTCACCCTTGAGCTTCCTTCTCTGTATGTACGGGAGGGGAGATGACACCCCTGGAATGGTGGGTCCAGCAAAGCTGGGGGCTACAAAAATGCTTTGAGAACACGGGAGGCATGATGTCGTCGTGAAGGAGAATCTCCCCAAACACAACATCCTGAACTCCAACTCTGTGTCCGGTCCTTTTCCCCTCTTTTGATTGTACTGACTGAACTCGGTGGCAGCGTCTCCCAAATACATTTCCACAGTCCAGGCAATCCACACAGTTGCCAAGGAGAGTCTTAGGAACCCGAGGACCATCTGAGGAAAACTAGGATGGGAGCTGCGTCACCCTGCCAGCCTCCGGGGGGTGTCAGCCTCCACCTTGAACTGCACCCCAGGCTCGCTGACTCACGGCTGAGTCTTGCGAGGCATTTTCTCGGCACCTCTGCGGAGGCTCACAGCATCCCTGAAGAGGCCACACCTCACCACCACACCCCTCCACTCACCAGCTGTTGCTGGATTCTGCTTCCCTGACTCCACCCCACCCCCAGCATCTCCCACGGTTCCCTGGCCCTGGCTGTGGCTGCACCGTGTTAGTTTTCAACGGCTGCTTTATAGCAAACCCCGTGGCTTTGACAGCACAGACTCATTCTCTTACAGCACCAGAGCCGGCAGCTCTTAGAATCCGGATGAGCTGTTGCAACTCCTTCTGGAAACTCCCCCTGGAGAGAAAATCTGCTCCCTGACCCCCTCGCCCAACTTCTGAGGTCACTTACAGTTCTTGGCTTGGGGTCACCGTGACCTCAACTTCTGTCCCTCGGTCATCCCGTCCTCTCCTCGACTCTGACCTTCTTATTGCCTTTGAGATGACTCTGGATTTAGGAATACCTTGGATTTTCCATGAATCATCTTCCCAGCCTAAAATTCTACACCTACCCACAGCTATCAAGTCCCTTGCTCCATGGCAAGTAGCATATTCCCAGGGTTCAGTGATTGGGGTGTGGCCATCTTTGTAGAGTCACTCTGTCTGCCACAGTTGACACATAAGTACCTGCAAGTCTTGGGCTTTAAAGGCCCCAAGGTCAAGGCAGAGAGGGAAAGCACATTCTGTTCTGGTTCCCTAACTGGGTTTCACAACTCACTCTGTTCACATTCACTGTTGAGGGTGTTCGGACTTTCATTCCCCAAAGACATCCCATGCCTAGGATTTAGGTACCCCCAACCCGGTGGGAAGACCTGTGAGATTTCCTAGGCTCCTCCTGTGTCAAGTTTGAGAGCTAAAGCTCAGTTGCTTTAGCTCTCAAGGTTCGCACTTGGACAATGCTACTTATTAGCAAGTTAAACTGGAGGGACCCAAGTGGTCAGACAAGTAGGTTTCTCAGGCTCAAGAAAGGCGGTGCACTAATCGGATAACAAATGGCAGCAATTTGCCAGAGGCTGTTTTTGGCAAGGCCTTATCTTAACAAGATACTTACCACTTCTTCCCCTTGGATTGAGTTACCCCAGCAATATCCTGGAGAAGGAGACTCAATTATCAATTGCACTTGACTCTCAGCACCCTAGCCCCTGGTTCGGATTTCAAGATTATCAAGGCCTGAATCCCAACCATTTTTTTTTTCTTTAAAACATAAAGGAAAAAATCGCAGTGTTTTATGCTGTCCTCTGATAAGATAATAAACTAGCCAACAAAATAAGCCCATTTCGCTATTTGCTCCAGAAAAGTGGCACTTAACTGTGAATGAGTAGTAATAATAAGAATAAAGAATTTCAGTCTCTCTGACATTTCTTATTCAAGAGGTGGTTGGCACACTGTCCAGTTCTGATCTCTCAAGATCTCAGTTTTGAAATAAACGAGCATCAGCCCATTTCTTGGCACCGGTTAAAGCTCTGTTGGAAAAGGCTACAGTTAACTCGAGGTTTGAGATGATCAATGGATTTTGGTTCTTATTCACTCCCCCCTTCCCCAACCCTGGGGTGTTGCATGATTGCAGCTCTGCAGCTCCTGAACTCCCCAGTTATCTGCCCACCCCTTCAAAAGGCCACGTTTCTGCTGGACACCAGCTCATTGATCCTATCAGATGAAGGAAAGCCCACTGAGAGCTGAGCCCGAGGTTCTAAACTGGGATGAAGTTTCCTAGTCATGAAAGAGACCCAGTGTGGAAGAAAGTGGAGGTAGCGTTTGTGACCAAATAGCTCTGAGGGTCACGTCCCAAGACATCCCCTAGTATCCAAATGTCACTCTGGTATGCAATTTCCCTCCCAAATGAGGCAAAAATTTCAAGCGACTTCATCAGCCCCCAAAAGAACTTCTGCTGGGACTGGCAATGGCAGAAAGACAAAGCTGCTGGGGGGAGATGGCGGGGCTCCCGAGAGACCAGCTTCCCAATTCAGTGTCTGTCTCTTGCAAAGATCGGAACCTGTCTCTTGTTCACGGTTACTTTCGAAAAGTAGAACCCAGAATGACCCATGTGCAAAGTCCAAGAGCTGAATATGAGTTTATTTCATCCTTTAGCCTTAGCGATGAGTGGGTGAATTAACCCCTTCCTGCATGCAACCTTCTGCCACCTACTGGCTGGGGTGGGGGGCGGTCTGTGAGACTAACACTGAGACTTCAGGGGCCAGGGACAGACTGAAGGGGCAGCCCTTGCCCAGCCTTCCTGGCCATCTGTGTGGGACTGGCCTTCCCTGGCTCGGTGCTTCCTGTGCATTAGGAAAGAGACCCAGAATCATCCTGATTCCTAGTGGAACTCTGATTCTTGGCTGGGGTGCCGGCAAAGAGGAAGACATCTTCACAGGGCAGGGAACAAAGACCCAGTCAGATGACTGGACACAGAAGAATAAACTGAGGGGAAACGGCAGATGGTCAGCGCGCCTAGGCAGAGAAGAGCTCGAAAGGGAACATTTAAAAGCAGCCTCCCAATGTCCACGGAAGTATTTCGTGCACCTTCCTGACTTCAGGCACAGTCTCTGGCCTGAACAACCTCATTCCCGGTTCAAGGATGCTCTGTCAGTCTCAGGAGAGGCTGAGACGGCAGGGAACAGAGAAGCCGCCAGCACAAGGCCCCCACAGGTCTTGCTCTCCTCACCTGTCCTGCCCCCTGGGATAGGAGGGAACTCAGCAACCAATGTTCCCCCCCTGGAGCCACTGGGGTCTTCACCTGCATTTCATTCCTACTGGCGAGACCTGAGCCGTCCTTTTCAAATTTTCATGGGGAAGGGGTTCCTCTACTCAAGGACAAATGAATTGAGGCTCCAAGGGGGTTCAGCCACCCACTCAAAGAACACCCCGGCCAGGTCCCAAGAGCAACGGGCTCCAGAGCTGGACCACTTTGTGGCGGTGTACCCCTCAGCTGGACTGGGTGACCCCACACATGCTGCTTCAAACGACAACACCTCCCAGTGCCTCAGCTTCTGCTTCTGCAAACGGGGAGTGACGCATCTGGAAAGCTGCCAGTGGCTGGACAAAAGAAGCTTCTCTTCAGAGCCACCCAAATTATTGCTGTCATTGTTCTGAGGAAGTGGGGAGTTTTAAAGAGAAAACATGAAAGTAAAAAAAGAACACACGCTCACATGGCCCAGCTTACTGCCTGCTGCTGTTCTGGGCACTTCACACAACTCGGTCTTCATGACAATCCTGGGACTTCACAGACGGGGACATTGAGGCACCCAGCAGCTGGGGAGCAGACCCCAGGTTACTCTGCCAGGAAGTATGGATTTGAACCCAGGCAACCTGTTCCTAAGAAACCCTTGTTTCAAGCACTATATTATGTGGCCTCTTTAGCTAATGTTAAATAAATTATCCCCACTTTCTAGGGGAGGACACTCAATTCCCAAGATGAAATGCTTAGGGTTCTAAATTCCATTGTCTTCATGAAACAGCTCTATTTGTGATCGGCTGAACCAGGCATCTGCAGTGGGGGCTGACTCCTACAAAGGTCTTCAGGGGTGAGGGTGGGGGTCTCTGGGGGCCTACCTGGGGCTGCTTCTTCCTGTTCTTGACAAGGCGAGTCAGGAATGCCCGATCCATGAAGAGAACAAACTCAGGCTATCTCCTGGCCACACACAACGCCCACCCCAAGGGATCCCAGCTCAGCTCCCAGCCCTGCAATTTCCCTTCCCCTGGACACAACAGCCCAGAAGCACAGGCTGCAGCGGCCTCCAGGCCAGAGAGCCGGCTCGGGGCCACGTCTCTCCTCTCTGAGCTGAGCACACGGTGAGTCTCCACTACGGCCAGAGGAACGCGCGGCTGTCCACCCATCCATCCAGCCCCCAGGCCCTGCCCCGACAAGCACTCCGTCTGTATAAACACAGCTGCTGTTTTCCACCTTCACAGACAGCACAGGCGCGCCAGTGCTTCGCGAGTGGCGAGACCTCTTCTGGTTTCCCAAATGCATGCGGTCTCCAGGACACTCCTGTGTATGTCATGGAGCACACTGGAAGGCCGCTGCTTTTCAAGCCTCCAGGAGCTTCCCCAACTCCTGCGTGCACCACCAGGATGCTGCGAAAATGCCGGTTTCCATCCGGCAGGCTGAGCCAAGGCTCTGCAGTGCTCACCAGCGCCGGGAGACCCCGACGCAGCTGGTCCCAGACCTGTCTTTAAGTCAGGAAACCCAAGAGCAGCGGTTCTCAAACTCAGCTGCATATGGGAACCAGTGGGAACCTTTAAAAAGTTCAGACACCACCTTCTGACTCAGTAGGATGGAGGTGCGGCCTGACAGTGGGATTCTGTTATTTCCCTTGTTGATTCTGAAGTCCGGCCAATGCGGAGAAGAAGCCTGCCTACAGGAGGGAGCACACTCCAGTCGGCCAGCTAGATGGCGCTCTGCCTCCCAGGAGGTCTGAACTTCAACTTGCCCGTCTGTCTCCAGAGATCATTTGCTCTTTTCTGGCCCTTGTGCCTGAGTAACAATAGCCACAAGCCTGGAGATCAGCCTTCCTCCATACAGACAACTTGCTAAGCACGTGATGTGTCTGCATCGAGCACATGCTACTATCGTCCTCATGGAACAGGTGAGGACACTATGCACATGCTACTATCGTCCCAGAAGCACATGCTACTATCGTCCTCATGGAACAGGTGAGGACACTATGCACAGAGAAGGCAAGACGCTTTCCCCAGTCACACAGCAGGCAGGTGACAGCTCTGGCATCCAGCCCACATGTGCTGGCTTCAGGACTGGGTGGCCTCAGCACGCCCCTGCCCATCTGAACTTCCACCCGAGCCTGGGGCGGGTCTGTCCTTGGGTCCGCACAAGCTCTGAGCTTGCTGAGCTCCATCCATCAAGCTCTGTGTTGGCAGGATGCCACTGTGAGTGGAATGATATATCTGTGGGTCTGTCTGCAGATGTCACAAAGGGAACATTCTAGAGCAGGAACAGATGCTCCAAGCAATTTCTTCAATACTCAAAATGATGGCCAAACTGTCTGGGCCACTCTGTGGCTGTGGACATCAGATTTAAGACAGAGAGAAGGAAACTGGCCCCAACAGGCCATTGTAGGAAGCACCTGAGGAGGCCCGGATGTCACAGTTCCGTGGCATGTTCCAGAAGAATGGCCTGAGCCCTGGTCCCTGCCAGCACTGGGTCAGGCCAACCTGCCATGTCTCTGGCCTGCTCGTGGAGTTATTAAACACGGGAAGACTGGCTGAAGACCCTGGAGCTGCCAACTTTCTGGAAGTTAGGAGCTACAGAAGAACAGTTTTTATGCATTCTTGGGTTGCTGATCTAAACAGAGGGGCGTGGAGGAGACTCCCACCCAGGGGGGACAAGGCTCCAGGCTGGCTCCCTGGGCAATGCTGGGGCTATTTGCCCCCCATGTCACTGCTCCTTTGCTCAGCTGGGGTAGCAAAGGCTCCGTACACACAGGGGCACAACCACTTGAACACTGGCACATGCCCGGTCTAGGGTAAGGCCCATCTCTCCACACGTCCATCATCACCAGGTCTGAAGTTCAACAGGGCTTCACTGTGCAACGGGGAGTGTAATGGTGGTCACAGAGCATGAACTACTGGACAGGAAGGACTTCGTCTGAGAACCCCCTGCGTCTAGCACAGAGCTATACACACACAGGTTTTATGGGCTGAACTGTGCTCCCACCCCCACTTACAGATGACAGGCGCTAACCTGAAGACCACAGAACATGACCTTGTTTGGCCAAAGGATCATCGAGATGTAATTAACTAAGATAAAAGCCCCTGGAGTAGGAATGGTGTACCACAAAGGGGAAATGCGGGCGCAGCCACACAAGGAGAATCATGTGAAAGGAAGGGGACCCCAAAAAGATGCTCCTCCAAGCCAAGGAATACCGGCGATTGCCAGAAGCCAGGTGAGGGGCTCCCAGAAGGAACTGACACTGCTAGCCCCTCCATCTGGAACTCCTGCCCTCCAGAATGGTTGGAGAAAATACATTTCTGGGGCACCATCCCCAGAGCACGGTCCTTCATTCAGCAGCCCTAAGAACGAGCACTGGGGAGGAAGGAATCTCCTTTCTGTCTCATCTGATGCCCATTTACTGAGTTCCTAATAGTGCTGTGAACCCTGAAAGAGAAAGGCGAGAACGGGGGTGGGGGGGGCTGAATGTGACCAGGGATGGGGGCACTGGTGAGGTCAGACTGAAGCACCTCAGCCACGCCTCGATTCTGTGACTCACTTTCCCGGCTCCTTCCAGCCCCCTGCCCTGCACCTACTTTCCTCTCAAGAAAGAGTCTTATAAAATCCAGCTGAGACGTCAATGAGATACCAC
>NW_004567105.1:9612898-9614271 GCF_000260355.1 Condylura cristata
AAAAAAAAAAGTGACTACTAGAAAATTTCAAATTACATATGTGAATTATATTATGGCGCTTGCAAGTAGGCAGCACCATTCTAGAGAACAGTTCATCCGGGGGTGGAAAGGGGCAAAAATCAGGGTGGGCTTCGTGGAGGAAATCTCATCTGGGCAAAAAACGAAGAGACTCAGCATTGACTGCGCAGTTTGGTAGGTACCTGGAACGTTCTACATATCTTCTAATTTAATCCTTAATGACTGAACTGTGGTACTTTACAAACCTGGAAAAGGTTTAGCTGTTTGCCCCAGATTTCACAGTGATTAGCGGTGAGTTGAGGTGGCAACACTGGTAGCAGGTAGCAGGCCAACTCTGCCATCCAAGGGACGTGGGAAGGGGAGGCTGGTGCCCGTTCCCACCCCCACCTGCGTCCCTCCTGCCGAGAACAAGCCAGGGCCTTGTTGAGCTCTACTCATTCCAACAAGGTTAACATCCAATTGGCCGAGAAGCTTCTTGAGTTGTGTAATTTACAGAAAAATCAAATTATGTAGAGGTCTCTTATAATTTAGGGTAATTTAGGAAATAACTTTCTGAAAATGGCAGATTTTACAGCTGTGTTACGATTTGGAAATGGCCGAGGTCATTCTGTCAAGCAAATGCCCTTCTCTAGTTGAAATATGCCAGAATGTTTCCACCAACACGAAAAAACCCCATTAGAGCACGGCGTGGACTATCCAGATTTGAACATAACAGGTCCACTCCTAGGCTCCCTAAAGCCTAGCTAGACAGCCCGAGGGCAACGGGGACCAATCCATGAGATGGATGGCACCCCATGAAGTGGCCCTGAGATGGGGTGTTGGTTCCCAGCTAACAGGCACAGAACCAGGTACTGGGGGACCACAGACACCCACGGGATCAGCAGCTCGCACACGTACAGGCACACACAGCCTTCAAAAGCAGTACATCAGGTTTGCTAACAGCAAAGGTTTCCAGACACAACAGAAGTCAAGGTATTTAGAAAGTGCTCGCAACGGATAGTGGCTTCTGGGCAAGAGGAATTCATCTATCATTTATTACTGAACAAAATTCCAAGTGTGCCTCAGCAAAATGTTGAGCTTGCAGTAAAGGGACACAGCACAGCCCCAGAACCCTTAAAAGTCACAGGTTGCAGGCCCTCCCTGGTGGCGCAGCGGGTTAGAGCACAACACTAAGATGCTAAAGCCACTTTAGCATGAGTTCGGTCCCAGCTCTGGAGCTGACCCACATGGCGTGGCAGACCTCTCCTGACTCTGTTCCCCTCAGCAGTGTACTTCATTGATCTGCTTGTTCTGCTCCCAACTCTGTCTCTGGTGAAGCCTCTCACCCCCCACACCTCTGGCCCGTACCCCAGTTC
>NW_004567105.1:9614646-9621990 GCF_000260355.1 Condylura cristata
CTCCAGGTAGCTAGCTCAACTCAGTGGCGGGCAATGTCGCCAGCTGTCCTGGGGGTTCTTCACACAGGATTTCGAATCTCACAACCCCGCAAGCCTGGTGCCACGCTGAGGCTTTGTAGATAAGGGGACCCAGGTTTGGGGAAGTTAAATAATTGCTCTAGGTTATAAACCTGGGCTAGGATCTCCCAGTTTCTTCAAGCATTCAGTCCTCTCCTGTGACCCAGATGGGTGTGACTCAAGAGTCCCCATCTGTCCCAGCTCAAATGACAATCGGACCAGGGCACCTTTCTGAGCATAATGGAGCCACAGACAAAACGAAAGGCGGCTCACTGTCCCTGGCTTTTGCAAGGGGTCTGGCCATCTATTGTAATTTGCAATTAATAATGAAGCATTCTCCCAAGTGCTGTGTGTAAGATCAAGTGCATGTAATATTTCATCTTTGCCAGCCAGCTGCCGTTCTGCCAGGTTGACAGTAAGTAATATCTTTGCTTAAGGAGCCAGTCCACAACCAAATCAATTAATCCCTCTTTTGGCTGGTAGACAGCTGTTGGGTCAAAGCAAGATAATTAGACAGACTCGTCATTTACCAGGTGGTTGGTAATGAAGGGATGGATGGGCTGGGGCCGGGTCTGTTGAGTGACTGCTCTTCCTTGCCTCCGCCAGGCACATGACCCCTGAGCAGCCTTCTTCCCCAGCAATCGGGAGGCAGACAGCCCTCATCCCTGCAGGGGCCCATCTGATGCCTGGCAAGCAGTGAGTCTGGGCTCTGTGCCTTAAGGGACCAAGAACCTGAGGCTCGTGTGTCCCTAACCCTGGCCTCCTCCCCAAATTTTGCTTTGGGGCACTGATTCCTGGGTTTGTCCACATAGTGTTATTTGACGCTCCAAAGTCTCAGCGCATTGACCCAAAAACCTCCCGGTGGAATGTGATCTGGTGACGACGCTGAGCTGCCGTGGGAACAGCTCTGGCTCATAGGCTTTGAGATGCTTTTTACATAATAGTGGATGTTTCCGCAAGAGCCAAAAATTCAAAGATTTTTTTAACTACCAGGAGCCCTCACAGACCCTCCAAGCCCTCTGAACTCAACTGCCCATCAGAATCACCCAGCAAACTTTGAGAAGTAATGGTGTCCGTGCCTGATCCCAGATAGGGCAATAAAGTCAGAATCCGGGGTGCGGCCCGGGCACAGGTGGGTTTTCCAAGGCTTCCTGAGTGGTTCTAACAGGCTGGGCTAAGAACCACTGATTTAGTCCATTTGATAGATGAAGGAGCTGCAGGGAGAGGAGGCATGTCCTGCCTTATCAATACCCCCAGTGACAAGAGGCTGAGGCAGAAGCAGAAGTTGGCTCAGAAATTGCACACCATCTCCTGTGAGCCCCTCACAACCAACAATCGCACAGCAGGTAAAGACTAAAAGTTTAAAAGCAGGTGACAAGTTTTATCCAGGGGAGGCCAATCCGAAAGAGCTCTTTCACTCCAGCCAAAACCCCCCACCCCGAATGAGCCATGAACTTTCCGCCTGAACAGCTCATCCTTGCCATTCCTTCCTTCGGTGATGCTGTTCCCTCTTCTGTCAAGTGAAGTCCGATGTGGCCCAAAGGCCTGGCCCAAAGGCCACCTGCTCTGTAAACCTCTCACTTGTTCGGCACTTCGAGCCCGAGGCGCTTATCTGGTTGACTGTTTCTTCTAGAATGCCTCGGGAGACACAGATTTTATGGCAAGCATGACTGAGAAAGCTATTTAGATTGGGGCTAGGAGAGTTCCCAAGCCTCTTGAACTATCCAAGCTTTTATCAAGTTAACTGAATCAACGACCCCATCTTTCACATTTCACCTGGGTGTGCCACCCACAGCAGAGTTCTCAGGGGTGATTCCTGCTTATCCTGGTTCAATGGGGGAGATGGAGATCTCTCCAGATAGCAGCTTCAGCAGAGAAAGTGAATATCTTTAAATATGATTACATCAGCAAGTGTTCATTGGACATCTACCGTGTATTCCACACCTTCCCTAAGCCTGGTGGCGTGGAGGGGTTTACAAGTGTTCTGAGCACACCCCTGGTCTTAGCCTGACTCCTAAGAAAGAGAAATTCACAGAAGCAGTTTTCACCTAGGGAAGACCCCGTGATAGTTTAGGATGCCAGGATGATAGGAAGATCCCCTACAATGCTGCCAAGTCAGAGTGGCACAGCTCTTCCCTCAGGACCTGTGCAATCTGGGCAAATTGCTCAAAGCTTTGAAGTCTCAGTTAACTTACCAGGAAATGGGCTTATCAGATACTTGCCATAGAGATAATGTGAGGCAAACACCACAAATAGTCACTGATAAGTACTGCACACTCAACAGCAGTAACGCTCCTTCCCTTTGTCCTTCCCTCTTCTCTGTCTTCCTGGAACACACATTATGGAAAGTACATTGGCTTGACCTTAGTGAAGAGTGGATCAAGAAAGGCTACGGAACAGCAGAGAACTCAGGCTGGCCCACAGCTCTTGTCACAGCCCCGGGATTCTTGGTTCTACTCTTTCTCTCAAGTAGTTCACCCAAAATTTCACCCCATCCCTGATCTATCACTTACTGTTCCACAAAATTCCAAGTGTGCTTCAGCAAAATGTTGAGCCTACAGTAAAGGGACACAGCACAGCCCCAGAACCCTTAAAAGTCCCAGGTGGAGGGCCCTCCCTGGTGGCACAGCGGGTTAGGGCGCAGCACTGTGAGCTGGCTGCAGCGGCTTCAGTGCAAGTTCGATCCCCAGCCCCGGAGGCGACCCACAGGGCAGAGCAGACCTCTCCTGTCTTGCCCACTGCTCCCCTCAGCCGTGTACTTTATGGATCTGCCTGTTCTGCTCTCCATTCTGTCTCTGGTGAATCGTCTCACTGCCCCTGCACCTCTGTCCTGTACCCCAGTTCTGTCTACATAAAGAAATCTTTATTAAAAAAAAAAAGCCCCAGGTGGCTAACTCAACTCAGGTCACTGGTGGCGGCCGATGAGCACCAGCTGTCCTGGGGGCTCTTCACCCAGGATTTCCAACTGGTGCTACAGATGCCAGGAAGACCTGAGGCCAGTGGTCTGCTACAGCCTATGCACATCTCCTAGACTCAGCACTTAGAAAGTCCTGAGCCCAGGCTGTGCATCTGTCTTCTTGGAATGGGGTAATCACAAGGCAAGTCTAAATGCTAAAGAAAGAGCCAGGCAGGGCAGGGCTGAACCACATGAGTGATGTCGGGCCCATCTCAGGCAACCCACGAGAGAACCAGGAGGTGGGCGAGCAGAAGGACAGGCTGCCTCGCCCTTGCTGGCACTTGGGGACAATTATGCCCTCTTAATGGCTGACAGTGGAGCTCTGCCCTGCGCATCTGAGCTGAGCCAGCGCGGCCCACAGATGCGTTCGACCCACAAATATGCAGTTGGCAGCTCCTGAACTTTTGGTGACTTGACGCCAGCTGATCTGATCAGCAATTACGTTTTATTTTGGGGCCAGGGAGACAGCAGAGTACCAGGAAAATTATAAGACACCAGAGTGCAGTTTTTCTAAGAATATCAACTACAAACTTTTTAAAAACAGATTGTTTGTTTTAATGGTTAGGAGTTTGCAAGGCACTAAAATAAGAAAACCTTGAACACTAAGATCAGATTATAGCCAATTTTCCTAAGGGAGCTTTTAAGCTTTTGTCCAACGAAAATCTGGGTTTGATTTTTTTTTTTTGAGCAGAGATGGGTAATTCCTGCCAAGAGAATTTTGCTGGAAAGAAAGAGCAGAGCATATAGATAAATGGATTTGAAGTTTGTCCTGGGTGTGAACCTCTACTCTGATTCTTACTTGCTGTCTGGCCTTGGGCACGCTCTACAGCTTTCTTGGCCTCCTTTCTCCTAAACAAAACCAGGGGTGTAATACAGAGCTTGGGGCTTATGCTAGGCGTTAGGTGGGGAATTTGTAAGCCTCTTACTGCATCTGGCCCACAGTGCTCACACAGAGCCCTATGATGGCACTCCCTGCTGCAATATTGGTTTCTTATCATCAAAAATTAACGGTTCCTGTTTCTAGCATCATATATCAAACCCAGATAACCAGTCAACATAAAAAGGGGAAGTGGCATCTTCCGATCAGCTTGATTTCTAGCACTCACTGGATTAGTACCTGCCTGCATGATAACATCAACTCAGGCTTAGCGGCTCGCAGGGTAGGGGAATGGGAGAAACCTCACCCAACACATCAGCATGCTCACGCCTTCTCTCCCCTTCACTCCACACCCCTACCGAAATGAGCCCCGAGATGGTTACTCCAAGGAACGTCTCTTAGTGAACTTGTGTGGGAATGGAACATAATTGCAGCTTGTAAAGGAAACCAGCCCAAGAAAAAACATTCCGGACAACATCCCGAGGAAATGGGGCGATCTTCCTGCAGGGTTATTTTCTTTCTTGCCAGCAAAAGAGGCCCAGACAGTTTGCCCAAGACACTCTTGATGGAGCACAGTGACTCACCCACCTCCGCCTGCCTCTGGTCCCACCATCCCTCCAAGGCTCGACAATGTCACCCAGACAACACTCACAATGGCAGAAGGAAGAGATGACCCTAACCTAGGAAGACCATCTTCCCTTCGACTGGTTCACCGCTGGACCAAGCAGGGACCTCTCCGCGTGATTCAATCAATTCAAGCTGGGATAACAAGAGGACCAGCCCTGGAAGGCTAACCAGACTGACCATGCTGAAGCTTTTGTGCCCATCACCACACTGGGCTGCTGTGGCGGGCACTTTGCTTAGCAGATAAAGAAATGAACGCGTGAACGAGTGACTAACTCCATAGCAGACGCATCATCTCACGCAACCCTGCAAGGCACTTATGTTACCCATGTTATAAATGGGGGCAGGCAGACTCCAAAGGGTTAAGCATCTTGTCTACGCTCACGTAGCTAGGAAATGAGGAAACCAGGCTCTCAACCCAGGTCTGGCTCTAAAGGTCAAGACTTCCAATGTCGAAGCCACCCTCGCGACCATGACGATGAATCATGTTTACACAGCCCCTGACACATCACTTATTGCATCCTCCCAACATTCCAGACAGCTGGGAAAACTCACCCTTAACAACACTTGCCATGTACTCAAGGTTGCACAACCAGCTGGGAGTGAAGCAGGGATCGGAACCTGAACTTTCATTCTTTCATCACAGATTGGAGGGCACCCCCAATCTGCCGTGTTCTATGTAACGGGATAGGGACATGTGGACTTCCTGGCTTCAAAGGGACATCTCCTTCAGGAAAGGCTCCCTCCCAGGACACCATATGTTGCCCATAAAATTTCCTTAGCAAAGCAGCACTCCAGCAGCTTTGTCTGGAAAGGGAAACTGATCGGAAGACAGAGGATGCTGGTTACAGACTGGACTGCACCCCCAGAACATGTGCTTTCAACATGGCCCTCTCTCCTCAAATCCGATCTTTTGTCGAAGTGTGGTTCTGCCCCCCTGAGGCTGCAGTGTGTGAACAGGCTGGGAGGCTGGCGTAGGACAGTCAGACCCGGCAGCAAACCCAACCCAGGTGCAGACACTCTCGGAGACAACGCAGGTGGGGTTCCGGGGGTGACAAGAAAGCCGACGTGGTGACCTCGTGTTTTCCCCATGTGTGTGAGCTATGTTTACACTGTCCTGCATTCTCTGAATGTGTGATAGCATGATGTCCGAAAATGTGTGTACCTTAACAGAAAACACTTGGTGTTAAACAATGCTGGCCATCATCAGAGGAGCAGGAAAGAGCACCAAAGACGCCTCCAAGCAGAATTGAGAGCTCCTTCAACTTGTAAAAAGCACCTTATCTGTGGAGTGCAATAGAGCCAGCTCTTCTGCATCAAATTCCTCACCGAGCCATCCATCCGAGCCATCCATCCGGAAAGGAAGCCTCAGGCTATTGAGTTTGCAATAACCAGCTACTCTGATCTCATCACACCAGAGCGCCAAAGGGGTGGAGCTAGGAGGGCGTGGATCCCTGGTGAGGCCACCCAGGAGACACAAACCCAGGCGCCCTTTATTCCGGACGGACGTGAGAGACAGGAAGAGATATGGGACCAGAAAATTCTCAGGCTCAGTCTTTTGCAAGACTTGGGGGGTGGATTCAGCACCATGGAGAACTAAGCATCACCTTCTTCCACCAAGCCCCTGGCTCCAGAGAAATAAAGAATTTGATACAAAGGAAAATTCAGAGACTACACAGCCGCGCTACGTGTCGTTTTCCATTCCCAAAGCCACAGTCAGTCAATATGGCGGCTCATTGTTTACTCACCAGTTCTTGGTATCGAGTGATATTCATGCTCCCTCCTGCCAGGGACCCGCCTTGACGCCTCCACATCAAGACCCACACACCTCGAAGCCATCACCGTGGCAACCAATGGCCCTAGCTTTCCATGGAGGGCCATTTTGTGGCTGAAGTGTATTTTACTCAAAGGGGTTCTTTGTAGTAATCAAGTACAATTAACTAGGACAACCACCTGCCAAAAACTCCCTCACCCACTCACCCCAACAAAGGCATCTAGCCAGACAGGTGCACGGAGGTAGACTTCTCAGGGATTTTAGTAACTGGACATGGGGGCTGGGTGTTGAGGTCACCGACATGGGAGCCCTCTTTGGGTGTGCCAAGGAGATTTCAGTCAGGCTGGCTCTGCTGTTTGAGAGTGCCAGTGCTGGCATCGGTGACGGTATGAGTCTCCCGAGTCTGAGCTTGGGTAGGCATGAGAGCTCAGTCCAGGACGGCAGCACACATTTCTCTGAGCACAAACATCTCTTGCTGGAATTTCAGAGCCATTATACAGAAGGAGAGAGAGAGGCCGAGAAAGCAAACCCTGGAAGTCAAAGGGAAGCAACAGAAGGAAGAAATCCACCAAGGAACAGAACTTTTTTCAGTCTCCTTCTCCCATTTCTCTAAAAATGGATGCAGAGAAAACAAGGAAGTTTCTTGGCTTACCTGGGTCGGGTTGTAGAGTTCCTGAAGGGGGCTCCGAGACCCCTTCCGGCAGCAGATGTCCACACCGAAGGGGTTCCTCCGCATGACTGAGGAAAAGAAAGTGAGGATTCATCAGGATTGAGCAGCAACCGTTTGTTGATTGACAAAGAAAAAGAAACAGAGGCGGGAAGAAGGAGCAGGGAAGGAAGCGTAATGACTGGTGTGCACAAAGCAAGATCCCACTGCTGCTCCTTTCTGGTAGCCCTGGGGCCTCGCCATATCCCCAATATCCAGGTGTCAGCCTCACGGGGTACAAATAGCACTGGACAACCCACCCAGCAACCTTTTTAAGAAAACAAGACAGCCATTAAAACTCATTGAAATGGGGCCCTCCCTGGTGGCGCAGCGGGTTAAAGCACAGCACT
>NW_004567105.1:9622335-9633211 GCF_000260355.1 Condylura cristata
AAAAAAAAACTCATTGAAATGATGCAATTACGAAAGATAGTATAAAGGCTTTTCCAAGAGAGCTTGGCACATTTTAAAATTCCACATCTTCTCCCTCAACAATCAATTATGACCTCTTATTCTTGGTCCTGAGCACCTGGTCTCCCCCAGAAAAGTACAGGGCCTCCCCCCACCCCCACCAGGGGGCTCTTCCCACTGGACAAGACAGGTGCCTCTTGCAAACAGAATTACATTTCCTTCAAATATCAGCTCGAGACAGAAAAGACAAGGGTTGATGGTTCCAGACAGTGACCGCACTCACGAGCGGAACACCAGAAGCGGAACTCAGTGAACCTCTCAAAACCAGCAGTATTGAGGACACCGGGAGTGATTTTTAAACAAAAATGAATTCTTTCTTTTTTCATTCTTCTTGTTCTCAAGCATCCCCAGGGAGGGGGGAGGGAGGAAAGAAGGAGGTAGACAGAGAGGAAGGTATGGGAGAGAGGTGAATGAGCTGGCACTCCCTCTCATGGAGACAGCAATTTCCTTGTGGAATGAAAAGGCAGAGACATGGGCAGAACACAGAAGCAGCTACCTCGCAAGCCCAGAGAACCCCACCTGTACAGGGCAGCAGGACCTCCCCTGGGGCAGACCTCCGGGGTCTGACTCCCGGCTCCAGTAGAGATGGGCTGTGTGGCAGGAGGACAGGAGGCAAAGGCCACCCTTTGCCTACTGTCTGTAAAATGGGGGTGACCAGAGGCCCCCACGGTTGTGAGAATTAAATGAGTCACTACTAAATGCACAACCTTAACTGGTACGGGCAAAAAAAAAAAAAAGTATAAATGACTAAAGCTATTCCAGATCCTCAACTATATTTGTACATAATTTATGACATGAATCGTCTGCCCCCTGGGAGGAAGCCATCATGTGGGTGGAGGGGGAGTCACCAGGAGGACTTGGTGCTTCTCTGATGGGAAAGGCCCTCAGTTCCGAAAGGCAGGGAGGGCCAGCCAAGGGGGACAAACTCAGGTCAGAAAAGGGAGCCGTCTCCACCAGGCACCGACTACTTGTACAAGGCCGCCTGGGGGTCAGCTCCCTTCAGTCCTCTTCTCTGACCTGTCAGAGTGGGCCACAGGGAAGCCCTGAGAGTCAGGCCTGTTCCAGGAAACTCAAGGCCACGCTTCTCTCCCCTTCTTCACTTCCTAGAGCAGGGTCAGCAAACTTTCTCTGTAAAGGGCCAGATGGTCCTTGGCTTTTGCATCAGGCGGCCTCTGTGGTCACTTCTCAGCCCAGTCACGGCAGCGTGGACATGGCCACAGACACTAAGGAAATGAAGGTGCGTGGCTGCATGCCAGCCTGCCAATGGGCGACACCCAAGTCAGAATTCCTTGGAATTCTCTTGTGCCAGGAATATTATCCTTCTTTTCATATTCCCCACCCCACTCCCACCCCCACCCCCTGGCATTTCACAGAAACAAGCAGCAGGCCGGATTTGGCCCTCAGACTGTAGCTGACCCCTGCCCTAAAGAACAGCCCCAGCTAGTCCCAGGGGAGACAGACAAGCCCCAAACACGCCCTCCGCGCCCCGAAGGGGAGGGGGGCCATCGGGCAAAGACCCACACTTAAAAGCCATTAGAATTTGATTAGGCTGGACCCAGAAACACTAGTTCTTTGTTCCTCCATGGCTGCCCATGGAAGAGAGAAAAAATCCACGCTGTGTTTTTCTTTAATTTATGACTTCATTTTTCATTTCCACCCAAAACGAGGTAAACTGTTAAATGCACGCAAGTCACCCTCGGTGCACAATGACATAGCAACACTTCGGAGGAGAAAAAACAGCCATAAAACGTGTAGAATTATACCCACGCTGTGCAAGATTAAGCCCTCCCCATGGCGGCAGACAGACTCCGCGTGGCCCACGGCCCCCGGACCGCCGCCGTGAAAACCCCACCATGGGTTCCATTAAAGTCAGCTTTTATGGGAGCAGTATTATTTAATTGGTTTATTTTTCTAATACAAGGCCTTTACAACGCTTTGACCGTGTGGGCCTGCAACCTGGGCCCCTCCCCAAGGCCGTCTGCCCTCCCGCAGCCCCTCCAGCCCTGCCCCGACTCACCGGGCGCCGGGTGAACCTGTGTGGCTCCTCAGGCCACAGAAGCCAAAGGGGCCTTGTGTGCTTTGTGGGAATGATAACAACCCACCTTTTATGGAGGACTCACGGCAAGCCAGCACTGCGCGACATGCAACTCTTCCCACGTGAAGGAAGGCGACAACCTCTGGACCCCCCTTGACTGCAGGAACTTGCAGGTCTATCCAACCTGGCCAGGCCAGGCCATGTGGGTAGACAATGGCCAAGCTCATACAGCCCTACTGGGCTCTTCATAGCCATGTGACAGCGCTGGGTACTTACTGAGTGGCTGGCAAGGAATGGGAGGCCAGCGAGTAGGCACAGACACATTTACTCCGCCTGTATTAAGAGCAGCATCAGGGAGGTTGAGTAAATGCCTCCGAGCGGCCAGCAGCTCACACGGGTTGGACGCCACAGTGGGCCCCGCTTTACAGACAGGAACACAGCCTCAGGACCTTGCATAGCATCATCCACGCAAGGTCATTTCATCTCAACGCTGAGGGGTAGAAAGGAAGCCAATGCAAAGACCCCAGGGTCTTCAAGGACCAAAATCAGTCCAGGCTGTTTTGCTTAAAGTCGCAGTTGCCAAGAACTTCTGGATGGTAAGTGAGGACTTCTGGGGCTGAGCATGGCAGGGTTAAGGGACTTGTCCAGGAGCCATGACCAGTAAGAACAGACACTGGACTCCCATACACGCAGCTCATGCTCTCACGGCCACCTTGATCACCCAGTGATCAAGGGCCAGGCCCACCGAACATCTCAACGGCATCTGGCCAGAGTACTGGTTAGCTGGACACCACTGGCCCCATACTTCAAAATGATACGATGGGACAGTGAAACTATTAATGAACAGTTATTACAGTCATTCACATTTTTTTTTCAAGCACCCACAGTATGCCAGGCATTGGATATGGGGGAGATAGACCTCTTCCATCTATTTCCTACTGTTTCTCTGTATATATGAAGGAAACTGCTATTCACTTTAGGCTGTTCTTATTTTTCTCCTTTGAAAAGGGAAGTTCTGTTGCTCAAAAGCCCCAAGAAGGCAGCCCTGTGAGAACGCTGAACAGTTTGCTGTCCACCACAAGGATTATTTCACTACAACCCTTGTTCTCTCTAAACTCAAACCAATGAAATCCAATGTTTTGTATAGATCCAGTTGGCACGATTTACAGTATGATTTCCTGGACCCAGAGACTCCCAGAGGAGTGAAGCTCAAATTAGACTCAAGCCCTGGAGGCTGTTTCACAGTCCACATTGTTGGAAAGTGGACACGCCACTCCCGTTTGCCGAGAGCTGGTGATGGAAGGTGAGCTGGCGACGGAGACCGTCTCGCCTCTGAGCTGCCTCAGTCTGACGATGCCAGTGCTGCCAGGTGTCAGGGAGCTACTGGATTGTTAATTCAAGTCTGAGGGTGTAAACCTGAAATGCTATGGGGTGCTAAGTGGGAATTTGCCTTTGCACGTTTCATAAAACCGAAGACTTTTGGAATTCTCGGGGATTATAGTTCAGCTCCTTCACTTGATAGGCGAATCCTGGAGAGTTTAAAACTTGCCCCAGGTCTCCCTGCGTAGCCAGCAGCAGGGCCCAGAGCAGAAGTCAAGTCTTATAAAAATACATCAGTAGTTAATAATAATCGTGAGAACTAGCATTGGGGGAGAATTTATCACTTTCATGATGCCTGACGTACGGCTAAGTGCTTTTTCCCATTGTCTCATTGAATTGTCACAAAAGCCAGTGAAGTTAGAAATGAGTGATGATGATATCATTTATTCCCACCTGACAATTGTGGAAACTGAAGCCCAGAGAGGATAAGCCACCTGCCCAAGGTGACATGGTCAGTCAGGAAATGACAGGGCCGGCCTGCCCTCCCGAGGCCAGCTCCCCCGTCCTGTGTCTCCCTGGCAGCCTAGCTCACGCCTGGCCTGTTTTCGCCCTGCCTGACCATGCACTCAGCACGTAGTAGGGAGTCAGCACATTTGCGTGAAATGATGAAACAAAAGCACAGGAACCACAGTGGTGGGTCAAGGGGCTCCGGTGGTGGCTGGGGATCTGGAAGCTGCAGCTGAGGGATGGACTAAATGCTGTCCAAAAGGGAACAACGATGTAAGGATGTAAAGAAGTGTAATAAATAAAATGGGGGAAAGAATTAAAAAAAAAAAAGCAGAAGAGACTTTTCCTGCAAAAGTATACCAGGCCACACACCACCAGCAGAAGAGCAAAGATGTTAGCCTGTTCTTCCCGAACAAATTTCCTCACTCTTATTTAATTGTTCTTCTCAGTCAAAGGAGCTAAGTATATATAGAAATAGATATAGATATAGATATGTAGATATATAGCAATTTTTTTTCACGATTAGAAGAACCCACCTACTTTCTCCTTTGACCAAAGCAACTTTATCTAAAATATTTGGCCAGAGACGGCCTGCTATGACCCCTTTGAAGGGAATTCCACTCCTTGGCCATCATGGTCCAGAAACAGGCACATTCCAATTGGTTTCCTTTCATGACTGGGTCGAAACAAGTTCCTAGAGCTTTCTAATTCTTAGATTTGTGAAATAAAAGTTGTGTGATACATTCTTGTGGCTATGTGATGTGGAATGAATTCTAGAAACATCAGCCTTCATTGCTGTTTCTCCTCAATTCCTCAGGGCCACCTGGAGGGGTGGTACCAAACCCACGTTAAAGACAAGGAAACTGGCCCTCCCTGGTGGCGCAGCGGGTTAAAAGCACAGCACTAAGAAGCTAAAGCCACTTCAGCATGAGTTCAAACCCCGCCCGCCCCGGAGGTGACCACATGGCGAGGCAGACCTCTCCTGGCCCACCCGCTGCTCCCCTCAGTAGTGTACTTCGTCGTCGATCTGTCTGTTCTGCTCCCCACTCTGTCTCCTGTGAATCCTCTCACCTCCCCTGCACCTCTAGCCTATACTCCAGCTTTTGCATGCATAAGTAGTTTGAAAAGAAAAGAAATGATTACAGGATTAAAGTGCATTAAACTTTTGGCAGGTAAAGGTCAAGGATATAAATTTGAGAACTGGGTGAATGCGCTTGACAAATCTGGAAAAGACACAGATTCATCTAATGAGTTTTATTGTCAGAGAAACCACCCACTGCAGGACTCCGACACTCGGCTTTGAAGAACAGACTTCACACATTACCTCTGCCTGCTCACAGAAGAGCAGGCCCGCCAAATACATGCACCAAAACCAGAGGTGCAACCTAATTCCTCTTTAAACCATCCTGGTCCATCTGGAAATGTGTCACAACAGAGACTTCTACCTACTTCCAACAAGGACGAGTGTAAACCAACCAACTGTCCCCCTTGTTTGAGTGCAGAACCAGGCACATCGAGGCCACCAGGGGCTGTGCTAGCGAAGCCAGTGACCCTCACGTGAGTGCCTGGGGGACGCGCTCTCCCCATGGGTCCTGACAGCATGTGAAATGGCCTTCCTAGCCCACAGGGTTTGCAAGCCGCCCTCTGGGCTTGTAGGGAAGAGGTGAAGGGAGAAACAGAGAGCAAGGGGGAGGAGGAGTAAACCCCAATCCGGTGAAACTGCTTCACCCCCAGTTGATGCTACAGGTAGAAAACCCGAGAGGCCCAGGCTCCATCAGACGGACAGGAGTGGAAAAGACTTGCTCAGGGTCACACAGCTAGTTAGAGGCGGAGATGCTTCTAGAATGAGGGTCCCTTGTCGCTCGCCCTCCTCCTCTTTCTCCTTTCTCACCCAGGTACACATAAATGCACATCTAACTCCAAAACAAAGGCTTGGGGAATAGTCTTTATCCTCGCGTGGTGAACTGATATTTTCTCTCCTACTTTTTTATGATGCTAGTCACAGCTCATTAAATGGGTGTTACTACGCACCACTGGGAGGTTACACCTGGCTTTAGGCATCTTGAAAGAGTGTGGTCAGGGATAATAGAGCTGGTTTAGGTTCCACCAGAAGTTGTCTAGGAGCTGAGTGCATTAAACACTGATAAAAGAATGCATGACAGTCACCCTAAAATGTCCTCGCCCACAGAACCCTATTGTAATAAAGGTCACTAACCTGCACCTGCTGGCAGACCAACACCCAGGAGTGATTCTCAGGTCCCCCTCCCTTGCCTGCCATGCCTACCCACCCCTCACAATACTCCACTTGACCTCCCTGGTCCAAGCCGCTTCATCCCAGCCCATTTTACAAGGAGAAAATGCGAGATGCGAGCTTCATCTAACAGAAGCGTAAGTGACTTGCTCACGGTCGCACAGACTAAGACAGTTTCTTTTTAAGGTGATGGCAATGTAGACTATAGTGATAGATGTTTAACTGGACACACAAATCTACTGAATTTAACAGGTAAAACAGGTGAATTTTCTAGGTGAGTTAATCAGGTGACTTTTCAAAATATAAGTTCAGAAATGTTTAAAAAGAAAAGCATAACATTAACATTTTCAAGAGTTTAACCTTCATTAAGATCTATCTCACAAGCCCAATAGAAGAGATTTACCTGAACAATTTATTTGACTTGAGACTTTAAGTTGATGTCTTTTCATTTATGTAGAATATTGGCTTCCTTAAGAAATTGAAGAAAGGCTGTCCATCTTCGTTTAAGGTACTGGATTTATGTTAGTTAAGTATTTGTTTATAATTCAGGTGCAGTGAAGGATTTTGAGTACATTAAACATTAAATTTTCAATGCCATGTAAAATGTTAAAAGAAGATTAATTTTGCTGAAGAGTCAAATATTAATCAAAGGCTTCCCTTAATGTAAGGACTCAAAGTTGCTAGATTTATGTGTATTGAGGACGATTTTTAAATTAAAGGCTAGCTTCCTAGAGTTATAGCTTTAGATTTTTAGAAGCTCTTTTCATACACAACTATCACCGTGGATGACATGAAAACATGTCGTTAGTAGCTTCAGCAGGTCTTGGGGTAGAGTTTTCAAGTGTCTGGGGTAAGGGGGAAGCCTGTGGAAAACCATAGTTCAAGGAATTGAAATTGGCAGTTCACTGAGGAAAGCCCCTATAAATGAGGCTTTATGTTCATTTCAATAAAACAAGAGACAGTCTCAGGCGTACAGATCATACTAATTATATTCCGCACACCTTGAATGAGTCATTGCGGGCATTGTGTGGTTAATTTTCATTCACCCTTCTTTGCCTCCTGAAGAAGTTTTACATTCTCCCCTGCAGTTTCCCTGGAATGCTTATAAATTCATTTTGCAGTGATGCAGATAATATGCCAAAATACCTTCTCCCCTGCAGCTGGTGCTCCAAGTCTGATCTTACAACTTGGAGACATTTATGTCTGTCTCTGGGGTTCCCCGCAGCTTTAGAGACAGAAAATAATGCGGCTTCTTGAGAATGCGGGATATTCCAGGTAACGTTTATTTAAGCTACTCATGCATGGGGGGTTTTAATCCCAAACCTATGACCCATACCGCTCCACCCCCAAGACTACAGAAAGCTAGTCACCCCCATGCAAGGTAATCCCACATGAGTGAAACTATGACAGGCAATCGTTCCTCTTGCAAGGGTTTCACCCTCCCAGCCGCACAGCACAGCCTCCCAAAGGGCCCCAGGGGACGGCTGCCCTTCCTTGTCACCTGTAAGGCTGCCTGGACAAAATGTGAACACTCTAGGCTTCTAAGCTTTCTATAGCTTTCCCCAGAAGACACAGCTAGGCCCAGGGAACAGTAAGCTGAACAATGCCCCTCCCCCACATTACCTCCACTCAGGGCTTTCAAATGGGCCTTATTTGGAAACAGGGTCTTTGCAAATGTAATTGGTTAAATTAAAATGAAGTCACTCTGGACAAGGGAGGGCCCCTCTCCAAGGACCGGTGTTCTTACGAGTGGCAAAGAGGACATGAAAGAGACACAGAGCCTGAGGAGGGCCCTATGAAGACAGGCGAAGACTACAGGGGCCTCTCTGGCGGCCTGGGGTTCAGTCTCAGTGCTAACACCCGGAGAGTCTGAGTTCGATCCCCAGCCAGGGAGCTGACCCACAAGGTGCAGCAGACCTCTCCGGTCTCACCTGCTGCTTCCCCTCAGCAGCGTATTTCAGTAAATCCACCTGTTCTGCGCCCCACTCTGTCTCAGGTGCATCCGCTCACCCCCCACCCCCGGCCTGCATGCCAGCTCTTGTATGCATAAATAAAAATAAATCTTTAAAAAATAATACTTTATAAAAAATGACTGCAAAAAGAAAACTATCAATAGTTCCACTTATAGGAGAAATGTAGAGGAAACAAACAAGGCATCAGGAGGAAAATATAATTATAATAAAAAATCAAAATCAACAAGCAACTACAAACCAGAGACATTCTGCAGGAGAGGAGGAGGGAGTAGGATCAAAATAGGGGTGGGAAGAGCACAGCGACTATGGTGATGGACACAGATGAATTGGTGGTGGGAATTCCACAGGGACTACACATGACAGGAGGAAGCATGCACTGTACAAGAATGATGTAAAGTATATATAAAAAAAAAAAAAAAAAAGACTGCAGCAATGTAGCCGCCAGCCAAGGAACACCATGGCTCACGGGCACCACCCAGCTAGGTAAGGGCAAGAGAGGACCCTTCCCGGGAGCCTCCAGCAGCAGCAGGGTCCTGCCCACACCTTGATTTGGGGCTTTTCTCCTCCAGAACTGTCAACACTGTGCTGTGGCAGCCCCAGGAATTAGCACAAATGGATTCACGTCCTGGGTGACCTTAACACTACAGTCAGTCTCCTGGCCTCTGTGAGCTCATCTGTGAAATGGGGACAGCAATACACCTACCCAGAAGGGATGTGGCAAGGACTGAATAAATGAATCCAGTCAAGGGTCTGGAGCAGCTCGGGGCTGTAAGCTCCCTGTAAGCGAGATCAGCCATCGTTCCTGACCTCTGCTGCACCCCACCCTTTCAAGTTATTCTTCCAGAGAGCACCTCAAATCCTCTGCTCTTCCAACCAAAACACTAACTGCTTTGGACAAGGAGTCCTCTCGAGGGTCAAGGGGAACTCTCCATGTTAACGCGCAGAAGGGCGTGAGGAGCCAGAGTCATACCCATTTTGACTTTGTAGATGCATGAGGCAGCGACAGCATTCGAGAATGAGGCTGCTGAACAGACAGTGTGTGTCCTTCTCTCCAGAAGTGAGAGACAGCTAGAGAGAGATTGCCTCCCACAACCAAAAGCAACTCACAGTGAGAAAGAACTAGAGGCTTCCAAGGCAGCCAGCTACCCATCTACCAAGCCCATATGTCCCGATGAGTTAAAGATGGGAATTATCTTTTTAATTGTTCATTTGTATTATTTTCTTCTGACATTTTTCTGGCACAAAAAGCTAACTGAGAGGAACACTGATTTTAAAAATATCCCCACAGGCAGCTACGTCACTGGCGATGTGAAGATGTTTACAGCCTCAGCTCAGCAACTTCTCTCTTGGGAAATTACACCCAGGGAATAATTCAACAGAAGCTAGAAGATTTATGCAAAAAGATGTTTACTATAACATTTCCCTTCCAATGGCCAAAAACAAAAAAAAAAAATGTCAAAACGTGAAGATGTCCAAGATTAGAGGAATAATTTCAAAAATCATAGCTCTCTTCGGCACATGGTTAATAAATCACAGTACATTAACTATTCAAAAAAGTCACTGTTGTTAGAAGTAATTAAGTGAAGACATGGAAAACGGGTTCCAGTTAAAGAAGCAGAGTTGAAATCAAATCTCACCACCTAGGGCCCTCCCTGGTGGCGCAGCGGGTTAAAGCGCAGCACTGAGAAGCTAAAGCCACTTCCGCATGAGTTCGATCCCCGCCTGCCCCGGAGGTGACCACATGGCGTGGCAGACCTCTCCTGACCCGCCCGCTGCTCCCCTCAGCAGTGGACTTCGTCGATCTGCCTGTTCTGCTCCCCACTCTGTCTCTGGTGAAGCCTCTCACCGCCCCTGAGCCTCTGGCCTGTACCCCAGGTCCGTATGCACAAATAAATCAGTACACCCGTTAGAGGGGCTTGTAGACTTGGCTTCCGCGTCGTGTACTAATTTTGCCACCTAAAAATGACGGTGGCAGCATAAAGTCAGTTCCACATCAACTCTCAGTGTTCAAGATGCCACAGAAATTTAGAGACATTCGAAACAGACGTTGGCATTTTCCCGAGGAGATCAAACAAGGTATCTGCAGCCACTCTCAGGGCGATCTTTCTCCAACAAATGTTTGAAAAATGAGGACAGCGTTGCGCACTCTACGTTTGCGAGTCTCCGGATGATCAGTGGCTCAAGTTTAACGTATGTTGCTGTAACCAAGACACGGTCCGGGGTGAGGGAGATAAAGGCAGACGCTGGAGAAGGACCAACTGTGGTGAGAGGAAGCGCAGAGAAGGCGCACGCGGGATCTGAGGGACGCTACTCTGCCTCAAACGTGTTTCTTCCTGAAATGTGGTCACCGGCAAAGCCGGGTGCAGCGCAATCCCCCAAGAACACACGCCGCACTCCCATCTCCCTCCGCCCTCCAGGGACTCAAGTCCCTCGGAACCTGACTCCAGAGACTCTCTGCATGCGTGCAGAGGGGTGCGGACCAAAGTTACTGAATGATTTTCCCCTGGGAAATGTTCAGTGGTTGGAGACTTCATCCTCCCCCCAAAAAAGAGCCTTGTGACGTACACGCAGGGACCGGGTCCCCTGTTTCTGCAAAAAGTGTGCAGCAAGGTGTGCACAAGACCCTCAGAGGCGTGATAAGCAGGAAGGTGTGGCCCCTTGAGAAGCAGCGGACACACCCGGGCTGGTGTCATTATTAAAATTCCTTCAGGT
>NW_004567105.1:9633551-9652466 GCF_000260355.1 Condylura cristata
GGGCGGGGGCCGGAGGGAGAATAATAATGATGAGCAACTATATACCGGAGACATTTTACTGGGATGGAGTAGGGAAATGGGATCCAAAAAGGTGGCGTGGGGTGAGTGCACCGAACTATGGTAATGGCACAGGGGTGATTTGGTGATGGGAAGCCCACGGGGATGACAATGGAGATGGAAAAAAGCACAAAATGATGTAAAAATAGACTATTATATTAACAAAATAATAAAAAAATATATAAAACAAAATTCCTTCAAAGTCATCCAGGCAGGCTTTACTTGTGCAGGCAAATTTAAAAACTATAAAAACAATAGAAGGTATTTGCAAATGGATGCCAGAGGCATCGGCTTGTCGAAGTCTGGACAAGCGTCCAGGCGTGTGAGAGGCCAGGTGTGTTAGACACCGCCCAGGTTCGGGCTTTGCTGCCACCTGCAACAGGGGCGAGCCAGGGAAAAAGGCGAAAGTGGGGAGCAGAGCACATTTTGTGTTCCTGCATGAGCCTTGCTGAATGCCAGGCGCTTTAGTAAATGAACTCATCCCCCTCCCTTGCAACCATCTGGGAACAGGATTTTCTGTCTCATTTTACTGACGAGGAAACACGGCCAGGGAGGTGTCTGCCCAAGTCACACAACTGGCTAGTGACAGGTTCCCTAGACTGACGGCACAGGCACAGGTAGGTGTGACCAGCAGAGACCTGGGAAGGCGCGGACAGGGCAGACGCAGACAGTTTTGTGAGACCAGGGAAATGGGGCTTAAGCTGCTTGGTGGCACTAAGGGGCAGCATCACACCCGTCTGGCTCAGGGGCTCACAGTGTGACCTGGAGGCTTTGCGCTCACAGGAG
The DNA here is from genome assembly GCF_000260355.1 of Condylura cristata. Taxonomy (NCBI): domain Eukaryota; kingdom Metazoa; phylum Chordata; class Mammalia; order Eulipotyphla; family Talpidae; genus Condylura; species Condylura cristata. Next base: position 9,634,395 of record NW_004567105.1, read on the forward strand.
CAGCCACCAGGCAGGCCTGTGCCCAGGGGGCCCGGCAGGTGGCCCTGCTGGGTCAGCCTAGGGCAGGATTCTTGCTGGGCCTTTGCTCCTCCACTAACCGCTGAGTGGACTCTGCAAGTTTCTGAGCCTCTCTGCATCCCGCCTTTCTCACCAATAAGATGGCAACGAGGAAGGACTTGCCTTATAGGGTGACTGAGATGCTGCGAGAGGACGCAATAAAGACACTGCCAGTCACGATCCTCAGGTGCACGTGCTGTTTCCGTTTGCTTTTTTAACAAGTTGGAAACCAGGACGCCTCTTTCAATCGTGAGCCTCTGAGATGTGATAAAATAGGGTAGACGGTGACGCTAGTGATGAGGCCCCCACTCCCTGCACAGCTCCAGGGGTCTTAAAGCCAAAACTCCTGGAAGGAATGTGTCCCTCTTTCTTCTTTCTGTCTCCTCCCACCCCCTTCATCCCAATCTGCCACAAATGTAATGCTTTGTTTTCCAAACCAACACAAATATCCTCACATCCAAATGGCAAAGCGCAGTAGCATCAGAAAGATCTGTGTCCTCTGGAAGGGACCCCAAAGGAGGGCTCACTCAGGTGGGGGCCGGCAGCTCAGGTAACGGGTGCTCCGAGACAGCCCAGAGTCATCCGTTCCTATGCCACTGGCCTGCTCAGTGGTGTCAGATCAGGCTGGTGGGTCACAGCAGCAAGAAGGATCCTCTACCCGGAGCCCCCCTTTAAATACTGCTGTGGCTCTTGGGGAGGCCAGAACATCCAGAGACTATTCCTTCAAATCCATGGTTTCTCCTAACTCCCCAACTTCAGCCACTCAGTCAAGTAATAGCCAATTTTCTCAAAAATTTGACAAAATGGAGAAAATTGTCTCTGTTATCAAGTTCTCCTCCCCTTAAGTAAGCTTGGATCACATCGATAGATTTTTACAGACATCAACAGCACGAAGGTCTCAGAACTATTAACGTAACACAGGTGGCCAACTCCCGGCAAACCTTAAGGTCCTTCCTCCAGCAGGAGACACGGGAGGGCAACATCGCTAGGGGCCATGAGCGTGAAGACGCAGGAGCATCGCCCTGTGATGCTCCTGCACTTTGCCATTTGGATGTGATGTGAAGAACAGGTGGAGCGACAGGAAAAGGCTCCGGGAGGCTCGGCGTCCAGGGTGGGGAACGTCCCAGACAGAACTGGGGGGGCACAGAAGCAGCAGGGAAGTCGCTTTTCTTTTCATTTCCTTCTCATCTCAATAAATGTCAACACTCAAGACTTCTCGCTTCTCCCACGTTGCACCATGAGTGCGTTAGAACCTAAAATGCTATGTTGTTTGCTTACGGGAGTCAAATGAAGACAAATTTAAGAAACAGGAAGGAGGCATCTCAGAGCACAGAGCACTGAACATCCATTTCTTAAGAAAAATCATCCAGGGCAGCTACTCTTTGAAGGACATTGCAGGTACAGGGAAGGAAGAATCCTTCTCCTTGCACAGCGTGGGAGGGACAGGGCGCAATTCTAGACCAGGTGTGAAGTCCTCAGTTACCTGTTTGTCTACCTGCCTCTGATGATAGTTCACACCCTGTGAGTGGGTAGCCATCTCCCTAATTTACCCATAACCTGCGTGTCTGTGGAGCATGAGGACTTCAACTCTAACTGGAAATGAAATTGGATGGTGTTTGGCGTAACCCAACATCTTACGTGATCAACCTAGTTAACCTTCGTTTTTTATATCCTCAGCTTTGTTTGACGACCCTGCGCACACAATCAAAGCTTTTGGCCTTATGTAACTGAATAGTATTAGAAATCTGAGTCAAATCCAGAAACCCACCTTTACTTTCAATTTTCCCTATATGCTGGTATATGTCTGCAGTCTTCCTTTTTGTTAACAGAAACTGCAAAAGGATATTTTATCTCCTAACTGTACAGCACAGGGGAGGTGGGGGGTGGAGGATCACAAGCGATTTCTGACTTCTACTCCCTAGTGAAGTGGGTCCTGAAAACAAGAGAAGAATAATTTCAATGCACGTTCAGTGCTTTTGTATTTCTAAGTGTCTATCAGAAATAGGACGAGCGCTGTGGCTTTTGTTGCGGTCTTTGGATAATGGGCTGTGGTCAAAGCCAGGACACAGTGGGGCAGTCAAGACCTCTCAGGAGCAGCAGGTGGTCCGCACCGTGGCTCCAGTCAGCGGGCTGCTGCTCAACACCATCCATTTTTAACTCTGATTGTGTTTGCCTAAAGAGCTATTCAAACTCCCGTGCTTCTCATGTGCAAGGATGGCCGACTGCTGACAGGCAGAATGGGCCACAGACACCTGCACACACTGGCCAACAGAAATCACCCTCTTGGGCCCTCCCTGGTGATGCAACAGGTTGAAGCACAGCACTACAGAGCTTCAGCTGCTTCAGCAAGAATTTGATCCCCAAAAGTTGGATCCCTGGGCCGGGAAGTGACCCACACGGCGGCAGACCTCTCCTGGCCCGCCAGCTGCTCCCCTCAGCAGTGGACTTTGTCATTCTGCCTGTTCTGCTCCCCACATTGTCTCTGGTGAACCCTCTCACCACCCCTGCACCTCTGGCCTGTACCCCAGTTCTGTATGCATAAATAAATACATCAAAAAAAAAAAGAAATCACTCTTTGTATTTTCTCAAAACGTTACTGGAGATTTAAAACAAACAAAACAAACAAACAAACAAAAACCAGAGAGTTCACTCCTGCGCAGGTCCGACAGGATGACTAAGGGGTGAGCTGTCTGCCTGTCTTAACCGGCCTGCCATGCTCATGCCCTGGACTGCACACTACTGATGAGGAAATGAGAGCTCGGGGACACGACTTTTTCTTCAAATGTCCATCAGAAATAAAAAGAAGTGTTACTTAGCACTGTGCTCGTGTGACCACTGCCTGTGGTCTTCAAGGGCAGCTCGTGGCCTGTCCGTCACCCACACAGGTGCACAGTGACTGACTCGTCTAGGGACACAGAGCCAAGGGTCAGAGCAGAGCCGCCAGCCCAGGTCAATCAGAGCCACGTTCAACTGTACCCCCTCTACACAACAGCTGCTACCCTTGTAAAAGCACCCCTCAAAAAGGGGGGACTGCATGTTGAAAAGATACTCACGGAGCATCGCTGGGAAAAGATACTCATCATGCAATGCTGGGACCAGGGAGGGGCCCGGGCACAGGTCCAGCCTGCACTGAGCGTGAAGGGTCGGCTGGTCGCCGCGCCTCCTTGAGTGTCCCTCTCATCCCTCAAGAGTAACAAGAAAACTGAAGTGTATAAACAGCCGAGACCCCCGGGCCCACTCACTGCCCCTCCATCAAGCCAGAGAACGAGTGGCATTCCTTTTCGCATCTCTCATAGAGCCAGCCAAAATAAGTCCTCAAGATACTTAGTGTTTCATCAGGTAATGAGTCTGACTTTGCGGCTGAGATGACTGCACGTCACAGCACCCAGAACCTTCCCAGTTCTTGTCCAGGAACAGGCAGGCTGAGGCTTTCGTTGGCGGTCAGTGTCCAGATAACACAGCTGGCCTTACCTCCACGGGGGTCCCTTTCTCAGCGAGCTCTGTGGCTTCTCTCTGTAGCTTACACCCCAGGCTGAAAGGAGGGGGACTAGATATATCAGACAGGACTTCGGGATGCCAGGAAGAGTAAGCCAAACTGATGGCTCCATTTTCCACTTGTGCTACTATCCTGGAGCAGGTCAACATACCCCGCGGAGAGCTGTAGAAATGCTTTCAGGAAAGCAACTCAGGTAGAAAGATCTGCTCAAACACAAAGCTTGATTCTGGGCCCTCCCGGGCCCTCCCTGGTGGTGCATTGGGTTAAAGCTATCTGCATTATGAAGCTCTCTGCAGCCACTACAACAGGAGTTTGATCCCAGGCCAGGGAGCTGACCCACATGGCGCAGCAGACCTCTCCTGACCCGCCCACTGCTCCCCACAGCAGTGTATTTCAATCTGCCTGCTCTGTTCCCCACTCTGCCTCTGGTGAATGCCCCTTACCCCTGCCTGTACCTCAGTTCTTGTATGCATAAATTTAACTTAAAATTAAACAGTTTGGGAAAAAAACTTACTTTAAAAAAAAGCTTAATTCCACCCAAATACAGGTAGAGAAGAACAGGAAAATCACACAATACACAAATAAGTTGGAAAAGACCTTTCTATTCAGAAAAATTGATCTTTCGGTTTATTTTATTGCGAGCCATCTAGTGAAGTGGACAGCAGCTGGAGTTCAAGGACAAGGAAGACCTATTGAGGGGGAAGGCAGTGAGGACCTAAAGCCAGTGATGGTCTGAGTCCCAGCCCACAGGGTGCGGCAGAGAGGGCCCACCCCCTTCCCCCTTTCGGGGGTCTCAATATCCTCCTCTTTAAATAAAGGCAGTTACTCTACCTAGATTCCTTCCAGCTACAAAGCTCAATACTTCTACAGCTCAGTCCCCTTGCAGATGCCCTCCCCTCCACGGCTGGGAGGCTCACCAAAATTCCACTGGCAACAAGCTTCCAGAACGAACAGGCTGGCTTTTGTAGTTTTCCTCGGAGCACAGTAACCACAGAAATAAACCCAAATGCACCAAAAAATGTAAATGGGTCGTGAGTGCTCCTACACTTATGAAGTCACAGTGTGAGATGTATAACAGGATTGTCTGCAGAACTTTAGTGGACACGCGACCAAAAAAAACTCCTCTTACATATAAAAAGGCTCATCTGTTTGGTTCTCAACCAGATCGGTCTTGAATTGGCAGCATTTGAAGCCCCGGCCTCAGTCATGACCAACGGGTGCCTCTTCCCGACACACACATAGGAGGGAAACTTGGCGTTTTCACAGAGATATTCTCTATTCTGCAGGGGGAGGCAGGGGAAGTTGCCCTTGGCATTGGCCAGACAATGAACTCATCATCCGCCTGACCCAGAAATAGAAATGGAGCGTTAAACATAGATCACCAGCTTTCCCAGCCTCTCAGATGGAGGTTAAGGTGCTCCTAAAAACTTCATCAGTTACCCAGTCACCCCAATAATCCCCACTGCTCCACTGTCAGCCGAAAACAGTTATTAAGCACCTAATGTATACGCAGCCTTCCTTTCTGGTGTGTTCCAAAAACAGGCTTGGTGGACCCTCCCTGGTGGCGCAGTGGGTTAAAGCACAGCACTAAGAAGCTTAAGCCACTTCTGCATGAGTTCAATCCCTGCCTGCCCCAGAGGAGATCCACATGGAGCGGCAGACCTCTCCTGACCCGCCCGCTGCTCCCCTCAGCAGTGTACTTCAACCATCTGCCTGTTCTGCTCCCCACTCCGTCTCTGGTGAATCCTTTCACCCTCCGCATCTCTGGCCTGTACCCCAGTTCTATATGAATAAATACCAGGCAGCATGCACAAGGGGAACTAAACAAGACACAACTACAAATCTTAGGTGAGGTAGGGTTTACCAGGAATTTTTTAAGACACCCCAACAAAAGTTAGGCTGTGGCCCCCAGGCACACCTGACCACACCGACGCAAAGTGTGTGTGCTGTTTCTAGCTCACCCCCAAAATGCCTGAGACTGGTGATAACAGCTTCACCCCACTTTCGTGTGCACATCACCCCCAGGGGCTGAGAGTGAATCATGGCCATGTCCCTCCATCCCAGGTTCTTAGTGCCCACTGCCAGATCAGAGGTTCTGCAACCTGAATGCCCCTCGGAACCATGTGGAAGGAGGCCAATGTAGGTTCCCGGGTCCTAGGTCAAGATCCTGATTCAGTGGTCCTATGTAGGAATCCGGCCTTTGAACAGCACCCCAGGTGATGTGGGGTGTGAGAAAGGGTCTGGGAATAAAAGTCTGAACAGAGGGGACAGAGAAACCAGCTGCAGCCCTCCACAGCTGTAGAAACATCCAGCAATACCTGGCCACAGAGACAGCGGTAACCCTGCTCTCCAGGGAAGAGTGCCCCTCTCCAGGCTCTAAGAGGCCCCTCACTGTGTCCTTGAACAAGTCAGTCCTCGGATAAGTCAGGGCCAAACACAGCATTCCCACATTGCAGGAACCAGAACTCAGGACTCCAGTCCAACCCTCTTCCACCTCCGGTGCATCAGGCCGCCTCAGTTTCTCCTGCTGCACAAGGGGCCTGACATGGCTGCTGCCTCCCAGGGCTGTTGCTTCAGGGATTCCAGCCCCTGACTTTGAACTCTTGGAAGTCCCCCCTGCCACCCACCAGTGAACCTCAGCTTCCATAGCCTTAAGGTGAGAATAAACAGAGCTTAGCAACCTCGCAAGAACTCATGGGCACGTGAAAGGAAAGCGGTCACCCCAAAGAGCCCCATGCAACTAACACTAACTACGACCTCGCTTGCAAGTATGTTGCATGTGAACGTGCCCGGGAGGGAACAAATCTGACAGACAACAGTTTTCATACCCTTTTTACTAAAAAGATCTGCGCGTGTGGGCTTCCCACCCTGTGACTATGTCCTTTGTTTACAGATGACAAGAAGGAGCTGTCAGTGAGTCGACCCTTTTATTTTGAATGTGGTTGCTCTCCTTTCCAGGCAAGAGGCCAAGGGATACCTCAATAGAGATGACTGAGCACTCCTGGAGGGAGAGCTCCAGGACAAGGAGCCCTTCTGATAAAGGAGGGCCCAGCCCCGATGCCTTCAGAGCAGACTCCCTCAGAAGAGAACCCCACTGTGGCACGGGCAGGAAGGTCTGCAGACGGCACCCCACCAAACGTCACTTCCGCACCCAGAGCCACAACAGATGTTCGAACACATGTAGGAATCCCTGCTCCTTCCAACAGCCAAGTTGTTCCTGTTTCTAGAACCTTCTGCACCTTCTCAGTAGTGTCAGCCAAGACCTTCACCCAGATTATCACTTGGAAGGCAGCTCAAGGGCCCCTTGTCAGGGAGGATTTTGCAGACACCCCCATGGTCCCACTGTCCTGTGTGCTGTGCCCTTACTTGAAGGGACGCAGTCACAGAGTCCCTGTCCCGCTAAGGCCCGTCTGTCCTGCTCACGCTTTGACTGTGTCTGGCACACAGTAGGTGCTCAGAAAACACTTGCTAACTGAACCATGCCTCCGGCTTTAGGTGAACCTAGGCCTCACTTCTGCCTACAGTGCCAGACCATGTTTATAGCTCCCCTATTTGCTCTAAGAGGCAAGTTGGATAATAAGTCTCACAGTGCTGTAATGACAGGTGACAGCACCCAGGGACTAGGAGAAAGAAAGTTCTAGAATCAGACAAACTTTACCAGTTTTTACTGGTACTTTACCAGTCCCAGTCCCAAGCTGTCCCCAAACTGTGTGGGTCTCAACAAGTCCTGCTGATAACTCTGCCCCTGTATCACCTCACAGAGGCTGAAAGTCCACGTGTGTGCAAACATGTCTACACAGCACACAGTAGGCCTTCAATAAGTGTCTGTAATGATGATGCTATTTGTCCTCCGAAAACAGATTACTCAATCTGTACTCATTTAAGACCTTGGCCAACTTGCATCTCACTCCCCCAACCCCGACCGCCATATTCTCACCTCTGAAATGAGAAGACAGCTTCCTGAGCTCACAGGTTGTTGTGCGAACTAGATGAGATCATAGGGCCACAGCACGGCACCACAGACATCCTAAGCGCTCAAAGACAGCAATCAGTGGCGTCCATATTGCCACCTGCCTCCTAAATTCAGGAGCTCCTAGAGGCAGGAACCCTAGATCAACTTCCTTCTCCCTAGCACCAAGCGACTGGCACATGTGTCTGGCCGGTGAGGACATCCTGCGCCCACCACCATGCAGCTTGATGTTTGGTGTGTGAAGGGACACAGAGAGGGTGCTCGGGCCTGGTCGGATGCACAGCTCCGCCGGGGTAGGCAGAATCTGCTGGGACTATGGAGGGTTCACAGATGGTAAAATCCCCAGCTGCTCAAACACCTACGGGTAGAAGGAGGAGGCTTGTTAAATGTTAAAAATGAGTCAACTCTCTCTTAGACAACAAGAACAACCACAAAGATGGTGATGGAAGAGGAATAAACAGGGCGTGGGTGAGGGAGACAAACAGGCACCTGAGCCCGCTCTTGGGAAACTTCATCATTTAGGAGTGGGGGGGTGGAATCAGCCGACGTAGGGGGGCACATTTAATTTAGATCTTCCCCAGTGGGCTGGATCAGAGCCCCGCACACACATGCTCACTCCGCACGCCTGTGACACGCTGCGGAGATCAAACACGGGGGTGGTGGTTTGCTAGGCTGTCAGCTATGTCAAGACCGTTAACTGTTTCTGAGTTTAGCAATCTGACAGATTGTGGAGCCTCTCGGATGGCCAAGCGCCTTGACTGTGAAGGTTGCTGCTTTTGCAATCCTGTCTTCTTCCACCAACGGTAAAGTAAGACTATCAAACAGTCCCAAGAGGCCCCTTGAGTGCTGGGGCTCACAAGCCATGCCAGGCCCAGGGAGCCTCCCCAACATGCATCAAGTCACCCCCTCAAGGCTACCTGCAACCCCATCACCTCCAATGCCATGACTTAACCCAAGGGCTGGGATAAACAGGTGAGTTAGGAGTAGCATGAGCATGCTAGAGGCACCCAAAGAATTTGGTCTCCAAATTGTCGATCCTGAAATCTCCCGGATTTGTTATACTCTCATTCAACACACAACATTTGAATGTCCCATCAAACCAGCCCCCAGCTGCGTACGAGGCACTCGGCTATGGAGCTACATGTTAGGAAGCCAGGCAGACTCGGAGCTCGCAGCTCTGTTTTAAAGGTAACTGCTCAGAATGAGAGCACACCAACACAGGGGAGCGTGGACTGTAAGTATATTGTCTGCAAACCCTAAGGGTTGGCTCTTTAAATAAATTCAATAGGTAGTATTGCCGAGTGCCTCTTTCTTTCACTCAGAAGCTGAGTCAATCTGGAAAATCTGAGTCCTGGAAGTAATGCGGTGACTTCAGGAGTGCTCTCTGTCCCTGGGCTTTCTCCTACCAGGACAGTCCAGGAGAGAAGTTTGTTGGTCTTGTTCCATAAGCTTGTCGTTTTACTTCTGGGAGTAGACTAGGCAGCTAGTTCCAGTCCTGCCTGTCTCCTGCTCTGTGACCTTGACTGGTCACTAAAACGCCCCATGTCTCCACTTTCTCACCTGCAAAGTAGAAATACTAGCAGTGTTCACGTCCCTGGGCTGCTGTGGTCATTAAGAGACTATAAGAGGACCCTAAAAGGGAGCAGACACACCGTTAAATAGTAAGAAAATCCTTGATAAACACTGCTACATATATAGAAGACCACACTGCCTTCAAAAGTCAATAACCTACTTTTATTTTAAACATCTCCAAGGATAGGTCTCAACCTTTATTTTAGAATAGGAAGGCAAGATGGGATGTGGGTGAAGAACACAGTCCATAGAGCACACTGCCTAGGATTGAATCCCTGCTCTGTCTCCTCTTTGCTGTGTGGCTTTGGACAAGTGACTTAACCTCTCTGAGATTTAGTTATGTTCTCTGTAAAATGGAGCTTATACTGCCTTTGGGCTTAAGAGAGTTACTACATGCAAAATACATAGTAAGGAAGAACAAAGCATGGCAGTTTGCTAGTTTCATTGTATTTCTAGGGGAGGTCCCATCATTTTGTAAATGTCAACATGGCATGTCAACATGGCATCCATTGGCCCAGGAAGCAAGTGGGTAGCCAGCCATGAGCCACTCCAGCTTAGGTCTGTTCGAAGTTTCTGACTTACAGGATGCCACTAAAACTGGCCCACCTTGCTGCTCGAGTCCCTTCTCTCCCCACCCTGTGGTGGACATTGGGGGGTAGAGTAAGGGGGACAGACAAGCGCTGATGCACAAAGAACAGGGAGGTGGCTCTGGCTGCTCCATGGTAGTGACTGACAGACAGCAGAGCAGCAACTAACTGAGAGAGAGGAGAGCTGGCTGCTCCCTCAGTCAAAGCACCAGAGCACCCCTGAGACTGGAAACAAGACATCCCAGCCCTAAACAGTAGCCCTGGTCTCAGGGCCCAGCCTACCCCTGAGTCCTGGTGTGAAAGGCAGCAGACACTTGTGGCCCTTCTCTGTCCTAGGATGCCAGAAATGCATGGACAAGCTTAGCCACTGAATTTCCACACAGCCTTTTGAAGGCCCCCGAGGCCTGGAGCCCTGCTCAGTCTGTGAGTAGACTAGGGGGCCAGGCGTGGTGCTGGGGACATCTCACTGGCGACAGGACAACACAAGTCAGTGTGTTTCAACAGGGCACTGACGAGTAGCGGGGAGGACTTCTCAAGGAGGGAGCTGGGTTGCAGAGCACACAAGGGAATGGAAGAGAAGCTGGATAAGAACCACAGGCCCCGAGCCCTGCCCTCAGGGGTACCAGACCACCCAAGAGAAACAACTCATGTAAAACCAACCTTTCTCTGCCTTTGAAGAAAGAACCGAATTTTCTACCAGATGTGATTAAATCTTGAAGGTATTTTGTAACTGCACTTCACTGCCTACCTAAAAATGTCCCGACGTGTCAGTCATCTTCAACCTCACATGCATTTTGCCTGTTCCACGTGATGGGTCCCCACAGAGCCACGCGACTCAAGCTCCCAGAGGTTTCTGCAGCTTTAACACGGCCGCTGCAACGTTGCGTGTGTGTGTGGACATGTGTGTATATAAACTCTGTAACATGTCCACGTGTGCATTCTAGACTTCAGGTGTATCTACGTGTATGTGTGCACAAGTATTTATGTGTATATGTCAACCTGTGTGTCTATGTAAGCTTTATGTGTGTGCAAGCATGTGTGCATTACAAACACGTGAGCACGTGTGTGCGAGTGCATGGGCCTGTATGTAACTCCACATGAGTGAGTTTCAGCACACCTAACAAGACCTGCCTTGAGCTGGAAACTAGGGTTCCCAGCCCCGATTTCTACAGTTGTAAAGGGTTTCTCCGGCTCTGAGCTGCGGGCAAGGATTCTAAGGCTCCAGTCCCAGCCCAGAGAAGGTGCTGGGTCCTCCAGTGATGTCTGCTGAGGTCACACTCAGTAGGCGGGGAGGTGTGTTGGCTGGTGCCTGGATCAGGAAACAGGGCCTTCCTCCTAGTTCTGAGATCCCAAATAATCCCCCGAATCCCACACAGACTTTAGACTCTGAGGGCTAACTGTCAGCCTCTCCCCACGCCACTGAGTCATACAGGCCGCTCGGGTTGAAGCGGGCCCGGGGCAGCAAGTAGAGACACAGCTGTGCTTGTGTTGGGAACCCCCTTCCTGGGGTGCACGCTCTGCTGAGGTGCCCTCTTGCACTTTCGTCCCCATCGGGATGGTTTCCAGGCTTCCCCACACCTTTCTGCAGGTGTTGAGTCAAATAGTAACTGGAGCGGGACCCGGGCAAGAAGCAATTCTCAAGACCTGTCTACGAGGAACATTCTAAATCCCCATTACAGAGGTGACCCTGCGCTCGCAGTCATGACCATAACTTGCATGACAGTGGCTTCCGAGCTCTGTTGTCCCCACACTTCAGCAGCTGGGACCAGACTTGCCGTGGCGGGCTGGGTGGGGTGGGCTGCTTACGAACTGGGGTACAGGCCAGAGGTGCAGAGGTGGAGAGAGGATTCACCAGAAACAGAGTGGGGAGCAGAACAGGGAGATCGACGAAGTACACTGCTGAGGGGAGCAGTGGGCGGGTCAGGAGAGGTCATGTCACGCCATGTGGGTCAGCTCCTGGTGGGGGATCGAACTCATGCTGCAGTGGCCGCGGATAGCTTCAGAGTGCTGTGCTTTAACTGGTTGTGCCACCTGGGAGGGCCCAGGATTATAGCAATTTAACGACCCTGCATAAACCTCGACCCTCTTAGGACCCTATATGACCTTGACCCTGCCCACCGCTCAACTCCACGCCCAGGCACCGCCCACTGGGCCTTCACCTTAGTGTTCTTCCGCCTTCATCCCTTCACCTTCCCCCTGTGTCTGCTTCAGTCACCCCTCTGTTGAAAGGCATTGTTCATGACCCAAAGTTACACTATTTACCACACTTGCTTGCTTATGGATAGCCTGTCTTCCCCACCCGGACAGAAGGTCCGGCAGAGTGCTGACCCACATGGCGTGGCAGACCTCTCCTGACCCGCCTGCTGCTCCCCTCAGCAGTGTACGTCGTCGATCTCCCTATTCTGCTCCCCACTCTGTCTCTGGGGAAGCCTCTCTCCACCTCTGCACCTCTGGCCTGTACCCCAGTTCTGTGTGCATAAATAAATAAATCTTTTGCTTATTTCACTGGAGGCTTTGCTGAGGAGCGCAGTACATCACTGATGCGCAAAAATTATCTGAGCCTGAGTGGATTCATCAACCTGTTGATTATTTACTGCATGCCAAATATTATGCAAAGCTCTCAGAATACAGACATTGAAAAACAAACATAGCAAAGCTCCCACCCTTGAGTTCCCAGCTTAGACAACAAGGTGCCCAGAGAGGTGCCGGGCCCAGAAGCACCAGAAGAGAGAACAGGGGTTCCAGAAGCACAGAGGAGGGAGCACCACCCCACCCCAATGATCGACCCTGCAAAACCACAGCGCCCCATTCCTGGTGGGAAACCCAACCCTGTAGGCCCTCAGACACACTTTGGGGAGGCCAGGGCCCCAGACCACGAGAGGCAGGGAGCTTTGCCACACCCACTCTCCAGGCCAGGCATGTGGCCAGCCTGCCTAAGAGGTAATCACCCCACAGAAGCTTAAGGCTTCTGTGAAAAGTCTCTATTAGCGATGCTTCTGGTGCCCGAAGACTGGAAATGAAGAATTTCTGTCTAAAGGGAGAAAAGGATGACAGTACCATGGAATTAATTTTACATACTTTGAGAAGGGAGTGGGGGGAAGGACGCGATAGGCATGACAGCCCCCAATTTGCAGGTGAGGAGAGTCGGGGCTTGGTTTCTCACAGTCTCACTCATCTGAAGTCGCAAACACATGCAAAGGCTTCACGAGCCAGGGGGCCTCCATTCTGGCATGCCCACCAGTTAGGGTGCTGTCAGCTCTTCCTTTTATTTACTGAGGCTGCTGAGAAAGGCAAAAAGGCAAAGGTAGCTGCTCTGTGAAAACTGAGACTGAAATATTGATGAGGGACAGTAATTGCACATCCCCGTGACGGAAGGCCGGAGGATGCCACCACCGCTCCGCACACAGCGAAGTTCTCCAAGCTGGAGCTGCAGGCTGCCCAGCGACGGCCCTGGAGCATGTGGCCCTCACTCCAGCATCACCTCCCTATTCATGACCCACCACAACCCTCTCCCAATCCTCATCACCTCCCCCACAAGGCCTTTGATTGCCACTGCTGCACTGACTTAGGATCACAGAACCCTGTGGCACAGGGAGTAAAGCATCAGCACTACCAAGCTAGCGCCAGCCCCTGCAGCATGAGTTCGACCCCCGGCCAGGGAGCTGACCCACATGGCACGGCAGACTTCACCTGTCTCCCCCACTGCTCCCCTCAGCAGTGCAGTCCAATGGATCCACCTGTTCTGCTCCCCACTCTGTCTCTAGTGAATCCTTTCACCCCCTGAACAGGCACCTCTGGCCTGTCTCCCAGTTTGTGTATGCATAAATAAATAAAAGTAAATCTTAAAAATAAATAAAAATCACAGAAGCCTTTGGTGTGCCAGAGCCAGAAGGAAGCATCAGATTAAGTGGTCAGGCGTACACTAGAAGACCACCCCAAGTCCAGGAGGGACAGTGAAATGGCTTCCACACTTCTAACACATGGTTTTCTTCCCATGGTGTTACCTGCTCTTTCAAGGAAAAAACCACCCTCCTTCACTGGCCCCTTCAATTCATCCCTCCCTGCTGGCCACTCCCTGGAAGACTGAGCCCTACGACCTGACTGCCTAAAGTCCTTTCAGGTTGCTCCTTCTCCTGTTCTTCCCTCAGTGCCTGCTCAAGTTCTCGTCCTCTCTCTCCAGAAAGTTCCACAAATACCCATGATGACACCCACAGTCCCCTCCTTCCCCCAGCGTATTCTCCTCCCAGGGCTAGTGCATCTGCCTAGCCACACACCCATCTGACCCTTTGATGACTCTACAGTGTAGCCCAGCCAAGACCAGCATCCTGGCAGGACCCACAGGACCCTCCATGACCTTGCCATTTTCAGAGGTGCCAGCTGCAGATGAGCCCAACTCCTCCCTCTGCCCATTCCACTTAAAGCCACGCCCACCCCATAGGCAGATACTCAAATAGCCATACTCAAATCTTAATCTCCAGGGACCTGTGAATGTGACCTAATCTGGAAATGGGATGTTGACAAATGATATCACGTAAAGAGGCGCTCACAGGTGGGGCAGGTGCTGACGCAGCAGCTGGGGTTCTTAGAAGATTGGGAGGTGGGTGCAGAGCTACACAGAAAGCGGCCAGCAGCTGTCCAGAGGGAGAATCCTGTGAGGAGGAAGGCAGGAACTGCAAGGATGTGTCCACAAGCCAAGAACAGCAAGGCTTGCCGGCAACTCTGGCAGAGGCACGGAGAAGCAAGCAAAAGATTCTCCCTCAGCACCTCCAGAAGGAATCAAGCCTTGATTTCAGATTGTTAGCCTCCAGAACTGTAAAAGAAACTGTTGTTATTTAAAGTCATCTACTTGGTGGGAATCTGTTAGAGGAATCTTAGAAAATGAACACACCAGCCACCAGAGCTCCAGGATCATGGAGAGCCCCCTGCCTGGCCCTTCTTATCATCTCTAGAAGCTGTGTCCAGTGGGAAAAGAGGCAGCGTTGGCATCAACTTGGGCTTCAGATTTTAGCTCTACCACTTGGAACAGGTTCCCTGGGGTCTCCTTGCCTTAGGTTCCCTTGGCAAAATAGCTTACCTTGTTGTCTTGGGCATTATTGAATATACATAACTAATTTGCATAGAGTAATTATCAGCTGCTATTACTACATCTTCTCTTTCTGAGACATCTGCCTTACCTTGCCAAGAAGTCACCCAAGAAACACCCTCCATGCACTACAGCCATGAAATCCTAATGGGTGGGGCCCCTCTGCCTTCGGGGGCAACCTCTCCCACCCCTGCTCAATAATCCCTGTTCCCTCAGGGCAGGGCTCCATCCTACCCAACAGGTTATCAGAAGGTCCTGCACCCCCTGCCCAGAAAGCTGCAGAGCGCTGAACTCCCCAGAGGCTTCCTTTGCAAGCCCACCAGCACCCCACCTGTTGCTTTTAAGGACAGGCCCCTTGCCAGCTCACCTACTGAAAGGACAAGCTACTTAATGGAGCACATGTTTGCTCCAGGGAAGACAATGAATTTTAATGCTTCCGGACACAGCAGTCAGACAGACAGAGCCCAGGCTTGCAGGCTCAGCCATCGGGGGTTAGAAATCCTGAGGCCCGCTCCACACCTGAGCCCAGGGGGACTGGGAGATTTGCCCAAGGTCCCAGCTAGCAGGGGCTGCTGGTTCTGAACCCCAGTACCAGCTGATGTGCTGAGTCCTACCAAGAATGGCCTCTTGTATAAAAGCTCAAAATATGCAGAGAAGCAGCCAGGAGGCAAAGAGAACAGAGAAAGGTGTGTTTTCCCAGTCTAGAAAATGAGTGAATGACTTCTTCCTCGGTCCCTCGGGCTTAGTAGAATTTAACCTGCATGGCTAGAAAGTGAAAACACCACTGCAAAAAGACATCCCTCTCTTGGGGGTCCAATCCTCCTTACCCTACTAATCCTCACTCCCAGTTCTTCTCACTCTTCCCACAAGTGCACCTTTCTAGGGGATCTGCAAAAGGGAAGCGCAATGATCCTGAAGTAGTGATAGCGAGGCTCAGGTCCCTGCCCTCCTGCAGAGAGTGGGCACCAGGGGATGCGAATCTCCATTACTATCTGACTGCCTGCGGTGGTGGGATCAGTTTCCTATCCCAGGTCCTCAGCACAAACAAAGCCTTTTCTACCTGAAGCTGAGAAGCCCCTCTGTGGACACTGCACACCAAAGCCTAGCAAAGACCCAGCGAGTGAGTGAGTGAGTGAAACAGATCCAATCACAAAGCTTAGACACAGTATTTTCCAGTAACTCAGGAACTCACCTCCCTGCGAGCCCAGGGCATTCCCGGGTCCCTCTTTCTCCTAACTGTGGGGAAAACAATATCAGCCAAGGAGTGACTCAGGGTTTAAGTCTAGGTCTTGGCTCAAGTCCATGCAGGAGACCTCGGAAGGCAGCTAACATAGGTGTGTCCAATCTGCTCAGCGATCATGAGAGTCTCCGTTAAGAGAAAATCTTGGATGGAAAATCTAGTAGCAGACACAAACAGAATCTGAGCTGCTGCTCTGAGGGGTAGGGATGGGATGCTCACCTCCCCGACATCTCAGACAGAGGGACAGAAAATACCGAGCGAGATCATTTCAGAGAAATGAAGGACTCAGGTCTGCTTTAGGTTGGGGCCATCAGGGAAAATGACGTCTCGCCACAGCAGCGACGTGGCCGTTGAGACCGGAACACAAGGAAGAAGACAGTCAAGCAAAGATCCGGGGAAGAGCATCTGGGCAGATGGGAAAGCGACAGGCTCAGAGTTTCCATATTGTCACACCAAACGACATCAAGTCTCAGGCCTTGAGACGCCGGGTGTAGTCCCTGGCCCAGCAGCCTCAACCAGAAGCTTGTTAGAAATGCAGCTCTCAGCCCAGCTCCAGACCTACTGTACGTCCGTGAGAGTTGAGAAACTGAAGTACAGCTTGTTGGGTGAATGAATGGGTGAGTGAATAAATGAGTGAGTTAACGAATGGATGAATGGGGGTGAATGCCCTGCAGATCAAGCTTCTAACTGCACCCCTCACAGCTCACAGCCTCCCAGCTCAGCCGGAGGGAGGGTTGGGAGTGCTAATCTCACACCTTGTTAAGGGGCTGCCTAACAACTGTCAGCAGAAGGGGAAAGGAGGCCACCAGCCCACGTCACATCCAAGGCCCCACAGCTGCCCCACAGCCAAGCTGGCACAGCCCCAGTTCCCGTCCTCCTTTTCCTGCTTCCCTAAGCTGCTCATGAAGCTCTAGAATCCAATACCTGTCCCCAAGTGGCTATCAACCCACAGTTTGGTTAAAAATACTCTTCACACTTGTTAGGTCCCCCCACCATTAAATCACCTCGAGGAATCTGACAGCTGTAATTAGCAAAATATGTAAATCCAGCCTTTCACAGAGAAGACACCGGCTAAGTGACCTTGGCACAGCGCAAGCCAGAAAAGAGGGGGTAAGATGATGTTTTTTCTTCTTGCAAAACCTAAATGTGATGGAAACTGGGTGATTCCAGCAACGTGAGGGGGACTTCATCACTAGAAGCCGAACAACTTCTAATAACCTAGAGCCAATACATGCTTACAAAAGCAAATGGACACAAGATATTAGCTGCGAGCCAGCACGGCTCCCTGCCCCAGACCCTGCAGTGGTGAACTTAACTCTGACAGGCGGGTCAACAGGTGTCAGGCTGGCCCCGTACCTCCTCAGCTGTGTGTACCATGCTAGCACACGTTAATTTTTCCCATGGAACGTCTGTTGGGAATCTCCAATGGTAAAATAGAAAGTGCTTTCCTTTTTTTAAAGAGCCATTCCCAGCCTGGGGGGAAATACTAGGGAATCCAGCCCACACTTCAAGATGGTCGTGCGTATCGCCTCTGAAATAAGCCCAACGCCTGAAGATGGTGCAGAAATAAGCTGTAATATGCCTCAAAGGGGGGTTGCCAGCCTTATTTTCTTCTTTTATCCCAGCTATTATAAAGATGGAGGATGCAAGAAAACAGTCATCAGCAAAGTCCTGAGAAGAAAGTTAAGCTCTGGCTGGCTAACCAGGGTCAACTCCCTGGAGTCCCAGCGGCTATGCCACCCACAGCAGAAACATCAGCAAGTGACACAAGACTTTCTCTGCTTCCTGGACCCCTGGGTTAGCCCCATCATGACACCAATGGGATAATGACTCATTTTTGCTCCCTGCTTCAATTTTGGGTGGGAAAGTGCTTTTTAAATATATATATCTAAGTATATATTCATTTATACACATATATGTTTATTCATTCATTCACTAATACACACACACAAGAACTGACTACAGGCCAGAGGTGTAGAGGTGGGGGAGGTGAGAGGATTCACCAGAGACAGAGTGGGGAGCAGAACAGGCAGATTGAGGAAGTACACTGCTGAGGGGAGCAGCGGG
>NW_004567105.1:9653276-9654368 GCF_000260355.1 Condylura cristata
AAAGACCCACACACCCCTGCTCGGGGGCTGCCTTTGTAACCCCAGGATGAGCCTGCAGACATGTTGGCAAGTCCAAGAACGACAGTCTAAGGAGCAAGAGCCAACATTGCTCTCCCGCTGAGAGCTGTAGCTTCTATGAGGGAGAGCCCAAAGGAACTCAACGTCCACCAGTGTTCCACTGGGTGTTGACTCCACGCGGCTGACGTTTGGGGTCAGGACAGCTAATAATATTAGCTAATAAAATTTTAATAAAATTATGAAATTTTAAAAAGGTACATTTGGCTGCAAATAGGAAACCCACCCATCAGTGCTCACTTGAGGAAACCTGGAGTCAGCACTGGTTTGTCCACCCAGCAGCGTCATCCAGGATCCGCCCATCCACTGCCAATTCACAGTCCCTGTCTCATGCACACAAAAGAGCTGTTACCGCTCGCACATCAAGGCTGCATCGGAAAGCAAGAAGCGGGGTAAAGGCTCTTTGATTTTTTATCCAGAAAGAACATCATGTAATCCTCATCACAAATTCATGAGGCCACTGCTATAAGTATTTTCATTCCACAAACAGAGAAATGGAAGCCCAAAGATTGAAGCAATTTGCTCAAGGCCACACAGCCTGAGTGGACCGATTATCAGCCTGAGCTTCCCACACCAGGCCTGTGCTGTGGTCAGATACACAAGATGCTAGCTTGGAAGTAAAACTGCCAGCTCCTAATAACTCTGACTGTCGTGGGCTATTTTGTACTGTGGCATGTATTTATCTTTTAACCTAAGATTCTGTTGCTCCAGAATAGAAATCCTGATGGGGGGCAGGGAGGGTGGCCTTCCTGGTGGCTCAAGGGGTTAAAATGCAGCACTATAAAACTGTCAGAAGTCACTGCATCGGGAGTTTGATCCCTGGCCAGGAAGGCGACCCACATGGCACAACAGACCTCTCCTGTCTCGACAGCTGCTCTCCTCAGCAATGTATGTCTGTAGATCTGCCTGTTCCGCTCCCCACTCTGTCTCTGGTGAATCCTCTAACCCCCCATAACTCTGGCCTGTACCTCCGTTCTTGTATGCATAAATATAAATAAATAAATAAGTAAATCTTTT
>NW_004567105.1:9655033-9663967 GCF_000260355.1 Condylura cristata
ACCTTCCTGATAATTCCTCCATCATGGAAATCCCAGCCCCAACAGCACTCATCCCAGGTTGTGCAAGAGGAAAATATCCCTGCCTGCTGGAGTGGCCAAAAGACTTGAGGACTTTCTTGTGAGTCAGCTTTTAACAGAAAAAGGTAAATTCGCTAATTGAATCCTCTGGGGTCTCCATGGCACAGACTAGACTCAGAAACTCTGCTCACCAGAGGACGCATCTGGTTGGCTATTTGAGTGCCATTTCCCTGGGGCTTTGGAGGACGCTGGTCCAAGGGCTGCATTTGTCCCAGTGAGTTTGGACTCACTTGTAGCCGGCCACATGGCAGGGTGGGGCCCCAGCACTGAGCTCCAGCTTGGCCTTCTTGTTGACCTTTTCGTTCTACTTTGTTTTAGCTCTGTCCCGGAAATGACAAAGATGGTTGGACCAAAGTAGCTATAGAAGCCGACAGGAGTCTGGGACTTCCACCCTGGATAAAAGACCCACACACCCCTGCTCGGGGGCTGCCTTTGTACTCCTTCTTTGGTATGTGTTGTAACAAAACCCTGCACTTTCAAATGGACAATCAAGGGTGCTCAGAGCATCCCCACTGTGCTAGCTAAGATCCTGGGAAGGAATGTTAAACTTTGTACTATCACTGATCAATCAGAAATAAGAAGAAATAACAGTGGTCACTATGGCCCCCAGAACTTGGGCTGGTGACATGTTGCCTCCCCCTCTCTGGTGACATAAGTACACACTTGGGCACTGGAGACAGGATCCCTGGGTTCGAATCCTGCCTCTGTCAGTAAGTAAAACGTTGGGTAAGCTACTTAACCTTTGTGTGTATCAGCGTCCTAAGTTCTGAGATCAACCCTCAGAGCACAGTTGAGAGGAATGCATCTGTCAATTTTCCATATAAAATACTCAAAAGAGTATTTTGTTTGTAATTAATGTTATTTATTATCATGATTACTGCTACACCAGATCTTGGGAGAACTATGGAAAATAGCATACAAAGAACATAGTTTCCATGGGACAAATATTAGTTTCTCCAAAAGAAAAATAAAAGCATCTTAATATGCATTTGTTCTATATTTAAGCCCAAGTTTCTAGACAATCAATCAACCAAGCCTGTGCCCAGCCGAGAGACAAGGAAGGACTGTTGGTATCTAAAGCCTCACTCTGGATTTTCCCCTCTATGCTAATGAAACACAGTCCACATTCATTCAGCACAGGAAGCCTGGGCAGGCCCCAGAGGAACAGCCAGTGACTGACCCATTGCAAGGGCCCCAGCACCCCAGCTCAGCAAAGCCAGGACGCTCCCAACCCTTCAGAGGCCACTCCATGATGGTGTTAAACCTCATGTGGTCAACATGGCTGACAGTAAGGCCGTGGATTTTTTTTTTTTTTCCAGTTTGCAACGAAACTCACTGGAGTGTTTGTCTCCTTCTCTGCAGGGTATGGCAAGGATGCCCAGCCGGGCTGTGTATGGGGGATTCTTGCTTGGAAACAGACATTGCAAGCAAAAAAGCAGAGTGAACCCACCACAGCCCCACCCTCCCCCCACTTCTCAGAAGAGGGAGGGGCTCCTCTACCGATCACTAATAAAAATGACATTTCCCCAGTCTCAGGGCAAGAATGACACAACCTTCTGAACCCCACACGGCTGTGAGAAGATCACCATCCACCCAACATAAGTTGACGGTAGCGATCGAGAGGAGAAAAAATGACATTATTTGGGGAAACCAAAAGAAAGCACCTAATCTGCTCTCTCCAAGGCAGGCTTTTGACAACCCTATGCTCATGAATTCATCTCATAAAGGAATTTTCTTTCTTGCCCCTCTCCCTACCCATCTATTAAGTTTTCTGTTCAGATATGAGGCACCACCTGTATTCACACTTTCCTCCAACAAGCCTAATTAGGCTCATTACCTTCTGACTGACTAGCTCAGGGAGGCTAGGTGGCCAACCCCAGAAGGTTCTTCTCAGTGTATAGATAGTAATCAGTCCCTTTCCTACTCCTTAACTGGCACCCAGAGGGAAGAATTCAATGATAGCTCTGAGGAGTGATGAGCTGAGGGTGAGTGGGGCAGGGATGGAGGAGGAGGAAGAGGAGGCAGACAGGTGAGGGTAGGTAGCGCACTTGCCACTGTGAGCTTTGATTCCTGAACCTGATACCTCCGGGCTCTACAAGTCTGAGCCAATCCACGTCCCCCACCATGCTCTGTTAGAAGCAAACCTCACTTCTCTCAGTTAACATCAGAGTAGGTTGCTTGTTAATCACAAATTGACCACTCATAGCCACGATGGTGCAACTGGATTACTGAACGTGAAAGTAAAAGGTGATGGTACGGTTATCCAGTTATTACTTAAGGCATATCAACAAGCTGGCAATCCTTTCTTTTCCCTCCAGATT
The DNA here is from genome assembly GCF_000260355.1 of Condylura cristata. Lineage (NCBI taxonomy): Eukaryota > Metazoa > Chordata > Mammalia > Eulipotyphla > Talpidae > Condylura > Condylura cristata. Next base: position 9,657,433 of record NW_004567105.1, read on the forward strand.
AACTGTCCTGAACTTTCACTGCCCCTTCTCAGTCATCTCTCTAAGCCCCTGTAAACTGGAGCAGAGGATAAAGGTGTCTCTAAAATATTGAATGTGTGCATTTTGAGCAAATGTTCCCTCTCCAGAGGATGAGGCAATGGCCCAGAGTCTATTTCTGAACAGCCACTGGGCCACCATGGAAATTTTAAAATCATTAAAGCAAACCACTTCATAAATGTCAGACAAAGAGGCTTAAGAAATTAAAAGGAAAACTCTGGCATTATTTTTGTTTCCAGGCAAAGGAAGAACTGTAGGCATTACATGCAAGCTGAACACAAGCCACTTTTAATGAAAATGGTCTGTGAGCCCTGAAGAGAAACCCCCCAAAAGGGATGGCAAAGCAGCTTGTCATTTCAGATGTTAACTTCTCAAAAGGTGATGAATCGCTCTATAGGGTAGCACCACGCCATGGAGGTCACCTTCAAGGATTTTTGCATCTCTGGAGCAAAGCAAAAGACTGCCAATTAATCACCAGGGAAGGACAAGGTGACCAGGTCAGATAAAAACAATTTAAATGTGTGTGTGTGTGTGTGTGTGTGAAACAAACAATGACAAAAAAATTAAAATGGGGTGGGGAGGCCCTACTGAACATATTCCAGACACTTTTCTTACTCTGAAAACATTCTGTGGGTTAAAGGTTGAACCACATTTTTGATCTTTGTTCGTATAAGCTGATATGTGGGATACTTCAAAGACATCGGGTCTTCTAGAACCATTCAGAGCTCTGCCACTGACTCCTTGTTTTTGCTATCAAACCATGATAGATGAAAAGGCTTTTTTCTGACCCGACTTCAACCTTGATTCAGGAAGCAAAATCTTTACAGGGAGCGTTCAGTGTCCACTGCTCTCCTTCAACTCAACACACACGTTTAGACAAGACAGTGTTTCCAGAATGAAAGCCTGGGCCATTTTAGGGCATTAAAGTCCTTCCTGGCTCGCTGAGGGCCATCAGAGCCCACATCTCCAGCTCTCATTAGCTTTGTAATTAGAATGACAGGACTCTGGCACCCCCCAGGCCCAACACACCACGGTTTGCAAGTTCCCCCTAAGGCCCTTGACATGTTGTCAATAGTTTCTGATTTTGCTGAGGCACAGATCTGAGTCAAGAGCATTCAGAGAGGGTGGGGGGGGACAGCAGGGTGGGAGGACCCGGAGAGTGGCTCTGGTCACCAGAGGCCTGCCCTCGGGGCTCATGGCACCAGTCTCCAGCTCATGCGTGCTGCATCCTCTGACTTTCATTCTCCCTTTGCAAAAACATGGCTCCCTCCTCAAAGCTGTCTGCCAGAGCTATTGATAGAAGTAAAGCTAAAATTAAAAACTCTTGGAACTGATGCTTCTTAGCTACGAATGATGACTTCCCTTAAATCTGAGATGCTACCTACATTCTTACACGTTCTGAGTTACACCAGATTTCTTCAATGGCAAGTTTTATTTCTTAACATTGGTTATGACTTCAGTACTGTACTTTAAAGAACTGTTGAAAGTCTGAAATGATAACAGAAGGCTTATTTTTGCACTGACGAGGTATCATACTATTGTGACTTGGTGGGGAGAAGTGAGACAATTTTGGGAAAAGTTCTTCATGAATGACACAGCCCTGACTTAACTGGCCTTCTCCATCCCTTCCACAATTAAGCTCCTTCATCTTCTTTCTGAGCATTTTATAATTCCACGGGGGTACAGATGCGCTTATGATGAATATTTCACAGAGGCAGAAACAGAGACACCAAGTAACTTGCCCAAGGTCACACAGCAGGATTGCCGTGGAATCTGGGCTATCAGAGCCTGGACTCTGCTCTCCTAGGAAGAAAGTGGTAAGTGAGGTTATTGGCTAGTGTGAGCAGCCAGGCCAGAAAGGTTAGAGGAAGCATAGATAACATTTTGCTTTCCAGTTCTCCTGCCTACCTCGGGCTGCACCAGCTAAGTGACCTTGGACAACATACTTCCATGCTCCATTTCTTCATCTGTAAAATGAAGACAATAATAATAGCTGCTGTGTGGGTTACCTGCGTCAGCACACACTAAGTATTAATGCTGCGTCTGGCACATGAGAAGTGTGAAGAGGTGGGAACTTTTGTTACTATTATTGTTTGAACTGTTCAAGTCTCTATTACTCAAAAATCAGCACTTCTCAAAATGTCCCCCAATGCTGGATGCTGTGATACCAAATCAGAGTGTGGACTGGACAGTACAGAGCTGATTCCAAATGTCATGTAATTTGACCATCGACCTCTAGGTGTTTTAGAAAATAAGCCATGATTCTTTCATGGAGGAAATTACATCTAGTGGTAAAAGAGAGTGGATTTTATAAGAAGATGTAGGATATAGTGTGTGCTGAGCAAAGGTGTGGGTGGGCAAAAAAATTATTTTTCATTTTTCTTTGAACATATGTGCCCTTGACCTGATGGGGGACAGTGACACTTTACCTGTGGCCAGTGTTCATGCATGAAGAAAACATCAAACTCCAGATGAGGAAATGTTCTCTACAATACAAGACAATGACCTCCCAGAAGACAAGAGCACTGGAAACAAGGGATGTCTGAGAAACTAGCTGTGGAGACACAACAATGGAATGTACTATGGCTTCCTGGGTAGGACCCTGGGCCAGGAAAAGAACCTGAAGTAAAAACTCAGGAAATCAAAATAAAATATGGACTTTTGTTCATAATCACACAGCAATACCAGTTCATTGGTTATGACAACGTCCCAGGCATTTGGAAGACGTTAACAATAGGGATAATGGAGCGGGTGTATTTGGGGATTCTGTACTGTCTTCTCTCTTCTGCATCGACTTTTCTCTGAATCTAAAGCCATTCTAAAGTTAAACATGCAATAAAAACATTTTACAAATTCTACTCAACAGCCAACTCAAACTCTCAGGGAGCATAAATTCTCCAGCAGTTTCCTTGTGAGTCGTGGGTCTAGTGAGGTGAACTAGCTAACTTGTCTATGATCCCGCTAGTGGCCAGAGCCAAGATCGCAATCACCAGACCTCCCACCTCCCCAGTATGTACCTGGCCTCCCCGCCCCCCGGTGTGAAGGGACACCCACATGGACATCTGAAGATGAGGCTAGCTCAATGCTGCGTGCCCACCTGCCTGGGCTTGTCTGTGGGGAACCCCAGCCCACCAGATCTGGCGTTGCGGCTTCAGATCACCTGTCTCACAACCCCACCTCAATCCAGAATGGCACCTTCCCAAGTTGATGGACAATTTCAGCCAATTTATAATGTACGGGGGTTCTTATTTCTCCATCTCACCCCAGACTGACATGATGATGGAAACTGTGGGCTGGAGTTTTCTCAGCTGCTCCTTTTTGTTCCACACACCTGTCTACAATCTCAGATGTAACCAAAAGTCTTGGACTTGCCTGAACTGGACAGGGAAGGAGTTGTCTCATACCAGGCTTCCAGGATGCTCCTTGTGGAGTGCTAGTTAGGACTGCTGCTTCTGACTCAAACTGAATTTTCAAGAGATTAAGAATTTTAAGCTATGGAAGCTGGTGCTACTGTTATATCACCTGCCAAGCAGGTTCTAGGCCCAGAGAAAGGGAACAGGGAAAACAAAGACAAAGCAATGGCTTCCCTCAAGGCGCAAGGGGTTAAAGCCAGCACTGTGAAGCTACTGGCAGCCACTGCAGCATAAGTTCGATCCCCAGCCAGGGAGCTGACCCACATGGCCCAGGAGACCTCTCCTGACCAGCCCACTGCTCCCCTCACCAGTGTATTTCAGTCAATCTCCCTGTTCTGCTCCCCACTCTGTCTCTGGTGAATTCTCTCACACACACACACCCACACCTCTGGCCTCTACCCACAGTTCTTATATGCATGAATAAATAAATTAAAAAAAAAAAAGCGGACAGGAAACAGAAAATCTCTTTCAAGTCTCTCAGTCCACAGGGGAAACATGACAAAAACATCACCTTTATCCCAGTAAGCAGCACCAGTTATTATCTGCCTGGCCTTTGACAACATCTTACAAATAAAAAAGTTTGCAAATGTTCCCTGACTTCCTGCTGAAAAATCCTACGAGGTGTGGCTGTTATCTCCACTTTCTAGCTGAGGAAAGTGAGGTCGAGAAATACTTTCAAGCAACACTTCTGAGGGCAGCTGTCACCGTGGCAGCCTGGATGCCTTGAAATCAAAGGAAGGAAGGGGTGTACATGGTGTCCCGGGCTAATGGAGGTGCCTGGGAAGAACAGTGGCATTCAGGGGTGGCCTGAGAGTCTGCATCTAAAAGCCAGTGCTGATGGTGCTGGTGCTGGAGTCCTCAATGAAGAGGACACCGAGGAAGGGGGGTCTGTGACCTTGCGGCTGAAGGGGCAGTGTCTTCTTCAGACTGACATCCAGATTTGTGGATACCAGAGCCAGACTTCACGTAAATGAAGCAGCCTTCCTCTGCCCCAAAGCACAGGGAAAAGTTCTTACCGTCATGTTTCTTGAACTCCAAGAAACATTTCTCAGCCTGAGCCCACATCCCTAAGATACTTCCTCAGTCCATCTTGTCCCTGCTAAGCCTTTAGATTTGCCCGGCTTGACTCTGCATTTTATGAAGAAAAAAAAAGGCAGACCAGGGCCCTCCCTGGTTAGGACGCAGCATTGCAAGCTGGCCACAGCCACTTCACTGCGAATTCCATCCCCGCCCCAGAGGTGACCCACATGGTGCAGCAGACCTCTCCTGGCCGGCTCCCCTCAGCAGTGTTACTTCACAGACCTGCCTGTTCTGCTCCCCTCTCTGTCTCTGGTGAAGCCTCTCACCGCCCCTGCACCCTGTACCCCAGTTCTGTATGAATAAATAAATCTTTTAAAAAATGGCAGATCAAACTAATGTGCTTTATCAAATTACAGCTTCTCCCTCATTACTAAGTGGCTCTCCATGTTGCTGGCCTGCTGTTGAAAATACCTTTACTAATAGACGCCATAAAGAAAAGTTAGTGTAATGTAATAAAAAGGATTGCTCTTCACAATCTCACTGTATATGGAACTCTAGAATGAATCTGCTGACTATTAACATGCCATCTGAGCTGGATTTCTTTTTTGTCTGTGCATAAACATATGTATAAGTTAAATTTTCTATAGTGCCACAGATGAATACACGATCCTGTTTAGGACATAACGGCCTACTCTGTAAGTCTGAGGTTACCTCTGGTTAAATGAATGTCATCACAGACTGTACTTTCCGACCCCCCCAGATCTCCCCATCTGCTTGGTGTACCCACATGGATTTAATTTTAGCAGACACTGAGCCACCTTGGCAACAGGAGAGGAGAAGATGTTTTCCAAAGCCTCCATCCCACAATGTAAGGTTTATGCTCTTAGAGGTAAGCACATTCCACATTACTTCTGGAATGCAGCGCAGTCAAAGAGTCAGTGTGAGCTCTGGGCCTGAGGCTGAAGGACAGGACACCTCATCAGGATGAGCAGATCAGAACACCCAGCATTTTTGACCCCACCGTGCTAGGAGCATGTGCAGGGAAGACTGGTGGCTGGGCACCCCTGGGTCTGCAAGGACAAGCACCCAGAGGGAGGGTCCCAAGACAAGCTGCCACCTGAGCAGGAGACAGGGTCAGAGACCCCCACCTGAGGTACAGGAGGGCAAGGGAAACTCTATCAAGGACGAGCCCCTGACCTGAGTCTCAGCCTGCAGACTCCTACAGGCAGAGAAGCCTCTGCAAAGAGGGTGAGAGGCTTACGGCACACTCTGCATTACAGCACCCCTGCAAGAAGGAACATCGCCCACCAGAGTAACCTTACAACCCCCTAAAATGTAGGAGTCCAACCAGAATCTCTGCCCGCAGCAGTTTTACAGAAAGACAAATGTGTCAGGTTTTACCATAATTAGCTGCTTTTAGAAAAATGAATAATTTACTCTTAATTGGGTAATGAAGACAGGGTGATGTAGCTAATCAGAAGGGTGGCTTCCCCGCACTAAGCAAATGTGAGAGATTTAATGAAAGAAAATTTACAAAGTTTAGGCCTTATGTTCTGGTCCTTAATTAAATCAGTATGCAAAAGAAAACAACCAAAACAAAAGCACCCAAGAAATCGATATCCACTGGGTGCTTCAGTCTGGAGACAAGGGTGCTGGTAGGCCACGCCCCTTCACGGGCAGGTCACACCCTTCCTCAACATACCACACCCCTTCCTCGACAGGCCCCGCCCCTTCCTCAACAGGCTCCTCCCCTCTTCAACAGGCCACGCCTCTTTGCTGGCAGCACCCAGAGAGGAGGGCACACTTCTCCTCACTCCAGTTGGGGGAAGGAGCAGCTTCTCACCTTCTCAGTGGGATAGGAGGCAGTGCATCCACCCGGCAGGGTTCAGATGTATGTGTCTAACAATGTGTGTTAGATAGGTATGTCTAAAGTGATGTTGTAAGGAGAGAATTTAAAAGTTACCCAGCACTTTCAACATCACTCGTAATAAGGGAGATGCAAATTAAAACCACAATGAGATACCACCTCACCCCAGTGAGAATGGCACATCTTCAAACAACTAGCA
>NW_004567105.1:9664782-9701688 GCF_000260355.1 Condylura cristata
CTAGGCACATTGAGTGACTTAACTGCAACTTGGAAAAATACTGTTGGAAATGGCTTCTCTCTATTCCCCGGCTCTGGGGGAGGAAGTACTCAGGAGCCAGACCTTGAGAGGGGACAACCGTGGGCGGCAGGGCCGCTGCCCTCTGTATCGGGATATTTTGCCAGCAAGGAAAACTGAAATGTGAGGGCAAGTCCTTGAGCTCATCTTACCAGCTTCCTCCTTAATAAGGTATTCTGAGCTGAGAAACCAAGCTCATCCCAGAAATATTTATTTCATCAGTTGGTTTGCAAAGGAAGTTTATTTATCTATAAAGCTTTGCATCACTATTATTCATTTTCAAGGCAAAACAAGTTCAGTTATTTCAAAAGGGACCCTACCAAGTGATAAGAAACCCACATTTTAGCTTTCATTTTTTATTAAAAAAAAAATGACCTCCTTTTCATTATGGGGTGACTTCAATGCCATTGAAAGATTGGGGGTGGGAGGTCCATTTAGATTCATTCTAAAGAAACGCCTTTGGGTGGCCGGCCTTAGCCCAGTTTGATAGGGGCTCGAATAAACAGGACGTGACCTATACTCAAAAGACTTATTCTAGAAAAGTTGCATGTGACTCACTCAGAACATCCATCAACTGGAAGCCATTCCAGGGCACTTTCTTTTCACTGCTTATCGATCGGCATTTGCTACAGGCATCTGTTTTCATTGTCCCCCCACTAGCCTCAAGGACCTTAAGCCACCTCCTAAGTGTCTCCGGGGTACAATCTGGAAGGAGATGTGTCCAGAAGCATCCTTTTGTAATGCCAATAACCTTTCCCTCCACTTTTTTTTTTTTTAACTGTGATAGTATCTTTATCTCATAGGTAAATTTCTTTAATTCTAAATTCATGGAGAATTCGTTATCATTTTTGCTATTGATTTTAGCTTAGCTTCCACTATGGTAAGATTGTATGTTCTGTATAGTTTCACTCTTTAGAATTTGCTGAAGCCTGTATCTGGCACAGTACAGAGGCTATTTTGGTAAATATTCCATGTGTGCTTGGAGTATAGGCAGTGAGTTCCATTTCTGTGCTATCAGATGCTCCTTTACGTTGGGATTGATGTGTTCACAGTAGTGTGTATGTAGGTGATTTTATTGCTGTGCAAATGTCACTTGACACACACACACACACACACACACACACATACACCCCCAACTTCCCAGCTGTTTATGCTGGGAGTCTGTTTATGGGGTGGCAGCCTCCACAGTCAAAAAGTGCTCTTTTAGTCGTCCTCCCGAAGCCCTTGTATCTCCAGGGGTCATTAATTTCCAGAATCAGAGAAAATTAAACTCATGTGTATATCCTCTAGTACTTCACAAAATACCAGTAAAAGTTTATACTTGCTGTCAAGACCCGTGACCAAGTGCAAGACAATAAACAGGACCACCCTGTTAGCTAAAAACTCCATCAGGTTCATGGGACAATTAAACCTCTTCAGTACTCTTCTAAAGTCAGGACAGCTCGGCTTCCTCCATGCATGGACAGTCATCCTGTAACAGGGTGTCCCCAGGGGAGGTTCCAAGTTCCCTGCCCCACCCAAGGGAGGGTAGAGCTGAGCAGGGAGGAGAGGAATCTGGAGAGCAGACTGAGCAGGATGGAAGCAGGATGGAGAACCAGAGGCAGACCTGACAAGGCACATGGGGGCAGAGAGATAGGTGAAGAAGCGGCTCTTGTTTCTTGGCCCCGGACTGGGTGACACATATGTGGGCCAAAGACCCATGGGGAGGTTCACTACTGGCAGCGTTTATCTTGATTATGATTTTGCTCTTTTCCTCCCAGACTTGTTTGGCCACTTCTGACCCGTTTCCATGGGCCCCCGCTGGAAGGTCCATTAGTCTTGTGGCAGCTTTCAGGCCTTGCTTTGGGCCAGCCCCTTTTGGGTGGACTTTTACCCACGAGGGGACGGGTACCTTTGGGTGCTTCATTTAGAAACTATATTCTTTGTCTTTGCTGCATGGCACACTGATTGTATTAAAGTTCCTTTCTACTAAAGGTCTTATATGTTTGTCTTGGTGCGGAGGCAGACTTTATTTAGAGCAGGCAGACTTGGGGGTTTTGGGGTGCCCCTCTCCCTGCCCTGTATCAATTCCAGAGAGGCGACAGCCAGCTGTACCAGAACCCTGCCACAACAGTACAGATATGGAGGCGGAGTCCAAATACAATGGAAATGCAGAAAAAGACACAAATGAGTTTGTTGGGGACAGGGAGATTGCGTGATCTGGGCATCGATCTAGGAAAAAGTTATGCCCAGACGTGGTGGGAACTCACAGCAAACTTCAGAGCAAAGGCGCTCACCACAGGAGATCAGGAGAGGCTAATTGCCTGGGCTCTGCCAGCCACTTGGAGGGGAAGAACAAAAGAACCCACAGGGGGAGGGGAATGGAGGAGGTGCATGTGACCCCCTGCAGCAGACTGGGGTCTGAGTCACAGGCGCCAAAGCACAGTAGCCACTGACCAACAGACACCAGGTGCAGTCTTGTGGCGTATGCAAAGCAAGCAGGCCCGAAATGGCTAAAAATCTGTCTGTTTTGGTCTCTTTTTTAAAACCATGAGAAGTGTAAAATTTTGGCTTTGATTCTAAAGGGTTTTTGAGTGAACAGGTGTCAACCTGCAGTAAAGCAGTAAAATCCCAGGGGGGATACAGTGACTATCTCCAGCTTGTGACTGAACAGGGCAGGGAGTGAAGCAGGGAGTGAAGCCGTCTTCCTACAGGAGGTTGGGACCAGACCCTGAAGTAAAACTTGGCCAGACAACAGGAAAAGAGGAGGCACCCTTGACCTCCGGAACCCCAAAAGCACAGGCAGCCACGTGGGCCGCTTCCAGATCTTGCCATTCAAGGTGATAAGACAGGCCTGGAAGCATCAGTGTGACTAGAAAGTGGGGTATAAGAGAAAGAGGTGGCCAGAGAAGAGGACAGAAAAAGGTGAGACCAGCAATGGTGTGGCATCACTTCTGGAGTCCAGCTACCCAACATTCACCACTTGATACCACCAGTGAGTTATTGAATGCCAAGGCTCCATCCCTGTAGCTGCAAAGGAGGTATATAATGACGATATTTAGCACATGCCAGAGTCTTCCTGTTACTAACACATGAGCAGACAACCAGAGAAAAGGCCTGGCCTTGGACCCCAGGCCAACGGGGCTGACTCTGCAACGGAAGGCGTGGGGAGACCGGCAGGCTACTAGATCTGTTCTAGCAGTGAGGGCCTGAGGGCTGAACAGTTAAGGATTAAAACAAATGAAGGCAAGGCAATCCCAAGAGAGTCCCCACCCCCGCTCAGAGACATCTCCAGTGCATCAACAAGGACTGGGAGGTGAAAAGGAGAAAGAAAAATGACAACGACTTCAACATTTCTGTCTAAAGATTTCCCAGTGCTGTGTCACCCTGGCCCCTAATCTTTAAAGATAAGTGCGTTGGTAGCAAGAAGCAAGGCCATTATCTAGGAGCAATTCTTCCTGGGAGAAAAATGTCACTTTCTGACACAGTATTTTAAAAAGAAGACGGGAGGAGACAAATGGTGAAGGAAGAACGTGGCTAATGAAAAGCACGAAGGCTATCTAGAGCTCCATTAAATGAGCTCACTGGGACTTACAGCAGGAAAGTGGCATCTGTCTTCCTCAACACTTTAATGAGTCTGAGGTCCATGTGATTTCTCAATGAACCATCTCCACCATGAAAGACTCTCATCGTGCATTTAATTCATAACTAAAAGCCTATGGAACAAATCCCTTCGTTTACTCAAAAAGCTTCTGAAGTAGCAGCTCAGCCTCCACACTTTCCCGGGCAAGGATCTGAACCGAACATACCTGGGAAGTGCCCAGAGGCTGGAACTCAGGCTCACGCTTTGAGAAGTCTGGAGAGTCAGGTGTTTTCGGTAGAGACTCACAAACAGGAGTGGGAGCGAAACAAAACAAATTCTTACCCTACGTGAAAGGTAGCGAGACTCTTCTTTCATCAGTTTTTCTGGAGATAATTTCAAATAAGTAGCCAAACGGCTCCTTCAGACTTTATGGGCTCATCTTCTTATTCCTGAGTTATCCACGTCCTCTGCTCAGTTTCCATCTCTAAATGTTGTCACCCGTGATACGACAGGGCAACAGTTGGTTACGCAGCCAAACCCTAATGGCAGAAAGGTACCAGAATGGCGTAGACACAGAGCAAACTGTGGATTGGGGTAAAGGAGTAAGGCACAAGAGCAAATGGTCTAAAAATAAAGGAGCCAATTAGAAAGTGAGGACGTGGGAGAATTTCCAGACTCTGATCAGAAATGATTTGAATATGATGATGACACTGATGGTGGTGGTGGTGGTAACCAGCATTGACTAAATCTTAACTCTTACACAGAGACTGCCAGTCATCCATCCTGTAGCAGCCAATCTCTTCTTCTTCCATATTTATACAGCTTTTAGTGGAGACCCAGCAAAATCCTAACATTTCCTACCTCACTTTTGAATAATATGGGCATAGGAGTAAGCGCTTGCCAGTGGGGCAAGACAGAAGTGTGGACAACTTCCAGGCCATGGCTTCCATTTTCCCTTATCCCTTCCCGGCTGGAATGTGGAAGTGACCACAGGAATTGAAGCAGCCATGTTGAATCACAAAAGATACATATTCTAGAGGGCAAAGCAACAAAGTAAAGGGGTTCCAGATCATCATGGACCGTGGATCCCTCATGTCCAGACCTAGGCTGCCTAGGCTGGCCATACATCGGAAAGAACTAAGTTGTCTTCTTCTTGAAAGTGCTATTAATTTGAAACTCTCTGTTAGAACAGTTGAAGTGATAGAACACAGCAACAGGTGCTGTGCTATAAACGTGACACACATTATCTCATTTGACCCACACACAGTCCCATGAGGTAGGTCCTGAGGTTACCACAGTCTGCCGTGGAGGACACTGGGGCTTGAAGGGCTCTGTTCAATAAATCACAAGGCCTGAGTCAATGAGGCAGGTCCCCAGGGCTGAGACAGGACAGCTCTGTGCCACACAACCAGCTGACCTGAAAGGAGGCAGGGTGATTAGAGGCGGCCAAGGGGATTTGGCATATAGAACACACTTCTCCAACACCAGCCAAAGCTACTGGTGCCCTCGTGGTCACCTGTTAGACTGTCACCTGCAGGCACACTGTGTGGTGTCCATAACACCCACATGGAGTCAAGGCTTTGCACCTCTTCTAATAGATCACAAAGCAGGAGCTGTGGGATAGGCAGATGCTAAACAGTAAAGGGACAGTCAATATTCATTAAATATTGACTAACTACCAGACTCAGAGCTAAGTGCTAGGAGTAAAGATGAGCACATTCCCTCAAGGTTCTCAGAGTCTAATGGGCAAGGGACAAGTTAACAGTCACAAGATGGCTTGCAAAGCTGTGGTTGAGGTCAACCAGAGAGCTGCATAATTGTCCCGAAGAAGATGCAAGTTTGTGGGGAGAAGAAGAGGGGGTGGTTCAGGAAGGCTTCACAAAGAAGAGGATCTGGACCTCACAGCCTTGAAGGTACATCAGGCAGAGGGAGGATTTCTGCCCCAGGCTGGTGAGGCAGACAGAAGACAAGGAACCTTCTGTCACATTCCTTGGGGTTGGAAATTTACCACTTGGGTAAAGGTAGCCACACATATTCATTTATAATCTAGGGCTGCCAAAACAAAATACCACAGACTGAGGGGCTTCCACAACAGGTCTTGCAGTTCTGAGGCTGGAGTCCAAGATCAGGGTGTCCACAGGGTTGGCTTCTCCTGAGACCTCTCCCTGTGTCCTCCCTCCTCCTCCTAAAAGGACATCAGTCAGTCTGACTTAGGGCCTACCCATATGACCCTGTCTTCTCTTCACAAGGCCTCACAGGCCTTCTCTCTCTCACTATGCCACATTGGGAGGACAGGAGACTTGGGGTTTCAGCATATGAATAGGGACTTCACCCTTAATGCCGGGAAGGATCGAAGGAGAATGACTTGAACAGGTTTTCATTTTAGCAAAGCTCTCTGCTGGCTGGCGGTGAGGAGAATGGAATCTGGGAAAGGAGAGCCTCAAGTTCGCAGGTCCCCAGGAGACAACACAGTAATATAACCGCCTAGAACACAAGTCTTGCTGGAGCTTGGTGGTTTTGCTCAAGAAGCAAGCTCTTGTTACCCAGAGCAAACCCCAACTCCCCTGCTGGGAAGAGATGTGGATTCTTGGAACTACCTTTCCAGCATATTCCCAGGCCAGGACTGAGCACCCACCACCAATACCTGCCAGGTTCTGGGAACCCCCAGAAGCTAAACCAACGATGCCCCGGAGGCAGGAGTACCAGCCATGCCATAGTGCCCGCCAACACCCCTCCAGGGCCCCCGGACCCAAGGCCTGAGAGTCAAGCCTCACTCCTGGGAGAACAAGGGCTCCGTGTCCCCACTGGCCCACGGGGCCCCTCTAACAAGAGCCCTCACAAATAAAGCCCCAGCAGGGTACCCATTAACACCTCACAGGGGCAAACCTCAGGGCCCCATAGGAGAAACTTCAAAAGACATCCCAGCAGCACAAAAAGCCAGAAAATCATCAATCACCTGCACCATCCCAGGAAGTAGCCGCCTGAATTTGGGGAAGGAGACAGCACATAAATTAAATGTCCCTGGGCCCCATATGGTTCTGGATTTATTACCACGGAGGCCAACTGTGCTCTTAAGTTTAAAAAGGATCAAGGCCTCTATAAACAGTATATAGAACTACCTTCCAAGGGGGGAAGAAAAACACCAAGAGAAATTCTCTGGCTCCCTTTTTTTTTTTTTAAGAAAACGATCCTTTTGTGAAAATAATTCCCACTACACTGATCTCTTTGCATCAAGTGTTTTTATAAAATCCAACTTTCAGGTCAGCCCTTTAAAAATATATCATGTCAGCTACAATTACCAATTGCCTTTTCTGATTTGTTGAAATTAATTCAGAATTCGGTTTTCTTCTGAGTGATATGCTAACAGTCATGCGTGTCCTGAAAATCTACCACAGGATTTACAGGCTTAAAACGCCTTCTGCTGCGATCCCTCTTCGCCCGCAAACACTCACCCATCCATTACGGATAGAAACAGCTGGGTCACCGTTCATCCTTGTCATAGCAAAGGAGCCGAAAATGGGTACTCAGAGAGGCGCTGTATTTCTCAGGAGATTCTTAGTTGTGTAATAGCCAAAAGCAGCAAATATCCTTCCACCTTTGTGTTTGTTTTTTTTTTTTTTTTGACAGTTTCCCTTTTTTTATTTTTTTTCTTATATCATTGTTTATTTATTTTATTTTATTTTATATGTTTTTACTTCATTCTTCATCTTTGTACAATGTACGCACAATTACCACCACCAATTCACCCATGGACCGTCACCACAGACCCTTGTGCTCCTCCCACCATTTTGATCCTACCGCCCCTCCCCATCTGCAGAAAGTCCCTGGCTTATCGTACTCTGTTGATTTTTATTTTTACTTTCTAATAATTACTTCCCACCCCACCCCCAGTCCCGATCCCTTACATTCCCCCTAAAAGTGAAAACCTCTGGTATTTTTCTTCTTCTTTCTGGCTTATTTCACTGAATATGATCCCTTCCAGCTCCACCCACATTGCTGCAAATGGCATGAGTTTATCATTTTTGATGGCTGAGTAATATTTCATTGTGTATATGTAGGCTAATATAATATTAATGCAAATATTAAATATTAGGCTAATTTTCTCAGGTGAAGACTATCCCTACCCCCATTTTACAAGAGGAGAACTGAGATTCTGAGAGGTTTACTAACTGGTCCAAGGTCACACAGGTAGGCTGACAAAAATGGAGATCCAAACCCAAGTTTGTCAGATCCCAAACCCCTGTACTTAACTACTTTATTTTATTGACCTGGTCCTGTGCAAATTTGAAAGTTGGCCTGTCTCCCGACTGGCTTTTGAATATAATATATTTAGAAGATCTTTGGTACTTAAATTTACCCAAGGCTCAAAAATCAATTTCGAATATTAAATATTATGAACCTTTTAAATAGAAGCTTTTTTAAAAAAGCTTTTAAGAATTCCAACAGACACTTAAATACAAGTTTGCAATCATAGAACCTGATCTTTTTTCTGTATTATTTCTTCTCTCTTTCCCTGTTCCTGTTTAATGATACAAGTATTTACACTGTGCTTAGAGTTATGCAAAACATGAAACCCAACTCTAGAGCTTGGGTTTATAAAAACAAGTGAAAATGTCTCAGTGGTTATAGGCCATGCTTTGTTAAAAGAGATGAGGCCCAAAATAAAATAAAAATAATATGTCTTGTAAGAATTTGACTTAAAATTTAGGAAAACATCCTGTACCCTAGAATGCTGGTTCCTTGAGGATAAGGATCCTGTCTTATGTGACTTGTTAGACTCAGGATCTAGCATAGAACCGGCACATAGTAGGTGCTTAGAAACCATTTGCTAAAATAGGGGATGGGTGGATGGATGGATGGACGGACAGACGAATGGACGTGTGGGGATGGGGTGAGGGGGTGAGTGGGTGAATGGGTGATAAGATGGATAAAGGGATACTTACACTGAAATAATCTCTAAGGAACTTATTTTCTATGTGTTTTCCTGTCTAAGACTGTCTCTGGCCAGATCTGTATTTCCAATAGTCCACCCTGGATACAGATAAATGAACGATCAAGCTGCAGAATCTACTAGCTCAGTGACGACAGTGCCAAAAGTGAGCTGCTGCTGAACTGTGACCTTCCCCAAGGACAGGCAGACAGATGCCAGCAACTGCACACTCAGTGACTGCCCATTTAACAAACACATGCTGCATGCAAACCATTGTTCTGGAAGGCAGCCACAGTCTTTGGCACCCAAGCACATCTGCGATCTTCTCCGTGTGTCTGTCTGGAGTCACTGCAGTGGCGAGCAACATTTATTCACGAGACACTTCGGATGGGAAACTCCTCCAGCAATCCAGTCCTACTGCAGCACCACTGGAATCCTATTAAGGAGCAGAGGAAAAGTCCTCTGGCTTTTGAGAGGCGGCAGCCCCGAGAAGGGAGCTGCTTCACACACAGTCCTCTCCCTTCTCCAGGGAAGGCCCCGCAGAGCTACTCAGGCACTCAGGGGTCTGTGGTGGGAGAAGCCCAAGTGAGATTCCAGCAAAGCCTTCTTCAAAGTGCCTGGGTGCTACCGGATTCCTGAGGGCTAAAAGTTTTAAAATAATGATGATAGTGATAATAATAATAAGTTACCAGGCTAAAAGAGAGAAATACCAAGTAAAAATAGCAAAAATGTGGCCTATATATCAATGTTTCTAATAAGCAGCCAGATGTTCCTCATACAACCAGGTGACAGGGATCAGTGGTTTGACAAAGCATTTTTACATAAAATAAATCTCATGTGGGAAAGGTAAGGTCCAGATGAGAACACCCCACTTAGAGGACAAGGGGAGCCAGGCTTACGCTATGGGGTTCTGTGACTGGTCTCAGGTCACAGAAACAAAAGGGGAAAGGGCACATTTTGCTTCCCAGCATGACACACTTCTCACTTCTCAACAGAATCATGTTGGGGCCTCATGTTGAGTGCAAGGTTGCAGTCAGGTAATCTCCAGGCTGGGAACAGATCCCATCTGTATGGAATTCCCAGCCTTTCAAGGTTGAAGCCAGAGTGGAAACTGGCTTCCTTGATGCCACAGCACCAGGGAGCTCCAGGAAGTAGTCAGAGTAGCCAGAGTGGGGGAGAGAGGGAGAGACAGCAAACTTTGGGACACACCCCTCCCCACTCCACCCCCAACACGGCCTCAGGGACAAACTCCCCCTCCAGACAGGAGCCAGGGGTACACAGCGGAGACTTCCAGTTGTCCTTAGTACTAGGGAGAAGGCTCGGGAAGGAGCAAAATATCCCTTTCTAATTCACTGGTATCACAGCTCCTCTTACCAGACCTTCTTTTCTCATTGCCCCAGTTTCCAACCCACCCATCCCAACACAGAAATAACTTGCTGTGAAAAGCAAGCCCAATGCAAGGCCAGAAAAGTGGCCAGAATATTACAGTCCTCACTACCACGGTGGCTCTGCCCAAGATGATCAGAAAAAAGAAACCATCTAGCTTCTCAGACCTAGCTGAGCATTTTTAAATGATGGGGTACTGGGTCCACCTCTGGAAATTGAATGAGTGGGGAGTCTAGGGGCTGCAGGTGTGTGGTCCTGGTGATTGAAAGTGCCCCAGTAATTCTGATGATCAGCCTGCTTTGAGGTGCAGCCACACACATCAGCCAAGGCTGTCTGAATGGCACCCACCTTGCTGGGTCACCAAGCACTGAGGGGGCCCATCCACACACAGCATCATCTCGGTCACCCTCCCACTCCTTCAGGTTGGCACAATGGTGTCCATTTGCAGATCAGAAAACCAAAGCTTGGTGAGATACACCAATTTACCCAGGAAGTTTGAACCCCCCCAATCTTACCCCAAAAAGCCTGCTCTATGCTCCTACCCCACATGAAAAATTCCCTCCTGAGAAGGAGAGGCAGGGTAGGTACTAGGGAGACCATTCTCAGGCATGTCTTGACTTGATTTCCTGGTACTGATTAAAATAAAGGGAAAAGTAGTGTTAGAGGAGACAGACACCCCAATTTTACATGTTTCAGGAGAAGTGGCATTTGCCAGGCAGAGGGAGGGTGCTAAGATCACGTGTGGGATTTTACCACCAAGAAGAACAGGCCAAACACACTCTCTGGCCTCCCAGCTGTACTGGCCTCAGCCTGGGGGACTCCATGCAGCAGCCCAGAGAGGAGAGAGGCAGAAAAACGTGCCTGCAACAGGAAACAGGATACAATTTGGCAGGAGAGGAAGGGAAGCCCCATGTCAATCAGTGGAACAGGCCCAAATCCATTGTCCCTCAGTGTCCAAGCAATCACCCGGGGATCCCCAGCCGGGTGGGGGGGGTGAGTAGCAGAGCTGCCCCACCCAATGCTGCAGGTATACCCCCTCCCCAATACTACTACTAATACTCCCTAATACGCTGTGCCCGGGATGCGCCAGGACAGGAATCACAGCCTGCTTTCGGGCCAGAACAAGGAGTCAGGAGACGCAGGCCTGGGGGTCCCTAACTCACTGTGCTCCTGGGCCAAGTCTCAGGATGCTGCCAGCAGGGACGCCATGGGAGGCAGGGGGCAGCCTGCTGACGCACCTGCCTGCCCGTGCTCACCTGTGCTGTGTGCGCACTGCAGAAATGCATGCAGACAAGAAAGTGGTCACGTAAGGGTACCGGAGCAGAGAAAAAGACTGTTTGTAGGTTCCCTCCCCAGACCTGAATCTAATGGTAAATCTCCAAGTCTTCCTCTGTCACCAGCCTGCTGGATAAATATGTATGAGCAACTGCCCTGGGAGCAGGAGCTGCTGAGGTCAATTAAAATCAACATCGGCCCTGGGCTCTCCCTGGGGGCGCAGCGGGTTAAAGCACAGCACTAAGAAGCTAAAGCCACGTCAGCACGAGTTGATGCCCACCAGGAAGTTGACCCACGTGGCCGGGCAGACATCTCCTGGCCCGCCCGCTGCTCCCCTCAGCAGTGTACTTTGTCAGTCTGCCTGTTCTGCTCCCCACTCTGTCTCTGGTGAAGCCTCTCACCCCCCTGCACCTCCGGCCTGTACCCCAGTTCTGTATGTATAAACAAATACATCTTTTTAAAAAATCATCATTTGTCATTATTATAAATTCATTAAAGCTCCAGGAAAAAAAGACACATCCAAGACTGTACTGACAAATGGAGAAATGTCCACCGGCAAGATCTGAGTTTGGTCCAGTAGGTCCCCCTTGACTCACATGTTCCAAAGAAAAACCATAAGACAGGGGTGGGTGCATGCAATCGTCTGGCTTCATGAGAGTGAGACCAGCAAAGGTCAAGGCCTCAGGAGAGTTCAAACCTTCCTGGGCTCCTCCCAAGGACAGCGGAAGCTCCACCCGCCAACAGGCGGCACCACAACAACTGGGCTTGGGCTGGGCCAGGGAGTGCCCCTGGCCCCGAACATCAGGATATCCTAAGGAGCTTTTCACAGTGACTGGAATTCCCGGCGATGGGACCATCTGTCCATAGTAAATTCAGAGTAAAATAAAAGCAAGGGGGAAAAAACCAACTGGCTCAGTGGCAGCAGAATGGCGCCTGGCTCTGAGCTCCCGCCCACTTGCTAACTCACCCTTCTTACAGTGAAGCCAGCCCGCCAGCTAGTCAGTAACCATTAGGCCATGCTGGCCCTCACTGAGCGGACCCACATCTAACCCTCTAGAATTAGAGATGTGCCAGACCATGAGACAAAAGCAGAGCAGAAATTATTCCGACCACTTGACAGCAATATAAACTGGTATTGAGCAACTCAGAGACTCCCCAGAGGGCTTATAGCTGAAAAGCAATAAGATTTTCTCCTATGCTACCTCGTCCCTTATTGCCAGCAGCACAACTGTACAGAGTGACAGGTGGCCCTGTAACATCCCTGCACCCCTGTTTAGTGCTGATGCTGGCAGCTATGGCTAACAGCAACCACGGAAGGATCCCTACACCCTGTGGGGTCCCCTTTTCATTGACAGCTAGAACTTCTACACTAAAAACATACACACACTGCAAGTTGTTTCCCAGGAAATCCAGACCATCCATCATCCTTCAAGAACCTGCAGAAGAACCTCCATGCAACTAACTATGCAGCTTTGCAGACTCCGTTCTCAGAACAGCTGTCCCGGGCTGCTACTGCTGCTGTCGCCAGGTTTCCACATTGCAGCCACAGATGAATGGAAATATCCATCCAAGCCACGCAAATCCAACAGACTATCGTGCAAAATGCGGGTATCCAATCGAACCTCATAACCAGTGATTATCCACCCAGCCAGGGCTATAATAACGGGCTCCTTGGGGGTCACACTTCACTGGAAGGCAGGGAGGTGGTTACTAGGAAGAGAGTTGGAACTGGACCAGCATGATGACAGCTTTAAGAGAAAGCCGTTCCACTGGCTTTTCAGCTGATACCCCCACTCCCAACCTGCCCTGGAGGTCAAGACCCAGATTCAGGCTGCCTCATACACAGGTGATTAAGAGTTGGGGCAGATTTCCATCTATTCCATGAGCCTCTAAGTTTAAAGGAAGTCGGCATTATATAATTGCCTGAAAGGTGCTTCCTTTCGAAACTGCTGCAATTAAACTAGAAAAACATTAATTTGTACCTTTGTGGTAAGAGGGTTTCCTGGAAACTCCTTAAAGGAAGTCTATAATTGATAGCGTAGCTACATGTCAAACATGCAGCACAAAATCAAGTACAGTTTATGGAGGTTTGAATGCACTGGTAGACCAATGGTATTGTACACAGAAAAGTATTGAGCCACACGTCACCACAGGCTGGAGCTTCACAGGAAAGGAACACACACAGAAAACTCCATCCTTACCATACTGGGCAAAGATCTCCAAACACTCAACAACAAGAAAATAAACAACCCACTTAAGAAAACGGGCATAAGAACCAAATAGAGGATATGCAGATGGTCCGAAGGCACATGAAAGATATTCATCATCACTTAGCATTAGGGAAATGCAAATCAAGACAGTAATGAGTTACCACCTCAGGAGAATGGCCCAGATCAAAAGGCCCAGAAACAACAACAGTTTGCAAGGATGTGGATAAAAAGGAATCCTCACTCTCTGTGGGTAGAATTACATAGTCCAGTCCCTATGGAAAACAGTCTGGAAGTTTCTTGAGATGTTAAAAATAGATCTAACAATATACTCAGCAATTCCACTCCTAGGTGTATGCCCAAAGAATGCAAAACACTCATTCAAAGGGTTGTATGCACGCCTTTGTTCACTGCAGGCTGTTTTTACAACAGCTAAGCTATAGGAACAACCAAGGGCAGAGTGGATTAAGAAGACTCATACACCGGATGGGCTAAGACTCACCCATCTTGAAAAGATGGTGAACGCTTGTCTTTGGGGACAGCATGGATGGAGCTGGAGGGGATCATGCTAAATGAAATAAGCCAGAAGGAGAAAGACAAACACCAGATAATTTCACTCGTAGGTGGTATATAAAGAAATAAGACAAAGAGACAAAACTCAACCTGGAAATCTGGCTGCAGAATTGCGGCTACCAGAAGGGAGGGGGATGGTGGGAAGGGAGTGAGGGGACCCCATGGGGCACGGTGGGGGGTGGTGGGGGTGTTGGTGGTGGGTGTGAACTATACCCTGAATCATATACAGTGTTATAAACAACCTTACTTCAATTAAAACAAATACAATTTAAAAAAAAAAAAGATATGCAGTACTGGACATCATCAACGCAGCTTATGATTTTAGCTCCAACCTCATAATTTCATTGAACAGAAGAGAGCATTTTTAAAAAGATTTTTCAGAAAACAATAGTTTCTATTAAAACGCCTAACTCGAATCAAAAGATGAAAGGCCACAGTAGAAACACCATAAACTTCAGAATTGCACAGTAAATTGCTTCTTTTGTTTAGAGCAAATTAGTATCAGATTAAAGATAAAAACTAAGTCTCCAGCAGCCCCAGGTGGAAACTACATTCATTGTGTGGCTTGGAAGACGGGATATTCACTGTTTTGTGGAGAAGGCACAAGGTTCTAATCACCCTCCCACCCCAGTCCTCAAATCCTGTCTCATTACCTGAAGTGTTTTTCGAGCAAGTGACACACAGATTATTTTCTAGTCTCTATTTGCTTCACACAGCCATCGCCCTCAGGACAAGGGATGCCCCGGTGCCTAACCACACCCACACATCTGTCCAGCGGGCTCCTGGGCACTGCCTGGAGCACGGGGCACAGGTGTTGCAGGGCCTGAGAGTGAAGTTCTTCACGCATGTCAAAGTAAATCTGCACAGAGGCCACTGACAAATCCCAAGAATATCCCCTACTGGCTCCCGAGAAGCCGACCCCCTCAGAACCCATATAATTAATGAAGGAAATATGGCATGAAAATGTGTGTAAATTCAAATCTTCCATCCTCTCCATAGGCTCCTGGCAAGCAAACAGATGGCAGGCTGGCTGACTGCAAGGCGGATCATGACGCAAGTGGGGTGCACTTCCCATTGCCCGGGTGACCTTAGACCCAAAGTGACCCAGCACATGACTTGGTGGGGAAAGGTGCTGGCATAGAGTTGGTAAAGTTGCCCCATGAACAATGGGGGATGGAAGGAGTTAGGTTGCCAATCCTGCTAGTGAAAATGCCCCAAACCTAACTACGAATAGCCTACTGTTGGCCAGAAGTCTCACCAATCACATAACCAGCTCGTTAACACATGCTTGGTAGGTTACAACAAGCTAGAGCAAAGAAAATGTTATTAAGAAAAGCACAAGGAAGAGAAAATGCAATGCACACGGCACATTTACATCTGCATACAAGGAAACACGTGTGTGAGCAAACCCATGCAGTTCCAGCCTGCATTGTTCTAGGCTCACCTGTACCCAGAAAATGATTTCACTTCATTCAGAGACCGGAATATTAGAAAGCCTCTGGCTTAATGCCACCGAGTTTACAGCCGTCAACTTCAGTGGCACCACCTTGCACGGACTCCATGATCCCTTAACTCTGGAGTCTCCTGGGGGGGACCCCCCCCCCACATCCAAAACTACTTTATAAAGGTGACTGCAGGGGGGTCACCAAAGCCCCTCCATGCATCCTGGTTCTCTGGCCTTCAAACTGACAGGCTTCAGAAAGAGGACACTGGTGGACAGAAGAAGCCCGGCTAACTCTACTGAAAGTAACTCCAGGCCCACCCACTGTCAGTCCATCATTAGACGGCCTGGGATTTAACTGGGTCCACAGTCAGTGTGACCCGGGGGCTCCCGTTGCAAAGAAGCCATTTTAAACGCACAGTGTGTTAACAGCACAGCCCGAGAGGAAGAGCGGGAAGGCACCCCTCCTTTCTGAAGGCACACCTCTTCACTTCCACACATTAGCTGCTGAAGGCCCAGCCACAGCTAGCTCTGGGCTTCCAGCCCTCGGGGTTTCAGAACAGGCCACTGGTGGTGGACGCAGGGATCTCGGACATGTTTCTTAAGCTCTTACGCTTTCCACTTCCGACGACCCCTGTAAGCGGAAGAAGTGACGGGTAGCTCACTGCTTCACAAATCAATCTGGGAACTGGCAAAAGGCAGCCATCTATAGGGACTGTGATTCTTAAAGGAGGAACAGCAAAAGTTGACTGTTGAGAGTGACATTTTAACACAAGACCTGAGTGGGTCCTATAAAACAAGACATGGACACTGTGCTCTCGCCGAGAGGTGACTGAGGAAAAGCAGAAAGTGAAGTCTCCACTCTCTCCTCTAATACCTGTCAAGGGCTTGGCTGTGCCCACATCATGCTAAATGCCAACTTGGTCCTATCATCTCCATGGCCCTGTACATCACGTAAAATGTGAACTTCCTTCTATGGATGGTAAAAACGGAGGCCCAGAGAGGTTAAGCAATTTGCCTGCAGCCACACAGCTAGTAAGCAGCCTAATCCCACAGCAGCTGTTCTCAATGGGAATGATTTTGGTCCTAAGGCTCATGCAACATTGTCTGGAGACATTTTTGACGGTCATGACTGGGAGTTACTACTGGCATCAGCTGGGTAGAGACCAGGAATATTGCCAAACCTACTACAGGGCACTCGCAAAAGAAATAATTATTTGCTCTAAATGTCAGCATTGTGCAGGGAGCTTGAGAAGTCCGCTCCACAACCTCTGCTCAATCCACTGCACTGCATTGCCCCCTTCTTCCTTTCTAATGGGCCCGAAAGGACAATAAATATTGTTGAACATGACCACACATCAGATTACCACAGCTCTGTAGCCAATACTGAAAACGAATCCTCCATCTCCTCCACCCAAGACACTGAGTTTTCCCCTCCTTCGCCTGAGCAGGTCACCACGCTGCCCCCAACCCACCATGAAGTTCAGGCTCCACCCTCACCTCCTTCCTGTCAACTATCACCTTCACTAAGAGGTGACAGTGACAGGCATTTTTATTTGTGATTTATCTAATTTCAGCCCCCCCCCCATTGAACTGTAAGCTCTATGAGGGCAGCGCCTACTGCTTGTTCTTTACTACCCAAAGCACCAAAAGTGCCCAGCACGTCGTAGGGCCTCAATCGATGTTTGGTGAGACAATGAATGAATGAATGAACAAATTTAGATTTCTTTCTCAGGGATTTGAGAGCTTCAACTTTTCCAAGATTTTAGAATCACAGGGGAAAGATCTGTGTCTAGAACCTGGTTTATCTGACTACAATAACCATCATCGTAGATCAGGGTTGGCATACTTTTTCCTATAGAGCAAAAAAAATATATTTTCAATTATGCAGGTCATTCACTTGGGCAACTATTCAACTCTGCCATTATAGCTCCAAAGTAACCACAGAAGATACATAAACAAATGAGAGTGACTGACACCCAGTGGGACTTCACTGAAGAATCCTAAATATTTGCATTTTGTAGAATTTTATGTACCTGGAAATAGTCTTCTTTGATTTTTTTTCTTAAATCATGTTTTAAAATAAAAATGATTTTTAGCTATGAGTCTTAGCAAACCAGGAGAAGAGCTAGAATTGATTCATGGGCCATAGTCTGCCCACCCTTGTTCTAGATCCTTCACAAACATCGATGATCTTTTCAATATCATGGTATCACTGCAGGATGGTCCAGAGACCTTCCTGATCACATCTCATTCATCCTCCAAACAACCCTGGAAAGTGGGGTCTTCATATCCTTCTCAACCTCAGTTTACCTCTGAGAAAACGGAGGCCAGAGCTGACTTACTTGAGGCTACAGAGTCTTGCCCTTCGACTCCACTACGAAAGTTCTTTCTGTGCTAAACAGACTACCACAAAATCCTCTCCAAATGGATACAAAGGACCCAATTGATCCATTATTGATTTGAGACACTAGCAGAGAGCGTTGCAGTGAAGTGAACAACCCAGATTCAGCAAGATTCTTGTATTAAGACACAAATACCAAATGAACATGAGGGAAATGGTGTGTACCATCCATCTCACTGGACAGATGGTTGTTCGACTTGCCCTGGAGAAAGAAAATGTGGCTACCATCAGCTCCTTGCCCTTTGGTATTACAAGAAAAAGTTAACGACACAGAAAATTGGATATGATGCCCAGGACTGCAAATAAGAATTCCAAAGTCTAAGGCTTCACAATAAACACAGGGTTATATTTTAATACTTAAGCCAGGCGTGACTCCTTCTCCACCTTCATTCCACTAAATGTTCCCTGAGTGGTAATTAAGACAGTCAAACCAATAGCAAACAGGCAAGAGAAAAATTTCACCTCCCAAACCCAAGACACCTGAAAGCTGTGTTCCTCACAATTCCACAGCATAGTAGAAGTAACCTCTGAGCCTATCTACATTATCACCTTATACCTCACCCCAAATCTACTGCAACCATTGTTCTCTCTGTGTGTGGGAGTCATGGCACCAAAAAATGCAAGCAAAAGCCTTTCAAATTCAAACACTACGTCAAGAAAAAACCAGGTATTCTGCCCCACCTCCCAGGAATTCAAGTCTCTTGGAAGCAGTGGTGGGAATGCAAGGGCAGCCCTGAGCTTCCCCCCTCGGGATCTGTGCACCCGGAATCAAAAAAGGAATGGCCATAAAAAAACAGGGCCCTCCCTGGTGGCGCAGCAGGATAAAACACAGCACTAAGGAGCTAAAGCCACTTTGGCACAAGTTTGATCCCCACCCTGGAGGTGACCCACGTGGCACGGCAGACCTCTCCTGACCCACCCACTGTTCCCCTCAGCAGTGTAGTTCGACAGTCGGCCTGTTCTGCTCCCCACTCTGTCTCTGTTGAATCTTCTCACCGCCCCTGAACCTCTGGCCTGTACCCCAGTTCTGTATGCATCAATAAATCTTTAAAAAAAAAAAAAAAAAACAGGGCAATGACATGCATTGCCTAGCATCTGAAACACTAAATTCTTCCCTTGCTCCTTACTGCCCAAACTCTTTTCCTGAGGAATTCTTAAGACAAAGGTAAAACCTAGTAAATAGAGTCTCAATGAAATCACCTGGGATGGGGCCCTCCATGGTGACACAGGGGTTAAAGCACAGCACATGAAGCTCTTCACAGCTACTGCAGCATAAGTTCAATCCCCAGCCAGGGAGCTGACCCACAGGACCCAGCAGATCTCTTCTGTGTTTCATTGATCTGCCTGTTCTGCTCCCTACTCTGTCTCTGGTGAATCCTCTCACCCCCTGCACCCCAGTTATTGTGTGCAGAAATAAATAAATTAAAAAAAAAAGAAATCACCTGGGCTGTGCTGAAGGGTGAAACCAAAAAGCCTAGATACCCAGACAGGTGTTCACACTGGAATGGCCCACATTCCATTTCTTGAGTGAAATTCAAGTTGGTGCCCCCAGTTGGGCTTTATTAATAACGCCGGTAGTGATTCTATCACCAAAATGTCTTCCCATCTGCCCTATGCTAAACAGCTTTGTGATGCTCTTCTTGTTCGCGAACATCAATAGTCCTTTTCCTGAGAAATTTCCTCTGTCTCAATAATAGATGTATAGTTGACCATCTAGTTGATTTCCCAAACCAGGACAGTTCTGAAATAAAGGGGGCACTATTAATAACTCTGCCAGGACAATGACAACATTCCAGGACGGTCCAAGGTAAACTGGGGCATAAGTTCACCCCAACTCTAAGGCTTTGAAGGGAGAGCACCTTATATTATAATATAACCTGCTGATTCTGTCCCACCCTTTTAGCCAAACAGTTTCTAGCATAGTACCCAAAACATGACAGGTACCCAAAAGCACTTCTGGGATTGAATCTGTGCAAAATAAGAGCTGATATCACAGGCATCAGCTACTATGGCTTTGTCTCCATAAAGGACACTATGGAATAATCACAAAATAAAATCATACCAAAAAAAAGTCACTACTTCTGATTCTCTTTAGTTTTATTTCTACCCTGGACATTTTGAAATCTTTCATTGATGGCAACCTTGTATAGAATAATAATAATAGTAATCATTCACTGAGTCCTGTGTATTTTAAGTACAGTCGAAGAATCTTAGATACAATTTGCAAACAAATTGGAAAATAATTAGAACACCTAGTCTCTAAGTGAGGAAATTGAGGATTCAAAAGGATAAAATACTCACCTAAAGGTCACAGACTCTGGCCAAGTTCATTCCCTGCCATTGATAGAACCAGAACCTCTCCATTCCAGAGTGATATTTTTCAAAACTGTTTCATAGCCGAGACAAGGTGGCTAAGATTCAGCAAACTATATACAAAGCTGTGAAATTGGCCAAGCATGCTCCAGTTATCCCACGGGCTATCGACTGCACTTACTAAAACATGATGTGGACTCAAAGCAAATAAAAAGAGGCAATCCAGAAGAAAGCTAGCACACACTCATGCAGAACAAGCCTTTCCTTGACAGGACACAGGAAGGTAGAAACTCACATTGTGATGTCCAAGTTCCAAATAGGCTTTGCTGCAAAGCTTGGGTCATACAGTCCTTCGCCGGGAAGCACCTCCTTCCCCAACACCACCCCGCGCCCCCATCCTTGCCCCAGAATAGCTAGGCCCAAACTGTGTTTTTGAGGTCTGAAGTGTTGTTTGGTATGATCTCATAGTTTATTGGGGGTGGGGGGGTTGGGGGGGGTGGGAGGGTGTCCGGAAGCTTTTTTTTTTTAATCCAGATAAATGAATGGTAATTACTTCATTTCGGTTTAAGGCTTCGAGGAAGCACTCCCCGTTCGGTGGTGGGGGAAGCTTGTAAGGTATTCCAGCTGACATCTGCAGGGAACACAGTACCCATCTAGATTGCTTTAAAACCTTTGAGATCAATGATGGCTGAATGTGCTTTCGGGGGCAGAATTTAATCTGAAAGGAGTTGGTGACTATTGAATTTAGTGGCTGAAAACTTTGCTTCTTTCCTCTCAACGTGGAAACATTGTACAGGCTTCCATGATCAATACAAGTGAGACCTTAATGAAGAGAATCTCTCGTCTGGCAGTCTTTCCTTTGTCAGGAATGAGATGCTCTGCTGATTTCCTGGAGTGTATTTATGAGAAGTCAGTTTGTCATTCTCCAAAGTATTTATGTGAGGTTCTTGGATATTTTTTGCAGGAGAGCCAACAACCATCGTTTTACTGTATACAGGATTTTGAAGGCGTAACTTAGAGGGGTGTACGCAGAGTCTTAGTCTTACAGATTTGAGAAATTTGTACTTTAACTTATAAGTGGGCGGCGTGGAAGGGCGACTTTAAATGTGTAAGTCTCACTTAAAAAATAAAAACAGGCCCTCCCTGGTGGCACAGAGGGTTAAAGCACAGCACTGAGAATCTAAAGCCACTTCCGCATGAGTTCAATTCCCGCCTGCCCCGGAGGTGACCACATGGCGCAGCAGACCTCTCCTGACCCGCCCGCTGCTCCCCTCAGCAGTGTACTTCGTCGATCTGCCTGTTCTGTTCCCCACTCTGTCTCTGGTGAAGCCTCTCACCGCCCCTGAGCCTCTGGCCTGTACCCCAGTTCTGTATGCATAAATAAATAAATCTTTAAAAAAATAAATAAATAAATAAATAAAAACCAAAAAAAAAATATAAACCTCTAGTGTATGGTGGCTTTGAGTAATGACATGTAACAAGCCATTGTGTTGTACGCCTGAAACCGGCGTTGGCCATATGTCCATTCTACTGCGATGTTTCAAAGTAACGTGTTTACTTCTTACTGGTTGTTAACTTTGGGGATGGCATTTGATTTCCCCCCTCAGATGTGCTCTCCTGGTCCTCCCTCACCACCACACCTGTGCCCTATCTCCCCCCTCCCTCGGACGTTTCCCCCCTCGTTGTGAGCTCTCTCTCCCTTTCCTAGCCCTGCTGTATGACTCAGGTCTACGATCCGCTAGCAGGTTTTGCCTTTTCCTCACCCTTCACATCTGATATGTATTTCTCTCCGTCTGACTTTTTCCTTAGCATACTCCCTCCAGCTCCATCCATGTTGCCGCAAATGCATGAGTTTATCTTTTTTGCTCACTGAGTAGTATTCCATGATAATTACAATATTCATGGAAGATACATCTTCTAGCCTTTGCACATGGGATTTTCTCTGGAGACAGTGCCAGAGAAGTTTGGCGCCACTCCTGGTTGAATTAGTCTCCACCCGCATGGAATTTACAGTTGAAACTCGCTCCGCAAAAGTAATCTTTGTCAGTCTTGGTAGTAATGAAAGTGAGCCCCCTCCTCTTTCCATCACTTAGGAAATTCTGTTCCCTGATTCAGTGACAGCTGCACTTAGGGCTGGGACTTCCTGACAAGGACCTGCCCACGAAATCTGGCGGCCCATGTCACCTGTCACTTCTCTGCTTGTTCTGTTCCGCGGGAACTATGTCCTCTCCGTTGACTCTGAGTTCCACCGTGTGATTTGCTTTGGTCAATGCAAGGTTGGCACAGACCTTGCATGCATGGCTTCCTGGCTCCTAAACCAGGGTTTCATCCATGAGAACCTGTCTGGCTGCCCCGCCAGAGGAGGAGAGGAATGAGCAGTAGTGTTGCATCACCCCAGTCATCCCAGCCATGGCCACTCTGGATGGCTCTGAGGCATGTGAGCAAGGCCAGCCAATATGCCGGAGCCCCATGACTTCCCCGGTGCCTGGACACGAGCAGATACACAGATACGACTGGTGCAAGAGTGACTCAGTGGCAATAATGGATAGAGAACTGCCACTGTCGTTCCCATTTTATTGATGGAAAAAGGGAGACACAGACAGGTGCAGGAGTTTGAGCAAAGCCACAAAGGTAGTATGCACGTGGCAGGGCTGGAATTGAAAGCAAGAAGCAGCTCCACACTTATGCTTTTACCCATCTCACACACCTTAAGTTCTCTCAACAAGGCAGGTAGTGTTGCAAGTGCATCAGCAGGAGGCAAAGCGCTCTGTCGGGTGCCGGGTGGGGCCCTGCAGGCTGGCAGAAGGCATCCCAGGAAGCCTAATTGGCACTTCCACGCTCCTCTACTCACTGATTTACTGCTGGCAGTCATGGAAGCCGTCTTGCTGGCTCGCCCGGGGAGCCCAGAGGCACACGGGGGAGCCGCACCCCGAGAGCTCCCTGCACCTCACTGGCACCCTTCTGCACAGAACAGCCAGCAGCCGAAGCACAGGAACTCGGGGCCTCCCCCACACTCCTCCCTTCAAGATGAACCATCTTAACAGTCTCGTCTTTTCACAAGTGCCAGGAATTGCAGAAACACCCCCAGCACCTGCCTCTGCTCCCACCTCCATCACCTCCGCTTCTTGCTTGCAGATCACCCCTCTGGAGGTCAAGTGTTCTGACAGTCAGTTAAATGCCTCCGCCCCTCCTCTGCCCAAGGATGACGAGGATGAGTCAATGAGTCGGCAAAGCGAGCGCACCTTTGCCAGGATAAGCCAACTGCCAGGGCAGCTCTGCCAGGGAGTCACTGCGCCCTCCGAGCCAGCTGCCCAGTGCCTGCCACCTTTGCGGAACACCACGGCACCAAAGGCTAACCCGAGCTGGAGGACTGGCTTCTCAGAGGGCACCCCAACACCATGACCCAGGATGCTGGTATGAAATGAAGGTTCCTGAGCCTCGCCCTGGCCAAAGAAGTCCGCGCATCATCTGGTGGAGAGGCGTCTGGCCTAACCCCGAAAACAGACCCCTTATTTTTAGGAAATTCTTTCCATATCCAGCTTTGGTGAGTAGATGCAGTGTAACAGCTGCGGATTCGGGGTGTGAAGAGCCCGGTGTTACAGGGCCTGCTCAGCCTCGGCTCCCTGCCAGAGCCAGAGGGTAGGGTGACTTCTGAGTGAAAATGACACTAATTATTTTTATAGTTCATCATCACCGAGTTAAGCTCTTGCTTCTCCTCCCACCTAATCCTATTTTAGCAAAGCCTTCTGCACAAAGCAGGTAAATAACCAGACATGGACAAATAGAGCTGAAAGGCTAAGCAAAGGATAATACCCGTATTGAAAGTAACAGTCCTGTCTGCTGCAGGCTCTCTGAGGCCCAGAACGCACTCAGCTCTTTCCAGGTAAGATCTCATTTGACTGCATGTAGTAGTATCCCCATTTTCTAGATTGTCAAATTTAAGGTCACAGCGATGAAATGATTGCCCAAGGCCACGCAGCCAGGTAAGCGGGAGAGCTGAGTCCAGCCCATACCTGAGTCACTCTGGAATGAACTACTCTAAAATCACTTGCTAGACCAAGGATGGGCAGCATCGCCGTGCTCCAGGAGCTGGCTGGAAAGGCGGAATCCGGAGCCGTCCCCCAACCGTACTACTGGCTGGGGTTAGCTGGAGAGGCGCCCCTCTAGAGCGGGCCCCCGGCCTCGGCAATCTGCCATGCTGCAGGGCTGCTTCTTTGCCGTGAGACTGGCCTGGTGGTGTTGGCTGTAGAGCAGCATCCCTGGCTTCTACCCACTAGATGCCAGTAGTAACTCCCTTTCCTCACCAAGTCGTGACAACCAAAAATATCTCCCTGCTGGCCGGTGAGCTGGGAGAGCAAACCAGCCCTCAGCTGAGCACGGCTGGCTTCTGCTGGGCTCAACTCCCAGCACCCATCAGAGGTTTGATGCAAAAATGACCGAAGCCCACCTCGTGGAGGGACCTAGCGCTCAAAATATAAAAAGGGGGAACTTCTGAGTTCCGGGGACAAGGCTTGGTTCTCCGTGTGCCACTGGCACAGATGTGCACCCCCACATCCAGCTCTGCTCCGAAAAGGCGGGGTTCAGCACAATTTGACCAAATCTAACTGCATAAGAGAATCACCTGGGAGTTGGTTTAAAAATGCAGATGAGGGTGTGCCCTGTCCATTTGCTGAGTCAGAACCTCCAAGAGCCCACCCCCACCCCCCGCCCCAATCTGCCTTTTGAACAAGTTCTCCAACAGATCCTGATGTGCTTCATCCATGAGCTGGCTTTAGGAAGCACTAGACAGGAGCATCCGGGGGCTCCCCTCCCACGAGTTTACGCTTTGTAGCGACGCAGCCTCCTCCCCACCCAGTGAACAGAAGACAAGGAGCCAGTGGTGGGGTGTGCCTGCAAGCTGCGGCCAGCCGCACTGCACCCTCCAGGGGCTGCACCCCTAGCCCCCGCAGGGGTTTAGACACACCAAGGTGCCAGGCCTGACAGCAGGTGCCTGGTTTTCCTGAGCCCACGTGCCTTCCAGGCCTAAAGCTGTGGCTAATTACATTAACACAGCTGGGGAGCCGGGAGGGGCCGCTCCAGCCCAGTGCAGCCTCGGGAATCGCACACAGGAGAATTTCCTGCAGCTCACAACCCACGTGAGGTGCTGAAGTGAAGCCAGAGGATCTGTGCCTCCCCCCAGCAACGCTCCACAGCGGCAACAAGAAGCTGCCCTGGGTGTGTGGGCACCTCAGGTGGACTCACCCCAGATTATCAGACTCCCACATTTTCCTGATGGGAGCTGGGATAGCCCCAGAGTCAGATCCATTTTCCTGGTGGGAGTCGGAGGTTCTCTGTGGAGCGGGGCGGGAAAGCTGTCACTTTAGGGTGCATCCCACATGAGAGGTGATTCACATGCACCATCCCATTCTGCCCAAAGGTAGGAAACTGAGGCCAAAGGCAATTTGCTACGGGTCAGGGTCACCCAGCCTTCACGGTGGGAAGAGAATGGGGCTCATTTTTTTTGCCTGTCAAAAATGCTTTTTTTTTTAATTACAAAAGTTTATTTTTACATCATTTTGCATTTTTTTTCCATCTTGATTGTAATCCCCGCAGGTTTCCCATCACCAAATCACCCGTGTGCCATCGCCATAGTCCCATGCATTTCCCTCCCTTCCCCCCCACCCCCCACCCCCGTTGAGAATGGGGCTCATTTTTAAGAACCCCAGGGGTCCCATCTTTTTCCTTTCTTTCCTACATCTGAGGGGAACTTTTAGGAATCCGCTCTCAAATTCAGCCGAGAGTCCTAAGGGTGCCTGTCCCACCGTCTGGCCCGAGGCATCACCAGGTTACCGTGACCAGGACTCTGTCCCACGCAAAGCGATGACAGTCCGAGACCTCGCCACGCAGAGGAAGACAATGGCGGCACCAGGAAGCGTGTTAGCTAGACAGGTAGAGTCCTAGGCTCTGGCCCAGGCTGCGAATCCACTTTGAAGCACTGATAAAATACTTTCCTTGCTGCCCCAGTAAAAGTAGATGCCTTTGCAGCTCAAGGGAATATAGGGAATCTAACAAAAGATTATTCATCTCCACTGCACTTACCTCATGACTCCCCCGAAGCCTCCCCTGTCTCTCGCCTCTCTAGCTCATTTTGCACTTGATAGTCTCAATTGCACTAAACTGGGTCTCCGAGCTACCCAATTTAGCACCCTTGCTGGCTCCTGGCTGGCTCCTTATTAATTGTTTCACACAGGCGGGGGTGGGGCGGAGGGGATGGAAATAGATTATCACTCACAAATCAAACCACCCATTACAATTATGAGCAGCGGAAAGGAAGACCTGAGCTCTGTTTTGAGGGCTTTAGGTCTTGGTCAGCATCAGATTCACAGTGTCGGGGTAACAGACACTGGGGCGCAAGTGGAAGACGCTTAAGATTTGACAACTACATTTCGCAAAGAGCTCACTTGATTCCTAACATGAGACTGACCACTCTCCGGCACAGGGTCCCCAGACAGCTTTCCCTGCACCCACACTGTAACTGGTAAGTTCATGTGCACCAAGCCAACTTGCCCGGTGGGCTGAACGCGACTGCAATATCCCACGCCATCCCCACACAGACCCCCAGGGTGCCCACACTTTGCAGGTGAGCAAAGTGCCAATAAGCTTCAGTGAAATAAATACCCAGTGGCAAAAATCGAGTTAAGTGGCTGGACAAGCATTGGAGCGGAGAATTCGTCTGACCACTGGACACTTCCAGCCTAATATCTCCCCAGGTTACCTAGCAAAGTGTGGGTGCTCACCTCCCAGGACTTGGAAATGGCTTCTCATTACCACTTAGCTCTGGGCCCCACTGTTTATCCACCTGCATGCTAATGCCGGCCCCCTCCCTCCACACACACCCTCCAACTTCCCAGAGGAGGTTTTTAGAGTCAGGGGACATAAATCAGCAAGAGAGGGGCCTGAGGTCACTGACGGAGGAGGGGGGGTCCTATCTCCAGCACCTCCCTCTCTACCCAGGTCTTATCTCTTATCCTGCAGGGTCCTCTGAAAGCAGCTCAGCACCCTTCCAACCCTGAGAACTCTGAGGGGAGTGCAGCATCTTGAATGGTCATTTCCATGTGCACTAATGCAGGCCCAGCACTAGGGGTGGATCAAAGGGCTCCCCCTCCGCCACCACCCCCACCCCCCTGAGATCAGAACCCAAGGAGCTGAACCGTCTCTCAGCTTTCACTTTCAATTCTATTTGTCCTTCCTTATTTCTTTCAGGGAATCACACGCCTTGGAAACTAGAGTCCTGTACAAAAGCCCCACAGCCCCCCACCCCCATGGTAAAAACTGCCAGTTCTGACGTCCAGCTGAAACCCCAATGCAAGGGACTTGTGACCCTGCCACTAAAAGAGGTTTTGGGGGGAAAGTGTGTCTGTGACTTCAAGAGCTCCAGTATCACAATCATCACATCTGTTCAAGGGCCCCTTCCTGTTGAGGTCATTTGTTAGCTCATAGAACCCTTGGTACCCCAAGCAGAGAAAGGTCAAGGTCACAAGCAGAGAAAGGCCAACGTCACAAGCAGGCTGGTATTGTTAAGACACTGCAGGGCAGGGATAGTCAGGTCTTCGTTGCCTTCTTCCTTTCTCATCCATCCTGCTCGTTCATTTCTAGTATCTTCGGTTCATTTTGCCCCTGATGGCGCCATGTTGCTTGAAACAAACCATCTGAAATTCTCTGTGCCTCTTATCACTTAGCTGGGCCTGATAAGCCCCTGCTCCCAACATTAAAAACAAGAGCCCCGGAGACCCTCAGCAGGCATCCAGGCCTCCAAAGGGGAGGCCGTCTTGCAAGTTCAGGGATTAAAGAGGGAGGGGGGTGGGGGCTTAGGCTCAGACTCAGCTGCCAAGTATTAATGCAAAGTAATAACGCAGGAAAAGGCCCAACAGCAACGTTTTATGGAGATGAAGCTAAAGTTCTCCCAAGAAGGGAGGAAGCCAAGAACAGAGTTTCTAATCTAATAAATCAAAAGGAGGAAAACAAACCATTAACAAGGCCCCGCAAATGTATCTCAGAAGACAGCTACAGGGGAAACAGAAAGCTTAAGGATCACCTGGGGTGCTGGATTAAAAGTTCATAATCAAATACAGCAAAGCTGTATGAATCTTATTTAGCACCATCAAAAAATATTTATAAACCTCTTCCCCGCTGGGTTCTGAGCTGGCTGTACTGGGTATGAGGGATTCAAAGGGCACCCTAAAATGACAGGATCTCATTGATGACAGAGCAAAGCAAAAAGGTGGGGGTGGGGAGCAGGTGGCTCTGAACACCCAGGTAGGGACAGAAGGTGGCTGAAGCCCCAGAAAGCCAATCCCTTGTTTTGATGACCCCCTGCCTTTGTGTGTGTGTGTCTGAACTGTCTAACTTTGAGTGACTGTTAGCCAGATGTAAGCATCTATTTGATTTCCATGACAATTACTTCTTCATATTCAGAAGGCTCGGCTGACCCACCAGGATGGCGAGTATCTGGAGTATCTGCCTTTCAGGCACCCGCCTCCATGTCTCACTCTTGACTTTCTCTTGCCAAAGTCAAGGTTAAAAGATGCATCATCTGGCCAGAACTGCATCAAGTTACTGATGGCTCCTTCTCAACAGCATGTAAGAAAAGGATGACAAACCTAATACTTCCTCTTTCCCTCTCTCCCAAAAAAAAAAACAATTAAGGACCTCTGATGGCAAACGGGGGTTAAGTCTCTGCACTGTGAACCTCTAGGCAGTCACAGCAGCATGAGTTCAATCCCCAGCCAGGGAGGTGACCACATGGCATGGCAGACCTCTCCGGACCTGCCTGCTGATCCCCTCAGCAGTGTACTTCAGTCACTCTGCTTGTTCTGCTCCCCACTCTGTCTCTCCCAGAGACAGATGTCTCTCACCATCTCCCCTCAACCACATCTCTGGTCTATACTCCAGTTCTTGGATGCATAAATAAATCTTTTTTTTAAAAGACCAATTAATAATCTTAGTAATATTTAGTCAAATCTTTGAGATCCATGTGAATTGGATAAAACCCAAGAACCATAGTTCTAGCCCCAAAAGAATTTCAGACAGGAATTGGCAATAATGAGTCATGGAAGCGGAAGGAGCAGGAGAGTTGTGGCCAGGTAGAAAGGGGGCTCAAAAGAGAAAGAAAGATGAGAATAAACTCAAAACTGTATTTTGCTGGAAAAATATGGACAAAAACACTAGGAAATAAAACAATAAAAAGTATCTTCTCCCTCCAACTACCGGAAAATT
This sequence comes from Condylura cristata, assembly GCF_000260355.1. Taxonomy (NCBI): domain Eukaryota; kingdom Metazoa; phylum Chordata; class Mammalia; order Eulipotyphla; family Talpidae; genus Condylura; species Condylura cristata. The sequence goes on from NW_004567105.1 coordinate 9,694,186, forward strand.
ACTAAGTTTCCAAAAGGAAGCCCTTAATCATGTTTTCAGCTGCAAAAGATCATTATAATCAATGGTTAACTCAAAGCACGCCCCTGTTGGAACTGAATCATCCCCATATCCACTTGAACTCTCTCTCTCGGAAATCACAGAATTGTATAAATAACCAACGATCCAAATAACCCAGAAGTGAAATTTGCTGAGCCCTCCATGAAGGGTTGCATGGGGAAGTCTTGCGGTAAAAGACATGACTGTCCGTGAACGGGGTGTGAACACTCCCGGCTTCTTGCTGGGTGAAGTCAAGCCCACCTGGTGTCTAAGATTCCCTTGAACTCTAGCTGCTTCCATTCCAACTGCCTGTTTGCCAGGCATGGGCGGCAGTGAAGTCTTCCACACAGAATGGATTATGGGCCTATGGAAGTGACAGCAGGGAGAGGAGAGGCCCCCTCAGAGAGGAAGACTGATTGAGTGCAAGGTGAGGGCCGATGTCCTCAGAGCCACAGGAGCAAAGAGGTGGGAAAGCGGGGACCCAGCGGCAGGACATCATGCATCCACACGGGAACAGCTGGCAAAGGAGCAGCTGGCTTCACCATGTGCTCCCTCCTTCACCTGCCAGCACTCATGAAGGTCTTCAGAAAAGGCGGAGAAAGAAGACAGAAACAGACACAGGATAGGAAAGGTTAGCGAAGACCAAGAGACATTGGCCTCTCGTGGAAAAACCCAGACATCAAATGAAGAAGAACCCTCTGAGGAAACCGGAGAGAAAAGAATAGGAACTTTTATTTGTCTTTAATGTACAAAGTATTACCAAAGTTGTGAGAGCATCCAAGGAATTAATGGCATATAGTTTGCTAAGGGGACCACAGCAAAACCCACACACACTCACAGGTTTCAACAAGCAACACAGCTCATCTCACAGTCCCCGGGAGGCTAAAGTCACAGCTGAGGGTTGGCTTCTCCCAGGCCTCTCCACGTTAGGCCATCTCTTGCTGGGTCCAATGAGGTCGTCTCTCTGTGAGCACGAGCCTGTATCTCTGTGTCCAAAGCTCCTTGGACAAAATCTCCAGTCACCCTGATGGGACCTACCCCCATGACCTGGGGGTTTAACTTAACCACTTAACCACCTCTAAAAGGCCCTGGTGCGAAAGACAGTCACATTCTGAAGTACCGGGGCCCTGCACCTCAACCCATGAGTTTGCAGGGATGGGAGACACCACCCGGCACCATCCCATGATAGTGGCGGTAACTGCACTATCAGCGGTAGTCACAGAAGGCGACCACGCGGTGAAGCTTCGCTAGTTCAGTCTCACACAAGTCCCAGTGAGGCATCTCACACACTGATCAGAGAAAGGCCCAAGTGTCACACTGCTGGAAGGTGGCCACACTGTCCACGCGCAAGGAGGGTCTGGCTCAGAAGGGCAAGGCCTGTGTACGCCCCTCCCCAAAGCAAGCAAGATGGCGGACGCTCCCAGGCTCCCCAGTTTAATAATCCTCAGAATTTGCCTGCAGAATCATCCTTCAGACTGTCTGGGATTTTGTGACAGGAAAGAACACATCATGCTTTCTTTGTCTTGTCTTTAAAAAAATAAAGTTTGGGGGATTAGTCTGTGCAGTGAGTTCTTAATGCAGATTTCATTTTATGGTGGCAAAAAAGAACAAAATGTAAACCAAACGTATCAAACAGGTTGAAGAGGCCCTGCAGATTTAATTGGCCTCGTTAGAAGGCCTGGTGCCATTATTTACTAAGTGGATTAGCAGATAGGAGTGCGGAATTGCTCCCCCAACTTGAAATAATGTGATGTGTTTTTCCTAATGTAATTTGAAGCATTTGTTAATAAATACAATAATCCAACACAAACATCCGAACTGATTTGAGAAATTTGTGGCCGGCAGTTACTTCCATTGCACCTAAAGGAAACTAGACTAATATGAGTCCTAATCAAAATACAGAATTAAAGAAAGTAAAGATTACCAAAATTAAATTAAATATTTGACATTTATTTTTAATTTGAGAGGTAGTGCACTGCTTCTACAGCTTTCCAGAAAATCACCGGGGCCTGAGAATGAACGCACTTATACAGTAATAACTCACTAATTCAATATCAGCGTCCTCCCCTCCCCTCCACCCCCAGCACACATACACACTCCATCCCAGCACACACACACACACACACACACACACACACACACAACAAAAGGATAGAAAGCAAATTAGGCGTTACACCATGGCAAGAAAAGTAATTCAAAATCATGTGTCGCTTTCCCCATTTGTTTCTGTTTGTTACTCTAGAGTTAGAGGAATTCCAGCCAAGAAAGTACAAAATCCTTTGCAAGCGAAAGGCTAAGGAGACTTGGCCAGTATTATGTGAATTTCTGTCCCTGGTTGGGCTACCATGTGAGGCTTCAGTAATGACCTGGCCTTCCTCCTGAGTCTTTAACTCCTGAGCTCACGAGGAGCTCCAATTTCAAGGAAGGATCTCAGGATGTCTTATTATTTTCCTGACAGGAGTCAGTTCAGGATGTGAATCCCAAATAGCTAATTAAACAGAGGGAGCAGAGAAGTCTCTTGAAGCCATAGAGCTAGAAGGCCTGATTAGGGGCCTGATGCTATTATTTACTGAGTAGATTAGCAGACAGGAGTGTGGAATTGCTCCCCCAATTTGAAATATCATAATGTGTTGTTTCTAATGTAATTTGAAGCATTTGTTGATACAATAATCCAACACAAAGATTAGAAGGTGAAGGCCTGAACTGTCTGTATGACCTTGTGTAAGTTACTTAAATTTCCCCAAACCTCAATTTCTTCATTTATAAAATGGGGTCACAACAGACATTTCCTCTCACAGCTATGATGAGAATTAAGTCATTCAAGGTGCTTAGAAGACTGGATAAACACCATTACTAAAACTGTCAGTTGTATTATTGTAGCATCAATTTTTCTATCAGTTACATCAAGTATTAAGTAACAAAACTGCCCTGTTTTACCATAATAAGATGCCAACTCACACCCACAAAGATGGCTACCATCAAAAACAAAATAAAACACACAGAAAACAACAAATGTCGACAAGCTTATAGAGAACTAGAACTTTTATTCACCTCTTATTAAAAATAGAATTACCTTATGATCTAGCAGCTCTACTCTGGGTATAGATCCAAAAGAATTGAAAGCAGGATCTCACAGAAATATGTGCACACCTATGTTTATAGCACCACTTTTCGCAAAAAAAAACAAGAAGTGGAAGCATATGTGTGTACATTCATGAATGAGTGACAAACGAAAACATGAACCGTATATCCCTAATGGAATATTACTGAGCCCTAAAGAGGGGAATTCTGACAACATGTATTGACATAGATGAACCTTGAAGATACTGTGCTGAGTGGAATATGCCTGGCACAAAATGACAGATGTCTAATAATTCCACTTTATGAGATATTTAAGTAGTCAAATCCATTGAAATAGAAAGCAGAAAGGTGGTTTCCGGGAGCTGAAGGGTAAGGAAGAAAGGGGAATTGTTTACTGGATACAGTTTTGCAAGCTGAAAAGAGTTCTAGAGATTTCTGCAAAATGTAGGTCTCAACATGATTGAACTGTACACCTAAAAATGGATAAAATGGTCCATTTTTTGTGTTTTCCTACCATCAAAAATTTCTTCAGTATTTTAAAAAATAAACAACTCCACACAATAAGCAACTCCATTGTTCAAATGTTTTTACTAAATAAGCCTAAGCTGCCTCTAAGTCTATCAGTTAGATCTTCACCCCCACCCCAGAGGGATGGTGAATTCCTGGTGACTTCAAGCCTTCATCCGCCTCCCAGGATGCTCTGAGAAGCAACAGAGCTCACCTGCCAGGGGAGGACCTGGGTCGCGGAGTTTTGAGACATTAACTAGAAGAATATCTTGACTTGGAGCAGATTCTATTTTAACACTGAGACAAAGCCCCTCTCCTGGGAAACTGCCTCCGACTCACTTATCTCTTCCTCAGAAGCAGAGACCCTCGTTTTCATTTCTGAGATGTTATCATGGAGCCATTCAAGTAAGAGCAGTCACAAAAGCATTAACATGGGATGAGGCAGCTCCCGGGTGGGTCGTGGTGTTGGCTCCTTCATCTCCCCGGCATCCTGACAGAGGAGACCCGGCTGGAGACTTGGGAAAATGAGCCCAATCCTAGCAGTAGTCTCTAGTAGTAGTCCTCGGACAGCAGGACAGTCAAGATGCGAGTTCACAGAAAAGGTCTCATTTCTGAGCTCATTCAGTTCACACACACAATCCCTGGGGCCACGGCACCCACTGGCTTAGTGCCTCAGAGGCGACTGCTCTCCAGTGACTTCAAAGGGGTCTTCCCACATGCAGCCATCATGAGTCACTCAGGCCAGCATCCCCCTGAGCCAGAGAGGAGGGAAGAAGGCCTCTCTGGTTCACCCCACCCACAGGACTTCAACCCCACCCCCACAGTCTAAAGTCTGTTCTCCTATAAACACCCCAGTTCATTAAATAACACCTTCGCCATTGATGAGCATTAGACACATGGGCTTCTATGATTTCCACCTCTCTCACATACACATTGCCAAAACCACTACGTTACACACAAGCCTGTCTGTTTTATTCATTGGTCACCTCACACCGAAGCTCAATAAATGAGCACCTATTAAGGAAAGGACCAGCACTGCTAAGAACACCTCTGTCCACTAAGAACACCTCTGTCCACTAAGGACACCTCTGAACACTAAGGACACCTCTGAACACTAAGAAGCCAACTAAATAGCCCAATGACTATCCTGTTCCAGGCGAAAAATAACTCTCTTCCTCATCTAGCATGTGAAGACAGTAAAGATCTCGTCACATCACAAGTTACACACTGTGTGTCCCAGATGTGAACGGTTGAGGTGAAATGCTGCTAGCAAACCACTGAGACTTAAAACCCACTGCAATTACAGTTTCGTTTCACTTTGCGGTCTCTCTTGGGTCAAGAAAATCTACCTTAGCTGAGAGAGCAAGAAAGAGTTTTGCATAAGTGTGCAAATGATTTCAACCTGGAATTTTTCCTCTGTTACATCCCAAATTCTTGTTAATAAAGTATGAATCAGCTCAATTCATGTCGGGACGCTTGGTGGCATCTCCAAGCTGAGTCTTATTCCAGAAATAGAATTTAACCTGTTGAAAGTGTAATTTAAAAAAGAAATTACATTCTCCACTCACAGCTTCCAAGGGACCTTAACAGAGATGTATTTGTCCAATTAGTCAACAATAATATTTACCAAGTTCTTACTTAGGACAGACCCTGGGGTATTCACCAGGGATACACAGGGGAGAAGGAACAGACAAAATCTCTCACCTCAGGCAGCCCCACATCCAATCTGTTGTGATGTCATTGAACTTTTCAGGAAAGAAAATCATTGTGTTTCTCCTGGATCTAGGGGTAGTAGCTGCTCAGGACAAAGCAAAGACCCTTATATTTGCAATGCATGTTGGCATCGTGATGTGACAAAACACACACCCCCTTTTTTTTTTATTTTATAACAGTTTATTTTTACATCATTTTGTACATTTTTTTTTCCATCTCAATTGTGATCCCCGCGGGTTTCCCATCACCAAGTCACCTGTGTGCCATCACCATAATCCTGTGCACCATAATCCCGTGCACTTCCTGTGCACTTCTCCACCCCCCACTCCCCACCCCCCGTTTTTGATCCCATTCCCCACTCCACCCCCACAAAATGTCTCTGGTATATGGTTGTTCATTATTTTTGTTATTTTCTCGACTGGTCCATTATACTCCTGCTATGAGTGAAACCATCCAGTATTTTTCTTTCTCTTTCTGGTTTATCTCACTCTTTCTGGTTTATCTAAGCATGATCTTTTCCAGCTCCATCCAAGTTGCTGCAAAAGACATGTGTTTCTCTTTTTTGGTTGCTGAGTCATATTCCATTGTATATATGTACCACATCTTTTTTATCCAGTCATCTACTTTTGGGCATTTGGGCTGCTTCCATGTTTTTCCAATTGTAAATAAAGCAGCAATAAACATGAGGGTGCAGGTATCTTTTCCAATCAGTGTTTTTGTGTCTTTTGGGTAGATACCTAGGAGTGGGATTGCTGGGTCGTAGGGAAGCTCCATGTTTAGCAGTTTGAGGAACCTCCAAACAGTTTTCCATAGTGGTTGTACTAGTTTGCATTCCCACCAGCAGTGCAGGAAAGTTCCTTTTTCTCCACATCCTCGCCAACATTTGTTGTTGCTAGTTGTTTGAAGATGTGCCATTCTCACTGGGGTGAGGTGGTATCTCATTGTGGTTTTAATTTGCATCTCCCTTATCACAAGTGATGTTGAACATTTTTTCATATGCTTGTTGGCCATCTGCATTTCCTCTTTGGAGAAGTGTCTTTTTAGCTCTTCTGCCCATTTTTTGATGGGGTTGTTTATTTTTGTTGAGTTTCACCAGTTCTCCGTATATTTTTGTGATCAGTCCTTTATCACTACTTTTGTGAAAACACACACCCCTTTTAATCGAGGTACAGTCAGAGGATGACCTACGGTCCCCACAGGAAACACACCCCCGGGAGTGGTAAGTTCTGGGAGGGCACACTCAGAAGCCTACCCTCCCTGGCCCTCCAGCATGTCTGCTCCATGTCCCCTACACACCAGAGAGAGGGAAACTTAGAAATAATTTTACACTGGCCAAGTGAGAGGTGTTCAAAATGAGTGAGTGGGCCAACTTGTCTGTTTTTCCTCCACAAATACTAGACCAAGATCCACACCTTTCAAATACGCTGGGGCCCAGAAGATCCTGTTGCCTAATCCACCTAGAAAATTAACTAGCTGAATGCTGCCCCAGAACTTTCTCACCTGCTCTGGTGGATGTTTCTGTCAAGGGCTGTCAAGGAGCCTCTTAGCACAGACGACTGGGCCTCTGTCAGGTCCCAAGGACGACTGTTTGTAAGGCTGTTTGCTAAAAAACATGAGGCAGAATTTGGCCAGAATTGCTTTTGTCACATTCCGATGATTGAATTTAGGGAAAGCCCAAAGGCCCTCAGCTCTCCTGAAACGCTGGAGGCATAGCTCTCTGCCAAAATAAGCCAGCAATGGCTGTAACAGGCTGTCTCCCCAAAAGTCACATGTCGAAGTCCCAACTAAATATCAGCCTGTTGACTGTGTTTGGAGATAAAGCCCTTAACGAGGTGACTGAGCTAAAATAAGAACTTTGAAATGGGCACTGGCACTGGGATCCTCCCTGGTGGCACAAGGGGTTAAAGCGTAGCACTATGAAGCTGTCTGCGGCCACTGCAGCAGGAGTTCGATCCTGGCCAGGGAGGCGACAGTGCAGTGCAGCAGACCTCTCCCATCCTGCTGCTGCTCCCCTCAGTAGTGTATTCCAGTGGATCCGCCTGTTCTACTCCCCACTGTCTCTGGTGAATCTTCTCACTGCCCCCCACCCCTACATCTCTGGCCTGTACTCCAGTTCTTGTATGCATAAATAAATAAACCTTAAAAAATAAATAAAACGGGCCCTCC
>NW_004567105.1:9702553-9722524 GCF_000260355.1 Condylura cristata
GCCCCTGACTAGCTAGCTTACTGAAAAAGAAAAAATCACCCCCATAAAAAAATTCAGTTGTCAAGGAAAATGTGTTTTCTGAAAAATTTAGCAGCATTTTCTACACGCAGAGAATACATACAGGAAAACACTAACTATAAAATGCCTCTCACTTCCCCTCCCACTCAGGAAGATTTTCTCTTCAACAAAAATGGGCACATCCTGTCTGCAGGGATGTGAACAGGATTCTCGGCCTGCAGGAGCTGCCACTCAAGGCCAGCGCCTCCGTCTGGAAGTCCATCGGCCACATTTGAAAAAGTAGGACAATAAGAAGCATTCCAAAGCCGCTGACCTAAACGAGGCCTGCTCTGAAGTCCGAGCCACCCGCAGCCAGCAGAGGGGAGCAGTGCCATGATCGCAAGATGCAGGAATTGTTGCATCACAAACGTCACAAACGCGACGTTGCACAGTGTCACCAGGAGGGCAGGACACCAGGGCTGAGCTCGTTGGAACTCTAGTGTCTCCAGCGGTCAAGGCCCAAGACAAGGTAAGACTTCAAATATCTCCACAGAAGTGTGGTCTGCTTTTGTTTCTCTTAATTGTGCCCAGGTAGGTCTCTTTATAAAAACCTGTCTACAGTATTGCTCAAGTGGAGTATTGTATGTGTAACAAAAGCCAAAAACTAGCCAGCTCCCGATGCTTTTAAACTGTCCTTTATCCGAAATATCCCTGCAACAGGACAGAAGTGGGAGCCCTAACATGGGTCTCTCTAGAAGCAGGCAACGTCCCCCTCTCCAATTTGCTTAGGGGTTCTGCCCAGCACTGAGACCCCAGGATTCCGTGTGTGGTCCAGAGTGACGCTGGCAACAAGGGTGTGTGTGTGTGTGTGTGTGTGTGTGAGAGAGAGAGAGAGAGAGAGAGAGAGATTAATCACACCCTGGTAAAGCCTGACTGGAAAGTTCCAGGAAGCCGTCCTCCAGAGTCTCACCATCCAGCGGGATGAACCAGAAGACAAAGCCCACGAGCCTGGCCTGCCTGTGTCTGCCCGAGACTCAGTGCCCCAGGATGTGCCAGGTCAGAGACTGAGCTCTCGAGTTCCTGAGCCCCACAGTCTAATGGCTGTGTGTCACCAACAGGTAAAAAAGTCACAAGCACCTCAAAAGCTGGTATCATTTTCTAAAACTAGGAGCACCCCATTGCCGTCTTGAATTGCCCTCTAAATAGCCACTCACTCTCCAAGTGGCCCTCTCATCTGATATTAATTTGGATATTATTAAAAACAATTCGCACAGACGTTAAGATGTGTTCCCGCGTTCCCCGGGTGGAGGCTACTGTGGGTCTGCTCAAGAGGACAGACCAATGGCTCTATTTTCCTCTAAGGAAAAGAATCTCAAGGTCAAGCGAAAATGACGGCGGCCTTAGGAGGAGCACTGGGGCCCCCGGGGAGGGAGGCGAGGCAGGGGGACACACTCACACACCCACACGCTCAGAGCGGGGTGATGATTTATGCTCCAACTTCAAACCAAGACAGGCTGTGCAAAGACCCCTCATCTCGGCCCACCCTGCCGCCAAACAACAAGTCCAGTAATCTGGACCAGGGTGCAGGGTGGGCCGGCAAGAGCCTTTTCACTCTTCCACTGTCTCCACCTCCCGCTCACGGCTCGCACTCAGCCCCACTGATGATTAATTAAGGTGACCAAGCACTGAAGATGCTTGGACCTGGGTCCAAGACTCCCACAACCCAAATCCTGAAGACAAATTGGAGCCCGAGTCAGCCTCTTGCTGCAGGAAAATCTAGACTGAGTCGTTCACTGCTGTCACGGGCACAGAACCCTGAAGTGAGGGCCGGGGTCAGATGTGCCAGGTCTGCCTCCAGGCCAAGGGAGGCCAGGACCAGCGGTGTTCCCAGTGTCCTATGTCCCTGTCACCTGCCTTCCAGGCAGGCCTCATCACAGCGGCTCACCTCCGACATCACCTCCCCTCCCTCTTCACCTTCCTCCTCCCCTCCTCACCTCTCCTCTGTTCCCTCTTCCCCTCCCTCCTCCCTCCTTCCTGGTTCCCCTCCTCCTCCCACTTTGTGTCCAGATGAAGGATGACCCTTCCCATCCACCCCAGCATGACTGTCTTAAGAACAGAAGCAAACACTCCCTTGGTACACCTTTTATTCTGCACTGGCCTCAGTTTCAGATTTTTTCCACCCGCCCACCTTCCAGAGATGTAGTTCTCTAACTGAGTTCCCCTGAATCTGAATCACCCGGGGTCCCCACCTCAAGCCTCCAGGATCCCACCCAGAATACGCACCACGAGCAAGCACCGGGAACTTGAGGCCCACTACCCTGACAGAGAAGTTTGCCCTACATTTTCCAAGAGCAGGTTTCAAAAAACCACATTTCAGACCCCACATTTCAGCCTATGAGCACACCCTCCCAAGGCCTGGTAGAGGAGGGCGGGTGTGGGGCCTGGGAAGTTAACTCACCACCAAGTCTCCCAAAGAAAGCTGGTCGTCTCCCCCAGCTTCTCCTACCCCCACCCCTCTGCTCCAGTGTGGTTCGCCCCACCCCCACCCCGCAGCTAGCTCAGCCTTCACTGCTACAGGCCCTGTGGTCAGCCCTCCCTTCTGTATAGCTCACCACAACTGTATTCAATACACGCGTTTTTAATTTGACTGATAATCATCAATGATCTATTTTACCTATAAGGTCACTACATGATGGCGGGACCGTGCCGACCACTTCACCTGCATTGGCTTGTTCTATTTATTCCTCGCCTCATCCCACAAGGTGGATGCCACTGCTGTTCCCATTTTACAGAGGAAGGAATGAAACGACTCCCACGCCCACGTGACCTGCAGACATCAGTGCGAGCAGAGTGGAGCAAGGGGCTGCCCTCGGCAGCATCCGTCCTGGTCTCCCTGGGCAGGGGGCCCCCGTGAGCTACCTTCACCAGGCATGAAGACAACAGCATGAGAAGCATGAGGTCATACATGGGACGCAGCAGGTGACCTGCTGATCAGCCCTGGCCTGCTCACCTGCGAACACTACGCACCACGGCTCATGTCACAAACATTTGCCCTCCAACAACAGGAGATAAATAGAATCAAAAGTTCATGCTACCATTTTCAGTATGTTCTCCAAGTGCCAAAAAACTTCCATGGAACACCACCAATGACAGAAGTGCAAGATGTCTTTGTAATCCAATGATAGATGCTCCCCTCTTACCTCTCCTGCTTCAATTATTCATGAGACATTCATCCATTATTCACCGGTCCACAGTGCCACGTGGAGCATGCATCTCTGAAGTCACTTTTATCTGCATACACACGTCTCTCAGCTATGCACTGGGGTGACATGCCCAACGCTGTCTTATTTGTCAAGATAGTTTCAACCGCCAGTCGAGGGCCTTCATTTTGGTTGCAAGATAAGTCTCAGAACCAAAGTCTTACCTGAGTTCTCTGGTCCAGGCAGTAGGGACTTACAGGTTACCAGGGGTTGTCCAGAATTTCTGCTGGTAAAGTTATTAGACTGGTACACAGTTGCCAGTTTGGTTTTGCCAGAAGTTTCCTCCAGTGCTTTCAACACAGATCTGATATCACTGGTACAACTCAAGTCTAGGTTGGGTGATTTCTTTCCAATACCCAATGCTCCATCTTAAGCAACACCATGGTTTTCACTAAAAATCATTCTCCTGGCCCTCCCTGGTGGTAGAGGGGTTAGAGCGCAGCACTATGAAGCTGTCCCCAGCCACTGCAGTATGAGTTCGATCACCAGCCGGGGAGGTGACCCACATGGCACAGCAGACCTCTCCTGACCCATCACTGCTCCCCCTCAGCAGTGTATTTCAGTACATTTGCCTGTTCTGCTCCCCTCTCTATCTCTGGTGAATCCCCACACCTCTGATCTGTACCCCAGTTCTTGTATGCGTAAATGAGTAAATCTTTAAAAAAAAATCAGCCTCCCCCACTCTGAGCGCAACTCGGGTTGAACATGCGTCCTCAGCCACACCAATGAGACGTTCATTCAATACATGCTTATGGCACCTTTACGATAATTCAGGCACTGTTCTGGGAATTCGGCTATGGCAGGAAATAAAATATGTAACACCCTGTTCTCTTAGAACTTTCATTCTAAGACTTTTGTGGAAATGCTGGGAAAGAGAAGCGCCCTCTCTTCTGCTGGGATTGCTGGAGGTGAGGGAGGGGAGGTGGCAGCTGAACTGTGAGAGACCAGGTCCTCGAGGCCCTAGACTCTGCCATGCTGCCTTCTTCAGTTCCCTGCGCCACCCAAAATTCCTTTTCTGCTTAACCCAACTTGAACAGGGTTAAGGGCAGGGGGAATTCACACCTACAAGAGTAACCTATCCACTACTCTCAGACTTCCTCAGAAAGGTAGTTGTGGCTACTTTGGAAATGCCAAGTCAAGACAGGTAACTTTTCTGAAAAATGACCCATCCTTCAACATTTGTTGCTATTTTTTATAAGATTTATTTTATTTATTTATGCATACAAGAACTGAAGTGTAGGCCCGAGGTGCTGGAGTGAGAAGAGTCACTAGAGACAGAGTGGGGAGCAGAACAGGCGGATCTATTAAAATGCACTGCTGAGGGGAGCAGAGGGTGAGGTGGAAGAGTCTGCTGCGCCATGTGAGTCACCTCCCTGGTCTGGGATCGAACTCATACCTCAGTGGCTGACGATAGCCTGACAGTGCTGAGACTTAACCTCTGGGCCACAGGAAAACCCTCCAGGGGCTGTTTGGAAGTCTCCTTCTACGTTGTCCTCCCTAGTTTCAAAAAGCCTCCCTCCACTGGCACCCCAGGATGGATAAACTGGCTCGCACTCTTCTCCACTGTGCATTAAAAACCAAAACATATTAACATCCCAAGAATGACCAGAAACTAGACGGGTCCAGCCACCTCCTGGAGCTCTTGAAATTGCCTGCGACTTCTGACTGCTACAGGTAACGTCACCTTTACTTCCCAAAGGACTAGATCACAGTGCCTTCTCTCCAGGTGGTTACTGGGTCCCGGCGCTGCTGATAATTGCTTTCAGTCCCAGGCAGACCCCAGCATATGCCAGGGCTCTGCAGACTTGCCGTTAGCAGCAGTGTCTGAACTAGACACACAGATAACCGAAGTTAATAGACCACATCCTATTTAGCAGGAAGCCTAATAGCCAGCTATTTTAGACCCATTCTCACTTCCCCTCATCTACTCTACCCCAGTTCTAAGTTCATGGGACGTATTAGGGTGAGCATGTAAGAGGCCGCAGGGAAGAAGACAGTCGTTGACTCCTGAATTCTGATTGAAAAGGCTTTGGGAGGGACCCTCTGGTGAAAGGGGCAGTAGGCAACGCAGTGCAAGAGCAAATGTTGCATTTTCCTCTTAATGATCTCGTGTGAGCTGGTGGGAATTACCGGGGCTAAGGTTCCCCACGTCATACTTCTAGAGAAATCTGCCTTCAGTTTCACTCCTATATCAAAAATAAGTGATACTCCATTCTTGTGTCAAAGAAAGAAAAGCAAGCTCCAAGATTTATGTATAAAAATGTTTACTGTAACATTTTTCAAAAGAACGCTTGTTTGAAATGCTAAGGGATGATCACATTGAGTTCCTCCCACCTGTCAGGTGTGTGTGTGTGCACGCGCACACACACACACACACACAGCTACTCACTACATATTTCACTTTTACAACAGCAAAGGTTGAATTGGATTTTGGTTTTCAGTTCCCCGCTTCCCATTATTGGGAGTTCTGTTCTCCCAAACCTGAGAGCAGCATCAAGACACAGCTTCCTGCAGAAGCTTCATGCTCAGGACACCGTTAACCAGCGCCCTCCTCCGGGGAGAGGCTCAAGGAGGCGTGAAGAGTCACCCACCAGGCCACAGTGCATTGGTCCTTGTCACTGACGGAGGCCCCAGGCATCTAAGTGTCTTCGGCACATCGGTTGAGGGCCACTGGGCACACGGTGTCTCCTAGAGCATTTATTATCTCTCACCAACTGCAGCGCAGACTCCCTTCTCCTTCCAGCTCAGGGATCCTCCTGGTAAATGTCTTTCCTCATCAGTCACAGAAGGGAGGTTTTCACAGACGCTAACCCTATACTTTGCCCAAAGAAGTCTGGTTGTTTTTGTTTTTGTTTTCAAGATTTTTATTTTTAATAGAAAAAACTGGGGTATAGTCCAGAGGTGTGAGGGGTGAGAAGATTCACCAGAGACAGAGGGGAGCAGAACAGGTGGGTCTACTGAAACACACTGCTGAGGGGAGCAGGAGACAAGACAGGAGAGGTCTGCTGCGCCATGTGGGTCAGCTCCCTGGTCAGGGATTGAACTCAGGCCTTCATGGTGGTAGTGCCGAGACTTCACCCCTAGGCCACCAAGGAGGCCAGAAGTTCTTAATCTGAATCCCCAGGGCCTTGCAAGCCCATCAGCGGTGTGCCTGAGTGCCTGCACGCTGCTATAACAAAACACCACAGTAAAAAGTCCTGTCGCTTGTACACAACAGAAACTGCTCTCTCACCATTCTGGGGTTGGAGGGCTCTGAAGTCCAAGGGCAGGAGTCAGCACAGTCGGGTGAAGGCTGTCCTCCAGGTCAAGGGCTCCCGTTGCATCCTCACATGGAGGAAGGACTAGCAAGCACTCAGGGCGCCTCTCCCACCAGAACACTAAACCCTCATGAGAGCGCCCCTCTGCTAATATAAGCACCTTGGGGGTTCGGTTTCAACAGATGAACGGGGGTCAGGAGTGGGGGGTCGGAGGAAGGACACCAACATGTGGACCGCAGCACTGTGTTATCTTAAGTTAGTTCCCACACTTCTCTGAGCCCCACCTAAAAATGAGAATGAAGTGTCCCCTGCCAGGCAGTCGAAAAGACTGACTGAAGTCAAGCAGAGGACACCCAAGGAAGGAGTCTGCCCAGGGCGAGAGCCGTGGAGACCTCTTTCTCTGAATTTCAACCCAGGGGATCTATACGCCGCAGGAGCAGGCACTGAGGCTGTGGAGGGGTTTTCAGACAAGGGCGAGTCTGCTGACAGCTTCCCTTCCCCTGAAAGGTCCTTGACAAGGTCTCTTGTGACAGTGAAGGAAGTTCTCTTCTCTCCCCAGTGGTAGTGTGGAACGTCCCCTCTGCCCTTCCTGGCTCGTTCCTTCAGACTGCAAGGTGTATTCAACAAAACGGACTTTATTTAGGTCTCTGACAGGCCAGGCACCGGGGATCCCGGCAGCATGTGGCCTAGTGTGGACCAAACCAAAACAGGAGCGTCCTGCAGCCTCCAGGCGGGTTCATCAGGGTCCTTAAGCTAAACCAAACTGGCTGTGACAGACCAACACCACTGTCAGACTGACACCGCTGTCTCACTTTCTAGAAAACAATCTGACCACACCTACCAAGGGCCTTTGAGTTTATGACACTGAGAAACTCAAACCAATATTTATAAACAAAAAGCTGTCTGATTTTTTTTTTTTAAGGGAAGCTCTTCAAAAGCCCTCAACAGAAGAGGATGATGAAGTCACATCCACAGGATGGAATATTATGGTGTTTTCAAAGAAAATTGGATGGTATCAGCAAATTCCCATGGCTAGGTTCTAAGTAACAAAGCAAGGCGCAAGTCTCGCTCTCTCTCGCTCTCTTTCTCTCTCTCTCTTTCTCTCTCTCTCACACACACGCACGCACGCACAACCTTGGTTTACTTTGACGTGGCCGGGCAGAGAAGGGAGATAACAGCTTGCCCAGCACGGGAAGGGTCCTGGCATGCACAGTAAGGGACCCAATAGCTGCTTCTTGTGGAAGCGAATGGACGAGCAGAGTCCCATTCAAATGTGCTTCCTCTGTGAAGTTCCCTTGACCTCTCCTAAACTAATTACTCCTTTTTTCTTAGCCACCCAGAGCTGTTATTACAAAGCATGACAGCTAACAATTACAGACCTGTTACCACTTGCTAAATTGCAAGCTGTGTGAAAGCTCGAGCTTGGTCTGACTTAGCTTTGGCTCTTTGAACAGGTAAGTGTCTGGTCAATAAATATTGGTGTGCTGGACGGATGGAAAGGTGCATGGATGTCATTCTGTTCATACTATAGTAGCCATAGTTATTCACTTTAATTATGACTTAACCCTAACTGTAAATGTACTAACAGATACACCTTTTTGATAATAGAGCAAGATCTGAGTTGGGAGAAATCATCTTAGAAACACTCGAAGCAGTAAACTTAGTTGTAGGTAATAACCTTCAAACACTCTACTGGAACAAAATTTGACTGAGCTCCAGATACAAAAGACAGGCAAGAGGCCGCTCTGAATGGGTTGGGGCGATCAGCTCCCTCCTTGGCCTTGACCTTGAGTTAGCTGCTCTGGACCCTGTGAGCACAGAGGGGCAGTTTGAAAACTGCCAATGTCAGCATTCATTAGTCATGAAGGACCAGAACTCCATTCCCCAGCCCAAGCCCTTTCTATTTAACTGCACCTCCCCTGCCTGGGGTCGGGGGGTGGAGGGGTTACTGGGGTTTTACAAGGGCAGGAACAACAGCAGAGGCTTACATGTTGAGAACGTGAGGCTCCTAATCCATTGCTCATCTATTTCCTATGAAATTACAGGAGGAATGTGGCTGTGATGTTCCAATGACAACATCCTCCATCACTTGAATCCCATTTGCCGGGAGGCACTCACAGAACTGTATTTATTTTTAAAATCTCAATTTGCCGGTATACACACAGGAAGCAAAGTCTGCGTGATCCTAAAAGAATTGTCTCCTGTGGGGAAAGAGCCCTGAAGCGCTCCCCTCCCGCATAAATGAACGACCCTAAAAAGAGCAAGGCCAGCGTGCCCAGTGAATATTTTAAGCACGTAACTGTCTTCCACTGGCTGTCTCATACTCTTTCAACAAAAGCGGCTTTATCACAAGTGACGAAAAGATTGCCCGCTCACTCTTGGATTTCAAACCTGTACTTCTATTTTTAAACAGCAAAATTATACAGAACGCCCTTCATGCAATAAAACCTCAGCTCCTAATGGATTTCCCTCTCTAATTCTTCCATTTTCAAAATAATCTCCATTCCAATACTTTGCAAAGACTCCCACTAATAAGTACTGCCTTAATGAGACCTCACAACCCCTAATCCCTAAATCTTTACAAATTTGTAAGTGTAAATCCAGAAACCCTGCAGTTTGCATGGTCTCGTGCCCTCTTTAAAAATGCTGCACATCTATGATGAAATTATGTTACTTTTTTTTTTTTAATTAAGCCTTTGGGATAGTTTTCTTTGTTTCTTGTTGATTTAATGTGAAGAACTGAGGGCTCAAAGGTGGGGAGGTGGCCCCATGAGTAACCCCTCCAGCATGTATCAATGAGTACCAAGTGCTGCAGTCCAGAAGAGGAAATGAAGGGGGCCCTTGCCTTTGTGCCACAGAGAGGACCCCTTAACATCCCCCAAGGGATTCTGAAAGCCAGAGTTGGGAACAAGCCTAAGGAGAATTAGCCCTTCTTCTCCCACAGCCTAGAATGAGGAGCAAAGAAAGGCACCTTCTTTTAAAAAAAAAAAGATCTATTTTATTTATTTATGCACCTTCTTTTAAAAAAAAAAAAGATCTATTTTATTTATTTATGCACACAAGTGCCAAGGTGCAGGCCAGAGGTTGTGGGGGGAGGAGGGCGGGGTGAGAGGATTCACCAGAGACAAAGTAGGGAGCAGAACAGCAAGATCCTGCTGGGGAGCAGCGGGGAGACAGGACAGGTCTGCTGTGCCATGTGGGTCGCTCCCTGGCAGGGGATCGAACTCATGCTGCAATGGTGCCAATCGCTTCACAGTGCTGTGCTTTAACCCACTGTGCCGCGAGGGAGGCCTGAGAGGCACCTCTTGATAAGATTATATAGGGTGACATCTTTCAGGGGATAATGAGATCAGAGCCCACATGCAGAGCACAGGGAGAGTCTCCTGGGGGGACCCCAAACCTGACCCTGGGGTCTTGGTTCCCAGGAGGAAATAACCAGTTCCCCTCCAGAGCACCCCACAGCTGCACGTGACATCCCCGGAGGGACCCAGAAGCTCCCAAGGACCAAGAAATTCTCCTCCAACGATTTATACACCTTCCTCTCCCCTGCTGTTTCTTCCAGAACCCTCTGAGGGTGAACACAGGGCACCAGGAACAGCTGAGAGGCTGAAACTCCGCCTCCGAGGCCGAGCAACTTGGCTCAGACAGTGCAAACAGCGGAGCTTGATATCCTGTCAGGAGGACCTGGGCTTGGGGCTGCTCTTGCTGTGCACCTTACTCTTCTGAATCATCTTCTTAGCTCCCATTAAATGATAATAATAGCAACTATTTCAACCTGACCCGAGTTCATTTTGAGAAAGTGAGTTGAAAACTTCTGCCTTCTAATGAAACAAAAGAATGTCATGAAAATCGAGCTGGAGTTTCATCGCCTGAGAAACAAGAGACCCCAAACTGCCTATGGCCCGTGCTCCCAAGAATAAAATAAAATGCAAACTGCAGTGCTCTCCGAGCCCTCCGCTCCACGGCCACCTCTCCTCCCTGGGGCCTCGAGCGCCCCGCCCAGACCGGGGGCCCAACCTGGAACATCTGTGCTCCCCTCCCCTCCATCCACAGCAAACACTCGCTCACCCTTCAGGGGCCGGGGAAGAAGACCCCTGTGAGGTGTTCCTCCAAACCATCCACATACCTCAGTAGCTGGTCTCTCTTTGTCACCCTGACTGCATGCGACCCCACAAGACAGCGAACACGTGTGACCTGGCCCCAAGGACATGGAAGACCCCTGAACCAGCGTGCTCTGCAGCGGTTGGGATCGAGCCATTTTAAACCTGGTGGGATCAACTTCCTGAACCCCTGTGAGACTCCGCAGCCTCACCTGCAGTCTCCACAGCCTCACCTGCGGTCTCCACTGCCTCACCTACGGTCCTCACAGCCTCCCCTGTGGTCTCCATAACCTCACCTGTAGTCTCCATAACCTTACCTGTAGTCTCCACAACCTCACCTGCAGCCTCCACCTCACCTGCGGTCTCCACAGCCTCACCTGCAGTCTCCACAGCCTCACTTACAATCTCCATAACCTCACCTGTAGCCTCCACAGCCTCACCTGCAGTCTCCACAGCCTCACCTGCAGTCTCCATATCCTCACCTCCAGTTTCCATAGCTATGGAAACGCTCTTCACTGCAGTCTGGTGGTGCTTGCTGGTGGTTGACATTCAAAGTGGGGGCGAGTCCATTTCTACCCCTTGTCTCCAGAGCAGGAACTGAAGCTTAAGCGAAAGGCTCTCATCCTGTTTTGGGCCAGGCCTGGCTCAGCGGCCAGGGTCAGGGGTTGATTTGAGGCTCTCCGCTGCTCCATCCCTCACTCCTGAGATAGGCCCTCCTGGATAATTTAAGGGGGTCGGGGCTGTACACCAGGGTGGGAGTCTATTTGTCAGTGCTCAGAACCCTTAGAGGTTGCGTCTCCTACTTCTACTGCAGCTCTCTAAGGCATACTCCAAGTTTTCTAGGTAATTGATCATCCCTGAACTTGACCTTCCTGGTGAGATGGTAGTGTGTAGAGAGTGATCCTGACATCAATTCCCTTCTACAGGTGAGGCTATGGAAACTACAGGTGGGGTTATGGAGCCCAGATAGCCCCACTCAGCCCGCCTGGCATCCGCATCACGCAGCTCGCCAGGGCTGGTGCTGCACTTTCACCCAGACTTTGCTGGGTGAGTCAGACAAGTCCAGACTTGGGCCTCTAGAGAGTACTGGGCACCCTACTAACAAGGACAGAGAGCATCAGGTTTTCCTCTTTTACTTAAAAATGTTCAATACGAATCAATGTTTCGTGCTCTGGTACAAAACTACTGCCCCAACTTATCATAACAAGTTACATGTCGTTTATGGGGCCCCTCAGGTGCCCTGAGGAGGGAGGGGGAGTCCTGAGAGGAGGGACCACCCCCCTCCATAATCTCACTGCTCTCAGCCTAGTTCAATGCCCCCTGCCCCCATTAACAACTGCATCATAAGTAGATTTATAGATTATGTTATCTACTTCCACCTGAAGGAATCCTTACAAACTGGAAAGGAGATTTAAGAGATGCCAACAGCAGCCTCCCGATGGCCTCCCTGATAGTGCAGGGGTTAAGTCTGGTGGCACAACAGGTTAAAATGCAACGCTACGTAGCAACCACTTCAGCAAGAGTTCGATCCCCCCATGGCACAGCAGACCGCTCCTGTCTCCCCCGCTGCTCCCTCAGCAGCGTGCTTCACCCACCTGCCTGTTCTGCTCCCCACTCTGTCTCTGGTGAATCTGCTCACCCCCTGTACCCCATTCTGTATGCATAAATAAATATATATTTTCTTTAGGAAAGGGGAAAAAAGAGATTTCAGCCAGGAAAGCACAGCGTGAAGGTCACACTCACAATGCACACCCGTGCAAGAGTGCTGCTCCTCACTCCCCAGCACTTCACGGGCACTCTGTAAGGTGGAGACGGGTGATGGAACTGGAGGTGACAAGGAGTGGACTGACAGAATTATCCAGACAGTAAAGAACTGCGCGTTTATGATCACTCTTGCTAGAAAGTTATAAATAAGCTTATCCTAGAAGTGCAGATAATGGTAGTAACACGTATAAAGTATTCATGAACAACAAAATGTAAAGGGGTGACCGCTCAAACAGACCCTCCCAACACAGTGAATACCCTGGATGTTCACTCATCATCCAATGGGTCCCTTTCCAAAAAGCCTCTCTAAACCGCAGAGACTGGTCATTTAAAGGCTGGGATCTGCCAGCTTTCTTGAAGCTGCGGTTCCCCCAAACAGAAGCAGTCACTCAAGATCTAGAAAGCAGAACTCAGGCAGCGGCCAGCTCCCTGATGGCAAATATGGGTTTTGTGCAAAAGCTTGACAGACTCCACCATCTCTGGCTTTCTGGGTGCAGAAGCGACTGTGAGGAGACGTGTCTCGGTGCTGAAATCAGGGATCCCAAGTTCTGGTTCATCAGCTAGTTCACAGACCCGGTCATTTCAGGGACAATCTCAGAGCTAGCCCAGTGGGTGAGTATTCTTGAGCAGCCATCCGAAAGACATTTGTCTGAGTCATATTATCCACTGCTAGCTGGGATGCATCCTGGGGCTTTCCCGCCCCAAGCCCTGAGACTCCAGCCCTCCCAGCAATTTCGTAAGTAAGTACCTTTCTGCTTAAAACACCCAGGCTACTTTCTAGTTCCTGCCCTGAGCCTTGACAGCATCCCAGTGGACCAAGAGTCAAGAGGTTTAGGAGTCATGGAAAAAAAAAAACATCAGAAGCTGTTTGGACTTGAAAAGCTAAATCAGCAGTTCCCTGGGCTCTATTTATATTGGTGAGGTGGGGACATTTGAGAATCACTCATTTAATCTTTAAATGTTTCCTAAGCACCTCTGGACCAAGATCAGAGACAGACAGTCCCTGCCCTGCTGAATCAAAAGAGAAGGATGGGCAGGTAAATAAATGCAATGAATTCAGAGGACAGGAAAGACACCGAAATCACATTAGTGATATTCTCTGTTCAAAATTTAAGCACCAAGTTAAATAACTCACTTCTCCCACCCATCCTGACTTGAACCTACCTTACAATGCAAATTTGCAATGCAGGTACAAATTTCCCAGGCTGACCAAAGGCCTTGACCAAGCCAGGGCACACTGGCCGACCATGAAGAGGCAGGTCACTGCAGCTCCCTGGGACTTCCAGGCCGGTGGCAGGAGCCTGGTCTTGTGGGAACTTAACCAACACTGTTTACAGAAGCTGTTCTCACGATTCTCACATCCACCCGAAGACACATGCTACTCTGTACCACTAAGCAAGAAAGGGGCTGTCCACGGAGCACAGCAGGAGTTGACTGACACTGGCATCTACACGCTCAAATTTTATACACTGAAGTGCGTAAAGGTGCCGCCTTGGGCTTAGAAAGGGGGAAAACCCTCCACCAGGAGCCAGGTCCACCCCATCATTGTAGGGTTTTTTTTCTTCCCTAAGATTTATTTATTTATACATACAAGAACTGGGATACAGGCCAGAAGTGCGGGTGGTGAGCGCATTCACCAGAGACAGAGTGGGGAGCAGAACTGGTAGACTGACAAAATGCACTGCTGAGGGGAGCAGTGGGTGGGGTCACCAGCTCGGCCCGGGATTGAACTCTTGCTGCAGTGGCTGCAGATAGCTTCACAGTGCTGTGTCTTAACCCCTTGGGCCACCAGGGAGGGCCCCAAACTCTGTATTTCAGAGAACCTACGACATAAAGGGTCTCTGGAGGGTTGTTTTTATCCATGAATGCCAAGGATTACACCCTGAACGTTTTAAAATTTTCCTAGCACAAGTTCAGTTAAATGCTTTTTCGGGTTCAAACAGTCATGCTTCAAATATATCTACATATGTTTTTAAGGGGTGGTCTCGTTTGGGGTGTGGGGGGCAGAGGGGAAGTGGGATATGCATGGTGACTACTTTACCAGGGTACCCCACGTGCTACCCAAAGACACCAGGGCTGCCAGGAATTGACCTCACCACGTCGATCCACCCAGCCCCTCCCCGGAATCAAACTTACCTACCCCGTGGCTGGCCCCCGAAGCTGCCTCCCGTCAGAGCTCACCACACAGGTTCCCACACCGCGGACTGTGCTGCTCTCTTCCCGGACATGACACGTGGTCAGTGCTCCCTCACCACAGCGTCACCTTCTCAGTCAGCTTCCCTAACTCCGTCTATACTATCCTAAGTTGCACCCCGTCTCTCTCACCCTCCAGTCCCTGCTCTGTTTTCCTCTCTCACTTCATGGGAGATGCCATACTTTACCTCTGCGTCCACTTACAGCCAGGCCGCCAGGCCACCCCACAAGCATGTAGACTCCCCGAGGGCAGAAGTCAGTGCTGCCATTGTGTCCCCTAAAGCAGCACCTGTCATGGAGTGCGAAGAATCGGGAGCCCAGTTCTGCTCCAAAGGCCCCAGAGCAGCCTCTCAAACCATCGCAGCTGATCTCAGGTGCAGCCAATTACAAATTGCAGCAATTTTTAAGGGACTGATGAGATTATGCACTAATCTCATAAGAACAGCCTCTCCCTTCCCTTATGATCAAGATGGGGTCTCCAAATGCAAGAGAAAGAGAAATTCAGAAGAAAACATGAGTAAGAAAACGTGTGGTTTTTCTCAGGACGGGCCGGCTGGCACCGGCTGGCCAGAGTCTCCTGCTTGCCCATTCCAGGTCACGAGGTCCGCTTGTGGGATTTATAAGGGAAAGGGTGGTGTCTGCACTTGCAAGCCTTTGACTTCCTGTTTTTAAATGGCTGCGTGGAGAGCCGAAGAGTAACTTTCAACCAGATAAATACAAACAGCAGTCACTTCAGCTAGTACTTGGGGGAGGAAAGGGGGTGGGCGGCTGGGACCCCTTGTTTCTCTACCCACACACAAAGCCCCCAACCTGGTGGTGCCCAATGTCCACTTTTATTTCAGCTGGCCGGGCAAGGAGAACTCCTGAGCTGTGGCGAGAACTGTCAAAGGAAATTGCCTAACTGTCTCTACAAAAATGACCCATGAGGTACAAACATGTAAACCACGCTGGGTAGGCCCCATCCAGAAAATGCCTTATCATAGCTTCAGTTATTTCATGCTCCTGTAGGGCTCATAACGGGCTATACTGGACGCCTTCCTGACCCTTTTTCAAAAGAAGTAGCATAAACATAAAGGATGGATGACTCCTATTCATTGGTATGAGTGTAAACTCATGTCAGGCAATAAGCAAAAAGATTCTTTCATTTAAATGAAATGTGTGCAGCCAGAAGAAAAAAAAAAACCACAATACCGACTGATCTCCTGCACAGGGTAGGGGTGGGAGGGCGGAGGTGTAGACAAGTCTACAAATCTAAAAGGCTGTGGTGACATTTTCTGTCCTTCTGTCCTTACTAACTAGTCATCATCACAATACATTTTGTGTCTAAAGTACATATTACCAAACAGGGTACACAATGTGATCTCAACCACTTCTGTGTATATATATAGCTTATAGCATATATATTATAGCTTATAGAGGAAAAATACCATATGTCTCTGGGTGGTAGAATAATAAATGATTGTTTCCTCTTCTGCATTTCCTACATTTTCCAAAGTGAGCACATATTATGTCTATAATTAGATTACAATACAAAAACCTTTGGCATCCAGTCTATTCAAGTGAAACCACAAAGGGGGTAACCCAAGAAGCCTTTAAAGAAAGGGGGTAACCCAAGAAAGTCTTTACACTCTTTCAATACATTCAACCAGGCACAGAAGTCCCCTCAACAATGAAAGGAAACATATTGCAAAAGGCAGAAAAGAGAGAAAGAGAGTGAGCAAAGGCTTTCTCCGCTGTGAAGAGGAGCTTTCAAGAAACACTGCAATCCTGGGAGGTTCTGAGGGGCTGTCCTATCTGGCACACTCGAGCACAAAAGCAGCGTGGGGGCCTCTGGCCTGCCTGACAGCCCGCCAAGGCCCAGGCCCCTGGGGAGGGCATGGCAGATGCTTTACTGTCCAGGACACACCTCAGAGGATGTGTCTGCTGATGGACTCGCAGGTGAGAGGAACCACCTTTCTCGCTAACTCCAGCGTAGGTCACACCCACAGATGAGTCTGCTTAGGTTGGGACAGCAAATCTAGGCCATGGCGGACACTTCTGTCTGCCTCTGAGCTTTCAGGGAACCTCAGAGACCAGAAAGGCCTGGAAGTGTCCCCATCAGGAGGAGCCAGGCTTATTAACCAGGATTCCTGGTGTGGCTTCCTGACAGCAGAGAAGTGAACCCACTAGCATTCAGCCGCTTCATGCATCCCGGTGGTAAATATTCTACTAAGAGCTCTGCATGGAACACTGAGCGAAACACTGGCATTAGAGCAGGCCTACAAGCTGGTCCCGGCCCTCAGTGATACCTTTAACAAACACCACTAATCAGAGTATCGCCAATCTAAATAAAAAGGGCCAGGGAGGGACAAGACCCACTGCAGAGGAATTACTCCAGTTCAGGATGGACTCAAATCCAGGCATCAGAAAAGTACCAAAGGCAGTGGACCCCAGCTCACCAGGAGAGGGAGACAAGCTGTCTCCTTTATTCTTTCTCTCTCTCCCCACTAGCTCCAGGTATTCTCCAGCCACCAAGGAAGTCAGGAAGCCATCTCCTTTACAACATTCCCCTTCTATTTTAGACACAGTTATCTGAAACTCCTGCCAGAGGGCTCCAAATTTTTAGCAACACAATCTGTCCCACACTGTGCTCCCTTCTGCCTCTCCAGGGTGAGCTGAACCTGCAGAGCCTACAGAGAATCAGCCCTCACAAACCTAAATGCTTCAGAGGAGCAAGGATCAGGTGGCTTGTAAAGGCAGTCAGAACAGTACAATGATTTAGCATTGACCATCAGAGATCATGCAGTTTAATAAAGGCGGGGGGGGAGAGACAAGAAAATATCTAATACGGATTTCAAAGCATCTTTTTATGTGCCTTGTATTAATAAACCACTGACATGGAACCATGTGTGTGTGATTCAAAATAAGAAAGACCTTGCAATTAAACTGTCTGCAGGTCCACATGCAATAGAAGGTATTGAAGGTATTCATCTGCTATGAACTGGAGGGGAAATATCCAAAGAGCAGACTTGAAATATACGAATTATAAATAAATGTCATTTCTTGTAAGGAAAGGGAACCAGAAAGGGTTGGAAAGGTAGAGCACAGGTGCAGCGCTGAGGGTCCCTATCAGGAGGACCTTAGACCGGTTCCTCCAGGATCCAAAAGGCGAGACTGAGAGTGGCCACTGGATCTTCTAACTAGAGCTGGAAATTTGAACAAGGTGCCAGTTACAAGCTGGAAGTGACCTCCTAGTACTTCTGGCTAGGAAGTCACTTGCATTCTCACCCAGCAAAAGAGTGCAGGATGACAGAAAACCAGGCACAGGACGAGACTTAGTGGCTCACTGACAACTAGCAGGAGCAGAGAAGTTACAGTGCTTCCTGCTGCCTGCCGACACCCACCTCTGTTCCAGGCTTTCTGCAGCAACACACCTGGCATGTCGGGGGCCGGGAAACGTTAAGTGACCCAACAGCTTCATTTCCACATCTGGATCAACCATCTGGGCCTTTATTTAAATTGTTAGAGCCGCACACCACCCAGTCCCCAGCCGGCTGTCGGTCCTGCCCGCTGCCACCACTAGCCAGTTGCCGGAATGCCAGCGAGGGCCATTTTTAAATTCCCTTAGAAGTTTCACAACTACCCCTTTGGGTGAGGAGACAAACACGGCTGCAGTTTGCTGACATGAAACTAAAAATACCCAACTGCAAACAAAAGCCATCTTTTACAAGGCTGGCTGGGATGTCCTGAGGCTACATGTGGTGGTGTCTGACCAGATCCTTGGCAGTGTGGCCTCGTTCACCACTGCTCCAGGCCCAGCCGGGCAGGGGGCCTTTCTGCCCACCCCCCAGCTGTCAAGGAATCTCACAGCGCAACAGCCCTGGCTGCTTGATGGAAAGAACAGCTTTATTCCTCAGCTGCGGACCCAAATGCAGGCTACACGAATTTGGGGCTGTGTCTGCAGAAAGTGTTAGATGCACCCGAAAAGGAGAAGGCGAGAGGCACCGACCCCACTGCCCTAGAAGGAAATGTGCTTCCCGGTCCCTCCTCCCTGCAATTAGAAAGGCAAATTATTGCTGGGACTCTTCGAAAAAGACAACTCGGAGGTGGAAAAAAATAGATCGCCAAGCCAGTGTGGATCGGTGGGGGACTTATGGGGGACTAGAAAAAGGGGGTGTTGGGATGACTAGGCCTGGAGGCTGGCGATACCCTTGAAACCTCTTGGGATGGTTCTACCTGTTGAGTTTCCGAGGCAGTAGCGAAGCCCCCTGCGCCGCGCTCCAGGGCGCCCCTCTCTCCCAGATCCCAAACTTTCCCTGGCGCCCCTCGAAAGGACGAGCTGTCCTCCAGTCCTGATCTCAGATGTGGAACTCGCCCAGCCCCCGGGGTCTGGGGGTGGAGGGCTCACTCCCACCATGCCCCCGGGCACTTGGGTGGGGGTGCAACCTGAGGGTCAGTCCGGAACCCGACCGAAGTTTCCTCCAAAACTGCGGTGGCCAAAGCGTGACCCAGGAACTCGGGGACCCGGGTCAGACTCCGGCGAAGGAGAGCGCTGGGCCCCAAGGTACCAGTCGCAAGGTCAATGCGGATCCGAACCTGGGGACACGCAGCCGGGGCCGAAGCCCTTCGCCCGTGGGGCAGAGGGGCAGCGCCGGGCACCCAACCTCTCCTCACACCTGCTCGGCTCGACGCGAAACCTCCGACACGTGGGGGCCCTGCCCGGGGCTCCCCAGCGCGCGGCAGGGACTCGCAACGCCGCGGAGTGCGTACCCCTGCGCCCCCGGCCAGGCAAGCAGGAAAAGGCAGCGCGCCCGGGCGCCAGGCGTCCTGCTCCCCGCGCCCCCAGCATCCTCAGACCGCGGCGAGGGCCAGCAGGGAGTCCCGCGCTCTTCAGACGGACCCCAGCCCCGGGCAGCTTCCCACCACCTCTACCTTTCCCCGCTACCTCGCAGTCAGACGAGAGACACAAAGAAAAAGAGAGGGGGGTGGCGGCGGAAACTACCACCCTCCCGGCCGCATCCTCCAACCCCGAGCCCGGAGCCAGACGAGGAGAGGGCACCCGTCTCCCTCCTCCCCATCCCCATCCCGCCAGGCGACCCGGGCGGACCCGGGCCGCGCGGAGCCCGGAGGTGGCCGAGGGGGGAGAGCGAAGGCTGGAAGTGGCAGGCGTCAGGCGGAGGAGCGAGAGCGCGAGAGGGAAGAAAATAGCCAACAAAACCACGCTAACGCGCCCCCTACCTGGGTGCAACATACTTTGGAAATAGAAGATGACCAGGATAAAGGATCCCAAGCAAGTGGCCAGCACCATCCGGCAGATTCTGTTCATCCTCATCACTTCCAGCAGCGCCGGCTTCATGGCTTTGTCCTGGCTGCCGGGACCCGGGTGTCCGGGAGGCGCGCCCGGGGCGCAGGAGCCGGGAC
>NW_004567105.1:9723088-9753293 GCF_000260355.1 Condylura cristata
CAGCTGTTTCCCGGGGAGCCCGAGCGCGCGCCGCGCTCCCGCAGGGTCCCAAAAGCCCTCAGTCCCGGCCGGGCTGGGCCGCCGTCTGGAGGTTGTGTCAGCGTTTCCATGACAAAACCCGGAGGAAAAAAATACGAATCGCGTCGCCTCGGTGCTGCCACCCACTCCTGCCGGCGTCTGGAGAGCGAAGTGGCGGGGCCGGGATGGGGCCCGCGGGCCCGAGCGGTCTGGCGGCGCGCAGCTATTTCAGTTCTCCGGGCTGGGGAGCCGGGAAGTTGCCCCAAGCCCCCCGAGAGCGGGTACCCCCGCTCCCGGCGCTCTGAGTGGGGCGGTTTCGTTTTTCGGTCTCTGGGGAGCCCCGGCTGGGGCGCAGGTGGGAAAGGGGTTAAACACGGCTGACTTCGGGGCCAGGTTAGGGAAACGCACGGCCCACCCCCAACCAATAGGGGCTAGTGGGTTTGAAAATTCTGGCTTCCCCAAAGGTAATGCTCTCTCCAAAGTCGCCAGGGTGCACACGAGTCCCATTGGGATGGATGTGAGGGGCGCCCCCTCCCCACCACCACCTCTCCAGTTGCTCTCCCGCGAGTGCAGCCAGTTGCTGGAAAACCCCAGCCGGCCTTGACATTGGCAGGTAAACGGAAAGATGGCGTTGCTTTCCTGTATGGTGTAAAGGGATTTTAAATTTCCATTGCCATGCATGTAGGCTCTTTAGCAATCAGTAAAGTGAATGCAGATGAACGGTGTGAGAGCTCGGTCTACCTGCCCGTAGACCTGGAGAAAACTGGTTACTGTAGTGATGCGTCTACTACCCAGAAGGGAAGATCTGGTTCTTCTGCCCTTCGTGATTTCTCTAGACCCAGAAATAGACACTGACCTGTCTTGTTACTTTCTTTATGAGTTGACATCGTGTTCTTAAAAGAGAAAGGATTATTTAATATCTATTTCATTATAGATTATATATAATTTAATATATCAACGATAATATCTACCAGGGGGAAAAAATGTAAAGACAAACTTGTGTCATATTATCAAATCATGACTACTATTCATTCAATTAATAAAATAAGTTAATGTGTCTCTCAGTGCCTGTTGACAAAACCCCTGTTGAGTCAGAATGCAATGGGCCTCCTTCTCTCACTACATCAGAAACTCAATTTGCAAACAGACACATGAAGCAAAAACCTCCTCTACAACCTTACTTCCTTCCCCCCAAGTTTTCTACCATCAGTACAAGGTAGGGAAAGTAAAGTCAGCAGCTTGCCATTGATTCCAGAAGAGAATCAATTACAGCACAATATTTATGTAGCCAGTATGTACTGTATTAATCTGTATTCACTTGTGAATTAGTTGCTTGCTAAAGGCAACAGAGCTGAACATGCTCCAGTACACTCATTCTCCAGTAACTCCCCCCTGCAAGATATTGGGAATGGGAGCTACACACACACACACACACACACACACACACACACACACACACACACACAAATGCACGCACACAGAGCAGGCATTCTTGCAGGGAGCATGGCTAGAGGAGCATATAGAAGACTTTGCCTAGAATGTCAGGCTCTCAGTTAAGTCCTGTCTCACAGAACTGGGAGGCAAAGGGATTTGCCCAACTGGCCTCTCCCTTTCAGAGAGAGGCAGAGACCACACACTACCAATGACTGGACATGCACAAGCAGACTAGGAAGTTATAGGGCCAAGGAAGAGGTCACATGTGTAATCCCTGACGGGCCATGGATGCTCAGCATGCATCTTTTGCATTCCCACAATCAGCAATAGGACCAAACGTACAGGAAGGTGTAAAAATCTGTCAGGTAATCTACCACCTCTTCCAAGAAGTCTTCCCTGATCTGTCTCCTGAAGTGGCCTTTCCTCTCTGTGCAGACACCCAGGTCCAAACCCTTTTGAGTCACCTCTGCGCCAACTAACCTGAGTGTTTATCCCTCTTGTCTCGTTCTAGTGTTCAGTATAGTGACTGGCACTTGGTAGGTCAGAGATGAGACCTATCCTTTCTTGGTCTAGATCACCTTAAAGTCTATGGAAATGGTCAGAATTATTGGCCTGGGATATTCAGCTGATCTCTTTGCCTTAGGGACTAGAGAAAGGTCCTATTTCTTGCCTCCTTCCTCACACTAAAAACATTCCAGCCACAAGTAGAATCCTTGTTTTCTTTCCTATCCCAAAAACTATCACCTATTTTACTCATGCTACATGATGACTCATGACCAGATAAAGGGCAGTACTGACTGATAAGACTGAGGAAAAAAGAGAAGGGTTTAGACTTTGAACTTTGAGGAAAAGGGAGGCCAGCCTCTCAAACCAAGCTCCTTATTTTCCTAAGGTGCTGCCAGATTGGGCCAAGTTAAGCTTCGGTGACAAAAAAGCCCAAACACATGGCTTCAAACAAACCAGCACTTGCCTCTCCAACTCCCACCTCTCGAGTCTGCTGTGGGTCGACAGAGGGTCTGAGCATGTGGTGTTTTCCAAGAATGAGTCTACAGCAGCTGCCATGGAGAGCAATGCAGCTGCAGCAGTGAGTCTCCCTGGACCCACTCAGGGATCCAGGCTGGAGGTAGCAGTGCACCTCTGTAGCCCCCCGCAGGGCTCAAAGCTCTCCACATCATACCCAGAGCAAAACAGCACACCTCAACATTTGGGGGGACCCTCGATGGCTGCACTTTCAAGTGTTCTTCAGATCTTATTTGCCCCTTACTTTCTATAAATGCCTCCCCCAGGCCCCACCCAGAGCTTCTGCACCTGGGCCTCCCATTGACCCCAGGGCCTGCCAACCTTCAAGAGTAACCCTGCCTTCCCAAGTCAGACAACACACAGAAGAACTGGGACCTGCCTGATTCGAAGCCCAGCAGGGCCCTGGGACAGGGAGTGAGGAAAAAGTTCTATTTACGTTGACGATCTTGGAAAATTCACAGGCGAGCATGAGATAGATGCTAATTCAGAACTCGGGCCTGTGCCCCCTCAGTAGTGAACCGAGGGCTGTTTACCAAGCCCTCCCATACCTGCAGGCTGGCTCCACCCTGCTCCTGTAGATCAGGCCTTCAATGCGCTGTCTTGTGCAAAACTGGCAGCCTGCACTGTTCTGTGTCTGGTGGGAGAGAGGAGGCACACAGAGAGATCTTTAGCATCCTTGGGACAGGGAAGGCAAGGCCTGTGCCAACATCAAGGGGAGGGGGGACCACAACTGGCTTTGCCCGTTTGCATCTCTCTGGCACCTCCAGCACAAAGTACACTCAGTTACCCAGAGCACAGTAAATATTTGTGGAGTCGAATTAAAATCATTTGCCCAGAGCATGGGGAGATCTTAGGGTACAAATTTTCTACAGGTAGGTAAACCACAAGTGCACAAGTGGCTTACTCATGACATGACTGAGAACAGGCTCTTCTTCACAGGCGGTGGAGAGCAAGGTGGGGAAGAGCGAAGGGGTGGAAGGAGGGATAGTGGAAGGAGGCAGGGAAGGAAGGGGGGGAGCAGAGAGAAGGGGGAAGGGAAGGAGCGGAAAGAAGGGAAGGCATTGAGGGAGGGAGAACAGTGGGGTGGCCCGAGACTAGGTAGACAGGGCTGCTATTTCTCTTTCACTTTCTGTTGCCACTTTCGCCCCGCTGCTAATTTTAGGGTCCACAGCCACTGCCCCAATCCCTTGGGTGCTCTTCCCATTTTGTTCTGAGCCCCAGGTCCCCGTGGCAGAGGCCTCTCGGCTCCATGGACATCGTCCAAGGGTTTTAAGTTAGTCTTCATCTGACCATTTGCCTGACTTCATATTTAAAATCTTAGTGACTTTAAAGCCAGGGCTTCAGCTTCTCTTTGTCTCCCTCTCCCTACAAATAGTTGTTCAGATGAGAGGATAAGAGGAGCTGCAGCCAACAATGGCACAAACAATGCTCACCTTTGTCTTTTTTGCCCCGGGGCCATAGTGAAAAATGGCCCCTCCCGGGGGTCTTGTGTGACCCTTCCCTCCAGATCAAAGGGATTCGCTGAACCCACTGACCCAAGAGCATCGTGAGATGCCCAGGGCATGAAGAGGAGGGGACAGCTAAGTGTTCAGCCCCAGAGATGTTTTCTTTAACACAGGCTTGTGTTAGGTGAGCAACCAGGAAATTCAGCATTTGTCCCATCTGTAAAGTAGAAATAATAACAAATGTTTGTAGACTCTTGTGAAGGCCTCACAGACTTAACTCTGCCCCAGCTGAGGGGCCTGCTACAGTCTGCTGATACAAAGAAGCAGGGAGCGGAGAATTAGTTTTAAGGGTACCAGCAGCCAGATCTGGGGTCCCTGTCAGTGGGGCATTCTCTGGATTGGTTATAAGCTGGGATTCTGGTTACATTACTGAGGGTTTTGGTTGTTTTTTTTTAAGCCATTCCCCAGCCCTTTCAGCAATTCTCTGAGCCACTCATTATCCTTCCAATAAATTCCATTTTTGCCCAAGTGAGAGTTGATTTCTGTTGCTTGAAATTTAGAATTCTGAATATACAGATTGCCAAGAATAGGGAGAAAACCCCAAACCTTTAGTTGAGTCCCCAGTATCTGAGGGGATTTAGCTTATCCCCTTCCCTTTCATGCTTCTTTCCTACCAGGAAACTGAAAGAGAGGATGGGAAAGCTAGAGAATTGCTCTTTCATTAAACGACTTTGTTTTTCTAAATACGATGCAATCCAAGGAGAAGAGCTGCAGGGTGGAGCAGAACAGTAGAGGCCTATGCTTGAACCCAGCCTGCCACTGCACGTTGGTGATGGACCCACAGAATGTGTCCCCGACATTCATACATTGAAGCCAGCTCACTATATTTGGAGATGGGGCCTTAAAAAGGCAACTGAGGTCAAATGAGGACATATGGGTGAGTCTCTAATTCAACTGGACTGGTCTCCTTAGAAGAAGATAAACACTCCAGAGCTTGCCGTCTCCCACACACACTCAGGAAAGGCCGAGGAACAACAAGATAGGGGTCTACAAAACCAGGAGAGACACGAGGCTGCTGGCACCCACCCTCTTGACCCAGGTCTCCACAACTGTAAGAGCATAAATGCCTGTGGTATCTAATTCTAGCATCCCAAACAGACTAGTGATACAGTGACTCTGGATAGATCGCTGTGTCCAGGAGGGTTTCGGCCCACCCAGCATCCACCAGGGTTCTGTAGTTCTTTCTCTTACTGCAGGTGTGCTCCCAGCATCCCTTGCAGCTAAGGTGCAGTGTGAGCTGGTCTCTGCTGATCTGCAGCCCTGAGGGGCCTGTTCTTTGAAGCAGCAGCAGGTTAGGAGATCCAGTCTGGGCCAAGCAGTCATGTGTTCATTTTCAATGACTCCCCAAATACATTATCACGAACTGGGTGGCTTAAAAGAACAGAAATGTATTCCTCCATCATTCCTGAGGCTAGAAGTCCTAAGGTGTCGGAGTCTGGCAACTTCTGAACAGGGAGTCTCCTTCCAGCGGCTTCTGGCTTCTGTGGGTTCCAGGCACTTCTGGGCCTGTGTCTGTGTGGCTCTGACCTCTGCCTCTGTCTGCAAATGGCCTTCCCTGTGTCTCTGTATCTCCTTTTCTGTCTCTTATCATTGGATTTAGGACCAACTCAGATTATCCAGAATGGTCTCATCCTTAGAACTTTCATTGCATCTGCAAAAACCCTTTTTCCAAATAAGGTCACATTCACAGGTCCCCCAGATTTGAAAGCAGAGCTCTTATTTTGGCGGCTAATTACAGACAGTAAAGTGCTGTCTTTCCTGGAGCAGGCCCTGAGGGTCTTGGCAACAGCAGAGTAGCACACACCTGCTTCTCTGATCCTCCTGGAATTTCTGTGAGCTACCTAATACCCTTTAAAATATTCATGTTCTTCTTAGGTTAGCAGAACAGTTACCTTTCACCAAGAACTCTGATTGATACATATTTGACTTTCCCGGTGTCCCATTTTCCAACAGGAAAATGCAAAGATTGATGCAAATTTCCAAGTGAAAAAACCTGTTGAGAAAAGGTTATGTACTGTATGATTCTAAGATATGACATTTTAGAAAAGGCAAAATGACAGAGATAATAGAAAGATCAGTCGTTTCCAGGAGTTGAGGGAGAGGAAAAAGGAAAGACTAGGGCTCAGGGAATTTTTTTTAAAGATTTTTTTTATTTGTGCATACAGAACTGGGGTACAGGCCAGAGGTACGGGGGCGGTGAGAGGCTTCACCAGAGACAGAGTAGAGAGCAGAACAGGCAGATCTATTCAGAAACACTGCTGAGGGGAGCAGCAGACAGGTCAGGAGAGGTCTGCTGCGCCATGTGGGTCACTTCCCTGGCCGGGGATCAAACTCATGCTGAAGTAGCTTTAGGTGCTTAGTGCTGTGTTTTAACCAGCTGCGCCACGAGGGAGGGCCCAGCTCGGAATTTTAAGAGCAGGGAAAGTATAATGATGGATAGATGTCATTATGCATTTGTCCAAGTACATAAAATGTACAATAGCAACTGCAAGTCCTAAAATGCACACTCTGGACTCTGAGACACTACCACGTGTCTACGTTGCTTCAGCAGCTGTGACAAATGTACCACTCTAGGTGGAGATGTTGATGATGGTGACTAGCTGGGAAATCTCTAAACCCTCCTCTCAAGTTTTCTATGTACCTTAGACTGCACTTTTAAAAAGTTTTTTATTTTTATTTTTTCAAAGAGGATATCTTTAAATTATAGGCAAATTTATTAAAATGCTATGCAGCTGTCTGCAGCCACTGGCAGGGAGTGATGTGCAGCAGACCTCTCCTGACCCGCCCGCTGCTCCCCTCTGCAGTGGACTTCAGTACATCTCCTGTTCTGCTCCCCACTCTGTCTCTGGTGAATCCTCTCACCCCCCACATCTCTGGCCTGTCCCCCAGTTCTTGTGTGTGTAAATAAATAAATCTTTAGAGAAATGAAGACAGTGAAGCTGGGCTAAGTGATCTTTAGGGGCCCGTCCTGTTCTGTCTGCAATGCCCCTAGAGTTTCTGGCTGCAACAGAGATGTGTTTGATCCATTCGCTCAATATTTGGTACTCAGATGGGAAAACTTTTACATATGTCCTCCACTTCGGGGGTGCGGGGGGAGCATCATGCCCCTCAAAGTGATGTTTCTCAAAAAAATAAATAAATAAAACAGGTTGAATGGGCACACTGGTGAAAGATAATAATCTTAGACTATAAAGCTTTTCCAAAGGAGTCAGATTTTTTTAATATTCAAGATGTTAACTAATTACATTACAATAATGCTAAACCTAGGACTCCAAAAATGAAATGAAAACACTGATCAGCCTGAGGAGAGCTGCAAGTTCTAATTACACACAGCAGGGAGTGAATGTTCTGAGCCACAAAGATGGGAGGCATCATACTCACCCCAAGGCTGGAGGCATCAGCTCTGGGGAGCAGTGGCTGCACCAGCTTCTGCCCCCACCTCTGCCTCCAGCAGGCCACGGGGTTCAAAGCAAGTTGCTCTCCCAAGGGTCAGTAGCTGCATGGAATGAAGCCTGAAAAAGCAATACACTGATACCTGAGTGCTAAGAGCTGGTAAATCAAAGGATTCAAGTGGTAACTGCCAGCAGTCACATTCAACAGTGGAAAAGGACTTCTCCTTTCTCTCCGGTTTTAATTGTAAGGTCAGTGGCACTGGATGAGAACACGCCTCCTCATGAATAGTGCCGAATTACGCTCTCGAGCTTCCACAAGATCGATCACCAGAGGACACTGTCTAGGTGACTCCAGATCAAGCAGCTGCATTAGTCAGAACTGTTGAGTCCTGAAATCCCACTAGCGTGAACAAAACAAAAACAAAGCAAAACTTTTATTGATTCCTGTAGTGGGGATTTTCACAGGGTGTAGTGATTTCAGGCCTGACTGCATTCAACGTTCCCAGTCCTGGCTTCAGGACAAGTGTCATTCCAGCCCCTGCCCTGTCTGCTCTGCTGTCTCCACTCCCAGGCTCCAACACCTGCCCTCTCCCCCTCCCCTTGCTTTCCTCAGCTCCACACCCCCAGGGGAGGTGCTACCCACCAGAGAGCCAGAGCTTCATCCTGAGGCAAGATGCACTCACATTGTTATTGGAAAGCCCTCTTTCTCTCTGTTGCCGTTCATCACCAATCTGGCTCTCCTCTCCCTCCAAGTTCCCCCGACTCCACACGCTCACATAACTCATCTCAACCCTGGCCTTCTCTCCTCCAAACACACGTTTGTTCAACACATCTACATGTTTGGTGACCTCAGTGTCCCTATCTGAGAGTTGAAAAAATGAAATATCTTCATTCTTGACCTTTGCTCATTAAAATCGCACAGCCCTGTGTGTGTGTGTGCACGTGTGCGCATGTGTACAGAAAACAGTGTGCTGAGTGTGTTGTTGGTTGCTATAATAAAACTACCACTGACTGGGTGGCTTAGACACCAGCCACTGAACAGCTGCTACCTCTGCAGGCTGAGGTCCGAGCTCCCACTTCCTGGCTCTAGACAATGGCCTTCCCTCCGCATCTTCACAAGACAGAGAGCAGAGATAGGAAGCAGACTCTCTCCTGTTTCTTTGGCATTTTTTTTTAATTACTGTTTTTTTTTTATATTATTCTTATCACAGTAACATTCATTTACAACACTGCATATGATTTAGGGGTATAGGCTCCTATCTCTTCGGATGCCAGTTACCACACCACATCCACCATCTTTAATCCTCCACCACAGTCCATTGGACCCCCTCTCTATTTGCTCCCCACCCCACTTCCTCCCCTTTGGGTGCCTCAGATCTATAGTCAGATTTCAAGAGTTTGTTTCAGTTCGGTTTCGATTGTTCCTTTCCTTGATTCTTTATATCCCACATGAGGAACGTCATTTCATATCTGTCTTTCTCCTTCTGGCTTATTTTACTGAGCAGAATCCCTTTCATTCCACCCATGTGGAAATCCATCCATTTGCAAACGGCAGGATTTCATCTTTTCTTTTACACGGCTGCATAGTATTCCATACTATGCATATTATGTAGACACATACCACATCTTTATCCACTCATCTGTCATATTCTGTGTTTCTTCTTGTGAAGCAACCCCATTATAAGTTCTCCCTCATGACCAAATTGCTGCCTCCTAATCTATCACTTGGGGAGCTAGGACATCAACATTTTAATTTTGAGGGGCATAATCATTCAGTCCATAACACATGTTATATTCCTCAATAGATTTAGGAAATTCTTATTAAGCTTTCTTTTTTATCCACTGTACTTAATAAAATCCTATAAAGTCACATAAAGAAACTGAGTTTATATAAAGATTCATTTTAAAATCCAGTTTCGACTTGACCACAGAGAGTAAGGTTTGTGTTTGTCCGTTAGTGTCAAAAGTAAATACTTTTATCATTTAAATTTTGTAAATAGGAAAAAATTCCCCTGAAATAAGAGCCATTCCATAATCAGTGCCTGGAAAACATAGGCCTACTAGATCTCAGAGGCTTCTGCCAGCCCTAACATGCTATGATTTTTCCTATGGAATTTGCTCAAGGCAGATGTCTGGATCAGAAAAGTCCTTTCCAATGCTATAACTTCATGTTCCTTGAAGTGTATGAATCCCTCAACAGACCTACTTTCATTTTATATTTTAAATGTTTGAAATTCTTTCACAGTCTAAGAAAGAAAATACAAAATTAAATGCTTGAAGAAAGACCAAAAAACCCCCAAAATTTGGAAAAACTAAATGGGTAAAAGAAAAAAGGTGACAGAGAAAAACGTGGCCTTCTAGAAATAATGATTCTTTGTGAAAGGGGGGAAAGTATGAGATCTCAGAGAGTGGGCTCCATTTTGTTCATTCAGATGCCTTGGATTATAAGCCCCAGCAAGCCATAACCCACCTTCCTGAATGGGGAGCAGCTGGGAAGAAGGTGGATGTATAAACTGAGGTAGAGCGAAGGAGGGGAAATACTTCAAAGAAGACAGGTGGGAGAGAAACACGTTGAAACTTGAAAGAGCTTGGAAGAGACATATGGGGAAGCTGCTCCCAGTGCTTGGCAGACAAGGACCTCATGGTGGATTGTGGTGTATTTTGAATTTTGAGTCTCTCTTTCTGTCCCCACTCTCTAGAACCTGCCTAAATCCTTTCTGTGGTTTCTTGCCGGAGACGGGTGGCTCTCTCTCAGGTCCCAGTGGCTCCATTTCAGACCAAGGCTGAGTGACTGGACAGGGGAACAGATACTCTGGAATTTTATGGGGAACTATTATTGACATCCTTTCTTCTCTCTCTGTCTCTATCTCTCTCCACATTGATTCTATAAAAAATCTTTACACCAAGAATTCATTTTCTCAGTCTGTGTGTGCAGACGGCTGGACTCCCTTTTAGAGAATTCAACCATTAAGATTTCTGGGTCCCTGAATTCCCCTCGGTTGTGCATTAACAATAATTCACAAAAGGCCAGCTGTCCGTGTATGGTTGGGCTTGCCCGCTCTTTGACCCCTCTCCTGGACCTGTCTAACAGTGCAGCCTTTTCTGATGCTCTTTGAATATGCCAAGCTTATACTTACTTCCATGCCCTTGGCTACTGTTCTCCATATAGGGCGCTGTCCCTCAAAGGCGCACAAGACCTCTCATTATTCCAGTCTCAGTTCAAGCGTCACTTCCTCCCCTGGACATTCGCTGATCATGCTTTCTAAAGTAGCATTTCCCCACCAGACAGCCACAATCATGTGCTTCTTCTTTAATCTCTTCAAAGCACCTGTCACTCTGAAAATACCTTTTACTTGTTTCTCTGTATTTCCCCCACCTCCCACACTCTAAAAAAAAAAAAAAAAAAAAAAGCTCTATCAGGGCAAAGGTTTCAACTATATTGTTTAGAGTTAATTCTCCACCTGGCACAGAGTAGGTGCTCAATAAACCTTTGTGAACTAAATAAATGAATATATCAATCCAGGGGATCATGAAAGTAATTGAAATTAGGTGTATCAATCCAATTGCCATTAATGTTCCCCCAGCTCCCCATCCAGACAAGCAGGGACTGTCTTTGTGCAGTTGCTTCTTTGATGTTGAGACAGGGAAACAAGAATTCCTTCTCCCTGAGGGCCCATCAGGAGAGAAAGGAGAGAGGAGTTTGGACTTCAAAGGAAGCTGTGTTTGGCTCTGACTTTTCTGCCGGAAGCCAGGAACTGGCCCTAAGTGAAGAGGTAAAGAGAAAGATCAGTCAGTTTCTGTAACCTGTGCTAACACGCTCCATGCACGTTTCTAAATGACACAAACCAAAACTGAACTGCAGAATGGCAGGAACAACCCCCAGGTCATGGGTCCTCTGGGGTCAAGTTCACAGTCTCCTTCCCTGTTATCCCACTGACTGTCTGGTCAGGGCAACCTAGGCAAACTCCCCTGTACCTTGGTTTCCCAGATTGCAAATTGTCAATAATGGTGGCCTCCCCCAAGGAGGCTGGGATAGTGATTGGGTGAAAATATGTGAAGCATTTTTTAAGCTGGATATACACTAAGTCCTCACTTACTGTCCTTATGGAAGCAAGCCCTCTGTCACTCCAAAATATGTCTTTTTGACAAGAGGATTAGTTTCTGGGGAGAACTCTGTAGCCTGGGTGGAAGCTTCGGAAAAAGATATTTATATCAAAAAAAATTCTCTCGATAAGGGAAGATCTAATCTCCTTCTCCCTTTTCATTGAAGGAGACAGAACTTAAAGGGAAGGCCTCTGTGCCTGCCTGCTAATCTCCCCATCTCTCCCCTTTTCTCCTCTCTTCCTACAGGCCGCCATCTTAGATCTGCTATTCAACATGTCATCTGAACGTGGGTCTGCTACTCGGTCACGCTGGATCCCTCACGTATAGAGGGAGTAAACATGTTATTATTCAACTTCTTTTTGGCTTGTTCTCTTATCAATCTGTGTGATGCTTGTTTGACTATTTGCCAGCCTAGAAGAACCCAGATGATTTCTTGTGTGCCCTGTCAGTGGGTTCTCGGAAACAACTTGAAGCAAAGCAACATATAACTGTTAACAGAAAAATAAGGTCTGAAGAGTAGTGAAGGAGTTGATTAGGTAATCAAAGTGAGGATCTAAATCCAGGAAGCAGCCGCATTAGTTTTACTCTGTGAGAGCTAATCCTGCAAGGCCCACTGGCTCCAGTTTACATAGCTAGAAGCATCAGCACCAGGAACTAACCACTCTCCACAGGAGAGGCTTCCAGCTCTAAATTGTCCTCATCAAAAGACAGGCTGACCTGGAGGAAGGCCCAGTGGAGCCAAAATCCCCCAGAGGCATGGAGTTGGGCTCCCACCCTAAGTCTTTTTCCCTGAAAAGGACTTCAA
Source organism: Condylura cristata (assembly GCF_000260355.1). Taxonomy (NCBI): domain Eukaryota; kingdom Metazoa; phylum Chordata; class Mammalia; order Eulipotyphla; family Talpidae; genus Condylura; species Condylura cristata. The sequence goes on from NW_004567105.1 coordinate 9,735,367, forward strand.
GCAGAAGACAACTGCAGACAAAATGAAGCTGGTAAAGATGACTCGTTGATTTCTGTGCTAGACCACAGCCAGGATCCCCAGAAGTGTTTACCTTGTGCCAGCATAACTAAATCTATTTTACCATAGTGTAGTCGTTACAGACAAGACTGAAGCCCGTATGGTCATTTCTGATCAGGAAACCACCACCAAATAAGACCCCAAGCACTTCTAACAAATATGCTTGTATCCATTCATTCGTTCCCAATCCCCTATTCCAGTCCTTCACCCAGATCTTAATAGGTAGCTCGAGGCACAAGGCGCCCCAGCCCTGAGCAGGGCCCACCCCCTGCGGGGCGCCCTGGGATCTTCAAGTCCCACTGGTGAACCTATAGGCACGTCTTTGGTACGTGGGAGGAAACCAACATCTGCAGAGAAAGCCCAGGCAGACGAGGAGAATGTCCACACACAACGCCAGGGACCCTGATCAGGCATCAGTTCTGCTTTCTCATCCACATTTTGTAAAAGGAACGTGCGGATCAACTTCCAGGGGAGCACTGGCCCATGAAAGGAGGAGCGTTCTGGGCCTGATTTCCTGAACAGGGGCTGCTGGCTAGGAGGGGTTGGGCAGAATCTACATTTGACCTTAAAAAGCCTGGCTGCAGGCAGGTGGGGCGTCTCAGCTTCCACCTGCACCCTGGCAGGTCTGCTGCGGGACAGAAGTCATCCTACCCCTGGACACCAGTGACTCCTCATCCTCTCTCTCAGCACTCCCGGTTCTCACTTATTCTGTATTCTCAAGCATGCGGTGAGGACTTAAAAACCGAGTCATCCCCTTTTTCCCCAGGTTGGCCCCTGAGCAATTCGAACAAGATGGCATAAATGAAACCAGGTTATTGAAGGAACAGCTGCACAGCAAGCTTTTGGCCTGTGTAGCTTTTATCATTAGACGGTTACGTCTTCAGCTATTTTAAGTCTCCCAAATAACTGTCAAGGCAGCGATTAGCCTCCCCATTTAAAAGATGAGAAAGCACAGGCATGGAGAAGGCGAATTCTTGCCCCAGAAAGCCCCAGTGCTCTATATGCCCACCACCCCTCAGTGTGGCTGAGGCTGTTGCCAACTCTCTGGAATACGCTGTTTTCTGCCGTCAGGACCAAGGTCCTGGGAGCACTAAGAACTCAGCTGATGTGGCTGCAGAGGCATCCCCGGCTTCTCAGCTACCTGTGTCACAGGACTGCTTTTTGTTTTTTAAAGATTTATTTATTTATGCATACAGAATTGGGGTTCAGGCCAGAGATGCAGGGGGTGAGGGGAGTCACCAGAGACAGAGTTGGGAGCAGAACAGGCAGATGGACTGAAGAACACTGCTGAGGGGAGCAGCAGGCGGGTCAGGAGAGGGCGGCCGCGCCATGTGGGTCACCTCCGGGGTCGCTGAGATAGTTTCATAATGCTGCGCTTCAACCCATTATGCCACCAGGAAGGGCCCATGGGCTCCTGCTTAACTGATACTGAGACTCCACTGGGAGCCTCATTCTGTAGCGGGTGCCAAGGATGCCCAGGTACAGGGGAGCCTGTCCTCGGCCCCCTGGGACTTGGGGAGCTCCCAGCGATGGGGAGTCTCAAACTCCAATCTCTGGCATTCCAGAGATCCCTTCCCCTGCATCCACCCTTCCGCTCCCCTCACCCCTACACTTAAGCCTAGCAATTATCTCTAGCTCTGGAATTCCAGTCTCTGGAAATTCCAGGCTGGATTTCGGAGCAGTGTCCAGTGCTCTGCCAGGAGTTGTGGAAAGCTTCCTAGAGGACAGGATGTCAGACCAGGGTCCAGACCATGAGGAGACAGTCGCTAGGCAGAAATGTGGGGGTGAGGGGCGAGGAGCTAGGGTGGATGTAGCAATACTTGCTGATAATAGGGCGTGGAGGGAAATGAGGCATTCGAGTTAAATCTCATTTTCTGCAGATATCACATATTTTATAAACTTAAATTTTGTGCCAACCCTAAGCAAGTGGCTGGGGCCCCCCTTTCCAACAGCATGTCTCGTAACAAGCCTGTGTCCCATTTAATTAAGGTATGTTTATGCCTTTTGCATGCAGTGCTGCTGCATTTTCACAGACTATGCTGTAAACATACTTTGCTATGCACTGAAAACCAAAAACTTCGTGACTTGCTTTATTGTGCTGTTCACTTTATTGCGGGGCTCTGGAACTGCACCCACATGGAGTGTCTCGGAGGTATGTCTGTACCTTCCAGAGGAAAATGAGACTCAAGAAGTTAAGTGATTTTCCCAAGGTTCACAGCGCTAGTAAGTGGTGTTCTAGGACTTGAGCCTGACACTCACTGTGAGTTGAATGTAGACATGTATAATATTTTCTTAAGCCAAATAAGGGCCTGGGGCGTAGGGAGGGGGAGGGGGGCTGGAAAACGCTACTTCTTCACCTGGCTTCACTGGTGTGCTTACCTGTGTGAACTTGTTGAGATGAACGTTTATGTTGTGTGCATTTTTCCTATATGTTACATTTTGTCAGACACGTTTCTTTAAAGCAGGCATATCTATGCCATGTTTGAAATGCAGGATCCATATTCCAGAAAATGTCTGTGACCCACCAAGTGGAAGTTAAATGAGGTAATGCCCCAAAGTCCTTAGTGCCGGTCTGGAACAGAGAACCAGCTGAATAAATGCTAGCAAGTGGCGTCGTTACTATTCTTATTCTTTGACTTTCCAAGTAGTAGTGGGGAATTTTTGAAAAGACTACCACATCTGATTCCCCGATCAGGTGCCAGGAGTCGCTTAAAGGAGAGAAGGGGCGGTCAGATCCCCACCCCTGGCCCGGTACCAGCCTGGGCCTGGGCCACTGAAGGAGGGCCCGGCCACTGCCAAGCCCCAGCGCTGCCCAGATCCTGCCCCAAGTCTGTCTGGCTTTCTCGGCCCTTTTTCCATTACCCGTACTGGCCGCCTTTTTATAACATGGGCTTCTGCACTCAGCTGGAGCACAGGCTGGAGTGAAGGCAGAGCAGAGCCAGACACCAGGGCCTACAGGCAACTGCATCCGCACCAAAGGCTTCGCTTCCTCCGGGGACACCCTCCCAGGCTGTGGCTTCTCCCAGTGCCTCCCAACCCCGGCCCTGCCCCGGCCTCACACTGCACAGGCTCGCAGGCGTGTTCACACACATGTTCGTGCTCACACGCTCTGTCACGTGTGCACACACCTGCACCGTGTGTACACATGTGCACACGTGCTCGTGTGCATGTTTGGTGTATCCACATGACACTCATCCCGAGCAACTCATGACAAAGACGCCCCATCCACAGGAGAAGCCGGCAGACCCACGGGCAGTTTCTCAAAACCTTCTCTGGGAATCCTATGTCCCCACCTTCTGCTCTATAAAAATCTACATCCTTGTCAGTCAAGCCCTACTCTCGCTGAAGGAGAATCTCAGCATCACCTACGCTAGCGGGGCATGCAATCCACACTGGCCCTGGAGAGCATGATGACAGAATAGAGACGAGGGCCCTCCCTGGGGGTGCAACAGGTAAAGCGCAGCACTATGAAGCTGTCTGTAGCCACTGCAGCAGGAGTTCGATCCCCGGCCAGGGAGGTGACTCACATGGTGCAGCTGGCCTCTCCTCACCTGCCCACTGCTCCCCCAGCAGTGTATTTCATCAGTTCTGCTCCCCACTCTGTCTCTGGTGAATCCTCTCACCCTCCTGCACCTCTGTACCCCAGTTCTTACAGGCATAAATAAATATTTATAAAAATAAAATAAGAAATAATAGAGACGATACGCTGGTTTCTGCCCTGGAGCTCCTGCCTGGGGCCCCTGGTTGTTTCCTGGGTGACCAGTGTACTAGGAGCACCCTGGCTGCAGTGGTTGATCTTTGGCCCCGCCGCTCCTGAGATTCTTGTCATTCCCCGTGATAGGCGCCCCCTTTATTCTCGGGGGAAGACTGGATGCTCCTGACTGAGGTCTGATCCCTGCGAAGACCAAGTCTTGACTGTTGAAGTGTGACCGTGTCAACCACTCATTCTCTGGAGAAGCGGGAAGGCCTGAACACGAGTTAATCGTCAATCACGCCTATGTGTTGAAGCCTCCGTAAAAGCCCACAGTGTGGGGCTCAGTGAGCTCTCAGTTGATGAACCCCAACTCAACGGGAACTGAAGTCCTGAGCTCGGGACCCTCCCGGAACTCACCCTACGCACTTGAATCATCATTTACAAACTTGCTGAAGCTACAAACCTCAGCGTGTACTGGTGGAATCTCCTACAGGTCTGGATAAAGAAGCTATTGCTTTTCAATTTGTCCCATAAAACATGTGGCATTGCTCAAACTGTCATCAATACATTGGCCTTCTGTGCTCTTTAAGAGCAGAACTTTCCCAGTCCCTCACAAGGCATCTTGCTCTTTACTCACCAAAATTTGCAGCACTACTGAATTTTTTCACCAATGCTGCAGCCTCCCTTGTCTGGGCGATTCCTCCCACTGCTAAGTGATTCGTCTCTGGTGCCCAAAACTGGTGATTTTTTTTTCTCAAAGTCTTTACACTATTTGAGATTCCAACATATGTTTAAAACAAGTGACTCTTCTTTTTTAAGATTTATTTATCTATGCATGCAAGAACTGGGGTACAGACCAGAGGTGTGGTGGGGTGGGGTGAGAGGATTCACCAGAGATAGTAGGGAACAGAACAGGAGGATCTAGTGAAATATACTGTGGAGGGAAGCAGCAGGTGGGTCAGGAGCGGTCTGCTGCATCATGTGGGTCACCTCCCCGGCCAGGGATCGAACTTGCATTGAAGCGGCTGCAGCTGGCTCGCAGTGCTGCATCCTAACCCACTACATACTAGGGAGGACCAGAACGCTCCTTTTAACATCTTACCTCTCCAAAGCCCACCCTGTTGCCCTCAAAGGAGTCTGCAAAACACAAACATTAGTAAAACATAACATGAAAGAGTGTAATAAAGCACAAAATGAGAAAACTGAACAAGTACCAAAACCTCACCATGGTATTGTCTTCTGACCTATGCGATCTGTTTTGCAGGGCTTATAAGGACAGCCAGAAAACTGGGCGCTGGAGCAGAGCAGCTGAGGCACAGGGGTGAAAAGTCCTTTTCTGAGTTGGCAAATTTCTCCCTGAGTTGACAGTGGGTCGTGGAGTTTGTCTGCTCCAGGAAGCCATTCAACAACACCTCTGGGAAGGAGGGAAAATTCACAGGGGAGGTAGAAGCTACTGTCACCCAACTATTGTCCTTCCCTCATGCTGCTTGGCCTCACAGGGCCGAAGTCACTGCCCTGCCTGGGTGCGGGGACCCCACCAGGAGGAGGGTCCGCCACCATCAGGGTGCTGTCACTGCCGCGATGCTGAATGGGCTGTGTCAGCTTAGACCAAGCGGTAATCTAGGAGCAGCTGTGAAGGTATTTTGTACATGTGATTGAAGAATATAATCAGTTTACTTTAAGAAAGGGAGATTATCCCACAAAATCTGGATGAGGCTGATTCAATCAGCTGAAGAGGAGGAGACAGAAAGGAAGCTTTCCCCAGATCCCAGCTCTGCCCAGTGTTCCAGCCCGCCCGCCCGTCCTCATGTCCTGCCCTATGCTTTCAAGCCTGCCTAGGCAGCGCCCATGTCTGTCTCAGTCAGTTCCTTGCAACAAATCTCTTAACATATATAGACTACTGGCTGCTTCTGTTTCTCTCTTTGAAGCATGGTGGCTCAGGAGCTGAGGGCCTTTGGTGAAGTTTGCAGAGGCCTGCTCCATCAGCCCTTTATTGTAAATGGGGGCTCTTCTCTAGCACAATCTCTCCTAGGACTCCTAGCTCTAGACTCCAGTCCCACACAATTTTATCGTTCCAATTTTAGTATATGTGCTGCTGAAATGAGAGTGGAACAAGAGTTTCTAAACTAGAGTTCTGGTGAAGTATTCCATAATAAAAAAAGAAAGAAAAAGGGCCCTCCCTGGTGGCGCAGCGGGTTAAAGCACAGCACTGAGAAGCTAAAGCCACTTCTGCATGAGTTCGATCCCCGCCTGCCCCGGAGGTGACCACATGGCGTGGCAGACCTCTCCTGACCCGCCCGCTGCTCGCCTCAGCAGTGTACTTCGTCAGTTGGACTGTTCTGCTCCCTACTCTGTCTCTGGTGAATCCACTCACCGCCCCTGCATCTCTGGCTTGTACCCCAGTCCTGTATGCATAAATTTTAAAAAATCTTAAAAAAAGAAAAAGAGAAGAAATTCTGTCTCCAATCTCAGTTCTGAACCACTTACTGAGGCCTCTTTCTCCATTCCAATACATTGTGCACACCCTCATTTTAAGTTCTTGGTCCAAGCCAGACTTTGTAGACTGCCTTGAAGAAGCCTCCTTCAGGTTCTGCTTGACCTAGGGCCCTCCTACACCTTGGCCCTGCTCCCCCTGGAAGCCAATTCCCAACAAGCTATCCAGGGACTCAAGTAGAAAATCAAGACCTTTTTTCTCAATGTGGAAAATAAGATCGCTTTCCTATTCAACTTCCTAGGATTGTCATGATAAGCAGATGTGATAAAGGAGTACTTTGAAAAAGTAATAAAGATGGAGGTTTACCATTACCTTTATAATTATCTTAATTATTATTATCACTGTACTAAACCTACCAATTATTCTCTTCCTGCCCACATCCCTTTCTAAGAGAATCCAGAAAACAAGGTGGTGTTAAGCCACTATGTTTGAAACAGGTGGTGCAGAGAAGGTGGATGAGGGAAGGCACTGGATTACTTCAAGAATTAGCTATGTCCTTGAGGAAGTTACTTTCTATCAGTTAGGGGCCTTGGGTTGTAAATTTTAGAAAGCCTAAGTGTACTGACTTAAGAAAAATACCTTAGCAGCCCATAAACTGAAAGTAGGTAGTCTACCATCACCACTAATAATTATATAGCACCATAGGTTAAAGCTATAAAGAAAGAAGGAAATGGTGTCAAAATTGCAAGGGACGAGATGAAACTTTCTCATCATTCACGTAGAAAAACCAACAGGATCCACAGACAAATTATTAGAATTTCTAAGCAATGTTGCCAGATACAAGATTAGCCCATAAAAATCAATAGCATTTCTCTACGCCCAGCACTAAATCAATAGAAAAAATAACTTTTAAGATATATATTTTTTTCACTTTTTAATGTGTCTGAAATTGGGATGCATCTTATATCGATGGCATCTTAGATTTGAATAAATACAGAATCGAAAATAAGATACCATTTACAATACTCACAGATATTTTAGAGTCTCTTGGAGATAACAAAGAACACACAAGACCTCTATGGAGAAAGCTTTAAAATACCAATAAAGGACACAGAAAATGATCCTAATAAGCGAAGTGACTAGGTTTTTGATGGGATGGTTTAATAGTAAAAAACCATCAATCCCAATATAAATTCTATATGGATTTTTCAAGGAACTCTGTAAAATTCTATATAAAGATGCCAATATGAAAGATAAAGCTGTAAGATTACTTTTTAGAAATACAGCGTATCATTGTGATATATTTAATGCCTCTCAACGTTTTTCTAGTGTCACCTCCTAAGGAGCTTTGCTTGACTCTTTTTTTCCCTCAATTGTAACCCCACACCCTGACCTGAGGGAAATGCAGTCACAGTTATACTGGATTTCTGGCCATTTTAAATGCATGCCTGTGCTTTCTACACACACAAAAAGGAGTTTTTTTTCTCCTCCCCACTTCGGAGTGACCAGCCCCCAGCCCCTACTCCCTGAGAATGCAGGAGCTTAAACAAAAAATTCAAAAGGAAGGACAAATGAAACACTGATCAGATGCACCAAAACCAAAAGACTGACACGTCTGAATACTGTATTCTTTTCCTATCGCTGCCAACAAATTACCACAAATGCACAGATTTCAAACATCCATTTATTACCTCATGGGTCTGTCAGACCAAAGTCCAGGGAGCCCAGCTGAGCAGCTATAGTTCCCACCAGGCTGACAGGACTTTGCTCCAGAGACTCTGGAGGAAAAACTCCTTCCAGGCGCATTCAGGTTGGGGTTCTGTATGCACAAATAAATAAATCTTTAAAAAAAATTTTAACAAAAAAGAAAAAGAAATACCTTAAAAAAAAAACAAAAAAAACAGGCCCTCCCTGGTGGCGCAGCGGGTTAAAGCACTGCACTAAGAAGCTAAAGCCACTTCTGCATGAGTTCGATTCCTGCCTGCCCCAGAGGAGATCCACATGGCGCAGCAGACCTCTCCTGACCCGCCCGCTGCTCCCCTCAGCAGTGTACTTTGTCGATCTGCCTGTTCTGCTCCCCACTCTGTCTCTGGTGAAGCCTCTCACCCTCCGCATCTCTGGCTTGTACCCCAGTTCTGTATGAATAAATAAATAAATCTTAAAACAAACAAACAAAAAAAACCCAGAAAGTTGGAAACAAGGGCGAGGCTTGAGTTCCTCACATGATCCTCCCATCATGGCGGTTGTATCATTTTTTGCTGAGGTAACGGTCGGAGAGGTCTAAGTGCCACCTCTTCACATGATTGTCACCACACCCACCACCGAGTCCACGCCAGCTCCCTGGGCTCCTTCTGGCCCTCATTCAGCTTGTGGGCAGAGTTCAGTTCCCTGCTGGGGCAGGACTGAGCTCCCCATTTTTAGCTCTTGAGTCCTTCTTCAAGAGGCCACATCCAGTCCTCGGTTCTTGGCCTCCTTCCTTTGTTCTCCATGCCAAGACCACACTCAAATTCTTCATGCTATCATTTGAATCCTTCTGACAGCCCCTCTTCCTCACCTTTCCTTCCCATCCTCCTCCTCTCTCACTGCCTTTACCCAGAGACCAATCTCTGCATTTAGGACTCCAGTGACTATGTTTGGGGGCACCCAGATAATTCAGGGTAATCTCCTATGGTCTGAATGTTCTCCACACCCCGATTTATTTGTTGATATCTAGCCCCAAGGCGATGGTTCTAGGAGGCAGGCCCAACACGAGGTGACTAGGGCATGAGGCAGAACCCTCACAGATGGCCCAGTGGCATCATCTAAGAAGCCCCACAGGACTGCCTTGCCCTCTGGCCATGTGAGGTTGCATCTAGAAGGTGCCAGAAAGTGGCCTTTACCAGATCCCTAATCTGGCAGCACCTTGATCTTGGCCTCCAGAACTGTGAAATAAAAATTTCTGTATGTAACAAATTTATAAGTTACACAGTCTCTGGTATTTGTTAGCAAGTCCAGAATGGGCTAACAGAGACTGTATCCTTAATGATAGCCATGGCATCCCAATTCTGAGGCTGAATAATCTAAAGGGGGCATCTTTAGATTTTTATCCCCATGATGACATTCAAATGAAAGATTCCTGATTTACCAAGGACTCTATGGACACAGTTAATGGACAGCTGAATGGAGGAAATATTTTTCTAATACCAACAAGTGGTTAATTTAGTCATCTCCAAGGAGCCCATACAAATCAACAGGAAGAAGTGGTCAAGGAGTAAGGAAGGGTAAATCAAAGGGGGGCAAGGTACTGTGATACCAAGAGAGCCTCAACATCCTTAGTAACTGGAGAAATGCAATTGTAAAGGCAAGGGCCATTAGCTATTTGCCTGGCAAAAAATAAAACTTGATAAAGCTAAGTGCTGGGGTAAGGGAAAACAGAGCTCTGGGACCCCTCAGGCGTTGCTGATGAGCATGTAGACTTGGACAGCCATTGTCCAGAGAAATGAAGCATTCTCCAGGGAAATGAGGGCCCTCGAGGGCCAGCAGTCCCACCGCTAACATTATGACCCCAGGAAATTCTAACATAGCTCTGCCAGGGGACACATACAGATGTTCACTGCAGCCTACTCTGTGGCAGGGGAAGGGGGTGTGAGTTACAGTAAATACACACCAAGGAGATGTGCAGGTTAACCAGACGTCTGGGTAACAGGACGCCCGTAGATTCTCTGTGCTCAGGGACCACTTAAGAAAAATGCATGACCAGCCCTCACCTGAAAGCACACAGGCTACTTCAGAGGAGAGGACTCAGTGAAAAGAGGGAAAGAAAGAAACACAGTGAGGTCATTTGCATAAATTAAAAATATGACATCGGATGTAAGCACAAAGCTACTTAAGTATGTTAGGACAGGTGCCCACAGGGAGAGCGGACGGCAGCCACCATGATGGGAAGATCGCGTGAGGAACGCAAGCCCCACTCTTGTGTCCATCTTTTTGGGGTTTTTTAGCGGTATTTCTTTTTCTTTTTTGTTAAAATTGTTTTAAAAGATTTATTTATTTGTGCATACAGAACTGGGGTACAAGCTGGAGGTGCAGGGGTAGTGAGAGGATTCACCAGAGACAGTGGGGAGCAGAACAGGCAGACTGACTGAAATAACACTGCTGAGGGGAGCAGCGGGTGGGTCAGGAGAGGTCTGCTGCGCCCTGTGGTCACTCCCTGGCCTATCGAATTCTTGCTGCAGGGATTGCGGAGCCTTCACAATGCTGGACTTTAACTCATTGCACCACCAGGGAGACCCCTTTATCCATCTTTCTAAAAGAAAGTTGATATGGGCTCTCCCAGGTGACGCAACGGGTTAAAGCCCTCCGTTATGAAGCTCTATGAAGCCACTGCAGCATGAGTTCGATCCCCAGCCAGGGAGCTGACCCACCTGGTGCGGCAGACCTCTCCTGACCCGCCCGCTGCTCCCCTCAGCAGTGGACTTTGTTGATCTGCCTATTCTGCTCCCCACTCTGTCTCTGGTGAATCCTCTTACCCACCACACCTCTGGCCTGCACCCCAGTTCTCTAAGCATAAATAAACAAATCTTTTTGAAAAAAAAGTAAAAAAAAGGAAAGTTGGTAACGGGGATGGCTTCAGGCACAGCTTCATCCCGGCCTTCCATCTCCCTGCTCTGCGTGACCGGAGCGGGCTGTTCTATCTCCGGGCTGGCTGGGACTGAGCAAAACTAGATTCCAATTTTCAAGGCAACGATGTGCTCTGCTTAACAGAAGACTCTGACGTACAAGGCCGTCTCCAGACTTGTGGTTGAAACTACAGCCTTAGTAGTGGCCTTTGCTGCCGTTTGATTTTAACCCCGTGAACCCATTTGCACGGGATTCATGGATGTCTCCGGCTTGCCACTTGGAACAGCTGTGGTCTCCGCTTCTGGACTGTGTGAATGCTAATCTGCAGATGGAAAACATCTGCACGAGGCTACGATCACCCATGGACACGGTTGTGTTTTGATTAAGTACTTGAGATAAGCCTGCTCATTTATCTGACAAGTCGAGAGAGGGGAAGTCTCGCTTAGTCAGATGAAAGCTTCAATTAATTAAAACTTGGCTCCACTGCTGGGATTTTTCTCTAGCGGTGGTGGTGTTGAGGGGGACACCTCTCAACATCAAGTCTCTACGAGAATGAACTCCATGGGGTCCCGTTCCCGACTCCCCTTGGACCCCTAACGTGACATCTTCCTGGTGAGCTGGAGGGGGGCCTGGGGCCATCCTGCCTCTGTCCTCCCCTGGTCTTTCACTTTGCAGCCTGCCAGCCCGAAGCATCACTGTCCTAGAGAACCATCTTCATTTCCAACAAACAACCACAAGCTGGCTGGAAGTCTGAAATCAAAGTGCCAGTGAGGCTGGTTCCTCCTGGAGGTGCTGAGAGTCTGATCCAAGCCTCTCTCGGCTTTCAGTGCTTCCAGGCAGCCGGTTCCAGGCAGCCTCGTCTGCGGCTCCATCCCTCGGTTTTTTTTGGGGGGATCTCTCATTCCAGATGGGTTCTCCTCTCCTTTTTAGGCCTGCCATTGATTTGGGACCCTCCCCAATCCAGTAAGGCCTCATCTCAGCTACTGACACTTCCAAGCCAGATCCCATCTGGAGGTCTCAGAGAGACCTGAATTCTGGGGGGACATTGTTCAAAGGGTCTAGCCCTGCATTTTCCAGGCCCGGGGAAGGTGACACCATCTAAGGAAGAGTGAGGTCGTGCACATAGCTATTAATAAGTCATCAGTTGGACCTTGGCCACGCTTCCAATATCACATCAATAATGAAGCCAGAGGGAGTCCGACAAGCCCCCCCGCCCCCAGGCGGCAAGAACAGCTGTGCTGGAGGGGGAAGAAATGGCAAACAGAGACCCCTCGAAGGCCTGGGGCACTCAGGTCTTCCTACCTAGTTGCCCAACCAAGAGCAACCCTCGCTCCCAACCTTCCTTGGGTGACTCTTTTCATTTCATTACGCAGTTATCAAACCAGACACGTGAGCAGAATTCCTAACCGAAATCCCTACCCTGCCATTGAGAGGCGTAACCAAGGAGACTGACAGGTAAAAGTGTGTGCTGTAAATCAGGATCTTGATGCTGCATTCTTAATGCCTTTTTCTCTGAAAGGGCCTCTGTGCTCACCCCGCGGCAGACTTGTTAGGGTGTAATTGAACCCAGGTTGCACCTGAATGAAAATGTCACCCCGTGCGATACCAGAACTAGTGGGAAATAATCCTTACACCCTGCAGACCCAATTCCAGCTCCCTGCTCAGGATTTCACTAGGGAGTGGGGTGAGAGAGGTTGCTAGAATCTTCCTTCCCCAGTCGCCTCAGCTCACAAAGGCTGTGTCACACCTACAGAAAGGGCCACCCTCCAGAGTCATGCGTCCATGCTTGAAGTTTTTCCTTTTCAACTGTTGTCATAGGAGGAGTGTGAAGCTGGGGTGTTGATCCTGTGTGAAGATGTCACCCCTCTTTGATCTTTGTGAAGGTGCTTCAGGCACTTTAAAGTCATCCTTGGGGGAGGGGGGGACAGAAAGAATAGGACCAGGGCTGGGAGCAGGGAGAGGCTTGTGCTAACAATGAAGCAGCACAAAGCTCCCTCAATTTACCTCCACCCAGCTGCAAGCCCGCAGGAGCTCAGCCCTGGAAGGCGGCTGACGGCCGCCCAGGACACCTGCAGGAACACAGCTGCTTTCGGGGAGCTCGCTGCCTCTGCTGCCCGCCTTGCTCAGGGACGCCACTTGTACTGTCCCCACCCTGTTGGCCACTTGTACTCAGTCTGGTGATTATGTGATTTCCTTCAGCATGGCATCAACCAAAGGAAATGAGTGTGGAAAATAAAGGAAATTGTTCCTTCCAAACAATTTTTTACTCAAGCATACAAGAACTTGGGTGTAGACCAGAGGTGGGGGGCTGAGAAGATTCACCAGAGACAGAGTGGGGAGCAGAACAGGCTGACTGACTAAGTACACTGCTGAGGGGAGCAGCGGGGAGACAGGAGAGGTCTGCCGCGCCATGTGGGTCAGCTCCTTGGCCGGGGATCAAAGTTGCAGTGACTGGCAGTAGCTTGTTGGTGCTGTGTCTTTAACCCCTGGGAAGCACTCCAAACAGTTTTTGAAAATAAAATGATCTGTGGGTAGAATGTTCAAGACTCCTTTAAACACATTATTTTCTTGCTTAAAATTCTGGTGGTGGCGGATCTTGTCCCAGGGCTGCTCGCCTGTGTCTCTGCTGGAGCCTCTTTTTCTAATAAACCTGCCCTTTTAAAATGAAAAAAGGAACAAAGATTCTAGTGGTTTATTTACACAGTCATTCCCTGAATAATTTTTGGAGCGTTGTTTTGTTATCTGTAGCTGCATAACCAACCACCCAAGCTCTGGCTTCCATGATAATAGCCACGTAGTGGTCCAAAGCCTGCCCCCGACAGGGCTCCAGCTGGCCCCGGCTCCCTCAGTCTCCAGTGGGCTGGAGGGTCATTCCAGGGTGTGTCCCCCGGCTGGCAGCTGGTGCTGGCTGTGGGTTCCCCATCATGTGGGCCTCTCCTGGCGCAGCTTGCACTTCCGCAGGGCATGGTGACTGGGCTTCCAGATCAGTCTCCCAGGAGACACAGAAGACACCAGTTTCTCAAGGCCTGGGCCCCCAACTGGTACAAAGTGACTTCTACCATTGTCTATGAGCAATCTGGTGCCAACATTCAAGAGCGGGAGCACAGGGCTCTTCTCAATGGGAGGAGTTAACTATCTTAAGCACTTACTATGTGCCGCAGGGACCAGTTTCACTCGGAAACCAAGGTAACAGCTGTCAGTGAGTCTCTGGACCAGCAGCCACACATTAAGCAGCTCATTTAAACCCTAAAAAGAAACTCATGGGCCCTTCCTGGTGGTGCAGCAGGTTAAAGCACAGCACTAAGAAGCTGAAGGCACTTCCGCATGAGTTCGATCCCCGCCCCAGGGCTGACCCACATGGTGCGGCAGACATCTCCTGTCTCGCCCACTGCTCCCCTCAGCAGTGTACTTCATTGACCTGCCTGTTCTGCTCCCCACTCTGTCTCTGGGGAATTCTCTCACCGCTCCTGCACCTCTGGCCTGTACCCCAGTTCTGTATGCATAAATAAATCTTAAAAAAAAAAAAAGAAAGAAAAGAAACTCATGCCATGGTGTAGAATGAAGGACTTCCCAAGATGCCCAAGTCCTCATTCTGGGGCCTGGGACACCTCAAGTTACTGTGACTGTTATATTCCATGGCAAGGGAGATTCAAGTTGTAGATGGAATTAAGGTTGGGAACAGACCAAGCTTGAAACAAGGAGAGTGGTGGATCATCCGGGTGCACAGAATGTAATCGGAAGGACCCTTAAAATGGCGGAAACGGGAGCAGAAGAGACGTGTCGGGAAAGGAGATGTGGCAGCAGAGGTCATGCCCGGGCATGTAGAGTGAGGAGGACTTCACCTGCGTGGCTGACCTTGAAACTAAAATAAAGGGAACCACAAACCTAGGAATGGGGGTGGCCTCTGCCACCTGGAAAGGGGAGAGAACTGATTCTCCCATCGAGCCTCTAGAGGAAACACAGCCCTGTCTGCATCCTGATTCTGCCTGTGAGACCCAGGCCAGACTTCTCACCTGGAGAACTAGCTTCTCCGCTCAGTAAACACTGTGTTGTCTGCCGCCAGCCAGTGTGCTTCAGATGTGGCCCGCAGCATAGATGAGCAGGCCAGTGCTGGCAGGGGCCCCAGACTCACCCAGAGAGTCAGTCACACCAGGAGGGGCCGAGCCAGAGTCACCTGACCCCAGCACCCAGCTACCAGTGTTCTCTGCCCTGTGCTCTGCAGCCTGGTGGGGGAGACAGGAGTGTACCTGAAGGGACCTGCCGCCCAGGCAGGCGGAGGGCACAATGGCGGGTCTACCTCCAGCTGGTGGGGGCAAACGCGAAAACATGAGCCTCCCAGCGCCACCACAACGTCAGGGAAGCTTCGTAGAGAAGAAATGCAGGGCTCTTTCTAGGCCAGCAGACAAACCTCCCCCAGACAAGCATGAGCCCCAGGAGGAGCCTAAGAGTTGCTGTGTGTCAAAGCCCAGGAGAGAAGCCACCACTGGACCCAGGCTGCAAACCCGGGAGATGGCCGGGTCTAGATCCTGCCTGAAGAAATCAAATCTTTTCAAACATACGCCCCCAAATTTAAGATTCCTCTCCTTGGTCCAGATTGAGCCCCGCGCCCAATGCTGACACAGTCCCGTGGACAGGAGACAGAAGTAGGTTCCCTGAAGGCCGGGTCCCGCCACACTAATTGTGTGCCAGGGCTGGAGCCAAAGGAAAACCAAGCTTCCATCATCCAGCGCTGGGGAGCGGAATTAGTCCAGTATTCTCCCTTACTCCCCTCGCAAAGTCAAGCTTGACAGAGGAGGGTCCGACGTGACTTCATTCCGTGTGACAGCTTCTGCTCACCTCCACCCCCAACAGAATGCAGAACATGAATTTTGCTCTGGTACAAAGAGCAGAGCTCTTGCGATCAGGGACTCCAGATTTGTTAACCGAAGCTCCCTCTTTTCGGTCTAAGTCCCACCGCACTTTGCTAGATGGGGTCTTTCTCAGCTTCCCTTGCTGCTAGTGGTAGTCACATGCTTGAGTACTGACCGATGAGCAGCCAGGAGATGCCCATTTGGGGATCTCTGGGGAGATATTTGCCTCCTGATGGAAGTCACAGGAGGATTCCCAATGCCCACTGGCCAGCCCTGCCCCGCCTTCTGATTTGAACATGATTGAATTAGGAGGAAATGTGTGCGGCTTTAGTAACCATCTTGCAACCGTGAAGTAACAGGTCTAAAAGCAAAGCCACATGCTGAGGAGGGAGAGACAGACGCCATCGTTGAACCTCTGCACCAGCCTGCAAACTATCCCTAGACATCTTGTTAGGAGAGATAATCACATGTCGTTACTGCTCCAGCCATTGTTAGGTATTCCACAGCATGCAGCCAGATACATCCTGACACTCTTATATAAAACTGAAAGATCATTATATCACTGGACTGGTTTTGTTTGTTTGTTTAAGGTTCACAAGAGACTTTCTCGACGCTCTCACCAAAACCATTATCTCAACTGCTCTCTCTGCCAGAATGTCAACAGCTGCCCATTAATATAACTTCGGAAGCAGGCAGGCATCCACCACTAGTGTTGCTGATCTACAAGGCTGTTTTGACAGCGTGCTGTACTGTATCATTAGCGGTATAAAGCATGCAAGTTAATTTCCGTTCCTGCTGAAATACATGGAGAAACAGGGTATAATTCAGTTCTTTCTGAGCATTAAAGAGAAAATCACAAGGGACAAGTTTCAAGCTTTTGGCGGAGTTTTTTGGAATCATGAAAAGCAAAGAGTACTTTTTAAGATGATGAAGTCATGGAAAGTCCAACAATATCCTACCTAGCAGGACACTCCAGAAGCACCTGTGGTATTGTCTTGTGCTAAATGGAAGTGAAAAAACTCTAGCTCTTCATAGAAGACTCAGGCAGCAGAGACATGGCACTTGCTCACCTGTCTGGCTATCTGTGGACATCCCCAAACTGAACAGGAGATCAGAGGGGATATTTTTGTTTGTTTGTATGGGGCCTAATTCATCAAAAAATAGCTGAGGTTTTGTTAACTGTAACGATCGTAACGATTATTTATTGAGCGCTATTCAGTACTGAGAATACTTAGACAGGTCCTCTGTTTAGTGCTTTTAATTAATGCACTGACTCTTTTAATATTTGCACCCATCCTAGGCGAGAGGGTACAATTATTTTCCCTACTTAGCAAATGAGGAAACAAGCCTGAAGATACAAAATAAGTTGGAAAAAGTCACATAGCTCTAATCAGGTGATGATGGCTAAATTTTCAGGAATTTTGTAAGTTGGTTAAACATCAGGAGCTTGAAATTATTCTGGTGGGGATATTAACACCATAGAAATTGGCAAGTGTTACCAAGCAGGTGTCTCCACACCCCAGCCACCATCCTCCCTGGACCCAGCACACTTCTGCTTACTACTCACATTACAACATTCACATTTACCCCATCAAAGACAAGAGTCTGCTGGCGGGAAGTGGTAGACCAGGTATATTGCTGATAGCTTGGAAAATGGGGGGTATGAGTGACTGTATTATTATTACATAAATAAATAAGCCCCCCAAAGGTTGAGACAATGTAGCCTTTGTGTGTGGCGGGAATATATTTAAGGACACGTTGGGATCATCTCTGCTTCAGTGAGTCTCCAAACAGAAAAATGTAGATTCCTCAAAACTTAGTTCATGGCCTCAACTCAGACACCCAAGTTATATAAATACCACAGGCTCAAAGGCTGCATAGTGTAGAATATATTTGTAAGTATCTATCTGTTTTAAAGATATTTGCCTTCATTTTGGACTTATGGAAGAGATTCCGCCCAATCAAGAAGAAGAATTGAATGGATTGATTCTGTTAGCAGAGTAGGCCTCTGCTCTGCTATCTGTCACTATTAAAAGCCAATAAGCAGAGACAGGAATTGAATCTATAAGCGCTTATTTTTCAGATCGCTGACCATTGAACTGAGAGGAACGTGGGCAGAGCACCCTGGAGAAACAGCTCTGCCATCTCCTCTCAGGCTGGCCACTGTATGATGAGTTAGAGAAAAACAGTCATGAACGAACAGCCACGAGCACAACCCACAAGAGTCAATGGCCTTAGACTTCACCGCATTCAACCCCCAGAGTACCGTATCTGGGTCATGCTTAGCTTGACC
>NW_004567105.1:9754163-9821119 GCF_000260355.1 Condylura cristata
GCGGTAAGAGAATTCCCCAGAGACAGAGTGGGGAGCAGAACAGGCCGACTGACGAAGTGCACTGCTGAGGGGAGCAGTGGGCGGGTCAGGAGAGGTCTGCCGCGCCATGTGGTCACCCACCATGGCCAGGGATCAAACTCGCACTGAAGTGGCTGCACCTAGCTTTCAGTGCCATGCTTCAGCCCATTGCGCCACTAGGGAGGGTCCCCTACTCTAAACTTCTTGAACTTGGCCAGGCCACTTTCTACTTTGAAGCTTTTGCATAAGCTCAACATCATAAAATGCTACATGCACACTTCACTATGAAGTGAAGTGCACCGTGCCTGATTTCTGATTCAATCTTTTCGGCCTCAGAGAAGCCCTCCCAGATCCTCCAGGCTAGATTAGACAGCACCCCGTTCTTCTATCTGCTCATGCTCTCTCCCATTGTCCTCCTTCACCTTTATTATCATTGAAAATTTAAAATCACATGCACGTTTGTGTGGTTATGTGTTTGCTCTCCCTCCAGCCTCAGATCTATGACATCACAGTCCTCTGAGTCCCCACCAAGCTCCAGCACAGTGACTTTGTGTGCGAATGAGTGAGCGGGTGGATGAGAAACAGACGGGTGAATTTATGTTTTGGGGTGGATGAGTGTTCATGGGCTGACGTGGATTGGGGCACTGCTCATCTCTTACAATGTCTGGTTTGCTTTCACTTCACCCTTGTGATTGTTATTTGATCGTGTGTAAAGGACTTACCAGTAAAAAGAAGGGATTCATTTGGACTGTGATCCACTCCTGATAATACCCTGCATTTTTTTCCAAGGGACTCAAAAGAGATGTTTCAACCCTAGTCAAATCCAACACAGCAAGGAGACAGGAGAGCTTTTAGCTCTCCGCCCTCCTTCCTTGAGATTGATTTCTCTCTGGAGGAGTGTTTAGGGGAGCCCTGCTGGCTGTTTGTTGAGTCTGGAATCATCCCAATAAAGCAAGAATTGTCCACATTAGTTGGGTAGGAAAGCAGCCAAATCAAATAGACCCTCTCTCTGGGACCATTTGGGTAAAGCGCTGACCTCCTCACATCCCCTCCAGGCTAATTATCTAAACATCCATTAGGTAATTAATCCAAAGTACCACCTCCTTTCTCTGAAGCCGTAGACAATAGGTCTTCCTCTTCCCGTGCCCTGAACTTTTTCTGATGTACAGGTGGTAACATAGATGATTTGGGATCAACAATTAACTGTCAAAATTTAACTGTCTTCCTGCAAAGTGACCTCAGGTCATGCACAATCCCTTGGGTCCTTTTTGATAGATATAAGAACTTTCCAGAATGTTTGTACTAGGCAAGGATTAGCTACTTCACTGAATCTTGTTAACAGTTATATGGAAAGCGAGTCTCAGACTAAATTCTCCCACACTCGAAGCTTTTATTTATTAACTAGCATGGAGTTAACAAAGTGATTTATAGTGATTATATTTTATATAATTATAACTTGGAAATGTTGCAGCTCCTGACATGATCTGCTCCCCTATCATAAGGAATGTTCTCTTGAGGCTTAGATAGTAAAATGTCAGAAGCAGTAGCCTGCTGTCCCTCCGGCTGATATCAGGCCCAGCTGGCCTGCACCCCAGTCAGTGTTTGGATAAAGGCACCACCCCTGAGGCTGCAAGACAAGCCTTGTTAGTATTCTTAAGCCCTATTCAGCCAAATCTGGACAGTGCCTCAAAAACATGTCAGTCAAACCCCTAATCCTGAATACCACTGATTTGCTAAGGAGGGTCCATTTCTAATATCTCTTAGGTTGTCAGTCGCAAGTGTTACCAATAAAAAACCACTTTTGCTATTCTCTGCACCACATGCTGGTGGCCCCGGTAGGGATGGTGACCGGCCATTTGGCCCTGGGTATGGTGTCAGAGACACAGTTGTGCACGTGAGAAAATGTACACCTGAAACATTGCTAGGAACCAAAATTACCTCACTTAAAGAAAAAAGAAGGGAAAATGGAATTATATAGCTCTGTGTGTGTGTGTGGAGACTACATCTCTGTAAAGTGGTTTTCTGCGGCTGTGATCCTTCTGTCCCCTGGAGTGGGTTCCTGACTGGCTTAGACTAGGGCTGTAACACTCATTCAGTCACACCTCAGCATATCACAGCTAAGCTGCTTAAAGTTGACAACAGACATTCTAACACAAAGGCTATATATATATTTTTTAAATATTTATTTATATGTATGTATACAGGACTGGGGTACAGGCCAGAGATGTGGGGGGTGAGAGGATCCACCAGAGACAGAGTGGGGAGCAGAACAGGCAGATTGACAAAATGCACTGCTGAAGGGAGCAGCGGGCGGGTCAGGAGAGGTCTGCCGCGCCATGTGGTCACCTCCAGGGCTGAGGATTGAACTCGCGTTGAAGCGAAGCAGCTGGGCTGTGGCTCGCTTGCAGTGCCATGCTTTAACCAGCTGCGCCACCAGGGAGGGCCCCAACAAAGGCTAGATTTTTAAACCAGAGGTCTACAGCCCCACCCCCCTACCCCCCGAAGTTCCATGCAAAGAGTTCACAGTGTTCATGGTTTGGAGTGGGAAAAGCCACATCTTTTTTCATCAACCTCTGCATGTCTAAACCCTGTTAACTTTTTCATCAGAAGAAATCAGAAAATTCCATTATAGCTCTTGGACTGTCACTAACACTCATTGCTCCTTCTGAATTATTAGACCCAGGATAAATCTTTCATTAACTATATTAGCATATACAACAATTTTCTCTATTGCTGTATCATATATTAATATGTCACAAGCATCATTTCATAATCGCTTGCTGTTTAAAAAAAATTGGCTTCCTTTACAATCCTATGTATTTTATTGTATGCTTTTATGAACATTAATCTAAGAAGGGATCCAGAGCACAAAAAAGAATTTCTGACAATGTCTTGACCCTTGGTCGGGTTTCTAGAACACTCCTTTCCAACTGCTAGACTGAAAATTTGCAGTGTAGCGTCTAAGGTTCTAGCCAACAAGCAACACCTGATACTCAAGCAGGTTTTGCCATCATCTGCCAAGGTACCAGCATCTGCCACGGGGCTGGCTCCCCGGCAAGCAGACCCGAAGGCGAGATCTGCCTGCCGCAAGTGCCCTGGGGTGCACCGTTGGGAACAAACCTGTCCTTTCTGGGGAGCCAAGGAAGCAGGACTGGACAGGGGGGGGGGGCTGTGGCGCACCCACCCACTCCACAGGAAGGCTGGAGCTGGCTGCTGCCGGGTCAGCACTGTCCCCACTTACCTGGGGGCTGAACCTCGGCACCCACATCTACCATCACTGGGTGTGGCCGACCTCGGGGCAGGAGTATCCTTAGGTGAGGCAGAGTTCTGCAGCCCGGCTGCCGGCTACAAACAGCGCCATCAAACAGCAACTGGGGGACAGAGGCCGCTGAACTGGAGGGGCTCCAGGCAATGCAGACCTGCCTGCAGCCTCCCGAAAGCCCCACGTCCCCTTCCCAAGCCACCTCCCCCCTCTCCCCACCCCCAGCCAGGCAGATACACTGCAGCTGAGCTCAGCTCCTAGTGGACCCAGGACCCCCTCACTTAGAGGTGAAGCCCCGCTGCGTGTCGCTGCTTCCCTCAGGCTCCCGCCAAACTGGGGGCTCATCTTGTTCCCCACTTCAGCTCAGGATCGCCCCTTTGCCAGAACTGCCCTTCCCGCTGATGTCTCCCCCCACCCCACCCCTGCCTTCATCCCACACTCGGGGTTTGCTGAGCACCTGTCAGTGCGTCCCAGCGAGACACAGCCAGGAGCTGGCAGAGCGAGGAGCCGGCCGCGTGGGCTTCTGCCTGCTGCCGCTTCCCCGTCACAGGTAAACGCAGAGCACAGCCCACACGCTAGTGCCTGAGTCCTGAGCAGCCAAAAAGAGGGAAACAGGTGGGTGCCGGAGAGCTGAGCTTCCCGGGTAGCAGACGTGTGAGCGGCAGAACCCCTCGTTTCTCGCTCCTGCATGGGGCCCACGGAGCCCTCCAACCACCGCTTTCTCCCTCTTGCATGAAGTAGAGGAAGCTGGAAAGTAGGGTACGCTGTGAAGCAGCAGTGAAGCAGCCGGCCGAAGCCCTGAGGTGCGGACATCGGAGCTGAGCTTGGAGAGAAGCCCTGTCCAGGCAAGGGGCCCAGTGGGTTGCAGGCCTGAGGCAGCCAGAGCTGGGGGTGCTCTAAGGACACAAGGAAGCCCTGTGGGCTAGGCCAGGGGGTGTTCTGGTGGAGCCCTGGTTGAGACGGGGCTCAAGGAGAGGCAAGAACTAGATTACCCCCCCCCAATGCCATGAGTCAGCAGTGGACACTTCTCTGAGAACTCACTAGAAATCCAGAAGCTTGACCCCATCCCAGACCTACTGAATTAGAGTTTTTAAAAATGTTTGTTTGTGTATTTAAATGATAAACAATTAATTAAATTTTATCCATTTAAATTTTAGTTTCCTTTTTTAAATAAAAATGTATTGCTTTACAAATACTATATGCAAGAGCACAGCTTCTGATGTGTGTCTATACCTCACCACACACACAACCAAAGTTCTAGCACCTTCACACTTGCCAAATGGACCTTTCCTCCCAGCCCCTCAATCCCTTCCTCTCTGGGAGCCACTTTACTTTTCTCAGAGTCTAAGAGTTCTTTTGCTGTGTTTTGTTCGTTTGCGTACACATACAAGAGAAACCACTCAGTGACTGTCTTTCACTTTTCTGGCTTGTCCCCCACTTAACATCATCACCTTAAGTTCCATCCCGTGTTGTTGCAAAAGGAACAGTTTCATCTTTTTAATAGCCAAGTAGTAGTCCATGGACTATATATACCCTTCTTATCCACACCAGGTTCTAAGAAAGGTCCCCAGGTTATTCATATGGACATAAAGTTCTAACTAGGACCAGGCCATGTAGGTTTTAGACCCTAAAAGGAATTTGAAATCCCTTTTTCCTCTCTTTAGAGCCCAGTGTAAAATGCTTATTCCCCTAGGAAGCCTGTCCTGCTTCCCATAAACTGTTGACTAAAATGTACTTGGTCCCAATTAGTGGATCACAGATTCCTTGAGATTCAAGAACATATCTTAGTATCTCTGTAATCCTCTAGCAACACCTTGCCAATAGCAAGTAAACTATCAGAAAATGGTAAAATACATGAGACGGGACTACAGTGCACAATTAGACAGGACTCTGGCAGAATCTGGTTCTACTCACTAAAGAACAAAAGGAGAGATTTATTGTCTTCTATAGCTGAAAAGTACAGTGAGGGGCTTCAGGCATGGCTGGGTGCAGGTGTTCAAACAATGTACTGAAACCAGGAGTCTGTTTGTCTCCATTTCTCTGCTCTCCTCTTACAAAAAGCAATATACAGAAGCCCCATTTAAATAAGGACCAGAGGCTAGAGGGGGTCATGCCAGTGCCCTCAGTCAGCCACAGGACCCAGCATGCCTTGCATCTGTGACAGGAAGTAATGTGCTTCTCTGCCCCAGAGGAAGGAAGGAGGTGGGGATGGTCCCCTTTGTCCAGCAACAGTTCTCTCTAAAACTCAGGTAAGAGGGTGCTTGTTTTATTCTGGGAAGTATACATGTCTTTCACTATGAGACTACTCTTTCCAAATTGCTTTTTGCAGTTGTTTCTGGACAAATCCATTTTGATGGTGAAAGAACTGATTGCTTTTTGTATTTGAGGCTAATACTTCATTTATAAGATCAAGTCCAAATATTAAGAAAAACAGCCTCCAGCCACCCGAGACCTAAAGAGTACCAGCCTGGCCGCCTAGAGAAAAGAGCTCTTAATATTCACGCCTTTGACCTCCGCCCATCTGTTCCAGCAAGAGATAAGACTTAGTGCCAGCTAACTGAAAAACTGGGAGTGGAGGGGAAGAAAGCCCCTAACGGGGACTCAAGGTGCTATTATCAAAAAGAAAGAGAAAGCATGTGGAACAGGGAGGAAGCCATTCACAGGGGCCATCATGATACAGACCTGCTGCGCTATATTAAAATTGGGAGGAGGAAGAATATGTCTCAACCCGGGAGAAATTCATAAAGTCTTGCTAAATGAAAAATATAGGCTGCAAAGCATTACTGTGAAAAGATACCATTTGGGGGTATGAGAAAAAATATATTTGCTAGTGTTCATATGCCTAGAATTAAGGTGATGAGGTATATTTCTCCCAATAGACCCTGGTAAAATTTAAAGTTTTTTCTATTTTATATCTTTTGCAACTTTCAAATTTCTATATTGAATACTGCTGTAGTTGTTCTCACTTAGAAAGGAATTTAAAAAAAAACATTATTTATTTATACTTACAGAACTGGGGAGAGGTGTGATGGGTGAGAGGATTCACCAGAGACAGAGTGGGGATCAGAATAGGCAGACTGACAGAGTACACTGCTGAGGGGAGCAGCAGGCAGGTCAGGAAAGGTCTACTGTGCCATGTGGGTCACCTCCCTGGTCGGGGATCTAATTCATGCTGCAGTGGCTTCGGAGAGCTTCATAATGTGGTGCTTTAAGCCACTGCACCACCAGGGAGAGCCTAGAAAGGAATTTTTGATGTGAAAGCATGTGTGATGGTTCTTCTAATATGTTCAACATAAATGACCCACGGTGCCCAGATTTTGGCCAAACATTATTCTGTATGTTTTGATGTTTTTTCTCAATGAGGTTCCCAATCAGTGGATTTTGAATAAACCAGCTGCTTTCACAGAGTGGGTGGGCCTTGTCCAATCAGTTGACGACCTTAGTCGCGCAGACACTGACCTCCCCACAAGAGGTAAATTGTTCTGCGCATAGCATTAGTCTGAAGCCACAATTCTTTCCTGAGTTTTCAGCCTGCCACGCTACCCTGCAGGTTTCGGATTTGCCAAGCCTCCACAATGCATAAACCAATTCCTAAAAATAAAATCTCTCTCCCCACATATACACATATTCACATCCTCCTGGCTCTGTTTCTCTGGAGAGCCCTGACTGGTACAGTTTGGTGCCACCTGTGATTCTTGATTCCCTCAGCACAGGTGACTATAGTCTTGTCCTGAATCCTATCTGCCCCCACCTGCTACTCTCAGGCAAATCCATTCTGCTCCCCAAGTCTGGCTTCCTGGTGTTATACCGAATGACCCATCCAGGCTGGATCACAAAGTGGGGGGTCAAAGCTGGAAAAATCCTCAACACCCTTTTCTCAGTACTGCACTGCCAATTACCAATCGCTAAAGATGAGGGGCAACCATGACTTTCTCCACTTTTGAAGTCAGTGTGAAAAAGGCAATAATAAAACAACAAATCCCTCGAGCTGGGAGACTTGTCTAGTCACTGATGAACAGATAAAAAGAAATGTCTGTTTTATCTTTACACTTAAAACACCTGCGGTGTCGATATAATTCCCAGTCTCATTATGAGCACAGAGCAGACTGATCCCTGTCTAAACCCGGCAAGGCTTTGCTCCCACAAGGAAAGCACCCTCACTTCTCAGGGCACCTCTCTGACTTTGTATTCTCTTTGTGAGACGAACATCAAACATGGTGTGATTGGGAGAATCATTTTAACCCCCCACTCTGAATCCCTGAACGGGTTCTGAAAGCCCGGGAGATGAAATGCCCTCCCTCGCAGTGAGCGCTGCCTGGCGAGGCCCAGAGAGACGGCCACCTTTGCACAGATCATTGAACACACCAGCAGCATGGTGCCACCCTGGGCCTGTCCAAGCTCTCGTGCGTCACAGATGCTCAAGGTGACCTCCATGGCCAGTGAGACCCGAATCATTCAGCCTAACCCAGTACTTCTCCAGGCTTCTCCCTCCTGCCAATGGGAGTGCCTCCTTCTCTAGGCTGAAATGAACTTCACAGAAAATTGTATCTGCCCGCACACACAATTTTATTTTTTAAGCAACAGAATATCCTATCCATGCTATGATGGAGGGGGGAAAAAGTAATAGAATTTTAGAATAAAAATAAGAGTAATTTAGGATAAAATAAT
Organism: Condylura cristata; assembly: GCF_000260355.1. Classification (NCBI taxonomy): domain Eukaryota; kingdom Metazoa; phylum Chordata; class Mammalia; order Eulipotyphla; family Talpidae; genus Condylura; species Condylura cristata. The sequence continues at coordinate 9,762,112 of NW_004567105.1, forward strand.
CTCCATCCTTCCAGTCAGTCAAGAAATACCTGCATGCACCTCCCGCCCGACGATGCAGAGAGGAGATCCGCCTGGCAGGAAGAGGGCAGGAAACCTTGAGGATGTGGTTAGTAGCTCAGGCAACACTTCACTGCAAGGCCGAGCGCAGCACCCCATGCTTGTGTCTGCTCGCGTTAATTGACTCAGTATTTACTGAGTGCTGACTGGGGGGCCAGGCACTGTTCCTGGAGATGGCAAAACAGCAGTGAACAAATCCTTTCCCCGAGGAGCATCATTCCAGGTCGGCCCATCAGTCCGGATGTGAGAGGGAGACGACCAGGAGCAGCAACACGTGTGAGGAAATTGAAGGAGAAGGGCACCGGCCAAGAAAGCGAAGACGGCGCATGCCCACAATGGGAGAGAGAAGCCAGGTCACGCCCAGCCAGCATGGCAGATACCTGTGTCCTGGGAGACAGCCCCAGGCACCCAGTTCTCAGGACCTTCAGAAACAGAGACTACACCCACCCCCCGGGGCCCTGCCACCCTCCTGCCACCAGATCTGTGCATGGTTTCCCCTCTCCCTAGAATGTTCTTTCCCCAGGCACCCTCCCTCCCAGAGCCATGCCTGTTCTTCGTTCAAAGTCACGCTCTTTGCAGTGCCCACTGTCCCTCCTGCCCACACCGGCTTCCAACCCACCTCACCCCACTCATGTCTCACTATCGCTCCCTGACTTGAGCTGCATGCTGGCTGGCTGGCTGCTTTCTGTCTGTCTCTCCTACTCAGTCCTCCTCCACTCGGGCAGGCTTGGTCTGGCTGGTTCCCTGCTGTGACATGCACAGCTCAAGAAGCCTGATGCACAGGAGACCCTCTGAGCCTTAGAGAATATAAGTTATATCCTGAGACGGGCTGGAGGCAGCTCGCACAGCACGCGAGAGTCAGTCTCACCGGTCTTGCTCCACACACGTAGTCCAAGATACAACGGGCTCCCCACACCAGCCAACCTCAGATCCGATTTCATTCCATGTCACTTTGTTCCACATTTCATTAATAGGTTGATGAGGAAAAACCATCTCTGTTGCACTAAACTACTCTTCTTCAAGGACCTCGTTTCATCACATCATCTTATTTAAGTCACAGTTTCCAAGAACCCATCAACCCATAACCAAGTGCACTTAAACAGTGCCATATACTCAGGTCTCCAGAGGTCTGTACTGAACAGGTACAGACTTTCCCTCCTTGTCATTGTTCCCTAAACAATAAAGTGCAACAATTACTTAGAGAGCATTTCTTTCATATTAGGGCTCATAAGCAATTTCAAATATCCAGGAGGCTTGAGGAAGCTACATGCAAACACTATGCCATTTTATGTAAGGAATGTGCGCACCCAAAGAGGTTGGTATCCAAGGGGGTCCCCAGTAGAGCCCCATAGAAGACATGTCAGTATCTTAAAATCTTCCCTGATGGAAGCATTCACACCACAGAAATTGGCCATGTGTCAGGACCTCTCCTCCTCCTCCCCCACTCCCCCCAAATTGTTGATCATTAAACAATTACCAATGGGCAAAGACCTAAATAGATGCTTTCCTAAAGGAGACATTCAGATGGCCTACAGACATTTGAAGAATTGTTCAACATCCCTTATTATAAGGGAAATGCAAATCAAAACTACAGTAAGAGATCATCTTTCCCCTCCCTGCCCCCATGAGAATGGCCCATATTAAAAAAAAAAAATAGAACCAACAAATGTTGGCAAGGATGTGGTGAAAAAGGAATTCTCTCACAGTTGGTGGGAATTCAAGTTGGTGCAGCCTCTTTGGAAAATAGCATGGAGATTTCTTAAATAAAAATGGAAATTCCATGTGATCCAGCATTTATCCTAAAAACATGAAACCTCTCTGACACAAAAAGATTTATATGTACCTATGTATATGGGCACAATTACCAAGTCATGGAACCAAAGTAAGGGCTTCTTAAAAGATGTATGGATAAAGAAATTATGGCCCTCCCTGGTGGTGCAATGGGTTAGGACACAGCACTGCAAACGAACTGCAGCTGCTTCAGTGCAAGTTGGATCCCTAGCTCCGGAGGTGACCCACATGGTACAGCAGACCTCTCCTGTCTCACCTACTGCTCCCTTCCTCAGTGTACTTCATCAATCTGCCTGTTCTGCTCCCCACTCTGTCTCTGGTGAGGCCTCTCACCACCCCTGCACCTCTGGCATGTACCCCAGTTCTGTATGAATAAATACTTTTCAAAAAGGAAGATGTATGGATAAAGAAATTATGGGATACAGGGCCCTCCCTGGTAGGTTAAACAGGTTAAAGTGCTATACTGCAAAGTTGGCCAGGCCACTTTGGTGCAAGTTCAATCCCCGCCCTGGATGTGATCCACATGGTGATGCAGACCTTTCCTGTCTCACCCACTGCTCCCCTCAGCAATGCACTTTGTCAATCTGCCTGTTCTGCCTCCCCACTCTGACTCTGTGAATCCTCTCACCTGCACCTGCACCTCTGGCCTGTTCTCAAGTTCCGTATGCATAAATAAATAAATCATGAAAAAAAAAAAGAAATCGTGAAGGTACATATTTGATGGAATACTACACAGCTGTGAAAAAGATGAAACCGTATCTGGGGACAAAATGGAGAGACCTTGAGGTTATTATATTAAGTGCAATAACTCACAAAGTAAAAGATAGCTATCAGATCATCTATAGCATATAAATAACAAAAAAATACACAGGCAAAATATAGCAGGAATAATCTTGGATTTAGTGAAAGAATTTGATGGTTACCAGAGGAAACAGTAGGGAGGGAGCAGAGGAGGCATTGGCATGAGTGGTTTGATGGATGAAGAATGGAACATGTGCACATATGGAAGAGCAAAAATACAATCCCAACATTAAAATGCAAACCAACCACCAGTCTATCACTAAACATTAACGAGCGTGTGCTCCTGGAGCAGTTCCCCTTTTGAAGAGAGCTTCTTTGAGGAAAATGAACTCATTTGAGGACTCTGGGGACAAACTGCTTCAACCCCAAGTTTCTGGGTTGTGTGGTGCAAACGTCTAAATATCTTGCCGTTGTTCTCTGCCCACCAAGTTACTGATATTAACATGCAGAAGCAGTCTTAATGACACGAGAGCCATTTCATCTAAGGGGGAGCATTCTCTTATTGTCCTTGTAATTAAAATTTGGCAATTCCTAGGAAAGTAGATAAACAGTTGTGATAATTACCCCATTCTTCTCCTCAGAGAAAACAGCAATACTGTATGTAGTCATTTTCGATAAATATAGAAAATAAGTAATTATTGCTGGAGCTATTCATTATGAATCTTTATTCCCGGTCTCACTTCTGTAAACACCATTCATTGTTTAAAATCACCACTCAGATAGAGCAAGCCCAGTTTCTGGTTCCCAGCTGACAGGCACCCCCTTGGAGGAGAGGCCATGGCATCTGAGGCTGTCTGGATAGTTACTTGGTTGTCTCAGAGCGAGGGTGGGAAACAAGTCTGAAAAGAGGGTCTCTTCCAACATGGAAAAAGCCACAAGGGCTAGCATGTTTCTCTGCCCACCAGCCAGGGGCAGCTATAGGTTCGGGATCTAATTAAGACATGTGCGGGGGGAATGGTTTTGGGGTGGACAGGGAGTCCGCTCAGCCCACAAATGCTTCTTTCATATCTAACCTTGATTGAACCACGCTTCTCAGCAAGTCCAGCTCTGATGGAAAATAAATTCCACTGAATTCAAATGGAGCCATTAATGTTTCCCTGCTCAGGTCCTGAAACATGTATTTGCTTTAAAACACACACACACTCATCTCAGTTCTCTTAGGACGTAGAGCCAGCTTTCAGTGGGGCGCGAGATTCCTCTCTGCCACACTGTCCTCCCGCCTGGTGGACTCCACTCCTCGTCAGCTGCTGGGAGAGCCTAAGCACCACCCCGACGTGCTAAGTCACGAACAATCCCAAATTCCTGCTTCCTGCCAGTGCTCACTGTTTGATCTGAAAAAATCATACTACTGCTGATTGCAGAAAGATTATTGCTACAATGACAGATGTGTTGAAACACTCGCTCTGGTTTTATGCAAGCCTTTTTCCCTCCCTGGGTCTTAATCCAGTTCCTTAATCCACTTGGAAGGGTGGTTTGGACCAGGAGGGCCCAGGGGGAGCACTGTCCCCCAAGGGTGTTTTGGGTGATCCGTGGCCAGGACCCCACTGGCATGAAGTGGCAGGGATGCGGGCTGCTTGGCAATGCTCAGAACAGAGAGCTGCCCCCATTGCACTTTCCTGCCTCTGTGACCTTTTGGGGTCATTTGCTCCCCCAGATGTGACTCACCTCATCTCTGGCTAGGAGAATTGTTCTCTAGACCCCTTGGGCTGGTATAGGAGTCGGGAGAATGATTTAAATAAAAATGTTCATCACAACAAATATTTGTCATTTGTTATTGTGAACTATGTACCAGGTACTGTGTGGGGTGCTGGGGTCCCCTCAGTGAGTTAGACACAGGTCCTGTCTGCAGGGTCTTTGAATCTACAATGCTAGAACAGATGTCACAGCACCCCTGGGGCCCCATCATCAACACCTAACCTCTGTTTCTCATTAGGCACCAGGTACTGAGATACTTCTGGAGATTCGAGAGAAATGAGACAGATCCTCATCCTCAAGGAGGACAAAGTTAGGGGAAGATAACCAAGTAAACAGTAGCCCGTCACATGAAGCAGCTGGATAAACCCTATCACACAGGCTTGCTCACAAGCTGAGCGCTATCACTCACCTTGCAGTTAGTAGGAGCAAGCTACACACTGTGGCGTTTTAGTCTCCAGCCGCAGGGCGTGAGCCAGCAGACAGCTTCTCTGCCACCATTTTGGTTTCACCATTTCCACGTTTTTATTTGATATCTTCCTTGAGCCAACTCACAAGATTAAACCAACTCTTGTCCTAAAGTAATAGTCTCTGAAATCATAAACTAATGAGCTAATGTGTGTTTGTATATGTGTATCTATATACATATATCCATATACTTTTCTGATGCTTTTAGAACAAATGTGTAACAAATTAAAATGGTAAACTGTTTGACTACAATCCAAATGATCCTGGGCATCAGACACTAAGAAATACTGGGTCTGTGAGTCAGCGTGAGGAAGGCTCATGGCTATAGTAACAGCAAGGTCAAGTTGACTGGTGGCTCACAGTCCAGAGTAGGTAGTTAGGGGAGTAGGGATTCTCCACAGAGTCACTCAGGCTACTTCGCTCAGAAGCCCTGTCAACCCCTGGGGCCATGGGGAACCTTCTGGATCCAGGTGGCAGGTGGGGGAGAGACAGCCTCACCCTCCATTGGTCAGAAAGCCTCACATGACCTCCCCTCACAGCAGGGGATGCTGGACTATGTCATTTCCCCTTGGGCCCAAGAAGCGAGATGACAGTTTTAGTGGAAGTCTAACATAGTCCCTGCCACACCACAGTAAGGATTCCTACTTTGGAAATGCTAAGGTGAACATTTTCATTGTTCAAATGAGGAAACAGGATTAAGCAAAGTAAGCCTCCAGGTCACTCAGACACAAGCCCCTGCCAGACTGGGTTGCAAGCACCCTCTCCGCGCGCAGAGGCCTCCCTCAGCTCTGCCGCCACTCAGAGCTCACTCCTGACTCACGTCCTCACCTCAGAGTCCACAGGTAAACTCTGACAAACATGTCCTGAGCTCAGGTCACCACATCCCCCCCACGTCCCCAGCCTGGTCAACTGCTCCTTCCGAATTTCCTGTTTAAATAAACGAGTTCACTGAACAAGCCAGAAAGCTAGCCCTTATCCTAGAATTTTCCTGTCTCAGTTACAATCTTAAAACTGAGATTACAGAAAACCCAACTCAAAATGGCTTAAACCATTAGGAAACATCCTATCTCACACAAAACAAGCCCTCAAATGTGGCAGATGCAAGGCTAGTCAATGTGGTGATTCATTAGCAGCAAACACCTGTGGTCTTCTGTCTTCTGCTCACTCCTCCTCAACCTATTGGCTCCATCTCTTAAACTAACTCCCTGTGTAGCCCTAAGATGGCTTCCCAGTGCCAGATAAAGATAAAAGCAATGTCCAGAAGCAGGAGAGGAAAATTTCACCTCAATGTACTTTTTTTTAATTTTAAGATTTATTTATTGATGCATACAAAAACTGGGGAATAGGCCAGAGGTGCAGGGGGTGAGAGGATTCACCAGAGACAGAGTGGGGAGCAGAACAGGCAGATGGACAGAAATACACTGCTGAGGAGAGCAGCAGATGGGTCAGGAGAGGTCTGCCATACTGTGTGGGTCAGCTCCCTGGTCAGGAATCGAACTCATGCTGCAGTGGCTGCAGAGAGCTTCATGATGCTGCGTTTTAACCCATTGTGCCACCAGGGAGGGCCAAATGTGCCTTTCTAAACAGCAGAGAAACCTTCACAGAGGTGGAGCTTTCTGAACCGTCTCAAGGCCAAGGTGTCACAAGCCCACCCCTCAGTCCCTCGTGGACAAAGGCAATGAATGGCATCATCACAGCAGCTGAGATTAACAATTCACCTTTGGGGGTACAATTCACCTTTGGGGGTCACGGGGGAATCAAGCCTCTGTTGTTGCACTGGTCGCCTGATACCAAAATGATGCTCTTTGGCCAAGAAAGGAGACAAGTGAATGAGCAGCATGGAGTTCTGCAGAGTCCTTGCCAGGAGCCAGTGCCCACAGCCGCTGACTTTCCTTCGGTTCTCTGGGTGCCCTGCCCCCACATGCGCCCCAGCCAAACCATGATAAGCTCAAGCCTCAGTAGGCTGGACAAGCTCTATTGGCAGTGAAGAGCTACGCTCATGCGTAAATCACCCTTCTCAAATTTGAAAATCAAACATTCTTTCTCTTAAACGGTTTGTGCTGTCAAATTGCTCCAGAAATCTTTCCTTATAGAGAAATAAAGATTAACATTATCCCACTTTTGGTACAGACCGTAAAGAAACTAAATTCTAAAAGTGAGACCTCAGAATGAACGGGTCGGTACCGTATTTGATGTTCTCGGTTTCTAGAAATAATTGTGACTGAAATGATTATAGAATCTGATTTCTTTTTCTTTTCTTACTGAGTAACATTAGTGTATAACATCGTGTCGTTTCCAAGATTTTCCAGATTGTTCCAGACTGTTCCAAATGTCTACTTACTACACCACTCATCAGCCCCTTTTACTCATTTTCCCCTCCCCCCACCACTAGAGAATTTTGAAGATGCATTAATGTTTCTAAGAGTGGTTCTTGGGCGAATATGTGATATATATTATTCACTAACTACCATTTGACAAATTCATAGAAACCAAAACACGTGCATGTTATGAATATTCAAAACCAAATTAGCTATTTTCCAACAGAAAAAAACCTCCTACCTACACCCATCCTACTATATGACAAGGAGCAAATTTTAATCTTCCAGTTGCCTGGGCCAAAAATCTTGTGTATGAAGTGTTTTTACATAGCCTACTATCTTAACGCAAGTATGGTCTCACTGCTTCTATGGGTAAGGCCCTGGACATGGCTGATTGAGCCTTGGACATGGCTGACTGAGTCCGTGTTTACAGTGTCTCACAGGTTTCTGTCACAGTCTCGGCAGGTACCATGTTATCATCTCAGACCTTAGCAGGGGAAGGTCCACCAGCTCATGGCGTTGGTAGCAGTGTTCAGAGTTACTGGACTGGGGGCCTCAGTTCTCAGCTGACTGTCGCTCAAGGCCTACCCAACCCTCGCCAACAAGGTAGCTTTCTTCATGAATCACGCAAGCTGAGAAGGCAGCAGATTCTTATAATCTTTTGTAAACTGATATCAGAAATGACTCCCATCGATATTGCCATTACTATTTGTTAGAAACAAAGCACTAAGTCCAGCCCAGACTCAAGAGGAGGGAAATAACACAAACACATGCGTAGCAGGGGGTGAGTTCACTGGGACACAGGTCATAATGGAATCACTTCCAATTTCTCTTTTTCACAACCTGAATCCAATCCACCAGATAATCCAATAGACCCTTCGACGCAACAGACCCAGAATCTGGAAGTTGTTTACACAAACGTCACCTGTTCAGTGACAGTCAATCAGCCCAACTGATAGAGCAGACAGCTAACACACACACATTCCAGTTCCTCTTAGTGTTTCTGTATAGCACTGTTCACCGTCAGATGTTCCACATTTTTTTCTTGAGGTTTAGAGATTGTTATAGAAACATGCAGGGTTTCAGCTGAGAAATCATTCAGTGATATGTTCCACCTTGCCCTGAATATATAATGTTAAAAATGATAAACTAAGGAAGTAGGGAAAGCTTTAGTCAAAGATTTGCAGTGATGTGCCCTCTGTTTACAAACAGATGTGGGCGCTGTTGGTTTTTCAGAGTGTTCTTGTTTCACCAGATTCCCAAATGGAACCCACCACGGTTCTACCTCATTACTATACCAAAACTCCAGAAGGGACTGAGTGGAGGGAAAAAGCTCCACTTCAGCTGCAGAATTCTAGGTGGTCTCCTGTAGCTTTGAAAACCACAGGGCTAGACGTCCAGGGCTAAATAAACCTCCAGAACATTCTGCCAAGAAGGCTCTGACCAAAGCCCCACGGGCCATGCATGGGTGGCCTGTCACGGTGGAGAACAGTGGAAGGCGGGTGGGGACAGGAGAAAGCAGGGGAGGTTTTGCCTAGGCCGTGAGGCTCAAGGGCTCTTTGTAAAACAGAGTTTCTCCAACTTTTCCACATCAGTGTCCCTGTAGCAGATGAAAATGAAACTCGACTTTTAGAGCTTGGAGGTCCAGCTGAATCAGCCAAGAAGCCAGAAACATATCTGTTATTTTTAATTTTCTGCCCAGAAACCACCCGTTTTCCCATCTTCTGTATTATGGACACCATTTTATTTCTTCTGAAGGAGGTTTTTAAATCCCCCGTTTGTCCATTTTTTCTCAGTAAGATAGCTGCACTTATTAAATACAAAAATAATGCTTTCAATGGCCTGGAAGTTTCCTAAAGCTTCTTTCTGGTCAGTAAGGGCAATGCTAAAGTATCAAAGCAGTAAATTCCAGAAAATTTGGGCACCTGAGAGTACCGAAAATCCGGAAAAAAGCCAATTGCCTACAGGCCAACAAAGGTTTGAAGAGAGAAGAGCCGCTCTCTCAGGGGTATTTTCCTATCGGTGGGTTCAGCACCATGGATTCCCCTAGCAGGGATGACACCTCTTTGGGGTTCCAACCCTGGGACATTCCATCAGCAACCTCATCCTGAGAGAGCAAGGAGCTTGAGCTTTTAAGAGGCTCTGACCCCAGTTTCTCTGTGTTTTTACCTTGAAATCAAAAAGGTTTACTAGGGAAATTTTCCTTGAACAAAAATGACTGATTCTTTGTTCCTGTTTTGCCACCTGTTTGTCATCTGTAAATGAACTAGGCCTCCAAAGACTCCGTCTCCATGATCAACTCCAGTCACTCAAGTCTCAAATGTTGTTGTCACCCTGTCAATCTTGTCATGTGCAGTAAAAGCAATAACATTTGCCCTAATTCAAGATTTGGGGGAAAAATCTGCCTAAAGAAAGTGATTCCGGGGAATTAGTTTTAAAATCAGGTCAAACACTGAATCTCTTTTTTTCCTAATCCATGAAGATTATCTTTCCATTTTTTTTTTTTAGTTTCATTTTAGTCTTCATCATTTAATTATTTTTGAAGTGATGTCAGCTTACAACACACTCTATATTTGAGGAGTTCATGCCTCTTCCAATGTATGTCACCCCAGCACCCAAGCTCTGACAATACTCCGCTACATTCACCCTTTGTCCTATCGCCTACTTAATTCTGGTAGAATAATAATTCCATCCCAAATTCAATGCCTGAATGCTGGGACTGCCTCTTCCCCTGAAAAAGGCAGCAAAGAGCTGTGTAAAAAAATGCTGAAGGCCCTCCCTGGTGGTGCAGCAGGTTAAAGCACAGCACTGAGAATCTAATGCCGCTTCCCCATGAGTTCAATCCCCGCCTGCCCCAGAGGTGACCACATGGCGTGGCAGACCTCTCCTGACCCGCCCACTGCTCCCTTCAGCAGTGTACTTCGTCGATCTGCCTGTTCCGCTCCCCACTCTGTCTCTGGTGAAGCCTCTCACCGCCCCTGAGCCTCTGGCCTATACCCCAGTTCTGTATGCACAAATAAATGAATCTTTAAAAAAAAAATTATCTTCTCACTATCAATAGAACTGACAGAGCTTACTAACATGGGTCCATTACCCAAGGTCATGCCTTCATTTGATTGTAAAGAACAATTAACTTCAGCCAGGAGCTTGTCCAAGGAATTCTGAAAGGAAATGTCAGTCACTGGTGTGCTGTGCATCAGAAGGAAAAGGCAGCTCCGTGCCGTCTCTGGTAGCCCACCTCTTCTAGATTAAATTGTAAGCACTGCAAGCCGAGAGCATCGTGAACCCCATGTGGCAGACACTAACCTGAGGCTCAGAACGTTAAGGAACTTTCCCTAGGGTGCTCGGCCAGTGAATGGCAGAGTCCAGCAGAAGAGCTGCACGCGACCAGCCCAAGGCACACAGTTAGGGACAGAGGCAGGAGACCATTAGAGGACTCTTCTGGAAGTATAATTAACAAGGGGGAGGGACCCTTGTGTCTGCAGGGACCCAAGCTGGTAAGGGTGTGGCCTTGAGGAGCCACAGCCCCCCAAGGGGCTCCAGTAGATGCATCAGGATTCAGCTCCAGGCAGGTCTGGCTGAAGGGTCGCTGCTTGTTCAACAGGCAGGCGCTCCAGGGCTTTTGTCTGGTGTGGACAAGATGGTTTCACCAGCAGCTCTTCAGACAGCTGGCTCTGTCCTCCCAAACCTTAGCACCGCAGTCAGAGGGAAGTGTTGCACAGTCTGTCAGACTAGAGCTCCCAGGGTCCTCGCAGGCTCTAGACTCCAGGATTGGCCCCAGTGAAAGAATAAAATGCCCCACAGACCTGGCTTGTCCAGCTCAGCTTCCTGGATCCGCCCTGGTGGCTGAGAGCAACTGTGTGTTCAGAGCGCCACCTAGTGGAGCCCTGTGTCTGCAGCGGTTCTGCTCAGCCTGGGCAGGAGGAGACCCTTTGGGTCTCTCCAGGGAGGCATAGGTGACTGGGCGGTTCTCCACCTGCTAAGAAAGCAGATAAGGTGCCAGGACATGTCAGAATGGCCGAATCAGCTGGTTTCCTGTTGCTCTGCACGTTTACGTTGGAGTCGGCCCATCCTAAGTCCTGCCTCACCGTCCAAGATGCTGGGTTTGTTTTGACTCAGAATGCTTTTCCTCACACATCAACCCCGACACGGGAATAAAGGCAGGGAAGGCATGTGAGGGAATCAGCAACTCATTTCAGTGGGAGAGGAAAAGGGGAAAGTGAATTTTTTCAAGCTTTTGAGAACACACATTATTTGGCAACTGAGAAAATGGACCAATTCCTCGAAACACTCAAATGACTACAGTATGAACAAGATGATTTGAATATCCCTGCAACTGTTAAGGGAATTGATTTTTTAATTTAAAGACAGCCACAAAGGCGTCTCCAGACTCAGGTGGTTTCACTGGAAAATGCTACCAAACATATAAAGGAACAGCACTTGATCTATTCTTCCCTGGAAACTGGAGAGAAAACTTCCCAAGTCACTGTACAGTTAGTACTACCCTACAATAAAGCTAAACAAGGACAGTAAAGACACACACGCACTCTAGATATAGACATAGTGTAGACATAAATACATAGATCAACGTAGACATTAAAAACCCTCAACGATTGGCCCTCCCTGGTGGCGCAGCAGGTTAAAGCACAGCACTGAGAAGCTAAAGCCACTTCCGCATAAGTTTGATTCCCGCCTGCCCCGGAGGTGACCACATGGCGTGGCAGACCTCTCCTGACCTGCCCGCTGCTCCTCTCAGCAGTGTACTTCGTCAGTCGGCCTGTTCTGCTCCCCATTCTGTCTCTGGTGAAGCCTCTCACCGCCCCTGAGCCTCTGACCTGTACCCCAGTTCTGTGTGCACAAATAAATAAATCTTTAAAAAAAAAAACAAAACCCTCAACGAAATATTAGCAAGTAACATCATTCAGCAATATATATATATATAAAATCTATACCACGGCCAAGTGAGGTAACCCAGAGATGCGAGGCTCATCCAATAGCTGAAAATCAGTTGCTAGAATCCACCAGTTTAACAGATTAAAGGAGAAAAATCACATGATCTCATAAATTGATGTAGAAAAAAGCATCTGACAAAATTCAATGCCCATTTGTAATTTTTAAAGACTCAGAAAAGTTCGAAGAGAGTACTTTCTTAACTTCTTGAAGAACAGCTATTAAAATCACTGCAGCTCACACACTTGACAGCAAGAGACTGAATATTTGCGAACCAAGGTGCCTATTGTCCCCATAGCTCTGTGAGGTCTAATCAGTACAGTGCAGCAGGAGAAAGAAACACAAGGCAGACAGGCCAGAAAGGAAGATGTGTTTCTAGACGAGGTGACTGTCCATGTAGAAAATTGCCGGAGTCTGCAAAAATTATCATTGAGCCAGTAAATCGGTTTAGCAAAGACACAGGACTCAAGACAAATATACAAAAACCCACTGTTTCCCTCAATGCGGAACAATACGTGGGTGCCAAAATTTAAAAATACATTACTGTTTACTGTTGTTCCCCCCAAAATGAAAGAGTTACACATCCAGTAAGACAAGCCCAGGGTTTGTATGCTGAAAATTGCAAAGCAATTATGAAAGAAATCAAGAGGATCTAAATCCCTGAAGAAATACACTTCATGCATTAGCAGCCTCAATGTAATAAAATGTCTGTTCTCTCCAAATTGACACATAGGTTTAGACCAATCCCTAGCAACCTCTCAGCAAGGTTTTTGTAGAGACAAGATTACTCTAAAACTTTACTTGGGAACGCGAAGAGCTAAAACAATTTGACAGAATAAAATGGGATCCATCTACTCAACTTCCAGACTTATTCCAAAGCCAAAGTAATCAGTGTGGAGGGACAGACACATGACTGACAGAGCAGAGTGGCGAATCAGAGGCAGGCTGTGCTAAGGTGTTGACTAGTTTTTGGCAGGTGCAAAAGTGACTCAGTAGAGAAAAGGGAGATTCCCCCTGGTGGTGCAACAGATTAAGCCTCAGCACTATGAAGCTACCAGCAACCACTGCAGCAGGAGTTGGGTCCCTGGCCAGGGAGCTGACCCACATGGCGCAGCAGACCTCTCCTGACCTGCTCGCTGCTCCCTCAGCAGTATATTTCAGGAGATCTGCCTGTTCTGCTCCCTGGTGAATCCTCTCACCCACTGCACCACAGGCCTGTATTCCAGCTCTTGTATGCATCAATAAATAAATCTTAAAAAAAAAAAAAAGTAGAGGAAAGGGAGAATTTTCAACACATAGTGCTAATGCAGTTGGCTATCCATAGGCCAAAAAAGACACAGAGAGACACACACATAAACCAGCCCCTAGAGCGCTTGCTTTCTACAAAACCTGACTCCAAATGGGATGTCTCTGGGCCCCCGCCTCTGGCTTAGGCCTGCCATGGTGTGCAGGCCCTTGGTCTCGCTCGCACTAGCTGGGTGAGGGGAGCCCAGGCAGTGTCCACGGAGGCCAGGGTCAGTGTCCCAGATGAAGGCTGGATGGTCCAGGCCCAAGCCCACCAAGCCCCGGGAGGCCACAGCGGCGGGCCCACAAAGGGCCACACTGTCTCCCCAAGGACCCCGCCCCCGGCTAGGAGAGGGGTGAGGATGGGCAGCGGGCTCTTCTGGCGCCTCTGCCAGACCACAGGGTGGTGTGAGGGCAGCTGCTGTGGCCTCCGACAGGAATGGGGGGCGAGGGGAGCTCCCCTCCTGGCTTCCCAGGGCACAGGCTGGTGAGGGGTGAGGGGGGCATAAAACTACACCCCTGGGTTGTTAACTGAAATTGAAAAAAATAAATGGAAGAGAAGAAAGACTTGCAAATGAAGCCCAAAATGCCCTGTCAAACCCTTGCTGCAAACAGAGTTCGAGCCACACAGATCTCCCCAGTTGCTGGAGGCTCTTTGCTCTGAGAACTCTGAGGCAAACTTGGACCTGCCAAGAATAATTTTGCCAGGTCTGAATTGCTCTGCGCCAGGAGGGAGGGAAGTGGAAATTTTCAGAAGCCCCATCCAGTGAGGCCATTCACAGCTCACCACAGAGACCTGGAAAACAGCGAGCCACGGGCTCATCTGTTCAGAAAGTACTAGAGGTTTCCTTAAAAGAATTTTAAAACCTCCTAGAGCCCCCGTTAGATATCATAAAAATGCTTCTTAATTGCCCATAAGCCCACTCATTTTGTACAATAACTTTATTTCTAAACGCACTTTCCAATCTACTCTATCCAGATTTCCGTTTATATTGTTTTATTAACAGTATTATCAAATTCCATCTGTACCCTTTTCATTTACACTCCATAAACACTTTTTTAAGGTTTTAAGGGCCTCAAAGTAAGTCCAAAAAAGAAACCAATTCAAGTGGAATTAAAAAAAAAAACCAATAACCAAAATAATTTTAAAAAATTTCACTACTATAAATAACATAGCAATGAGTATTTTTACACATAGAGTATTTTCACATACCAACTACTTAATTTTTAGGTATTTATGCAACATACAGTTCTTGGATGATTCCTATTATGTTAGGCTCTGGGGATAAGTACATGAAACAAACAGTCTCAAATAAATGAAAACAAACCCCCTGAGTTAAAAGTTGCAGCATCTGGGGCTTCCCTGGAGGTACAAGGGGTTAAAGAAGCTGTCTGCAGCTACTGCAGCAGGAGCTCAATCCCCAATCAGAGAACTGACCCACAAGGCACAGCAGACCTCAACTAACCCACCCGCTGCTCCCCTCAGCAGTGTATTTCAGTAGATCTGCCTGTTCTGCTCCCCACTCTGTCTCCTGTCTCCCTCCCCACCCCCACAACTCTGGCCACAGCTCAGCCCTTGTATGCATAAATAAAATAAATATTAAAAAAAAAAAAAGGCTGCAGCATTTAAAGCTAAATTAATGGAAGCCTGCCTGCTTCAGCTGCTGAAATGATGCCTGGAGCTTGAGCAAGCCAGAGCCAGGGGAGCAACAACGCCCGTCTCTGACCCACCCATGGAGTACCAGGTGCCCCAGGACTGAGAGATGGCGACTGTCATCTGGGCGGGGACAGCAGGTGCAGGGGACAGAGACCCACTGCACAGGAGGGAGCCTGCCTCCCGCCACAGGGCAGGACTGGGCCTTCCCTCCCATACACCCCTGCAGCCTGCTGCTATAACTGCGGAAACTTGGGGTGTAGAGCGGTCCTGGACAGACTGGCTCCCAAAGAGAATATTCTAAGCGGCCTTCCCTGGTGGTGCAGCGGATTAAAACGCAGCACTGCGAAGCTAGTGGCAGCTTCAGTGTGAGTTCAATCCCCGCCCCAGAAGTGACCCACATGGCACAGACCTCTCCTGACCCACCTGCTGCTCCCCTCATCAGCCAACTTCTTCAGTCGGCCTTTTCTGCTCCCCACTCTGTCTCTAGTGAATCTTCTCACTGCCCCTGCACCTCTGGCCTGTTCCAGTTCCTGTTCCTCTCACTACCCTAGTTCGGTATGCATAAATAAATAAATCTTGAAAAAAAAAAAAAGAGAGAGAGAGAATATTCTGAGCATGCTCAGCTCCTTCCTCGAGCTCACTGCTCAGCTCTCAGCCTCCCCTCCTGGTCGCCCCTTCACCCAGAGGACACCCCTTCATGCACAGCTCCCCTCCCCACTCACCCTGCTTGGACTCACAGAGTGGAGGTGGGGGGAAGTATCCCCCGCTTGCCACCCAACCCCAGTCTTGGCACCCACCTCCTTTCCAAGTCCAGGCACTGACACTGGCCCTCAGGGGCCCAGGATCTGGTGGACAGCCCCTGGCCCGCACAGCAGCACCCACCTCCTGAGATGCTCAGTCATGTCTCCGTGTCTCCTTGGAGCAGGGAAATGGCAGCTCCCGGCAGCTTCCTCTGCACCTGCCTGCTCTGCCCTTCTGTGTGCGGTGAGCACCCTCGGGCAGGGCCTTTTGAGCCACTCACCCTTGCTAAGTGGACTCACCCACCCTGGCTGTGCGCCAGGCACGGAGCCAGGCTTCCTCACAATGGTCCTAGGCATCTCTAGGCAGTCCGGTCCAGGGGCCAGGAGTGCTCAGCTGCTTCCCTAGCCCGTCAGGGCCCAACATTCTCCAGGTCAGGGGAGTGAGTGGCGGCCATACCTGAGACCCCCAAGGCCTAGCTGGGGCCGCCGTTTCCATGGCACCTGCTCACCAGCCCTCGTGCCTTCCTTCTCGAAAAGGTATGAACTGCTTTCCAGATCCCTGCTCAGGTTCCAGGGGAAAGAAAGAGAAAGGTGTCTTGACAGACCACACAAGACTCTTGTGGGATTAGCCCGGAAAAACGGGGTCCCCCCAACCCCCCAGGCCTCATCTGCTGCTGCTGCAGTTCACCCAGTGGGGGCTGTTGCCACAAACCTGCTTACCGACACTGATTTATCTCCTCACGTGATTCCCTGCCTTATTGCCTTCTTCATGGAATTTTTATTGAGGTAATGGTTTACCACACCTCTTGTGTTTTAGGGGTACAGGGCACAATTTTCGATGTGTTGTTACCACACGCCAGTCACCACAAAAGCACCCCAATACCTCAGCATAGTCTTCTCCCCCTTGGCTCCCACCCTCTGCCCACTGTCCCCCTCGCCAGCCCTCCCCCACCCTTACCTCATAATTAACTTGCTTACTGAAGTTACTTAGTCCTCTGCCAGCCACATGGTGGAGGGGATTAACATCACCACAGCTGAGGAAAGGGAGACACAGAGAAGTTAAACAACAAGCCCCAGGTCACACAGTAAGAGGCTAACTTAGGATGGAAACTCAACCTGTCTGACCTTAAAAGCTACGCGTTTGTCAACCATGCCAGGTTGTTTCATCTTCAGTCTTCTCACAGATGAAAAGATCACTTGGGAGCCGTTGGTAGATTTTTACAGGCCTTCCATGCTGAATCGGGGGCCAGACCAGCTTTCTCTCTCAGCACCTCCGGTTGTCTCCTCTCGTCCGCCCTCCCTTTGCGTCCTCCTGCCGCCTCAGAGTGACGCCGGCTTCTAGCGCCGAAGCCTCGCCCTCGGCACAGGTGCTACATTTACACACGTGGGCCCATCACAGGGTGATGCAATCACAGGGTGGCCTGCAGGCCTGCGGTGCTGGCCACAGTCGCTGACGGCCTGACGGCGGAGAGCGCCCAACTTGATTCACCCTTCACTGAGGCTTGGCCACCCTCCTCTAATTCCTGTTTGGCTGAGGAAAACAAAGCAGCCAGTCCAGTGAGGGTGGGGGCGCTGTGGTGCTGGGTAGCAGGGGCCCCCTCCCCCATTCCCCGTGGCATAAGCAGCATTAGGTTTTGCCACAAAACAGTCCCTGGGAAATGTCCGCTCATTCCCAAAATGGCGGCACGGGCAGCAGGAGCTGTGGGCTACCAGAGTCTTATTTTATTTCTTAAGCAATTAACTTCATCCGCGCCTTACGCTTATGTACAACCAGTTAACCCATTTTAGCCTCTTTATTGACCCTCCCTGCTTCTAAAATGTCTCTCTGCATAAAACACTCCATTTCCATAACGTGGCCTTTCTCCTGCGTGGCAACTTCTCTTCCCTGCAAATATTGACAGAGTGTTTTCCCCTGTTGCTGTATCTACATATGCCCAGCCCGGCCGGCATTCGTGCAGCTGTGGAGGCCTTGAAGTGCACCCAGAGGTTTTCTCTGACGTTATTTGCAAAGAGGACTAGTCGCTGTTACTTGGAGAACGAAGAATGAACAGAGCAAGGAGGGATTACAAGCGGTGAGGTTTTACAGCAAAAGCTTAGACTGCTTAGTGAAGATTTAATTCAAATCCAAACCTTCTAACAAATAAACGGGGAGGTGGGGGGTCAGGCTGTTTTCTGTGGGTTTGGCTTTTCCTTTCGGAAGGAAGTTCTGACAATCTCGTGATGATTTTAGTTGGTGTGGCATATTGCATTCGTTCTTATAGATGATCACCTTTGAGGTCTGCAGTCTGGGGTAGGGAGTGATGGAAGGACAGCCAGGAAACAAAGGTGAGGTCCCCCCCCTTCATCTCCCCAACCTACCTAGTCTTGTCTCTGCTCCACATCCTGAAGTGGAGACACTGTTCACTGGTTAAACCACTCTACAGACCTGGAAAGCCTTAAAACTCCTTTTCCCAGCTTCCCTTGCAGCTGGGGCTGTCACGGGACACAGATCTGGACATGTAAGTAAAAGTATGTTGAATGCTGGGACAGTTGTATAAAAGAGAGGAAGGTAATTTTACCCTTTTTATCCCCTCTTTATTGATTAACAACGTGATGCCTAAAGCAGCCATCTTGTGACCAGGAGGGAAAGAACGAGAAAACTGTAAAGAAACAGACCCCAGAATGGACATCTCTGAGTGGCTGAGGCAACAGTCAAGGCCTTGGAGCAGCCTCTGCTCTCTGGACTTGTTTCTGCCTCTGCAAAGTGGGAGTTTTTGAGCTCGACTTTTAGAAGTCACAGACCTCTTTGGGAATTGATGAAGGAAGACCAGGCATCATCTCCATAGGAGATGATGAAGATCGTGAAGAAGCAGGAATATTCAGCTGGAGGCCTCGAAGGCTGCCTTCAATTCTGACTCGCTGGTGTCTGCTCTGTCTGGAGCCAGACCGGTCCTGAGTCAGGACAGCCGCAGAGGCCTGGGCACGGTGACAAGGCGGCGTGGAAGGAAAGAGCATGAACAGCATAGGAAAGACAGCCTCTTGCTGCGTTTGGGTCTTTTATCCTATCAAAGATGTGCACTACATCAAAGAGGGGGCCTCAGTTGGATGCTCGAGGCTGCTTACCACCTCCCCCACCAGTAATCCCCTTTATCAGAGAAAGACCTCTGCATCTTCAGAAGGAAACAGCATCCAGCCAGGATGTAATGCCAATGTTTGGGTCTCATCCCTTCCCCTCCACCTATTTGTTTTGATTCTCCAGAGAGACAGTGTAAATGGAGACAGGAACACTCACTACTGCCGTCCCCACTCCAGCCCCCAGCCACTGGCCCACTCCAAAGGCAGTCACTACGTGCTGCTGTATTCTTCCAGAAGAGTTTGATGCGTATGTCTGCAAGCATATGTAAATATGTGCTCTTGTATTTATTTTAGAAATTAATCTCTATGGCAAGCGAAACTAGTTTCCATTTATGATTTTGATATGTGGTTTTATTTTCAAGCAAGTTTACACCTAAAAGGAGCAGCACTTTTTAAGTACAGAGCTAAGTAAATACCCAGAGATGCACCCAGATGTGCAGTGTCAGGGCAAAGTTGTGGCGTCCCAGGGACCCTCTCCAGCTCTGCTCTCTGTAGGACGCAGTCTTCCCTTCTTCCCTCTCTGTCAAAGGTGCTGGAAGGTCCTGTGTTGGGATTCTAGCTCCGGCTGAAGAGCAGGACCTTCCTCGCCCCTGGGGAGGAAGAAGAGCCTGGGAAGAGGGCACAGACCCCTTCGAAACATGGAAACTTGCAGTCATGGCGGGGACTCTGGAGGTGGGGCCTGGGTCTCCTCTCTTGTAGAATGTCAGCGCCTTTGGGATCCGTTTCTAGTGTTACATCCACATAGTGGAGGTTTGGTTAGATCGTTTCTGAATGTATTTGCTTCCAGAAAGTGTCACCTGGGCATTGCTCTTCTTGCTATGTCAGGGACCTGGCTGTAAGTATAAGCTCAGGTGCAGATCTGTGCACAGGTGCAGGTATGTGCTCACCTGCCTGCGTCCTGCGGGTCCGCATGTGTCTAAGAAGTGAATCTGAGCAGGACTCAAAATATGGTGCAGCAACACTGCACTGGTATCTGGCACCTACTATTTATGGATAAAATATGAATGTATTTCATTTATGTACTAATGAATGTCATTATAGATAAAATTAACACTCTTGTCCTTTTCAGATACAACACCTCATGAATCTATTGGAGCAAAGATGAAAGGGAGCCCCATGCTGTCATTATCCATAACTAAATCCAGATTTGGGGAAATACATGCAAAATTCCCTCTGTAACTCAAATCATGTACAAGCCTTGCAGTTTGAGGGGTGGCACTGAATTTAAGTGGGACATGTATATTACTGCACAGACCAGTGTTGAGATCAACAACAGGATCAGGGGAAAACATGCTCAGAAAAAGCATGGGCTTGTCATAAATTGTCACTCTGAGATACGCCGCATCCTTGTGATGACTGCATTCTTGCTCCTTCATTTGCTAGAGGGATCGCCAGTCCCTTGAACCCAGCTGAGCCTTGGGGAACCACCCTGGGCGTCTCACATGGAGAGTTACTTGTGAGGACAGTGAGCTCTAGCCATAGGTGCAGCCTTGAAATAAACATGGGAGCAAGGACACACCAACAGAACGTGTGGGTTTCGTGTTTGGTGTACAACTGTGTAGCTGCTTTATTAAGAGATTTTTTTAGTAGATTTTGGTTCACAGCAAAACAATCCCCCGACACATACACTTCTCTAGTATGCAGAGTATTTTGAAAAGGCCATTGAGAACAGGGACACAGGAAAAAGTTCTAAAAGGGGGACAAGTTTTCCTTTTATAAAAGACATATATGTTCAAAATATAAATCTTTATCTGTAAAAGCTGTTTCCCTTTATGAAAAGGACAACTCTAAATATTATCAAGAGAGTAAGTACTCATTTAAACCTGCATTCATAATTCTTACTAAACAACCTTTGTGTGCCACACCTTTCCATAACTTCCTTCTTCATCCCTCTGTAACCACTATGCTGTTTTCAGTCTAAGGGTGTTTTGTTTTTCCTTTTGCTCTGTATATCCCACAAACCAGTGAAATACTTGTCTTTTTCTGACTTACTTCACTTGGCATGATCCCCATGAGGTCCATCCATGTTGTCACAAATGGCAAGGTGTTGGCTTTTTCGTGGCTGAGTAGTATTCCCACACACACGTATCCAATTATGCCACTCAGGCACTTAAGTTGTTTCCTTATGTTAGGACTACAGCAAGAGTCACATTCAGAAATGTTCCACACAGGTATGAGATGACACCTTACAGCAGTTTATATCTTTCATTGGAGAGGTTGCTGTTGTGATGATTTTCTACCACCATTAACATTTGAATCAAGGATTCCTGACATAAGAGGTGGAGATCAGCAAGCTCCCTAAGTGGCCATTAGCCATCTTTGCCAGGTCCTGACACAAGTATTAAGACTCTACCTGCTGAGCCAATTTTTAAATCTCCCTAATGCCTCTCATGCTCTTGCAGGCCTCATGCTTGAAGGTGTGGTTTTACAGGTGAGAAGCCCTAATTACCTAGAAGCGTATACTCACATGTCAGTCTCCAGACTGAGTTCACTTAAAGTGGCCTGGAGAAATCTGAGAGAACCAAGTGGGCCTGGGAAGGCGTGGCAGCCCAGAGCACAGAGGTGAGTGGACACGGGGCAAAGGGCAGCATGGCCAGAGGGGGGCCAGTGAAAGCAGAGGTCAGGCTGTGGACAGGACAGCAAGGGCCTATTTATAGAACTTTTCAAAATCCCAAGGGCTTGGGGCAAGGCAAGTTTGAGCAGCAATATCCTGACTGCAGTGTGGAAATAAATTGGCAGGTGAAATTAGTTAGCAAAAGTGCTAAAAGACCTCGGACAAGGCATTTGTTCATGGTGTTGACACTGCTCTGTAGCACATGAAAAACCACGAGCTCCAGGAACCACAGCAGGGGGCCTGAAAGGGAGGCAGTGTGGCCAGGTAGCTATGGGGCAGGCCTCCGAGGCCACAGAACTCTGGGTTCAAGATCTAGCGGCATCACCACCGAGTGCTAGAGAGACCCTGAGCTAGCTGAAACCTTGAGCCTCCAGGTGGGCTGGAAGCATCTCTGACGAGCTGTTGGGAAAGGTGACATCCGTCCGCACGGCAGTCACAGTGCCTGGCGCACGCATACAACCTTACCTGTCAGCATGCTGCGCTCTCAGGGTGGGACAGAAGTACTCTGGAAAGATATTTTGGTCAAGGATTAACAAAGCACAGGAATTTCTGCTTAACGAGTGACATGTAAGGAATTAGGTACATTGAGAAAATAATCTGAGCATGACAATCAACACAGATGAAAACGCTCAGGAACGCCTGGTCCATGCATAGGGCCACCATGGGCTGGAGGGGCGACCTGACTCCCTCCTGTGTGGGGAGGTAACAGATCCAGCCTTGGGTGTGGTAAGTGCTGGGATACCAGAGTCGGCTCGGGTGAGGTGGGGTGCCCTCGCCACCCTGAACTCAGTGACGGATCAGGTCAGGGTGAGCCGTGAACTGGAGAGGGGAAGCCAACACCACGGACTCATCGGCCCCAGGGGACGCCGGTCTGGGCTTGCCTCGGGTGCCCAGCACCCATCCTGGTTCTCCTGAGCGCCGCTGATCCCAGCTGCCCAGAACGCCGACTGGACGCCACCAACCCCTCAGAAAGGCACGCAGGAAGGATAGCAGTGTTTTTAATGTTCACATTGTTTTTCTCAGAAGATTTGTAACAAAAATACATGGAGTCTAGTATGAGTTTTAACAGATTGGGCAATTACAGAGTCTGAACGAGACAGGTCTCTACAGTATGATCCTTCCCGTGGGACAGAACCGCCCACGATCCACTAAGAAGAGAGAATCACAACATGATCAGGCGCCATCGTCTCACACGGCTATGCTCCAATGCCAGAGACTGGCAGACTTGGAGGAAAAACGAATCACAACAATAAATAAAGCAGAAAACAGTCAACCACCTCACACCCCACTCCCGTTCTTGCTTTTCCCGTTTTCTTCACAGACCCAAATGGGATGGTGGGCGGGAGACGCGCCCCGTGGGGCAGGCCCAGGCCGGCCCGGGCTCCCTGAGGTGACCCGGCCAGAGGCGCTGCAGCCAGCGGCGCGCGGGGTGAGGGGAATGGCAAGCATCTACGGGCTGCGGGTCGAGGGCTCCGTCCGCTGCACGTGCTCTGCGAGCAAGCTCTGCGAGCAAACTCTGCGAGTTCGGCCTCCCCGGGCTCTGCGCAGAGCCGTCGCTGCGAGCGAGCGCCTCTCCGACTAACTCAAGCCAGGACGCGGGCGGCGCGCGAACTCCACCCGGGCGGCTGCTCTTTCAACAACGAAGTCATAACCACTGGGTTTCTAAATGAAAATCCTTCACATCCACCTGTGTTCAACAATAACTTAGGCGATTAACAGCTTCCTGAAAAAGCAATGGCTGCGCCAGGCTCGCAGGGGCGCCAGGCCGAGCTCCCCGGGGCGGGTCTCAGCGAGGGGGCTGCCCGACACACGAGTCATGGGGGTTTAGCTGAACGTGAAAGCCACCAAGGAAAGGGTCCGAGGGTCTGCCTGTGCGAGGCGCTCTCGGCTCACTCAGGCACAAAGGGAGGGACACGGGCTGCCTTCCCCGCGGGGTGCGCTCCCGCACTCCGCGAGGGACGGCGGCGGGGGCCCCCCTGTCCTTCCGAGCGCAGTGCAGTGGAACGACCCAGCTGGCAGGCCCAGCCCCTGGCCGAAGACCACTAGCGAAGTAACAATCAGTGATGCAGTGCGCAGGGCAAATTTGGTCAGACGTGGCGAATCTGCCCTGGACGGGGCCTGCCGGGCGCCACGGCTGGGGAGGCGGCGGCGGAGCCCCGAGCCCCTAGCGCCTTCCACACAGCCGGCCGCCTGCTTGCACTGTGCAGTCCTAACTTGCTTATGGACAGAAATCAGCTGCTATCATTTTTTCATCTCTAGTTATCATTAATACCATGGAGAGAGAAAGAAGAAAGTAATCAACTCGAAAAGCTAAACGAGAGTGCGAGCGCCCATGAAGGAGAGGGCGCCGAACCGCTCCGGCAGACATCCGTCGCCGCCCGCCCGCACGGGCTTGAGGCCGGGGACTTCATGGACGCATCCTCGATGCGCTGCGGAGTCGGTTTCCAGTCTGTCATGGCGACCCCAGTGGGACGCTGCCTGCCTTCCGCTCGCCACCTCCTACCCACGACATCCCAGGGGCCTCGGTGGCGGAGGCCCAGGACACACGGGGGCCGAGTCCGGGAACCTTCCCCGAAACTTCGCCTGGATCCCGCGCGGGTATGTCTGCGGTGCGGCGTCACGCGGCAGCGTCCACACTGGGGCTTAACCTCAGCAGCCAGCCTGGAGGACGTTTCCCCCCGAGCGCTTCGTTACCGACAGCGTGGTGAATACCTGCAGGAGGAGAAAGCAGGAGAGTCAGACCCTGAGCCAACGAGCTAACCGGCACAGTCCAGAGAACTTGCATGGTGAGAACGACGCGGGCGCCCAGAACTTGCATGGTGAGAACGACGCGGGCGCCCAGTCGGAATGAGTAAAGCAGAAGGAACCCGACCAAGGAAACCCTCTCATTCTCCACAGGTGAAAAGGGGGCACCACTTTAAAATCAAGATGCAAGTGGGAAAAAGCTATTTAGGTGTATCTATTGAAGAACTTAAATTTAAAACGAGTTAAATGAAGGTAAATTAAAACAAGATAGCCACACAGTAGCAGGTACACTGAGAGTCCCATGAGCACCCCATCACTTCCCCCTGCCCCCACCAGTGACTGGCGTTCCTATGCATTTCTCCCGAGTTTTTAACTTGTGAATGACAAGCTGGTGTGGGGGCACTTCTGCCCGCTTTCCTGGTCCCATACTCGGTTCTGTCATTCGCCTATATGGATAGGGAGGACTCAGATTCTCCCATTGGCCATGCAAGAGCACTCAACCGGGGCAGTATCCTATTGATACTGTGTACTGCAGTTTTCTTCACATATCCAAGCTCCTGCTGCCGGCCATCCACACGATATATTGTCAGCGTGCCACTTGCAGTATGCCCTGTGACCTGCCAGAACGCCCCCGTACCAGAGCTGGGCTACAACTCCGTGGAATCCACCTGTCCTACCCTAGAACACTGGCTTCCCAAGCCAGTAAGTGTCTTCCTGGAGGCCACAGCCTATCTGGGAGAAGCCAGGGAAGCAAGACTCACGAGCGCCTGTATCCTTGTGGGCACATTTGTACAAACTCCGGTCAGCTGCCCCTTTAATTCCCAAGAAACAACTAGTTTCCTGGTTTTGAACACAAAGAACACACATACAATTCAAGGCTCTTTATAGTGAAAGCAACAGGAATCAGCATCTAACACTTTGGGGAAAAAGGGGAAAATAACTTTTGTGTACAGGAGGACTTGCTTGAAAAAGCCCTTTGTTTTATTTTTAAGGCAAAGTATTTTTACTTCTGAAAGATCATCAGCACCTCAAAAACTTCAGACCCAATTAACTCGGCCAGTATCTTAAAACATGTACAAAATGAACAATTCACATCCCAAAAATAACTCTGTAAGAGGTCCCTCCTTGTAGCAAAGCTGCACGGAAATCCTTGAAGTAGTTATCCCTTTGATGCTAGTATGCAGAAATACATTTAC
This sequence comes from Condylura cristata, assembly GCF_000260355.1. Classification (NCBI taxonomy): domain Eukaryota; kingdom Metazoa; phylum Chordata; class Mammalia; order Eulipotyphla; family Talpidae; genus Condylura; species Condylura cristata. Next base: position 9,787,539 of record NW_004567105.1, read on the forward strand.
ACTGAATTGTGTTAAGTATCATTAGCACTCTCAAAATTCAATGCTAATGATACTGTAAGAGTACAGACAGCTCTTTGAAAAGCATAAAATTCCTTTGTTTAAAAAATGTGTGGCTGTGGACAAGGACGCAAAGACAGTATGTGAAAATGAAAATAGCTGTGCTAGGAAAGGCTATCACGGGGCCCTCAAAACGCGACCAAACATGCACGATTTTTACAAAGGGAGAAAAACAAAGAGCCAAGAACACATTAAAACAAATGGCAGGCATGTGAATTTGCAAGCCTAAGCTTTACTTCAGGAATTAATTTACAAATAGAAGTTTGGGTAGAAAACCTATCAAAACTGGAGGCAGATTTTTAGAAAGAGCCCTTATCTGTTCTTGCATCAATAACCAGGCTGTTAAAGAGCCAGAGGAGCCAAGATGTCCTTGAGGGTTAGTCTGAATGAAAAAACTGAGGGGCCAGGCTTTCTGCTGATTTTATTTGTGCGTGGCTGCTGGAAAATTTTCGTAAAAGCCACTTTTTAAACATGAACGGGGCACCGCTCCTTCACGCAGGAGCCAGCGCTGCTGTGATTTTGCCACTCCCTCACCCCCGTTTTCGAGACTGCCTCACGCTAGGTCGTGATTGTTAACTATTAAAACAAAACTCTTTGGGCCTGCCTGGTGCACAAGGGGTTAAGTCCAGCACTATGAAGCTACAGGCAGGCACAGCAGATCTCTCCCACCTCACCCACTGCTCCCCACAGCAGTATATTTCCACAGATCCACCTCTGTTCTGCTCCCCGCTCTGTCTCTGGTGAATCCTCTCACCCCCCCCCCATCCCACATCTCTGGCCTGTACCCCAGCTCTTGTCTGCATAAATATATAAAATAAATCTTAAAAAAATAATAAAACAAAACTTTGATGCTTTGCACTAAAATTTACCTGGATACTTTCCACAGGGTCTCTCCTAATGCTCGCTCTTCTTGAGCTATTATTTCCCCCTACAGATAAACCTGATTAGCTGAAATTACTACTCCAAATGATGTGTAATCAGTTTCTTACTCAATTACGGCTGCTCAGATGTCCAGAATAAATTACCGCCACCATGGAGCCTCACACTGAATAATGCTAATGCATTCCTAGCACTCCGGGCTCTCAGACTGACAAGGGGGTGTTCAGAAAAATCCTCCTCAGAGAAACTCCAGAAGGAAACCCTTAGGAACAGAGGAACTCTTAAAGCTCATTACTCCTCAGAGCCAAAGGCCGCTGACCGCCCCTGTGATTTTATCAAGTGATCTGAAAGACTTCCTTACATGGTTTCCTTTGCAAATCACCCACTGCTAGTGGTGTGGCTGTTCTGGGCATGTTAAAGCAAGTCATGGGAGTGGATTTTAATGATTATTTCTGAGCCAGCCAAATGGAATTCAATATAAATATATCAGGAAAACGAAATTTTAAAAGGCAAGTAAAATTAAAGGCCTTTTTTTTTTTTACCAGACTGGCACCATAAATTGGCTCACGGGCTTAACCCTGTCTTCCTCCCCTGATGGACTGGAGGACTGCATCCTGGGTGGACCCCCAACAGCCTGTGAACAAACAGTGGGTCAAGGGCAAAGGCAATGGCTGTCCAAGCCAGAACCCAGCATTTATAGTTGAAAGAGTCCCTAAAATTCCCCTATCAAACAAACCTCACTTTCCCTCTATCAAGAAATCCTTAAATAGATTTTCTCAGTCAGAAGTGGAAGTTTTGCTTTACCAACATCTAGCTTCTAAGCAGAGAGGTCATGAGCAAGGATTTTAAAAAATCGCCAAAGGAACTTTTTCAAATTATATCTATCTCCCCGCAAAATAAACTGCCACGATGCCTTTGCAGCGCGGCCACCTCTTTTCCGAAATACCCCGGGAAGCACCAGCAGCAGGTGCACTTCCTGACAGCTGCGGAACGCCAAGGCTCTTTGGGCGCAGTCTGCTCACGGCCTTGGGGGCAGGGGGCAGGCAGCGGCACAACTTTACTGAACGGGGAAGCCAGGCCTCCGACGCGCCAGCTTCACTGAGTGACCGCAGGCCGGGTCTTCTGTCTCCACTCCTGTTGCCACAGGATCATTTCCAGGCTGAAATTCAGGGCGGATGGTGCAGGGAGGTCTGCGGGGTGGAGCATCGTCTGCGCCGCCGCCACCGGGCCACGGCTCCAGCCTTTCTGTCCAGGTGCCCTGGTCTGTCAAGCGCCTCCTTCCCCGGGGATCTTGAAAGGAAGCCCGTGCTCGGGCACACGGGCCCCCGGAGCCCACACGGGCACCCGCTATGGTCCGTGTTAATCCCCTGAACCTCCTTTGTACGACCGCTCCCTGCTCCAAGCCACACGTGCGCATCGTTCTGTTTTGCCATCTCCCTGTTTCCAATCAGCTGGACAATGGCATCAGCTCAGTCCCTGTTTTCCTCCTGAACAAGTCAGTGTCTCTCCAAGGCCACTACCCGCCTTCTGGCTTCATCCTCGCTGGGTGTCTCAGCCAGGCCCTGGACTTCTCTCACCAGTGCAGCCGGCCCTGTGATCCCTGCTTCAAGCTCTCTCAGCTGAATCACCTCAGGATAAGACAGAACACCCTGCCTCGGTTTCCAAGACCATGACCTTCCCGCCTATGTCTCCAGCATTATTCTGACCCTTCCCTAAGCTCTCCCAGTGGCAGCAGATACGAGGGTCTTCCAGCAAACACCAAGATATCTTTCAGAAGACACCATGCTCCAGACCAGGTCTTTTGTGTGTGTGTTTTATTTTATTTTTTTAATTTCATAACAGTTTATTTTTACATCATTTTGTACATTTTTTTTTCCATCTCAATTGTAATCCCCGCAGGTTTCCCATCACCAAGTCACCCGTGTGCCATCACCATAATCCCGTGCACTTCCCTTCCCACCCCCCCGCTTTTGATCCCATTCCCCACTCCACCCCCGCAAAATGTCTCTGGTATGTGGTTGTTCATTATTCTTGTTATTTTCTCGCCTCCAGACCAGGTCTTTTATTGGGTGTTTCCTGACTAGCTAACACGAACACATTCTTCGCATCTTCGGTAAGGACTCCCCTCCAAAACCCTGCCAGATACCCCTACTGTAAAGGCCACTTTATATCTACTCGTCACACTCCACTTTAACTGGCACCTCACTCACCTGCCCCCTGCTTTTAAATGTATCTTAAATCTCTGCTGCAACCCAAGTGCCCAGCTGTGTTACACACACAGCCCCACAACACCACATCCCCAGAGACTGCCCCCACCGCCGTCTGCACCTCAGGAACCAGCCACCAGCTTGGAGAACAACTTTTTAGAAGCCCCATCCAAGCAGTAAACACATTCAGCTTCTGAGCTCTGAAGTCCTAGGCGAAACGACAGATGGAGATGCACAGCGGCAAGTGCAAGGCACGGGCCGCCCGGCGTGCCAGGTGCAGCCCGCAGAGAGGCCTCTGGCCGACCTCGCTGCAGGCGGACAGCCCGCCTCCTCCCCCATCTCCGCACAGCTGGCAGCCCCCCGCCAGACGCTGCCACCCCACCACAGCACTGCCGCGGGGCGGCGGCGGCTGTCAGTCTGTCTAGCCAGCTCGCTGAGAGGAACTCAGACAGAAACGCAGCCCTCGTATATGCAAGGCGGGGCTACCTTTCCCACCAGACTGGAGAAGGCTGTTATCTTGATATCAAGTGTCCTGGGCTGCACCAACACTTTAAAATACATTCAATGATTGTCACTATGGAAAACTGGAGGCTCCTCAAACTGCTAACTATGGAGCTTCCATATGGCCCAGCAATCCCACTCCTAAGTATCTACCCAAAAGACACAAAAACACTGATTCAAAAAGATACCTGCACCCCCATGTTTATTGCTGCCTTATTCACAATTGGAAAGACATGGAAACATGTACACAATGGAATACTATTCAGCAACCGAAAAAGGAAACACATGTCTTTTGCAGCAACATGGATGGAGCTGAGGAAGATCATCCTTAGTGAAATAAGCCAGAAAGAAAAGGAAAAATACCGGATGGTTTCGCTCATAGCAGAAGCATAATGGACCAGGCGAGAAAATAATAATAATAATGAACAGCTATAAACCAGAGACATTTTATGGGGGTGGAGTGGGGAATGGGATCAAAAACAGTGGGGGGAGGGAAGTGAACTGGACTGTGGTGAAGGCACAGGGTGGTTTGGTGATGGGAAGCCCAGGGGGATTACAACTGAGATGGAAAAATGCACAAAACGATGTAAAAATAAACCATTATATATATAAAAAAATATATCCAACGGTTGTGGGCTGACCTTAGTCCCCCAGAAAGGTGTGTCTGAGTCCTCACCCAGGGTGCCTGTGACCTTTTATGGAAACAGGATCTTCACATATGAAAACAAGTTAGATGAGGTCACGCTGCAAAAGACCCGGATCCGTTTCTGGTGTCCTTATAACGAGAGCGAGGTGTGGGCGCAGACACTCAGGAGGTAAGGCCATGTGAAGGCGGCCATGGGATCCGCAGCCTCAGGCCACGAAACACCAAAGGTTGCCCACCCCCGAGAGACCAGATGCAGCCAGGAAGGCTGCTCCTCCCAGGCCTCGCCTCTGCGGGCACAGCGTCACGAAACACCCTGACTTCAGACTTCTGGACTCCAAATCCAGAGAGGAGCGTCTGCTGTTTTACTCCCTGGCCCCCTGCGCCCCCCCAGGTTATGGCACTTTGCTGTGGCCACCCCAGGACCCTGATATACTCACTAAAGGGGTCTTAGAAATTAATAAAAAAAAAGAAAGTTAAAACCTGTTCTTTCCTCAGGCAGATAGTCATTATTGTATAAAAGATATTATCACACAGTCTCTAAGAGCATTAATTGAGAGGCTTTGCCTTTTTTTTATAGTTTAGTTTCCCTCACAAAAATAGCATTCTCTGAACAGTACCCTAACCCGGAGCAGGCTCAAATCCCACTCTTCCCATGCAGCCAAGTGACTATTAATGCAGTCTCCTGAGTCGCAAAAACAGCAAAGCAAAGGGAGACAAAACCCCTTCCAGGCCCCAAAGTGACATCTCACATGCTCGGCAACGAGCTCACTGTCATATGAGATGGGGCGTGACATATCACGTGTGCGAGTGCCCTCTGACCCCAGCTCACTGTGGGGACCAGGCAGCAGCTACATTTTCAGCTCCATGTCGGAGCTGGTGTAACATGAGCCAGCCCCCGCCTTCACCAGGCTCTCCAACAGGCCCTCATCTTGGTTTACTATGCCCAGCTCCTGGTGTGAGTAACAGACACCCTGAGTGGGGCAGTCATGTGCTTGGTCTTTTGAAAAGCATCACTTTCAAACTCATCCTCTGATAGCAAAAGCTGAAGAGGCAGACAGAGTCACTCGGCCTCAAGGTGGCTCTGGAACAACAAGGTGGGAGCCTTTCAGGCTATGAATGGTGCTATGAACCGACTGCCATGCCAATAACTGAGGAGACATAATAAACAAAAGGTTGAGGCGCCTCTCTATAGATCATTTTCATCATTTTTAACACTTAATAGCATGACCTTGCTATCCAGGTCCACACCAGGAATAAAGAATATTTGAAAGAGCAAGATTCCTCTCCAGACAGGGCTTTCTTTGGAGTATTCTATGGCGTCAGTGAGCTGGAAGGAGAAGGCGAGGCCTGTGTGCCCCCCCCTCCCCCCCTCGCAGACAAGAGCAGCAGCGCCAGGGCGCGTGCACCTCCCCAGGGTGCGGAAAGCCGAGGCTCACCTCTGCACAGACAGGGTGGATCCCGATGGTGCTGTCCAGCTGCGATTTGGTCAGGCCACACTTGAGGGCAGCTGCGAAGCCCTGGGTAACTTCTCCAGCATTTGGACCCAGCACGTGGAAGCCAACAACACGTTCCTAGGACACAAAGCCATACAATCACACTGTTTCCAGCCCTGTGACACCCGGCGTACTTCCCCAATTTACTCCCAAAAGCCCCTTTCAGAAAGAGCCAAAGATGTCTACGAATGGTGCGAAAAGCGGTCGAAAGCTGGGGACATGCCCTCGTGGCCTGCAGCTGGTGTGGGGGGACAGCACACGGGAAGAAGACAGGAGTGGGGCACGTGGTGGCGAAGAGCCCATACAAGCAAGTGTCTGCAGCTCCTTAAGCACCAAAATGCTCTGGAAAATGTCTCCAAAGCAGTCTTGTCCTCGACCCTCTACTGAGGTATCTCAAAGCTTCAGATAAACTATCCGACAGAACAGTTGTAGCATTTAAAAACCGTCATTCAAGTTGAAACTCATTGTAACTAAGGTTTTGGGGCAGAGCGTAATTCAAAACATAATACTCTTCTAATCTGAAAACATTTTTGAAAGCAACTCTGTGTGGGGATTATTTTGGGTTAAATCCTAAATCCCAAACTCAGGGTAACCTCTGCCAAGAACAGAGAAAGCTGGTGTATTCAGCTGACAAGCTTTCTGAGTAATGTCTGACAGCTGGAATATTGAGTCTCATCACAGAGCTGGCCACCTGGGCTGCAGGACACCAAGTCTCAGCTGAGGTTCAAATGCTCCCTGGAAAACCATCTGGAAGGTCCTTCTGTTGCTCAAGCGCTCTGAGAGGTTCCATGTAGGAGGCCTACGTTACTCATCCTGACGCTCAGGGGTGTAGTGTGTGGATAAAAAGAGCACAGAACACATCAGCATTTACGTACTATACTAAAATGTGACAGTATGGTGAGATCTCAAAAATTAACGAGATTAAGATTAAGAAAGCTGCCCGGCTTCCCTTCTTCAGCAACCCCGTTATATAGGATTTATAGATCCACAGCAGGTGGCAAACATGAAAATATGAAGAGATTTCCTGACAGGGTGGCCTCTGCCAAGAGGGAAGGAGCAAATATCAAAAAGGAATACAAAGGCCACACACACAGGGCACACGGGACACACAGACCACGGACAGAAAACAGCAGCTACACCGCCGGGGACGGAACTCCTGTGCTGCCAAGGTCAGGGCGCAATTACTAAACTTCCTGGAGCTTCAGACTCTTCCCGCTACAAAAGGGGGAGAGTACATGCCCCATGTAACTGTGTCAGGATTAGTGAAGTAATACATGTAGGCCTCAGGGCCACTTGTCACACAGAAGAGGGAAACAAGCACAGGCTATGTAAACTGCCTCTGTGGTGCTTTCTCCCTTATAAGAGAAAAACTCTGAAGCAATTAAGACAAAATGTTAATATTTACTCAGTCTGGATGGTGGGTACTTTTCCTATCTTTCAGAAAATTTAAGTATTTCATTAAAAACAGACTAGCATATGCTTTATTTACAACAGGAAAGACATGGAAACAACCCAAATGCCCAGAAGTGGATGACAGTATTAAAAAGATGTGGTACATATACACAGTGGAATATTACTCAGCAATCAAAAAACCCCACATGCCTTTTACAGCAACATGGATGGAGCTGGAAGGGATCATGCTTAGTGAAATAAGCCAGAGACAAAAAAAAAAAAAAAAAACAAAACACCAGATGGTTTCACTCACAGCAGGAGCATATAGGACCAGGGAGAAAAAATAATAACAAACAACTATATACCAGAGACATTTTATGGGGGTGGAGTGGGAAATGTGGTCAAAAATGGGAGAGGGGGAGTACACAGGACTACGTTGATGGCACATGGGTGATATGGTGATGGGAAGACCATGGGGATTACAACTGAGATGGAAAAAGGCACAAAATGATGTAAATAATATATGATATAGTAATAATAATAAAAAAAAACAGACTAGCCTAGAAAAATAAAAGCCTAGCAAGTAATAAACACTAAGAACCACTTGAAACTAAGCACATTTAAACACGGACAGTCACAGTCAGTTCAATGATCTGCTTTCACAAACACAGTTCTCAAGTTGTCTCTCTGGGTTCTTAGTCCACCGAACTTTTGACTGCTTGCTGACCACATCTAGACCCCTGAGATGGGGACCCTGAGTAAAGGATCAAAAGGTGGGGGCACAAAACTTGCCCCCATAATATCCATGGAGTTGGAGAAACCAACAGGTAAAACACCAAAGGCATGTAATGTGTACCACATGGCCAAACAGAACTACACATTAAACACAAAATGAGTAGAAAGGATAAAACAAGAATTGCACTTACATTATCTTTGATATTGCAGACTATTTTTGCGTAACATTTGTTGTTATCTCTTGATGGAATCGTCCATTCCAAGGGCCAAAAGTAACTATGGTAAACCTTGGAAGAGAAGGGCACAGTTCAGACCCACCATGTGAGACACCTTTGTCAAACACTGGGGTACGTGACGACAGCGAGGTTCATTAGACTCGCACTAGCTAATAAAATTCATGGGATAAACAAGAAATCTGGCCAAAAGATAAAATTACTTTAGACTCCTTGTTGAATTACCCTCGAAAGTAAACCTTAAGTAATGATAACAAAGAGCAATCAAATGAGATGAAGGAACTACGTAATGACTTGCTGTCTGGTATTCAAAAAATAAAAACCTCACCACTATCTACAGGGATGATAACTGTAGGTAAGAAAAAAGTAAGGTGCCAAGAACAATTATAGCAATTATCTAGTGCTTTTGCTTAACGCTTCCAAAGACACTTGCCCCTTTGGCAGTAGTCACCAAAAGTACTAAAGGAGGGCGGGGGGAGACGGCAGGCCTGTGGAAGGATGCAGGAGCACCCTTACTAAGGACCTGGATGACGAGAAGGGTTTTTTCCCCTCCTCAAAGGGCTACCTTATTTTCAAAAGTTATGGTAGACTACCTTTTAAAAATATAGTATGTAGAGATAAAATAAGTGATTTTCTATGTTGGAATATAATGTTTTTTAAATATGGGTTAAAATATTGAGTATATAATGCCACAATTACACAGGGAAGACTAAAGAAACTATCCCAAAATGCTAATATAAGTGTACGTAACGTCTATTAACAACTGTGCCCTTTCCTTACATTTTTTAAAATTCCAATTCAAAGGCATTGCTTTTATAATGAAAAATACAAATCCTTATAATAAGTCAAAGATTATCACAAAATATGGAATATATCTTAAGAATCTTAAAATTAATCTTTTGATAAGAATCTATCCTAAGAAAATAATCGGAGAAGTGGAAAAGAAATTATAAAGACATTCTATTTCTAATAGTGAAAAACTGAAGCAAACTAAAAAAAAATTTATTACTTATTCTCAAATGGACTCCAAAATAATACAAAGATAAAAAATATGAAAAGTGTAATGCAATCGGGTGGAACATTAATACATAAATCTGTATCATGGGAGACTCTTCGTACTGCTTTTCACTTGCAATTTAAATTTTGAAGAATTAATAACAGTTAATATAGGAGTAAAGAATAGAACGTACCTCAATATTTTCTTCTCCAAATTTTTCCACAGCTTTCTCTTCAGAAAGACCACAGGCACCATATTCCAAAGGAGTAAATACAGTTGTTGGAACATTTTCATAGTCACACTGTAAAATGGAGAGAAAGTTATGTAAGAGAAATCGCAACACAAAAAAAGAGCATGTTTTTAAAAGGTTCATAGTGAGTTGGAAATCACACTAACACATTTCCTACCAAAAGGACAGACACAATCCCAAATGTAAAACCACTAGTCAGGTTTACTAAACGAGATGATAAAGTGTTGGCAGACATTTCAAGTCTGGGAAGGCGTCATAAAGAAATGATTCACCTGGCTCCTCCATCCAGCTACCAGCTGACATTAAGAAGAATACACTTTTCCCCTCATATTAATAGGCCAGATAAAAATACCACTGTGTCTAATACTGAGTCTCATAGGTGAGAGAAAGTGATAACTCTGGATACTCCATTAGTGTGTACACATTAACAGCCATAAAAACATCTACTGTCCAAATAACGGAGATTGTAGAGACAGAAAGGCTGTGTGTTCACTGACACTGCAGCCCATCACCGGCAGCAGCACTGAAGCGGCTTCAACATACAAACAAGAACGGGCCTCCCTGGTGGCGCAGGGTTTAAAGTCTTGGTGTGATCAAACTCTCGACCGCCAACAAGTGGCATGAGCTCAATCCCCGGCCAGGGAGGTGGCCCACATGGCGCAGCAGACCCCTCCTGTCTCCCCCGCTGCTCCCCTCAGCAGTGTCCTTCGTCCATCTGACTGTTCTGCTCCCCACTGTCTCTGCTGAATCCTCTAGCCCCCACCACACAAACACACACACACATCTGGCCTACACCCCACTTCTTGTGTGCATAAATAAATAAAAAGAAATCTTAAAAAAAAAAAACAAACATGCCAACAAGAAGGTGGATCTAGGTGCCTGCTTTGGATGTAGTAAAAGGCAACCAATAAAATGTATTACCGTTTTACCAGACACAGAAGCAAAAAAAAAGCAAATCATTATGAAGTTATTTCCAAAGTATATCTCATGATAGTAGTAGGGATAAGTGACCAAAAGATTTAGAAGTCAAGCAAGCTTGTAAATGCTGAATTAATAAGCAAAATAAACAGGTTTCTCTACTACCAGATTTCTCAGAATCTTTAATATGCTGATATGAATTGTGAAAAATGGACTAATTAAATGCCATTTGGTAAAAACTTAACCTGTCACTCAGAGATGAATCTAAAATGTGATGAATTCTTCCTTCTAAAACAGGGTGAAATCTTTAAAATGAACCTTCCTCTGCCAACAATAAATACCATCCCCGTAAGAACATAAGCTCTTGGAATTGTGATTCCAAAGTAAAAGCAAACATTCACTCACAGCTATAATGCAGAGTCAGGGTTCAGATTTACCTTCCTGCTTTAAACAACGGAGGCACATGGGAACTCTCTGTACCATCCTTAGCTTTACTGTAAAACTAAAACTGCTCTTTAAAAAAAAAAAGAGTCTTTAAAAGATTAAACATATTCAAATTCCGAGAACCAAACCTCAGAGTTCAATTTCCTAGTGATTTTTAAAAATTACTTTAAAACATTAAGCTAGAATTTTCAACATTCCAGAAGTGAAAGATCTATTTTTAGAAAGGCTGGGGAATAAAGGCTGACTAAATATGGTTAAGCAGCTCTGCAGTATTACCTAGACCTCCATCTCCTGTTATAACCTAGATCAGTGCCATAAAAATGCCATCAAAGAAAGTTATAGTGAAATTGGAAGTAATGAAACTGATGCACAAGGCAACTATATAATAAGCACACGGAACATAAGAGTGCTGGAACTTGACTAACCAAGCTCGTTTATTCTTTGTGTGACTCCAAGGGCGTTCACAACGAAGTCACAGAACAGCAGCCTGACACACCACACTTGGAGTACAGCTAACCGAGCACATCTACAAGGCCATCATCAACACAACCAAAGTACTCAAGTCCTGGCAAACTTCCCAACTCCCCTAGCTACAGAGCCGGGAGTGACACCGACCACGGCCCACTCACCTTGACGGAGGAGCCGGCATAGAGCCTCTGTGCCAGCAATCTCCCGGCCTGGATGGCCACAGGGGTGAGCTCCAGCTTGCCCTCCAGTATGTCCCCGATGGCATAGATATAAGGCACGTTGGTCTGCTCTTCGTCCGTGACAGGTATTTTTCCAGTCCTGCAAATTCATTCAGTTAAAATAATTATCAATGATCACTACTGTGTAAGTAAAACAAAATTGCTTTTCTCACAAAGCCCAAAATTGTGACTCTCAGCTGAGGGCAATACTTGAATATACCACAAAACAAACAAACCAAAAAAAAAAAACCTCAGAAGAAGTAAAAACTTAAGAGACAGTTCTGGTTGCTATTTTGGAAATTAAACAAGTCAGAAAATTATAAGGACTTCTGACGTGGGAAAACTGAAATATAGTAGTTAAGAATGAGGACTGAATGCGATAACCAGGTCTGTTAACTTATTCCCTCTTTGATCACAGAAGTCCTAGTTAACATCTTTAAGACTCACTTTCCCATGAAAATGATACTGATAATGGGGTAATAGTAAGAAAAAGGATACCAGGAGCTACCTTAAAGGGCTGTGATGACTGGACGAGAAGGCCTACAGAACACAGCACGCTAGCCCACAGCTCACAGGAAGCGCAGAATAGCGCAGAATAATGTCAGCTATTAACACTGGGTAAGATCTAAACCTTGAACCAAGTGGAAATAAGCTAGCAGGTTATAACGAGGATTTGTTTGACTACAACATTTTTTATTGCTGACCTCCTTGATTCCTTTGTCTTCCCACTCCCCCAAAATAAATCAGTACTGTATTTTTAATTTCTAGGGCAGCTTGTCATTCACAGCACTTCTTTTTGCTTTAAGGTAAAAAAAAAAGTGATACTGGCACTTCCCCAGCTGACACTGTAAGCAGACACCAGGGGCGGTCTCCAAGGTCGCTTTACACTGGACTTTAACTTTCCCTTCAAGAAACAAGTGTTCACATGCACAGCTGTCCCCCAAAATACAGTGACCACTCAAGTGATGCTAAGACTTAAAACATGATTTATGGCTAACTCTGCAGGACCTCAAGTGCACCTGTCCGCCCTGGCTAATGTTGTGCATGGGTGAGCACACTCCCCAGTGAGGCCAACAAACAAGCCAGTAGAGCACAGTGCACTCGGCCTGCAAATAGCTGCAGCCCACGACTTTGTTTCAAGCGGAGGCTATAAGAAGCCCCAGGCCCGGTACAAACAGGCACCCCACTTCCTGGTCAGGCATATTTCCTGTTTTTCCCTGCATGTACAGACACTATATATACCCACGGTTGCCCTAATAAACAGACTCCGAATTCAGACCCCAGACCCCAGGCCCCTGCTTCATTCTATCCTGGCTCGAAGTCTCCTACATTCGGGCAAACACAGCAGTCAGCGCACCCCTTGATGGGTTAGCAACGATAACATAACCCTCCCTACATACTTAGTGACACTTAACGCTCATACTTGCAGTTAACTTTGGGGCTGGATTCCTTTTCTGAACACACACACATGTTAACAAAAACGCTAGCCAATTTCTCATTTATTTTGAAAAGAAAAAAAATAAGCAAAAAGGAAATACTAATATCAGTAGCATAAGAGTTTTCTAACTTTAAAAAGGGGATTCTCCATGGTAAAAATTAACTTTAAAAATCTAAAAATCCACTATTAATCAATATTATCATATGAACAACTGAAATATTAATCAGTAAGTCATGATAAATATTTTCTTACTTTTCATTTATCTTTACACCCACAGTTTCCAAGCCAATTTTTCTGGTGCAAGCATCTCTTCCTATTGCCAACAACACCTGAAAAAAGTATTAGCATATTAGTAACTATTAACCAAAAGGCTTTGCATAAATTTTTCAATATTTTTATCTGCTTATTAAATCAATCTGATTTCATTTTCCAGGAAGAAATATTTCATTAAGAAAATAATACAAGGGCATCCCTCGTGGCACAAGGAGTTAAATCTCAGCACTATGAAGCTGTTCACAGCCACTGCAATTTGGTCCTGGGCCAGGGAGGTGACCCACATGGTCCTGACCCGCCCACTGCTCCCCTCAGCAATGCATTTCAGTCATCTGTCTGTCCTGCTCCCCACTGTCTCTGGTGAGTCCTCCCACCCCCTGCACCTCTGGCCTCTACCCCAGCACTCGTATGCATAAATAAGTATAATAAATCTTTTTTTTTAAGGGAGAATAATTTAAATCTTAAAAAAAAAGCTTTCAACAAGAAAGGGTGGCTGCAAGTATTCTGAGTTTAGCTATTTCTTGAAAAAAAGAAAAGACAGCCAGCAATTTCCTAGTAAATTCAGTCAATTTCCTAGTAAATTCAGTGTTTAAATACAAACACAGCATAGCCTATGACTTTGATTTTTGTTTTGTTTTCTTTTTAACGTGGGCCAGGGAAATTAAAGAACAGAGGACAGGGAAATTCTTGCCCAAACAAATCATAAGTATCACAAGTAATCAAGATGTCTTGGAACAGCACAGGTTGGGAACAGCACATAACTACTATAAGTACTCAGAGCTCCTGCCCCTGAGGGCGGGCTCCCGACCCACGCCTCACCGTGTTGTACTCTCCTTCGATGGTCTCGTCACTCTGAGTGGACTGAGCCACCACCCTGAGTCGGCCTGGCATCCCTGCTTCGATTTGTTCCACCTGGAAAAGCAACATGAGTCTTATTCCATAACAGAAACATCGTCACAGTGGATTAATTATGTCCCCCCCTTTACCTACTTAGTCCATCGCTAAAAAAAACACCACATCTGGCTTGGAAGGCCTTTTACGTCCCCTCTCTCTCACCCTGACATCACTAGGAAGATAAGTGATTCTTCTATTGCCACCCTTCTTCCTTGCCTCTTAGCATCTGCTAGCAGGGTTAGTTCCCGGTTGGAGAAAATTCAGAGAGAAGAGTGGGAAAGAAAAAAAGCCAAAGCAAGCACAGACCCTAAACCAAAACACTTACTACCCTCCCGGCTTTCCCAGGCACCGATGTTAGTGTTCCCCGGTCCCCTTGCCCCGGAGAGCCAGTTTCCTGAAGATACACAGCTTCGTCCACTAAGACCAGACATGGGAGCAGGCCACCACGATACAGATGCCAACCAGAGGAGCCCAAGCCCGAGCGGGCAAGGGGTGTGTGTTTAGTGGAACAGGGCGTGCTTCCGCTGCAGGAACCAGCAGCTGCGGCACTTGTGCTGTGCAAACGTGGCCAAGCACGCTCAGCTACAACACGCAGGCGCCAGCTGCAGCCCGCAGGCCAGCTCACCATCGCGCAGACCCCGCCACCCAGAGATTTCTGCACGTGTACAGTTCATCTCGATGTCGCTAAGTGACAGCCACATCACTTATTTCTGCAAAATATTACTAGGGAAACCCATAAAATCACCTGCAATTTTCCTTTTCTACCTTGAAAATCCAACCACTCTGAAGGGGAAACGCTCAAGGGTCATCTCATTTTCAGGATCAATAAACAATCAAGATTTTCCTTCTCAAATTCCCATCATTTCTTATGTGGTCACGCCCCTTTGAACCTACTCAAATGTCTCTCTGTTCAATTTCAATTAAAATGTTCTACTCTTTGCATAAGTGCTGAATTAATCCACGGCTTACTTGCTTCAAAATGAGAAGGGCCCCATCCCACCTCTTTTCCCTCCTTCTTTGCTCATTCTGCACTCCACTGAGGCCTTTCTATTGTCTCGAGCAATCTCTGCATCCGAACAATTTCATTCCCCAAAGACAGTGTTAGTCCAAAATGCACTCTCTCCCTCCTCTCTGCAGGTCTCCCCTGTCACTTAATAATCCCCTCCAGCATTCTCTGCCTGTCTATGGGGATCAGACACACCCTGGAAACCCCAGCAACATGGCATGTGCACAGACACTAGGGAGAATCTGCGAGGTTCTCAAAGGGGCCCACAGTACGACACCCAGACCAGCTCTGAGGCAGCCAGAGGTGCGCCCTTCTGCTCCCTAAGACACCGCAATGCAATCAAGCACCGACACTTCTGGGTGCCCTGCTCCCTACCTCAAACACAGTATGAGATAGATACAGTATGAGATAGATACATCTTCGATGAAGATTCTAATTACTAAGTATAAGCTTTGATCCTCACAAAAATGCTGAGGCAAATGCAATTATCTTCTCATTTTATAAGGAGACTGAGTCTCTAAAAGGGTGAGTGATCCCCCCAAATAATAGCTAACAGCTGTCAACAGAATTTGAACTCGTGATCCTGATGCCAATGCACATACCTTGTCACCATTAAGAGGCTCATGGTCCTAAGTTATTGAGCAATTAAAAAAGAAAACAGCTAAAATTTAACAAAAAAGTTAGATTTTTGCACTAAAGAAACTAACAGTGAGATACAGTGATCAATTTTGTCATTCTTCTGTAACAAAACATTTGTGGTAATCTTTGACAAATTCTAAACATTACTTAACATATTGCTCAGGTTTTTCAAAAGCAAGTGAGGCCAGAAAAGCCAGATAACTTCCTAGGGAAGCTCAGAGTAACCCAGTGTGTCTGTTAGCTACACTCTCTACCCCACGAGAACTGCCTTATGGAAAGAAAAGAAAAAAATCATTTAAATGAGCTCTCATTTGAACTGCTGATATGATGTGGAAACAAGTACAACAGACCAAAGATAAGAAAATAAAAGGAGGCGGGGCCCTCCCTGGTGGCGCAGCGGGTTAAAGCACTGCACTGAGAAACTAAAGCCACTTCCGCATGAGTTCGATTCCCGCCTGCCCCGGAGGTGACCACATGGCGTGGCAGACCTCTCCTGGCCCGCCCGCTGCTCCCCTCAGCAGTGTACTTCGTAGATCTGCCTGTTCTGCTTCCCGCTCTGTCTCTGGTGAATCCTCTCACCCTCCGCATCTCTGGCCTGTACCCCAGTTCTGTATGAATAAATAAATAAATCTAAAAAAAAAATAAAATAAAATAAAATAAAATAAAAGGAGGCATAAAGGGAAGCCTTAGACAGAAGAGAACCAAAAAAGAAAGCTGAGAAGGGAAGAAAATAATCTGCAAGTAAGAACAAAACTATAGAGGTGGCCGGCAGGTGTGAGCTGCTCACAGAGTTGACGAGCTGCAGCATGCTGAAGGGTTTCTCTGCTGAAGGGGTACTTCCAGCACCCACTCCCACTTCTCCCTCTTCCCTTTTAACAAGAATACAGGATTATCATACCAGCAATCCCACTTACTTTTATTGGTACAAACTTTCTTATAAACTTGACCCCATGTTCCTCCATATGTTCACCAATCTTGTAGGCCATATCCTGGTCAAATCCTCTGAGAAGAATGGACCGCACCATCACAGTGACATCTAAACCAATGCCAGCCAGAAATCCAGCACATTCCAAAGCCACGTAGGATGCTCCAACCACCAGGGTTTTACCCGGGCAGTAAGGTAAGGAGAAAAGATCATCACTGAAAAGAAATTTGGGGGGGAAAGAGAGAAATGTTCATGTGAGTAACTATCATGTCAAAGTACTTCTTAGGACTCAGAGGCCTTTAAGAGTAAAAACATTCAACTAGCTACATACATAAAATAGAATTTTTTATAAGGTCTTTGGAAACTCTCCCTTTTTTGCCATTTATTTGCTTTGGAATAGTTCCAGCTGTGGTGGCTAAGCACAGTAAACCATGTGACTTCTGAATGAGGGTGGCACGCTGTGAGACAAAAGGATTTTGTGCTGTTCAGAATGGTTCAGTTACATTTAGAACCACACACATGCAGGTGGTGGTAGACTTCTGGGGACTACATCTGACCAGATTAATCAAATATTGTACAAAAAGGCACAATGTAAGAAAATTTTTAAAAATTAATTTAAAAAGCAAAACAAAACACACACGTGTAAACCCAAAGCCCCTATTCTTAGCCCCCTCTCAGCTCTCTTCCCAAGTAGGATATCTATGTTTTATCCTTTAAAATGCAACATCAATTATCGAGACTAAGAAAAAGGGTGGGAAATTTTTTAATGCAAATGTCAACTATAAAATGTAAAGCCTGACAAAATCTTCTCATTGAATGAAGATGAAGAAGACAGAAGAGATGTTAAACAGCACTATAAGGGAATATTTTAAATGGCAATGGTTAGAGGCGAAGGCATACACTGTACAAAAAAGAAGACCTTTGTAAAATACTCTGGACAAAAATCATCCAGAGTACCTATTTGTGAAAAACCTGTCACAGGGAGTCCACAATTGAAAGCTCCTGAACAATGCCACCAGCACCACTGTTTGATGGGCAAGAATAAATCATGCAGCAGAACCTTCCTGCCCGACGCCCTCACTCCAGAAGGCCCTCTACACTGAGTAGACCAGGATAGCTCAAGCTGAAGGACCGGCCACCAGATTCCGTCCACGCCCATCCTGCAAGTGTTAATGGGTAGTGTAGGTAACCCTGAATAGCTACCTAGTTTTAAACAGCCAACATTTATAACATATACCCAAACATATAATTTCAAATAAAAATATTATAAGCATGTGTCTATATGCTATTATCTATATGTCCTATTGGCATTTACTATAGATAAGATGACTGACGGTTAGTTTTGAAATTTTCAAGTGTTAGCTGTGTAAAATAATGATTCCTTTATTTTTCCCAGTACCCTCACCCTGGGGCAAAGAAAAGAGGTGGCAAAAAACTAGTTCAGGAAACAGAGTAAATGGGTTAGAAGCAGCAGCAAAAACAGACGCCTAGAGCATCTTCCTTTCCCGGGCCCCTTACCTGCTGATGCAGTATTCTCTGTCTCCAGGGATACCCAAGTAACGTGGCCTTTCACCAGTGGCTATGATAAATCTCTCCGCTGTATAAATCTTTTCTTTGCCTTTGTTATTTGTTGCCTATAAAGGAACCAGTAAGTCAATGTCTATTAAGTCATTATCCTTTAGCATGAGCCCGAGTGCACAATGAGAGGAGACTCCGAATGGATGGAGACTGCAGGAGGCGACAACACCATCGTAGCGGTGGCCGAGTCTGACTCACGCCCAGGTCATCGGCCCCACACTCTTGCTCTAACTTCACACCAGAGAAATCCCCAGAAGAGGAGACAGCAAAATCACCACACTAGACAGTCTAGGTCACAGTGATTAATACTTTTACTGTACAGCCTTCCCTCCCCCCATTAAAGCTCACCATAAAAAAGAAAGAAAGAGGCTACCTAGACTGCCCCACAATTACCTTAATCCTGTGAGGACCAACGAACTGCCCGTAGGCGTTCTCATAGGTGACTTTGTTCTCCCGCAGGGCCACCCGGTAGCCCCAGTTCAGCGAGCCGATGTGGTTCTGCACGGCTTCCGTCATTTTCTCCCAGTCATGTTTAACTGCGCAAGACAAGAAGGCAGCATTTACCCTTTTGACTGCTGAAGGCTGTTCCGCAGTTAAGAACATGGAATACAAAGAATAGAGCTTTTCATGCAAAAGGCTAATCCATTGTTTTAAGCATGTAAACAATCTTCATCTTCAATACTCATGCCAAAAAAAAAAAAAATTCAACCCTCTCCCCATTTTAAAATTACATCCCTTCTTTTACTTACAATTAAATAATGCAAGGTTTCCTGCAATTATGAAGACTAACCTAATCATACACAAACCTCTGTCTAGCAAAGAATAGGAATTTCGTGTTGGGTGATGAATACAGTGAAGGAGCAGGGTACAGTGAAGGAGCAGGGTACAGTTCTCTGGCGGCCATCCCACAGCCCTGAGGTAGCCAGGCTGCAGCTACAGTGTCTAGATGGAGGACTGCAAACGAAGGCCTGTCAGTCAGCCGCAGCCCACCCCACTCTGGTGTAGGTCAAGGTTTACTGAAACAAGGCCACAACCACCTGTCTACAGAGCGTGTGGGACTTTGCTGTGAGGCTACCAGCGCAGGCCTGAACTACGGTGACCGACACTGCACAGCTCGTGAAGCTGAAAATATCTACTCCCTGGCCCTTTACTGGAAAAGACCCGCCCGGCTTGGTTAGAGATCTTTAAGAGTCTGTATCATCGCCCTTCACATCTCCAATTGAACAAAGAGATTTTTGTAATGCTATCATAAAATTAATCCTTTGAACGAAGACACTAGTAATATACTTCAGCAGATTTTAAAAAACAAAAAACAAAAAAAACGACCCTTCATTACTACCTTTCTCAATGACTAGGACAAGTAGGAGACAGATAAAAATACACTGTGGTTGCAGGAAGAAGGTAGATTCTGGGGAAATTGTGCTTTGGAAGGCAGAGGAGGAGGTCAGTGGACACGGAAAGGCTCTATCACAGAATGAGGCGTCTGAGTCCTAGATTCAGGGTTAAGTACGTGGGGCACACAGGAGGTGCTGAGACCAACTCTGGAAAATGTGGCGGCCAGCTTCTGGAAGTTGGAACGCCAGCACAAAGACTGGCCGTGGCCGCTACAGACACCACCCACTTTACACAGGTGGAAAATGTGAAGCACTGGAGCAAACCCTGAAGGTGAGCTCGGCAGGAAGCAAAGCGGCCGTGGAGGCCAGGGCAGTCGTGGCCGATCCGCCTCCACTGCCACCACCGTAAAGCGGGACATGCAGTGTCTCCATCGGGCATGGAGCAGATGTAAGTCTTCCCACACGCCAAGCATCTACTCCAACAATCATCAACACGTTCCCCATCTTGTTCCATATACCCTCTCTTTATAAGTAGGATATTTTAAGCCAGCCCCAGACATCATTTGATGGGTGGGGACTTTGGTCATTGCAGTGACTCAGGGATACCCAAGGGGCTGTGGTGACATGTATCCTTCTTTCTACCCCGTGACCAGGAGCTATCCAGTCCGACACACCACATCCAACCCCCCTGGAGAAACAACGAACCAGGTCAAAAGCAGGCCTCAATTCTCAAATTGTACCACTGAAGAACTACTAAATTTCACTGCGCAAATCCCACAGAGAGATCCAATTTTAAAATAAGACATAGTTAGGAGTTATTTACTCCTGATGACATTAGATCCCTGCTCAGGCCTGGGCTGTCACTCCCCCGCTGCCAGGCAGAGGGAGCTGTTCTGCTGGCCAGGTCTCCTGCCAACCCCAGCCCATGCCAGGAGCTAGTGGGGTGGCAAGGGCCTTCCTAGGAAACTGAAAGACTGTTCCTTGGTCAAGGTCATGCGGATTAGACAGGTTTCTATTTGAAAAATGCAAATTAAGTCTTCAGGTTTCCTCTGCCGGGAACATAAATTAGCAGCTTCTAGGGGCTTCTCATTTGCCCCACATTTGTTTATTTCTAAGACTCAGTGACATCAAGTAATTTTTAGCTAAATCCACTGTATTCTTCCTCACAATCACTTTCTGCCAAAACAGGGTGGTAATTCCTGCTCCCTCAGTGGTGGCTCCCAGCAGGCATGGCAGACAACACCCACAAAGCTCTGGTTTTCACAGCTCAGCAGTGAGACTCTGATGAGAGAAATGAAGAGTCCAGCAGGAAGGGACAGAAATTAGGATTTGTGCGCGGCAAGTATTTAATCTTCATTCATACAGGCAGCACATAACAAAGCCAGAGTGGGTGCCCAAGTCTTTCGACTATACTAGCCTACGCTTGGATGAGCCAGGAAGGCCAGAGTAGAGGAGGGATCTTCACCTTGGGTTCCCGGGGGCGAGGTCCGACCAAGAGTTCCGGTCAGGGCTATGGGTGCTGAGGGCAGAAAGGCCTCAGTCTGAATCCCAGTGCCACCCACCCCTTAGCTGCAACCTGGCTAACTGCTTCACCAGACAGGCACAGCAGCGTCTCCCCACAGGGACCACAGGGTCAAATAGGCACCGGGCTAGGATGGACGAGAGAGTGGAGGTTGCCTGAGGTGGCCTGACTTTAACCCCCCATTCTCACCCAGGTGTCCACAAATCCAGAAGCCTGGCGGGAGGCGGTGATGAGTGATGGGAAAGTCAGCAGTGGCTTGCTCCCCTTCTGCTGGAGCCAGGTCCTGACCCTCTCCCCATTCTCCTCCTGCCCCAAGAACCATGCAAAGGAGTATCTACGTGCATCTGATCCAACTTGGTCCCAGGACATGTGGCTCCCATGAGCACCAGTGTCCAGCCTCAGGCAGTCCTCGAGCCCGTCTCATACGTGCTCCTTACACACACCAGCTCCAGACACACTGGGGTGTTTGCTGTTCTGCAAACAGGTTCCCTGTCCATCCTCTTCACACTATCCCCTCCTTGGACCATCAAGGACGCAATACCTGAGACGTCATCTCCAGTCTCCTCTTAAATTATTTTATTAATCCCCCTTCGGGACCCCCAGGGCACTCGGTCTGTAAATCAATGGTTATCAGTACATCTATGAAAACAATTATTTGTATCACTACCTGTGGATTTTCCCAGCACAGACTGAAACATAAATAGCAAACACACTGCATTAAATAATTTCCTAGGACTTCTAACATGTCTACTAACAAGTGTAAGATTAATTGAAGGATGACCCTGTTGTTAACTGGATCTATTCACAGTAGGCTTCCAGGAAGAGAAAGGCCATTCCTCTATGGGCACGCATAGAGAAATGTTTCAAGGCAACTTATTTCTAACCTTTCCAGATGTGGAACAAAAGTACTGTTGATTTTTAATTGGGAATAAAAGCAGCAAAGCACGACCAGTTTGAATGGGGCAATTTATCTTAAAGGATGGGTTTATGCCTTTTTTTAACTATTTAATGAACTATTCACTAAAATTCAGCAAAATAATTTACCCTGGGCTACTGGCCACAAGATTTTCCCTCAAGTATCCTACACCCACAGATCTCAGTGCTAAAATCTGACAGGGGTTGCTGCACCCCTCTTCAAGAGCAGACGGACATATGCCATTAACTACCCAGGAAGCTATGCCAGACAACGCAGGCTGTTTTCTAAAGTCAGCAAATCCCTCCTCATCTTTTCAAGGGTATACGCTAAATATTTTTAACCGAAATACTAACCACTACCTCCCTCAACAAATAGCCCTTCGCCCAAATACCAGCTCTTGAAACAGGCATGAAACAGGCTTCTTTGGAGAGAAGATACAACAGCTTCAAAGACAAGCAAATATAATTTGCACTCCCTTCGAAAATCCTGCCTAGTGACGAGGCTTTATCTGAAGGCAAGTCTGGCTCCCACGAGTGAGCAACGCTGCCGAGGGCCCCGCCGCAGAGGCCGCAGTGATTCTATCCGCCGGAAGTGTGAACAACAGACCGTCCATGCTGTTCGCTAAGCTCACAGAAATGGACGGTGCACTGCCAGATCACAGCTCACCCTCCCCGCCCAAAAGTGCAAGCAGGGTAGCTTCTCCCCATACCTGACTCCCCAACATTCCAGCCGTAGGTCCGAGAGTCCTGCAGGGCTTGTCCTAGCAAAGCGGCTTGGTGCATCAGCTTTTTAGGGATGCAGCCCACGTTGACACAGGTCCCTCCAAGGCCTGCAAGAGCATCGGAGAACAGCTTATCACCACCCTATGACACAAAGCGGGTATGCTCAAATAGCCAACGGTAAACACGCTCCTAAAGTCAGTGGCATTTCTGAATTCAGAGTCACAGGCACCAAATACCCTGGACAGCACCCTACAAAAAAACAAGAGCAGATTCCCGCACCACAAAGGCTCAAGGCTGACAGCTTGCTGGCAAAGATGCCAGTAAGTAGGATTTTACTCTGTGCACACAGCAGTGTGCGATAACAAGTCTAGACACACAACTAATTGATAAAGGGGATGTGAACCTGGCTAGACAGCAAGGGGTCTGGGACTACATATAAAACCTGGAGTACATGTTCCCATTCTTTTAAGTACATGTTCCCTTGACTCTCACAGGAATACATGCGGGGAAAACACCAAAAAGCATTTGGCTCCCTGATCTTAAAGAACATGGCGATGGGTTGTTTCCAATACAACAAAACGTAGGCAGGTGAGAGGTGGACAGAATAGTGTAAGAATGTCTTCACAGTGAATGGGACAGGCAGGAAACACAAGACCTGCGAGGGGAATGCTACCAGAGGGTCCGTTACTCCACAGGCCAGAGGGGACGCAGCAGCAGAACAGTGCCTGACACAAAACTGACGGCTGGTGAGTACCTGCTGATGGATGAATTAGAAATTGTGGCACTCTCTCATTGGACTTGCTGCTTTTTGCCTCCTAATTCCAGCAGCTTCTAATTCATCTTCATAAAATGGATATGTCCCTTTACTCCCTCAGAAGCTCCCTGCTGTGCTTCAACTAGGTTCAAATTTCCTTACTTGGCCTAGAAAGATCTGTACAGTTTGACTGCTACCATCTTCCCCAACCTTGACCCATAAAACTACGTCTTACCACCCACACCACAATCATCAAAAGGATTCTTAGCTGCCTCCAGACCTTTGCATGTGCTGCTCTGTTGTTAAGACAGTGATCCGATTCTGTGGACTCTCTGGCATTCCCCGCAGAGGGCTGGTGTTTCTTGAGCTGTGTTCGCTGTGAAGACGTTCTTATACCATTTTGCCCACCTCCCACCTGCCTATATTTTGTTCTAATGGAAACAAGCCACAGCCATGTTCTTTAAGTTTCATGTGAAACTTGTTTTTGGCTTGTGTGGGGTTTTGATTTGTTTTTAGACTTTTAAATTGGTTTTAAGAACCATTTCGGCCAAATTCAAAACAAACTCTCCTCTTAAAATTTTACTTCTATATATACTATAAACACTTACCCCATCTAGTTCCAAGAGGGGTTGGAGTGACAAAATCCAAGACCATTACCTTCTTGTCATATTTGGCTGCTTCCTAGAAAATGAAATTATTAAAATGAGTTAGAAAAGTCAAATACAGTAAACCTGAAACAAGCTGCTGAAAGTCCACACTGCTTTAGTTAAAGCTATAGTGCTAAAACATAACCAGTTAATAACACCTGGCAACTTCACACACCAAGATGATGGTATATCACTTGATACACAAAGATAAAAGTCAAGAAAGCCCAGAGTCTTAAGGGTAGCCTTAAAGAATATGGAAGTCCAGCTGTGAAACTGTCAAGAGTCGTCAGCCGCAAACCCCAGAATCCCCCCAACATGATTTCAATCTGAATCATGGAAGATGATTCCAGGTTTTCCACAAGCTAAGTGGCATGTGCCCATTTTGAAGCCAATGGTAAGATGTGACAAAGCAGGCTTACTGCTGCCGGCAATCCTTGATCCAGCCCGCATCCTACAAGATAATACTTTTACAACTTTTAGGTTGCCTCAGTTTCTATGTAGAATATTGGAGAATTTTTTCCTCTAAAATTATCAGATTTCCTATAATTTTCATGCTAAAAACCACTGGGAAAACGGTAGTATCTGAGATTTCCAAAGGTATTTTACAGGAGCTATGACAACAGTGGGAACCCCGTGTTACAGAGTACCCCATCTTTCTCAGAGAATAAGCTCTGTGTATTCACAATTAGAACTGAGTATATAGCCTTCAAAATGCCATCAATTAGAGTAAAATGTATCCAGGGTTACCCCTGAATCGCAGCAAAACAGAGCTTGATGTCAATCACCAACCTGCTCATTCTGTTTGAAGCTACTTTCACTGATGCACACCAGATGCACCTTACACCTCATCTTTTAAAAGAACCAGTGGGGGAAATGACAGGTGTGGCCTCCTCATAAATGGACCTCAGCAGGACCAGGAGTTTCGCCCTAATCTCCTTACTTGTACGCCCTCTACCCCTCACCCCAGTCAGTCAGTGGTTGCTACCACAGCTCACAGAGATACATGGAAGGCTGGCATTTTCCACAATTAAGTTTAAGAAATCCAACTACCCTCCAGCTTTCTACTAGGGAAGAGGGGTATAAAGAGGAAAATCATCAAAGTGGCAAAAAAGAAAAAATTAAGTTGTACAAAGGATAAGAAATGTATTTAATTTCACAGCATTTTTATATATGACACACTTATAATCTTTGGGAAAAAAATCAACCAAAGTTAAAAGGAAGTTATTTGTGCCATAAAATATTGGGCCCAGTACTTTTATCTAAAGAACACACAATTCAACCTGAAAATAACACTGTGAAGCAGTCTCTAGACATGACCCGTCCTGATGAATGTGTCCAAGGTCCCAAGAGGGCCAAACTCCCTAGAGAACCCGGTGAGGGGTGACCTTCCACCTGGAGCCCGGGGAGCGCACAGGAAGGAGCCTTGCCTTAGCGGCCGCCAGTCCTCCTGAGCCCCCGCCAATGATGATGAGGTCGTAGTCGTAGGACCCGGGGAGATCCTCCGCGCCGTTCATGCTCACCAGCTTCTGAAGTATGCCGTCCTGAAAAGCCTGAAAGAGAGAGAAAGGGAAATAATTTACTTAAAAGCAGCTAGGTCTGGAAGGTTTTGTGAGGAAGCCTTTCTTTTAAAGAAAAGCAAAAGGAATTTCCTGAGGGAAAGATGTTTGATTTCTACCACAGGCACGTAAACATATTCCACCTGCCTTCAATTCAAGGGGCCTCTCCACACACAGCAGTCGGGAGGCCCCTACCATTCTCCTAAGCAAGACCCCGGTGCCTGAACAAAACCAGCTTTAGGCCTAAACTCGGTTTGATCATCCACCCTATTCCTCTGAGAATTTGTTAACTAGATTTTTAAATTAGGTTTTTAAAACATCTACGCTGTTATGTTTTCAATAGCGCCATCACTTTAGCGATCATCTTGACATTGTAGTCAAAGATGGAATATCAAACCTTCTGAGGTCTCCACATAAGGAAGATATGGGGTGGTTAGCATTCACGTAGATTCGTTGAATAGTTACGACCTCACTGCATTGCCTAGGCATGAGGTAAAACCTAGAAACTCAGCACAAACTCATCAGTTGGCATCCAGCTGTAGAAGTCAACGTACAGGCTGCTGCTTCAGCGAGGCGTGTTATACAAGCACGTCTCAGGAAAGCCCTTTCTTTCCTACACCTGTGCATGAAGCCTCCTATTTTATATTTAGTGCTCGGCAGGGCAAAATTAACCGTTTAATTTTTGAAAAGATGTCATTCCACTAGTTTTCAGACACATCAGTGCCATTTCATATTGCTTGGAACCCTCTCCTGGTGTTAGTTACCACAACCCTGGTCTCACATGAAGTGGTAACTGGAAAAGTTGTTAACAAGTACAATAAAAATCAAGTCTTAACCTTCACCATCAAAAAAGCCCCCAAACTTACCGTCCCGAACTGCACATTTTTCACCTGCCTACAGTCATCCGTAGGGGGCAACGGGCAGAGCTTAGGGTCGGTAGATTGGGGTGCCTGCGGTGCGGAGGGGAGTGAGGCGGAGGGAGGTAGTGGAGGGAACACAGCAGGCACACAGGACGGCTCAGGGGCAGGAGGGAAAACCATTGGGAACCAGCAGCAGTGGGGCCAGGCCTGCACCACCCTGACCGTCTGCACGAACGGCCTCAGGTGAGAGGCAGGGACACACAGCCAGTATTCCCCGGCTGGCAACATCACAGAGGCTCCTCCTCCTTCGCCACCAGGCACTGTGGGGAAAGACAATTTGGTAATACTCAGAGCCGTCCATACATTAATAGCAGCAATGTAAGCTTCACATAAAAAGTGGTATTGAGCTGTTTTCAAAGGCTGACTTGCTGGTTTGAAAGAATATAAGCTGCGGCATAAATAACACAGTCATTCCGAATGCCAGCCTCATTTTATCTGCAGACAGTGCCAGAACACTTTCACCATCTAAATTAAAGCCATCGTTTTTTGTAACTAACTTGCCCAACATCCAGAATTATAAAACACACGGTCGTGATGAACAGGACACCCCTTATAAACTATTCTGTGCAGAAATTCTCCACCCACCTGGTTAGTTGTGATTCAAGTGCTAAGTCCAATTAGATCAATGAGTGCACATGACAGAGAAGATTCGGAGTGAGCCTACCTACTTCTAACTCTGGAAGGTAAAGTCAGCAAGAAACAAGCAACTGAAGCATTCAGCTGGCTCTGAACTAAATGTTTTTAAATGTTAAACCAATTTTAAACTGAAATTGCTGTTATTAAGCTCCAGGTAAGCAGTTTCCTGCCTGGAATATAAATAAGGTACACAGCAAAAGGCAGCCCCCCCCCCCCCCAGTGTCAGGAGTAAAAACACAGATGAAAATAGCCCCCCAGTGTCCTCCAATTACAACTTCTAGAAACAGGAGCTGCTGATTGTGGTGGTGGACCAAGGAGAGGGGTCCCAAAATCTCACCTCAACCTTAACTAGTATTAAGTTGTTGATGTGGGTTAGAAAGAAACCCAAATTAATTTTTAGTGTGTTAGAAAGTAACACACTACTAACTCTTAGTGTTAGAAAGTAAAATCATATTATCAAAATTTTAAATTTAAGTATTTTAAATACTGTTAAACATAAAATTTTATTTAAGATTTTATTTATGCATACAGAACTGGGTGAATAGGACAGAGGTGCAAGGGCCTTGAAAGGATTCACCAGTGACTTAGTGGGGAGCAGAACAGGCAGAATGATGAAGTACACTGCTGAGGGAAGCAGCAAGCAAGACCAGAGGTCTGCCCGCCATGTGGGGGTCAGCTCCAGAGCAGGGATCGAACTCGCACTGAAGGGGCCACAGCCAGCCTCACAATACTGCACTCCACTGCACCAGCAGGGAGGGCCCAAACATAAAATTTTAAAGTATTTTTAATTACTGAGGAAAGACAGACTGGCCTTAGTTACCTTTATGGACGCAAACACATCACCCTTTCTAGAGCAGTCCTTTATAAGAGTTAGGGGGCTTTTTTAAGCAACATGCAAGGACCAGAACTTACGTCTTTTCTTCCACTGTCTTCCCAGAGTTCCCAAGCCTTCTCCTTTTCTTTGCTGCAATTTCACTAATACATTTTGTAAGCACACAGCACAAGCTGTTCCACCCATGAAGCCCCTTCATGTCCTCATTTAGCTGCAAGTCTTCAGTGGACAAGCGCCTGAGCGAGCCCTCTGCAGTGACCAGGACCCCGCCTTTCATCTCTGTATCCCCAATGCTAACCTGGCATGTATGTGATCAAAGATATCTTTTCAAATAAGACATGGTGGCAGGCAGTTCCAACTCCGTTGTGTATTCCAAGAGGCTGGGCTTCACTTTTCTCATCCATAAGAAAATAAAAAGCCTCTGACATGAGTTAGCAATACAGCCTATGCGAAGTGTCCAGCGGATCTAGTTTTTGGTATTTTTACTATCCCTAAGCTAAGGATACTTAGGTTTTTAAATGGGGGGTGGTGACTGGGGGTGTGAGGGGAAAGACATCAAGAGTAATACTTGATATCTAAAAATTAATATGAAATTCAAGTTTCAGTATCCAGAGTTACAGTCAGGCTCATTTATCTCAACATTGTCTGTTCCTATTGTTTTTGAAACAATGAACAGTTGATGACTAGCCATATGGCCCAATACTTAAAATATTTACTATCTGGCTTTCTGCAGAAAAAAATTTGCCAATTCCTAGGAAAATTGAGTCATTGTGGCTAGGTGGTGCGAGGCGGAGGACACCAAACAGTAACATCAAGGTGGGTGCAAATCAGTCATCTTCCTGCTCAGGGCCAACCGTGATTATCTAGATCTTCAACAACTGAGTACGTAAAATATTTAAACCAAAATATTTAGCATTTACTCATACCAAGTAGTGTTCAGGCAGATTGCATTCAAGTTGCCTCTCCCAGAAATGTTTCCTTAGGGCTCTCAAAGTACCACCTCAACCACTATCCAACCAGTGGTTCTTCAAGGCACTCATTAGCAAAAGGAATATTGCTGTCTGCTCTCCTGTGGTTTGAAAACAATGCTCCCATGTGGAAATCCAAATCCCTAGAAAGTGAAAATTAATTCTTACATAAAAGGGATATGTAATTTAAGGATTAGGGATGGGAAAGCTTTCCAGAACTATCCCAGTGTCTGATGTGCTCACAGCATCCTTACAAGAGGAAGCAAAAAAAGACAAGGTGGTGACAGAGAGGTTACACTGTCAAGCTCTGAAAATGGAGGAGGGGACTGTGAATCAAGGAATGCAGGTGGCCTACACAAGCTGACTAAGGCAAGAAAACAGATTCTCTCTCATACTCAGCAAGAGTCAGTTCTGTGGAACCCTTGATTTTGGCCAGAGCAACCAATTTTGGACTTCCAACCTCCAGAACTGAAAGATAGTATGTCCACAAGCAGTGGGCAGTGTGTGACCACTCCTCTTCCCAGGTGCCTAGAGCAGTGGCCTCTCAAGTGCCTGCAGCAGTGGGCACTGAGAACAGCTGCTGAGTGCCTACTCAGTGGATTCCCCAGAGCAAGAACAAGCATGAGTGAGTCATTTCACGTAAAGTGAATGAGCCCTGACACAGATGTCACCATGGAAGGTGACAGCATGGACTTCCTGATCCGATCTAGAGTAACGCACCAACAGGTATCTGCCAAGCCACAAAAGCCAGTCTGTTTTAGATGTTTTATGTTATCACGTATTTAATCCCCATAACAGTCTTCTAAGCAGTTATCATTTCACCCCATAAAGGACATCGTAAAGCTCCTTGGAGGTTAACAGACTCGCCCATTGAGTCTAAAACTGAATCCAGGCCTGAATGATTACAAATCTCTTGCTTTTTCTTACCAAACCATACTTGGTAATTCATTTCTCAAAGTACTTGTCCCATGTATCTTTGAAATTTATCTTTATTGTAAATTTAAGAGGTAGTATTGCCACCTTGCAAATCAAAAACCAGAGGCTTGCAGGTTCAGAAATTTATTCAAATATCTCAAACTACAATGTGAGTCAGGTCTAAACCTGATCCTTTGATCAAAAGTGGTTCTATTATGTAAACAAATTCTAGTTTGAATAAATTTCTTTACGTCTCCTAAAGTTCAGCTGATTTTATTGAACTTGTAAAATTTCAGTCATTGTTACATTAGTGGGAAACAGATCTGCAGTTTGATTCATGCCTAGTCCCTGAAACCAAAATATTTATTATGGTCAGCTATTCTTTATTCTTCGAGGTCAGCAGCTGCTTTATTTACTTTCAAAGTGATGAGGGGACCCAGGTGTCATGACCAGCATAAACAGGTACAACACTTAAGAGGTCTCCTGATTTAACAGCTATCACTAAAACATTACCTCCTCTCAAGCCTCCACATTCTCCATTAATGCTGTTAACACATTTATGTTTTAAATGCTGCTGACTAAGGACACCAGTCATATGCCAGAGCAATCTGGTGTTCTTTCTGTTATCATTAAGAGTGTCACCTCAGGGTATACCTGGTGAGGCGGAGGTTTAAGTCTCAGCACTATTGAGCTATTGCCAGCCACTGCAGCGGGAGTTCCATCCCAGCCAGGGAGGTGACCCACATGGTGCAGCAGACCTCTCCTGTCTTGCCAGCTGCTGCCCCCAGCAGTGGATTCCAGCAGATCTGCTTATTCTGCTCCTCACTCTGTCTCCAGTAAATCCTCTCTCACACACCCCCATACGCCACACACCCACCCCCCCACCTCTGGTCTACACCCCAGTTCTTGTATGCATAAATAAAATTAAAAAAAAAAAACAAAACTGCTAGATAATTCTTTACAACTGTCTCCTCAAAAAGCCAGTCTCTAGAAAACCCAAGAGACTTGGACGGTAGAGAGGATCAGCAATACCGATAAATATTTCTATGACACTAAGTCAAAGCATAGACGTGTCAGTAAAGGTGAGCATCCTTGACCTTTAAGGGAAAGGAGTGACCGCTTTAGACAGGAATTGGTCAAGTTTCAAGAGAAAGTTAACTTTTCTGTGAAAAATCTGTTAAAGAACTTTCCCCATAAATGTTAGATCTTTCAATATCGATGTCATTTATTTAGTATTTGGGCTCCCTTCCCTGTACCATACTAGCTTTACTAGGATAGTTTATTGCCACGCAGAACAGATCCATCCGTCAGCTAATGCTCTAGAGTTCCGAGGGGAATTAAGTGAGGCAGCTCACTTCACCCTCAAAAACTATTAATGATCCACACTGTCAAAAGTAACCTCCAAATAGTTGTAATTTATATTCCTAAAACTACCAACAACAAAAAAGAATAAAAGCTACTTGGCTTTCTACTTAGTGAGTATGAATATTTGGATAAATCATGTGTTAGTTAAAAGGGAGTTTCCAGGCACTCATAAAAAGCCTAAGAAATGCAAGATTAAACTGACAATACCTGAGGCTGTTACATAATGAGCATCACTGGTTCTAAAGGACACTCTGTACTAGCAAAACTCACCAAGGAGAACCAGAGGCCAGAGAAGATATTAACCAAGTGAATCCAGGTAGTAACGAGATAATTTTGTTCTGAAATAACCTGAACGGAAATATCTTCTACAGCTAAATACAAGGTAATTCAAGTCTTGCCAGGTTTAACATTCAAGTAGGACAGTTTCCCAGTAAATGTTCTTCAGTGCCATTAACTTCTCACTAGTTCAGGTATTCGGCCTCACCCTGCCCTATTAAATGCCATTCCCGTCTGTGGCCAGGGGCTACTCACCTTGCAGCACTTAGTTGCTGCCTCACTGACTACCTAAGAGATACTCTCTGCCTTGGAGTCCACAGGAGTTGCTTAGAACATGGACACCCACTCATCTTACCAGTTCTCTTTGCTACGAAGCATGGCAACAGGTTTTGTTTGTAATGACACTGCATATTCACTACCTTAAGGGTAACCTGTTTCTTGGCCCATTCTCCCCCCCCAGTGTGTTTAGGAGTCTTCTATGGCATCCCCTTGGTTTCCTGTGAGAGGAAGCAATGCAACAGAGCATTTGTTTTGAAAATTATCAAACACCTTTTAACTTGTGAAACTCAAAACTGATTTTTATTCGCATAGTATTGAAGAGCAGTAAAAAAAAAAAAAAAAAAATCCTAACATCATTCTGGTGAGTTTTTTTTAGTATCAGGAGACCATGACAACTTTATAAACCAGCAAGAAATACACTGCACAATTTCTGAAGTACTGGAAAATATTTTTTCACTTTACAAGAATACAGTAGACACTTCTTTGGGGATTTTACTTTTCATTTTGAGTTCCTTGAGAAAAGCCACAGAAATGCATCCTATACGAAAAACAAATCTTTAGCATGAGTTTGTGATCATAGGCTCTGAAATTTCAAAAGTTGCCACAATATTTTTCCAGTCCTGTAAGCTTAAAGATATAACTCCTTGTTTCCTGCCGTGGTAGCCGAGGTCACTTCCTTCCCCCACTTGGTTGGTATGAGTTGGCTCTAGTATCGGCAGCCTGTCTTGGTCAAGCCTTATTCTCGCAAAACCATCCCTTATGATGAAAGAAACATAAAATATATTTTCCACAGTACGAGAAAAAGACTTTGGATCAATCACAAACTCAAAGTAAGACACAGGCGTATCAGGGTACTTTTGAAAGTACATTTGCAGCAATCCCAAGATTCTTTCTACTTCTTTTTCTGTTGCTTCTTGATTACTGTTCACCTCCAACTTCCTGAGTTTTGTAGGCATATCCCTACTTTCTTCCATTCTGCGAACTCTCCTCTGGTGTTCAAGCCGGGACTTCCGTGCAGAACGCTGGCTCTTGAATGAGCCAAAAATAAAATGGAACGTTTCGGCTTGCAAAATCCAGGAGGTGGCTTCTTTCTGCAGCGTCTCCCAGAAGGAAAGTGCTGTACTGTCATCGCTCAACTCATCATGTTCGGCATCTTCCATACAGTTCAGACCCACAAATAAAAACAGAAAGTCACAAAAAGCTACTTGATTAAAGAAGCTACTATTACAGTTTAGCTGCTTTGCTTTTTCTTTACCCAAATCCGAAGCCAGAACAAGGAACTGGGCATCGAGGGCCGCTTCTCTCGTCCGGCTCACGCCGTCAAACAGGACATTGGCTTCCTCAAGGGCTTCGGTCAAGGTGTCGCTCGCCGTGTTCACTATGTCGTCGCGGTTCTGCTGGACACTGTAGATGAGCTGCCGGTACTGCCTGCGGATCGTCCGGCACTTCTCCTCGTCATCCGCAAGGCCGAGGAGGTTTGGGTCTATGCCCACCTCCGCGCGGAGCTCCTCAGAGTAGCCATCGTCGCCCACCGCCACCTCCACCTTCATGGGTTCTTCCTCCTCCTCCTCGGCCAGCTTCACAGAGGACGCGCTACCCCGCGAGGTCACCACCAGCTCCTCTTTTTCGTCAGCCATGTCGGCCTCCGGAGGAGCTGCGCTAACCGGCGCGCCGCAACGCAGCATCTCCCCCAACGGCGGAAACAGACCGCTGGGCTAGAGCGCGGACGCCCGCCCCTGCGCACCAGC
>NW_004567105.1:9821219-9832174 GCF_000260355.1 Condylura cristata
CGCCCGAGGCCCCGCCCCCAGCGCGCCGCTCGGCCCACGTTCGCGGACCACCGCGGCCGCGCGCAATAATGAGTCCCAGCTCTGCGCGGGATGACGCGCGTGCAGGCAATCGCTCCAGTGCCCGTGGGCAGCGATGACAAATTTTCAGGGGAATTAAAGATCCCCCGCTGTTACACACTGCCCTTAGGTCAACCCACACCTGTAGTTCTTTTTATATAATTAAAAGGTGATGCTTTCTTTTTCGAGAACTTCATCTGGTTCATCAACTGCCCATAAAGCCAAGGATCATGAAATGCAGGATTTGTATTACAAATAAGAGGAGCTAGCGCAATTCACCTGTCAGGAGGCCTGGAGCTCATTCATTATGCAAACCTACACTGGATTACTTACTTTCACTGGCCCTCAAAAGCCAAGTCCCCTCCAGCCGACCGCATCATGGCGGGGGAGGGGCTACCAAGTAAAACTCTAGTCTACTCATTTCCTCTAATCATTTAAAGAATGGGATCTTCCACACTTGTAAATCCTCCAATCACTAAACAGGAATTTTGTAACTCAAGGCCGAATAACAGCTAACGAGTTGTTACACAAAAAAGACACAGCAGAACATTCTTTCAGACCGCCAAACATCTGTGAAGCTGAATGGAGGGTGAGTGGCTATGGTCTTTGGATTCCAGTGGACATTAACTCTAAAAGGTGAACAAAGTCAATGAAGATCTTAAAAAGCAAATATAGGAATAGGAAAGCAAATGCAGCTAAGCCAGCAGCTCAGCTCATCAGCCACACAAATGAAAGTCTATCTAATAATGAAAAGGAGCATGTTTTGATTTTAAAGGGGGCATGCACATTCTCACGTTCCCTCAAGATTAAAAGATTTTATCCAGAAGTAGGGGAGGAGAGAGAACGGTTACAGCACCTGTCAATGCTGGGTTTCATGTCATTCCCTCAACATTTAAGGCACCAGGAGTAAAGAAAAGAAGCCCTACCTTCAGTCCCATGAATCTATTACAGGCTGGTAAATGCATAAATAGTAAAATCTAGTATAAAGGTTTCTCCAAAACATTGATATTGCCATTTGTCCACTATTTTTCAGGCAGAGATCATGCAGGAAGAAACATTTTTCAAAAACAACATGAATTATAGTTTTTTGTGCAATTTTATTCTGCCCTGTTAGAATGCTTCTCTAAAGCAGGAAATTACTTTTAAATCTCGAATTTGAGCTGTTTTCACATGCATGCATTTGAGTATGTACCTTTCAAGGTACAAATTAATGTAAGTGAAAAATTGTCCCAGTACCTAATCCAAGTACTTTAGGATATTAGGGAAAATATATACTGTATATTGAATACAAAGGCTGCGTTTTAGAAAGTTAAGTCTTATCCCTTCTCTAAAATAAAGACAAATGAAAGAAAAAGTAGTGACCCAAGATTAAAGGACCATATTTCTCTCCGTGTCCAGCCAATTGCAAACTAACACTCAAAGCCTGTTTTAAATCTTAGATGAAAATACATTAACTCGTTCCAAGTCCCAAATCCAAACAAGTTTACTCCTACAGTTAACCACATTCCTGGGAACTTCTGATATCCACGTAAAATCCAATAAAGGCAATTTATAAAGGAATTCCAAAAGACTGTTAAACTTCCCACCCTTAGGAGCCTATTTTTCTCCTGGCTTATTAGGACGGAAATCTGGCTGATACCAATTTGCTCCATGCAGACTCTTTCACCAAAGAATTTCAAAATGCTTTGAAAAAATTAAATCTCCCCACCTACTTATAAAGTACTATTATTACCATTTACAAGAATTTCTCAGGCGATAACAGCCTACACAATTTGCTCTGAGCCCAACAACCCATCAAGACAAGCATCGTATTATTAAGCTGTGATTTCCAATGCTGAATTCACTCTGTGCTACATCCCTGTCCCTAAGCACTTCAGTAGCATGTAACTCACTATCAGCCTCAGAAAGGCACACTTGCATTACATTCTGCCTTTTAAAACCTGTCTAGAGCACACAGTGAGATATGGCGACGATGTAAAAATCTCAAGCCTAATCTTTTAAAGAATGGAATTTTCTGCACTTGAGAATCCTTCAATCATTAAACAGGAATTTTCTAACCTAAGGTTGAGTAACTACCAATAGTTCTATAAAAGCAACTTTAAAGGCCCAGCAATCCATCCTTTCAGCGACACTGCTTCTGTGGGAAGAAAAAGCAGCTCAGAGAAATCACTAATCTAATCTTTCTTCAGTAATCAGCCTGGCTTAGGCAACCCTGACACTCAGACTGGCCTCCAAGAGAATTTAAATTTAGCTCCTCCCCCACCTTTTCCTCTTGCAGAACTTGCCAACGCCTCCAAGTGGCAGTGCAGGTCTTTCCTCCCTTCTGCCACATTACCCTGCAGGCCCTGTGCTAGGCCTTCAGCAGTGCCTTCCTGCGTTTTGCCACTATCCCTGGAGCACAGCACAAACATGATGGGCTCGAGTGTCGCACTGCATTAAGATCTTTCTCCTGGCAAACAAACAGCTCTTCTAGGCCCAACTCTTTCCAGGGCGTGGTTTTTTAGGCCAGGATTAATCTGTAACATGCAGATGTTTGAGACCTCTGAGCCCAAGGCAGGAACCAGTCAGGTTGTGAGTCTTGCACTGGCAGAAATAAAGAATGCTACCAGCTACTTCCTAAACATTTCTGTTCCTTCTTTTATAATCGTTTTTCTCCCCTTATCCCACCAGGGTAAAAATACTGAAAAGTGGGGGGAGAAAAAGAAGTATATGGTAGAAGTCCTAGTTTTATCTGTTAAGAGTAAAAGGATGTTAGATACATTTTCTCTTTCACCTTCGTTTCCGTTAAGGTTGTGTGTGTGCCTGTTATTTTTGCTGTTTCACTTTTAGTACCAAAGGGAAAAGTTTGCTGTGTTCAAGACAAATTATCAGTGTGTCTTTTAAACAAGTTTCTGAAAACACTAGAGACAGCGGGAGGGTTTAAACTTGAAATCCAAACTTGACCTTTGAGCTGAGTGTTACCACAGGCAGGCTGCCTCTCTTTTCTAAGGAAATACTATTGCCGGCATAGTTAAGTTACTCTAAATACTGAGTGAGAAGTATGTACTAGATCTGACAATATCTTCAACGGACTAGGTACATAATAAATCTTAAATTATCCCAAAGACAGAAGTATTTAATAAACATTTGATACTACAGAGGGAAAAAAGTATATAAACTAGACAACATTCCTAGATTTATTTCATGAACAGAATAATATTTTAAAGGTTAAATTTATAAAGAGGAATACAAGAATATACCCCACAACACCAGAAATTTGCCAAATGATGAAATTTAAAAACCTATGACTTCAACTAAAGGAAGCGTACACTATACTTAGCAGGATAAGCCTCTCTACGGTATCTTCTAAGCAGGTCTATGGAAAGTGAAACTGTAAGGCAAAATGATGTGTTTTTTCCTTCTTGAATGGCTGGCTCCTTGGAGTTCAGATTCTTAAAAAAAAAAAAAACTGTATGCAAAGTAGGCGTTGAATAACTTCTATTCAAGTGAGAAATGAGATGGCATTATTGCTAGCAAAGTAAACAATAGAACGGAAGTCCCCTCCCCCAAAAAATTCCAACACATGCATTAAATACTTTCCCTCAGGGGCCTCCTTGGTGGTGCAAAAGTTAAACACAGAGCCAACAAGCTATCACCAGCCACTGCAAGTGGAGCCAGCCAGGGAGCAGAACCCTGTGGTCAGCAGGCCTCTCCTGCCCGCAGCAGTGGGTTTCAGTAGCTCGGCCTGTTCTGCTCCCCGCTGTCTCTGGTGAATCTTCGCCCCTCCGCCCCCACCCCACACCTCTGGCTTACACCCCAGTTCTCAAATGCATAAATAAATAAATCTTTTGTAAAAAACAAATACTTTTGTTTATATAAAACCTCTACCCTTGCATAGAGTAGTCCAAAGCCATACTCTTTCTTAACTGACACTTCAGCTAACCCTCGCCTGGCTGGCTTGCCAAGTTCAAGAAGGAACATAAACAAGGGTGTGAATGAAAGAACAACCTTCAGGTTGTAAAAGCAATAGTCCACTCTCCCGGGACACTTCCAAGGGCAAGGCCACTAAGACGGGCACACCACTCTGCTGGCCTAGGGGAGGGAAGCACCAGAAATGTGGCTTGTGAAGGAGGCGGCCTTGAGGGAACTCGGTTCTGGAGATGGAGTTCAAATCAAACACTAGTGTCCTATCAATTTCCACCTACTTTCTTCAGAGCTGCCTCACTGTAAAATGATGTGATCTCTGCCATAGAGTGGTTGTGACTTTGTAAAAAAAAAAAAAAAAAACACAAATATTTGCTAACAAGTGTATTTTAATACACTGCTCTACAGATTTGTGTTAGAAATAACAAGAATGCAGAACTCAAAGCAAAGGAAATGCATGCTCAGTAAGGAGTAGCTAAGTAGAAATAAGGCTTTCTTCTCATCTCTCCTGGCCACACCTGCATGAGCGTCTGCAGGTGCACAACGTGTTCTCATATGGCCTTTAAAATTCTGAACCACTGGGCCCTCCCTTGTGGCGCAATGGGTTAGGACACAGCACTGCAAGCTGGCCACAGTGGCTTCAGTGCGAGTTCAATCCCTGCAGGGAGGTGGGGGCAAACCTCCCCTGACCCTCCAGCTGCTCCCCTCAGCAGTGTACTTCATGGATCTGCCTGTTCTGCTCCCCACTCTGGTGAATCTTCACACTGCCCCTGCACCTCTGGCTTGAACCCCAGTTCTGCATGCATAAATAAATAAATCCTTTAAAAAAATTCTGAACCACTTTCCAACATGCCGCCAAAATTAAGATATTAAGAGGTCCCCTAAGGTCCCCCAATGGACAGGACTCAAGGAAAATGACTCTGCAGCTTGATTTTACTACTTCCATGGACAGATAAACAAAAGTTTACAGCCCTAATGACTCTAAGCCCAGACATTGCTGTCATAAATTTCCTTGGTGCCTTTTTTTTTTTTTTAACTGATTTCCTCCAGGCTGTGCATTTCTGAAATTTCCACAGCTTATCAGGCTGGCTGCTATGAAAAAGATCCACATAAAAAAGGGAGTGACTGGCCCTCCCTGGTGGCGCAGTGGGTTAAAGCACAGCACTGAGAATCTAAAGCCGCTTCCACATGAGTTCGATCCCCACCTGCCCTGGAGGTGACCACATGGCGCGGCAGACCTCTCCTGACCCGCCCCGCTGCTCCCCTCAGCAGTGTACTTTGTTGATCTGCCTGTTCTGCTCCCCACTCTGTCTCTGGTGAAGCCTCTCGCTGCCCCTGAGCCTCTGGCTTGTACCCCAGTTCTGTATGCATAAATAAATCTTTAAAAAAAAAAAAAAAAGGGAGTGACAGACCTTGAGGGCAACTGGGCTCCCCCTGGAGCTGCCAGCAGGTGAGGTGTTCACCTTGGAAAGGTCACCCGCTCTGGCCCTGTATGAACCCCAGTGCTGGTGGTGCAGGCCCACAGTCAGCAACAATAATGGACTTCCGCAAAGTCCTCCTGTGTTCTCAGCCAATGGTTTAATTTAGGCGTTGTTCTCTAACATCTAAAACCTACATAGACACACTCCCCCCCACCCCCAACCACCAAGCCCAGCACTTTGGGGAGTCTCCCTCATGCCCAGAGGTGTCTCCCTGGAGTTCTTTCACTAATCAAAAACCTCTGATTCCTGGCCAGTGCAGGCTTTGCAACCTTGACCAGAAGGTCTCAAGAGACCTTTCACAGCCTGGGAAAGAGAACCCCCTCAGCCCATCTCTCTGGGTCCATCCCTCTGACTCCTGGTGGGTGGCGCAATAGACAGTGGTTGGTCCGCTCCTAGCTTCAGTGCCTGTGTTGTAAGGAAAGTTGGGATGGGTCTGAGGGTCTGCAGGTCCGCTCCCCCGTTCAGTGCCAGACTCTCCTCCAACTTAGGCTTGACCTCTGATAAAGATAAAACCAGACCCCTTGTAGCGAAATCTCTCAGTGAAGTGACTCTCCTCTGCCCATCACCCTTTCAACAGATTTATTTAATGAGTGCATGTTAGCTGTTTAAAAAAAAAAAAAAAAAAAACAGATGGAAGCCACAAAAATAAGTCATTTTTCATCAGAAAGGAACTCACAACTTAGGCGGAGAGGATTGCAGTTCCACTCAGCAAGCATCTAATGAATGAAAGCCTGCAACCTGCCAAGCTATGCCAGGAATACCAAGGTTTGTGTGGGCTCAGCCCTGAACCACGAGCACACAGTCGTATCAGGGAGCTAACACAGAGCCAAGTGCCAGAAGTGTGAGCAAACCAGAGGGAGCTTTCCAAACAGACCAGATTCTACTCCTGGCTCTGCCACTGAGCCAGCTATGTAGCCTGGGCATGCTCCTTGTTTGGGCCTCCCTGGTGGTGCAGGGGTTAAAGTCTCAGTGTGGTCAGGCTATT
This sequence comes from Condylura cristata, assembly GCF_000260355.1. Classification (NCBI taxonomy): domain Eukaryota; kingdom Metazoa; phylum Chordata; class Mammalia; order Eulipotyphla; family Talpidae; genus Condylura; species Condylura cristata. Next base: position 9,827,646 of record NW_004567105.1, read on the forward strand.
GCCAACCACTGCAGCAAGAGTTCAATCCCCAGCCAGGGAGCTGACCCACAAGGCACAGCAGACCTCTCCTGTTTTGCCCACTACTCCCCTGAGGAGCAGGGTATTTCAGTAGACCCGCCAGTTCTGCACCCCACTGTCTCAGTGAATCCTCTTCACCCCCCCCACCCCAGTTCCTGTATGCATAAATGAAATCTTTTTTTTTTAATGTTCATGGCTTCCATTGTGAAACTGGGTAACACCGCCTCTGAAGGATGACTGGAAAGACTTAATCATCATTGTTTAACGGCACTTGTAGTCTGGCCCGCATCAGACATTCAGTAAACACTTCCTGCTATCAATAGGCACAGAGACTTAGCTGCCAAACTCTTACGTAGAGCTGGGCCATGGGTACAAAGAGTGAGACTAACCCTACTTTTGATAGGGAAGCCAAAACTTGTCACTAGCAGGGTTCTTCCCTTTCCAGAGGTAAGGATTTGTGAGAGTGCTATGGAAACTGGAGGGAAAGAATAGGCAAATCTTTAGAGCACCTTGTAATCTAAAACAGGTAGACAACTGGAAAAGTGGGTCTTAGCAGGAATAAGCCAGGAACTGAAATAAAGAATAGAACAAAGGATGGATGCAACAGTATCCCTGTACCTCCAGTAGATGAGGGACCAGAACAGGAAATAACCAGAAAAGCAAGTTGGGGCCAGGCGCTGCAGGGCCCAGAATATCAAGCAAAGGAAGTGTGCCCTTTGTGTGGTGCAGATCCAGGACTTACCATTCGGCAAGTGACCCTGCTGCTGTGGGGCTGCAGCACTGCAGCAATTGGTGCCTGGCTTGAAAGTAGCAACAGGCGTAGGAACCAGCCCTGTGGGAACCAGCTGGGAGAAGCGTGCAGCCTGGACCAGGGGCTGAAGGGTGACACTACTGTAGAAGAGCCACTAAAAAAATGAGGTTTGTGCTGTCACCTGGCCAAAGTGGGAGAAGGCAGCACAGGGTCTCAATATGGACTCACAGCTAGCGAAAACTCTACCGCATAAATTCAATGGCTGGTCTTAACTACGTATGCCTCTTTCAAATCTTGTTAGCCTCACCTTACCCGCTAAGGCAAGCCACAGAGCTGGTTCACTTCTCCCATCTTCCAAGCAGCCCACCAGTTCTCAAGGCTCCACCTCAACCAGGCCAAAAGCAGCTCTTACTTACTAATCCCCCCAGAACTCAGGTAATCCCCACAAGAGATTATCTCCATGGAAAGAATCAAAAGAAATCCAGTTTCCTCTCCGTTTTGGTAGAATAGTAATCAGATGTTATTACCACTCATTTCCTGATGTCTCAATATTTGAGCCTGGTTTCTTCAATGCAAGAGGGTAGCTGGACGGGAAACGTTCCTCTGTCTTCGATGACTGTCCCCAGCCCAAGCTGCCTGCCCGCCACATGACCCAGGGTGGGCACCAAGCACACGCGCACTGCATGTCACGCACTGCTTCCTGTTTGTCATCTCTCCCATTACTGGGAGAAATTATTTACTCCCTCGTTGGCAGTTTTAGTCTAAGCTCCCAAGATTATTATTTCAAGCTTATACTAAAGACTTTAACTCTGTCCAGTAGTTAGAATTCCAGTAAGTACTTCTTCACTCATTTGACTTTTCCTCTCAAAAACTCTTCTCAGGGTTTCCAAACACTGGTATCCTAAAGACAATGATTTACCACAAGGAAAGTTGTCTTCAAGGCTACTTGCAATCATACTTTTAAGAATTACAATGTCTGTGAAAGCCAGATGAGTGTATAATACTAGGTGCTCTATTGACAGGACCTAAAATTCCCTAGTTCCTCCTCTACCCATGGACACAGGGAGCCTGTTTTTCTATTCACACTTGAAGTGTTACTCCTCTGCTGAGTTACCATGTGCTATTTTCTAACTACCATCTTTGGGGTATTAAAGAGTAGTACTTTGTTTTCTCCAACTCTTCTCAGGAAATGATCTTTACCAAACTAACTATCTTGATACTTATCAAGAATTACCTGAGGGGGCTTTATACATTTTTGTCTTTGTTTTCTTAAGAGAGCTTTTTAAAAAAATAAAAGGGGGGGGGGAGGGTAGGGGAGGAAGGGTTGCTGAGGTTGCTGATAGCCCCTTCCAGAGGGCCTGCTTTAACAAAAGCTCAGGGAAAGCCCTGGCATGCAGGTTTAACAAGCATTCCAGGGGTTCTGTGTAGGTGGCCTGCAGGCACCAGTTTCTGAAACACTTTTCTTTAAGCCTTTATCCTGTAGGTAGTCACCTAAACTTATCAGTTCTTTCCAGCAGGATTCTCACTCCCTTGTCTTCTCTCCAGGGCACTGAAAGCAAAGATAGACTTTACTACTGCTGAGGGTTATTAAAAGGAAAGACAAACAAAGAAACAAATTAAGAGAAGAGTAAAGCAGACATGTTAGAGTCCCCTTTCCATTATTTATGTTGCAATTAGAGTACAAAAGTGTAACTTTTTTCTTTTAAGATACCTACTTTAGGGCCCTCCCTGGTGGCACAGAGGGCTAAAGCGCAGCACTATGAAACTGTCCACAGCCACTGCAGCAAGAGTTCCATTGCGGGCCAGGGAGCTGATCCACTGGGCACAGCAGGCCTCTCCTGATCATCTGCCCACTGCTGCCCTCATCTGCCTGTTCTGCTTACCATTCTGTCTCTGGTGGATCCTCTAATCAGCCCCCCACCCCCAACACCACCAGCGCACAGGTCTTGTTTACATAAATAACACTGGAAAAAAAGTGTACTTTAAGAGTATAATATGTAACAAGTTCAATTTTCCACTCAGTAAGTGACTTTCTCTACGAAAGCCCTAAAGATTTTCAGACTCCACCATTTAGTTCCAAAGTAAACAATTGGGTGGAAATTCACAAACTCAAATCAGTCATCTTTATCTTTTGTCTGTTCTTCCATTTCTTAGTATTCATTAAAAACAAAAAATAAATCAAATGATACAAACGCAAAGTAGTTAAGTTTACTTAAATGAAATCTTAAGTAAAATGTTAAGATTAAAAAGTCTGGGGATGGATGGCTTGCTAAATGGTTTTCAGTATAACTGGGTGGCAATCTTCCCATCCATGGTACTGTACCTGTCTGAAATTAACAATGACTTGAAACTGCAAACATAACATCATACCAATAAAGTGGTCCAAAGCTTATAAAAAATTACTTTTTATTCCTATTGATGTTAAAACCAGGACCATCACTAGAATTTATATAAAGATCAAAGTCCACATAACTTTTTTTTTTATATAGTTGTTCATTATTATTATTACTATTTTCTCCCCTGGCCTTTTTTTTTTTTTTTTACAAGATTTATTTATTTGTACATACAGAACTGGGGTACAGGCCAGAGACTCAGGGGCAGTGAGAAACTTCACCAGAGACAGAGTGGGGAGCAGAACAGGCAGATCAACGAAGTACACTGCTGAGGGGAGCAGCGGGCGGGTCAGGAGAGGTCTGCCGCGCCATGTGGTCACCTCCGGGGCAGGTGGGAATCGAACTCATGCGGAAGTGGCTTTAGCTTCTCAGTGCTGTGCTTTAACCCGCTGCGCCACCAGGGAGGGCCACCACATAACTTTTTAAGTGTAAATGTATGACAGAGAAAGCAGATCAAGCAAGAAGGAATATGACTAGCACTGTCTCGTTTTACCTGCAAACTAAAGTTCTGAGTATGAGTTCCATGTCTTCAAAATTAACAGATTCAAACAGACAAGGACAGCAAAATGATCAAATGCCAAAGCAGATGTAACAAGGTGACGGGGTTCTGAGAGGCTTTCTAACAGGACAACCACCGGGTTACAAACCATCCCAGCACCCCTTTGCACCTGCCTCCCAGCAGCATCCCGTCACCCCAAGCCCAAGACCCACGTGCGCCCCCAGTTAGCGCCCAGGGAGCATGGCCACCATGCGATGCGTCCCGTCAGCATAGCCCTCTCCTTTCCCTCCGCCCAGGTGTTAACTCAGGGCTAAGAAAGACACCTGACTGATGGGGAAGAAACGCACCCCAGGGGCTGCCAGGCTGCTGCCCCCGAGCCCAGGGCCCCCGAGCGTCCCGGCAGGTGAACTAAAGAGGAAGGACCGTACGCGCAGACGAAGACGGGCACTTCCCGACCCCCGTCCTCAGGACTTCCCGAAACAACGCTTCAGCAGCTTGAAACTGTGACGTTAGACCGAGCGGGGCCAGGAAAGGCCCCTTCCGAAACGACCCTGCCTTCCGGGCGCGCCGGGCCTCCAACTCCGAGGCGCGAGCCGGCCGCCGTCCCCGGCAGGACCTGCGGCGCCCACGCGGGGCTCGCGGCGCGGCTGCCCGCACCCGGCGGGCCGAGGGGCCGCCACCGCCTCCACCTACCTTCAGGGTCGGACCATGGCCGCCTATCTTTCTCCGCTTCACAAACACCACCGGGAGGTCGGTCTCCGCGGTCAGCTCCGAGAGTGCTCCCTCGAGGCGGCGCCCGTCCTCTGCGGCACAAAAGCACACCGCGCGGCAGTCAGCGGCGGCGGCGGCGGCGGGAAGGGCGCGCCGG
>NW_004567105.1:9832366-9875406 GCF_000260355.1 Condylura cristata
AGGGCCGGCGATCCCGGTTCGCCGAGGGCAGCGGCGAGCCTGGCGATGAGGACCAACCTCCCGGCCCGGCAAATGCGGAATCCAGAAACGTTTCCAAAAGGAGGCTCAGGGGCACGATTAGCTCGACTTTTATAGGGCACCTCCCGACTGAACCTTCCTTTGAACTCTGCATCTACGGAGTGCCAGAACCCAGCTTCCCAGTTTCTTTGAAATTCGAAGCCATGGGGCAAAATGAAGGCCACCCTGCCCGCTTGGGGTGCTTTTACTTACCCTGAAGCGCTACAGTAACACCCTACGTGACATCCCGCGAGCTAATGGCCCAATTTTACAAACAGGTGAACTCAGGTTGACAATGAGTCAGAGAGGAAATTAAAAATAGACTCCGGTTACACTGACATCAGACCCATTCATGAGGCAAAACCACACCAACACCCTATAGCTGTTTGATAGCAATGGCGATAATGCAGCGAATACTTCTGTCGTGCTTTGCACAGATTAATACTTAATCTTCACAACTACCCTTTTGAAGTAGCTCCGATCAGGTCCATCTCACGGGGAGGGAAACTGAGGCACAGAAATGGTAGCGGTAGCGGCGTGAGCGCTGCCCTCTTTAACTACTGCCAGATAACACAGAGATAAGCTCGGGGTTCCACGCTTGCCCGTAGGGCTTAACAGCCGGGGGCGAGACGCACGGTTCTGAGCCTCAGTTTCCCCGGCTTGTCAGCTTGGGGACACACGTGATCTGCCACCCCCTAGATTCGTCGCTGTGACATTTCCCTGAAACACATCCTTACATTGTGCTGTTCTCACACCAAGCTACAGAGGGATGCGTCAATATATGTATCACGTTGTTACCCACATTTCAAGAAAGGACACAAACCCATTTTCCAGATGGCCTGCAAAGCGTCTCTACAAAGAAGAGCAAGCGGACGGAAAGCATCAGCTGACAGGAGGCCAGTCTCACCCACCAACTCAGCTTTAACCCACTGAGGCGGAATAATGAACTCCGCCAAGAAACTCCAGGGCTCACGCGCCCCAGAGGAGCCCCAGGCCGGCGCAGCCCGGCCGAACGCCTCTCCCTCCCGCGCGTCCCCCCGCCCCGCCCCAGGGCTCGCAGCGGGGGGCTCGGGGGGTCTCTCCGCGCGCGAGTCACCCGCTGCTTACTCCGAGGCGAGCTCTCCGACCTCAGGCTCCTCTTCTTTCGCCCCCCCGCCCCGCCTTCCGCGCCGAGTCGAGGCGGGACTGCGGCAGTGCAGGAGCAAGGGTCGCGGGTTCTCAGTGGCTGCGAGAAGCCCCGCCCGTCTCCGAGCGGGCAGGCAAACGGCCAGAGTCAGAATGACAAAGCAAAAATCCACTCCTCGTGCAGCCCTGGCAACCTACGCTGAAGGGCTGAGCAAAGCCGGAGCTCCCAATTGGGCGACAGCACATCCCCTTCCTGCTCACAGCGCCCCCAACCCCCAAAAGGAGCAAAAACAAGTGCAGGAATGTGTGCATCCACCTCGGAAAGGAGAGTGCGTTTTAATGGATGGTCCTGGACGGTGCCCCACGGCGATGACTCCAGCTCCTGGCTGGCCTTGGTCTTCGGGAGAAGATTTTTTAAATACTGACGCCTGGCTCTCACCCAGACTGTCTGGAGTAATCGGTATGGGTGTGGCCTGGGGGTTCCTGTGAACTGCAAAATGTGCAGCCCCTGGCCTAAGGTAATGGATTAGTCAGTCTGGCAATTCCTCAAGGAGGTTTCAGGCTTTTCAAAGAAGCACCTAATCCACCCTGACTGGCCCTGGAAAGAAGTGACAAGAGTCTCACCAGCGCTTAACTTCCCCCATGGGACTTCCTCCTTGGCCCACTAGGGCTTGGTCCTGTTTGTTTTAAGGAAAACTGAGCGTGGGTTTAACTCCAGCCTGGTGGAGCCCCCTGCGCCCTGGGGTGAGCCAGGCTTTCAGCCTCTCTACCGGCTCTTACTCAGCACCTGGCACTAGATGGCAGATAAAAATATTTGCAGAGTAAACAAGCATCTTGCCTCCTTCCTCTGAATACTGCAGGACTGCAGCACTCAGTTTTCCCGGGCTCTGAGAAGCCCTACCTGCTCACCTTCCAACTGGCAGGGAACCGCACCCCCAAGGGGTTTTGAGCCCCTTCGGAGTCCCAAGTGAGAGGCTCGGTAGCCTGAATGCACACACACACTTGCACGAATTCTTGCACACACACAAGTGGCACCTGCTAAATCTGCTGGTGATTTACATGTATCTGTGCCTCACCTGATTTGGGAATCCTTACAACAGAGGGTGGATCTAGCGCACAGGTATTCAAAAAACAATGAGTTTTAAGGAGCAAAGAGTGAAAACTGTGAGGGAAAGAACCCGGGCTAACTTTCCCATTTACTCTAGGCAGCTGTTTCAACCATCTGACAAGCCTTTTCACACTTCATCTATATAAGAAGGACCTATGAACCAAAGCAGTAAAAGCCTCATTCATAAAAATACAAACTACAGTTCCTTTCCAAAGTATGTTTTAGGATACAAAGGAACATTGAAATAATATACGAAGCACAAATGATAAGGGCTGATTTCCTAGGAGCTTTGTATGACTGGTCAGAGTTACTTACCATAGTTAATATTTTCTAGCAGAGTACCAGAAAAGGCCTTGCTTGCTGTGCTTAAGTAAGCAAAATATAGCACAAATCTCTCCAGTAGCTCCATGCAATTATTGTTTTGAGTTAAAAAAATAAAATCACCACCTTTCAAACCTTTCTTGCTGCTGTTAGGGGGCTCGATAGCTCACCCTCCTTACAAAACAGAAACTCCATGGTTCTGTTTAGTTGGTCACTGAGGGAAGAAGAGCCTCATCTCCATCATTCCTCATCACTCAGCATTTGGTCTAGTCATACATCTCACATCTCTTGACTGGGCTCGTATTATTCTGCCTGCCCAAAACTATCTTCCAAAGAGTTTTCAAAGCTACTCTGAAATGTCACCTCCTCTAGAAGGGCTTCCCTGGTTCCCACCAAGGAGTGTTTATCATCCACTCCTTCCCTATTCTATGTCCCAGATGCCTAAAACCTATTATAAATCATCTAAATCCAAGAGAGCTTTGGGGAGCTAAACCCTTGTTTGATTCATCTTGTCTCCCCAGAACCTACTGTTTATAGCTCTCAGAAAATACTGGAAATGCCTCTCTGTGTTCCTGAGCTGATCTCTAAGCACACTACAGTTTTCCGTTGAACAAGACACATTGACTGGTATTTTTCTTCTGTCCCCTTGGAGAATTTTTTTTTCCCCTATCCATGTCCACGGGTTCATCCAACCACAGCTGATGGCTGGTTGAGCCCAAGGGCACACAACTCTCATTTATGGAGGGGTGACACAAAAGTCTTGAGCTGGGACAGATTATAGGATGAGGACTGGGAGTACTCCCCGTGGATGTATGTGAAGGGATGGCTGCTTCAGGAGTCAAGCGTGACACCTGGATTTCTGATTAGCAGTGTGCACCCCTGCTCCATCAGCTGTATAGAAGATCTAGATAGGTGTTTGATCAAGGGTCCCACTGCAGTAAGCCCATGTTCCTCCTGCAGCCTTCCTCCCGCCTTCTCACACACACCACACCCACCCACCCCAGGGAGTGACACAGCCTTTTTGACACTCAAATCTCTTAGGCTAATTCGTCAGTAATTCTCTAGGTCCCTCAAAATAAATCCCAAACATTTTAATTGTACTAACTTAGCAAGGCCCACCCTAAAGCATAATCGTCCGCTCCCCTCACAGAAAAATAAAACAAACCAACCCTATTTTGAAAGCGTTTGTACCCTGAAGAAGGATGAGTAGGGTAGAAAGGTCTGGAATGCACTGAGAAGATGACCCTTAAGCAGAGACAAGGGCAAAATGGAGGATGAGCCATAAGAAGTGTGAGGTTGGAGAGATCTTTCTTTTTTTTTTTTTTTTAAAGATTTATTTATTCATATAGAGCTGGGGTACAGGCCAGAGATGCGGAGGGCGAGAGGATTCACCAGAGACAGAGTGGGGAGCAGAACAGGCAGATCGACGAAGTACACTGCTGAGGGGAGCAGCGGGCGGGTCAGGAGAGGTCTGCCGCGCCATGTGGTCACCTCCGGGGCAGGCGGGAATCGAACTCATGCGGAAGCGGCTTTAGATTCTCAGTGCTGTGCTTTAACCCGCTGCGCCACCAGGGAGGGCCAGGAGAGATCTTTCTTTTTAAGCAGAGGAACAGAAAAGAATAATAAAGCCCCAGGTGAGAAGCTGCTGTCCAAGGATTTATACAGGAACCAGTGAGCAAGGAAAGAAAGTGGTAGGTGACAAAATGAGGGGAGTGGCCAGGTTCAAACCCAAAACCATAGAGAGGACTCTGGATTTCATGCTAAATGAATGTGTTAGGAAGCCAAAGTGTCAAGAGAGGAGAGAGCAATGACCTGATTTATATCTTAGAAGGAGGCTCTGTTGTAGCGGGTAGGGACTTAGGGGAGAGGAGTGTAGACCAGGTAGGAAGTCCCTGTGGAGAGCTGAGGTGATGAAGGCTTGTGTTCCCGAGGTAAAGCGAGGTGCCTAAAGAGGAAATCTTGCCATTTTGGATAACATGGCTGGACTTTGAGGGAATCATGCTAAACGAACTAAGTCAAAAGGAAGACACACGCCAGATGATGTCACTCATTCGTGGAACAGAAAGAAAAGCAAAGGCAACCAAGCACAACAAAAACAGACCCCAGAGTCTGACACCGTGGTGGTAACCAGGGCAGGAGTGGACAGCTGTGACAGCCTGGTGGCTGGTGGCGAGGGGGTTGTTGGTGTTGGGTGCTGTGTGAAGTATACAATTGTGGAAACCCACAGAGTGGTGTAGATTCATGTTATCTCTATGAAAAGGGCGGGGTGTATTTAAAGGTAAAGCTATGAAGCTTGATAGATGGATGAGGTGGGGGATATAAAGGAAACAGAAGGGTCAATGATGCCACCTGGGTTTTGGCCCGAGCAGCTGGGCAAAGGGCAGTAGTCTTATATGAAAAGGGGGAGCACTCAGGGAGGAGGGAGAAAGGTAGGAAGGGGGGAGATGGAAAGCTATCTTATGAGAAAAATTCACAGTGTGATTTGAGAGAACTATGGATGATCCAAATGGACATGTGGGGTTGGTAGCGAGATACGCAAATCTGGCATTTGGGGAAGAAGTCAGGGCTAGGAAGGAAGTGTTGAAAGCCAAATATAAAAGATAGTGAATGCCATGAATATTGGTCCCAGAGTCCCACAGAAAGAAAATCAGTAGATGTATAGCTGCAGAGGTAGGTAGAGAGAGGCTTGGTTTAAGGAATCAGCTCTCACATGGTGCAGGTTTGCAGACTGGAAACCTACAGGCCAAGCCAGTGGACTGGAAATTCCAGAGTCCTTGCCATTGAGTGCTGAGTCTGCAGACACAGTTTCTTCCACTTCAGGACATCTCAACCTTTTCTCTCTCTCTCTCTCTCTTTTTTCTTTTAAGAATTATTTATGCATACAAGAGCTTGGGTACAGGCCAGAGGTGGGGGGGTGGTAAGAGGATTCATCAGAGACAGAGTGGGGAGCAGAACATGCAGACTGACTGAAAAACACTGCTAGGGGGAGTAGTGGGCAGAACAGGAGAGGACTGCTGTGCCATATGGGTCACCACCCTGGCCGGGGAGGTGCAGTGGCTGAAGTATGAGAGCTTCATAGTGCTGTGCTTTAACCCGTTACACCACCAGAGAGGGCCTGTCTTTCTCTTAAGGCCTTCAACTCATTGGCTGAAACCCATTCACATTATGAAGGGCAATCTGTATTACTCAAAGTCTATTGATTTCATGGTGATAATTTCTAGAAATTTCCTTCAAGGCAATATCTGGACTAGTATTTGACCAAGCGACCGGGTGCCGCTGTGACACATAAAATTAACCATCACACCATGGTACGAGATGAAATTAAGGGAATGACATATTTAGCGACGTGAAGACTGGTCAAGGATGGAGAGCCGGCAAAGTGCACAGGGGAAGGGCCCAATAAAGCAGTGTGAGGAGGAGGCAGGGGGACAGAGGAGGAAACCAAGACAACGTGCTCATCTCGGAGCCAACGGAAAAGGGACGGTCAACCACGTCAAGTGTTACTGAGAAATCCTTCACACAGGATGGCGCAGCAGAAGTCACAGTGGGCTTTTATGAAAATGATGGGAAGGGGTGGAGAAGGAAGCCTAATTAGAGCAGGTTCAATAAGAAACAGAAACCGGGGAGTGGAAAGAGTAAGCGTATGGCCAACCCCTTCAAGGAGCTTTGTTATAAAATCAAACATCGGGACATGACATGAAGAGATTGAATGTACAATGAGGAAGGTATTTTGCCGTGAGCCTTTTGGGTGCAGGGAACGACCCAGCAGCGGGAAATGGGGCAACTCACAGGAGCAGGGAGCTTGCGCTACACCTCCACTGGCAGCAGGCTCTGGAGTCACATCTAGTTCCTGTCACTGACTGGACAAGTTGTTCAGCCCGCAGCTTCCTCAGGCTCTTTCCACAGGCCCTCTGTGGGCCCTTCTACCTCTTTATCTCACCCAAGCCTCCCTTGGATGTCTCTGCCCCAGTCATTAGCCTGCTTTCAGTCTCTTTAATTAGCCAACCTCAGGGCTTTGCTAACTCCCAAACGTTCATCAAATCTCAGTTCAAACAGGTCGTCCTTGAGGAAGCCAGGCATGGCGTGCCTGTGTGTGCCCTCGGCTCAGCACTTTCCACACTGCAGCCAAGTGTTTACCACTATTGGATGCACGTCAGCCTCCTTATCTACAACAGCACAGTTCGATGGAACTTCTGCGATACATAACTGTTCTCTGTCGGCATGTCCACGCCCATCAGCCACGACGAGCCATCTGTGATCACCGGGCACCTAACTCAGGGCTCCTCCAAGCACAGGTCGGAAGTTTTCATTTACCTGAGTTTAATTAATTAAAAAGTAACCAGCCACATGTGGGCAGGGGTAATTGATGCTCACCCCAGTGTTCTCGCACATAGTAATTGCTCAATAAATATTTGTTGAAAGACTCGATCTATAAATGAAGATATTACTAGCTCATAAGTGGATTTCATTTTTTTTTCCACAGAGGAAAGGAACGTGTCTCTACCTGCTATCTGTTGGGCATTTCTCAGTTCTCCTCTAAAGGTGAATTTGACCTTTAAGATTTCTATGTATTGGGCCCTCCCTGGTGGCGCAGCGGGTTAAAGCACAGCACTAAGAAGCTAAAGCCACTTCCGCATGAGTTCGATCCCGGCCTGCCCCAGAAGAGATCCACATGGCGGCAGACCCCTCCTGACTCGCCCGCTGCTCCCCTCAGCGGCCTGTTCTGCTCTCCTCTCTATCTCTGGTGAATCCTCCCACCATCCACATCTCTGGCCTGTATCCCAGTTCTATATGAATAAATAAATAAATCTTAAAAAAGAAGAAGAAGAAGAAGAATTCTATGTATCTAGAAGGTAGCAATAATAAAGGAGGACACAGGTAGTGCTCTGAATAAAATAACACCTGTAAGCTCCCTAGGTGCGTAACAGTGCTCAATATACAGCGATTGGTCAGTCTCACAGAGGGGAGGCTAAGAGTGATGTGGGAAAGTCAGCAGGCTTGACAGCAATGGTATCTGAGCTACGTCGTGAGAAATAATAAAGATGGAAATAATGGAATGGGAGTGGTGCCTCAGAATTTTTTTTTTCAACACTGTATGCAAGGCAGGCATGAATCTAGGTCTTCACGGGGCGATGCTAATGCTTACAGCCACCCAGACAGCAATGTAATATTATAGTCCCGTTTTACAATGGAAAATGAACTGAGGTGTGGAGAGGATAATTATCTTGCCACGGCCACCTAGCTGATCAGGGGCAGAGCTGAACCCGACACAATGCCCTGGGTTCCTACGATGACGTGTTCTGCCTCCCGAGGGGGGTTTGGAGGCAGAGGAGCACTATGTAAAAAAGAAACCAGGGGAGGAAAGACACGGCCTGTTCCAGCACGCGCTGCAGAAGCATAAGGGGAGGCGAAATTATATGTTGGATTCAGTTTGAGATCCACAAGGCAGCTCAGTATCTGGATTTCCCCCCCTTCGTATCACGCCTACACGACAAATCTAGAAACTGAGATTATAGGGAGTTAAGAGTCTTGCCAAAGTTCACAAGGTGTGTTGAAGTTGGCACATAAATCTACTCGTGCCTATCTCCACCTCTTCCCTATGGCTTACAATTTACTAATGTGTAGTGAGATGCGGGCTAAAAAGAGGGAAAAGCAATAGCTATAGGCGGGGAGAAGCATTACTTCTCTGATAAGAACCAGGGAAGCCTCCATCCTGGAAACTTGTTCATCCTTCTTAGGGGACATGATCTCTGTGAAGGCGGCTCTGATCAAAGAACTGGTTTTTTTTTTTTTTTTCACTTTATTTCTTACATAAAGCCACATTAAAGCACCTACTTATAGCTCTGCCATCCTTAGAACTGTCACTCAATGAGCATTTCTGAGCCAGGAGCTTTATATGTTCTCATTCATCATCTCAGTCACCCTCTGGGATGTACACAGTCACCTCCACTTACAGATGAGTAATGCCACGCTAAGTGCGCACCCCAAGGAGACAGTTGGTCCAAGATTCACACCTTCTCTCTCTCTCTCTCCTCTCCACCCAGTGGTTCTGCCTGAGGGGCTGGTCTTCACATCCTCAGGACAGCTCAGTCCCACAGTAGGCCCTCGCCTGGGATCTGAATTCAGTGGGCACTTGGCAGGCTTTTGAATGTCACAAAGTGGAGAAAAGATCTCTGGGTAAACCAGCTCCGGAGAGTGGTGGTGGTGCTGGGAAGCCCAGTTTGTAGCATTAGTCCATTTCTGTTGTATAACTGCTCCCACTTTAGTTGACTTCAAGTTACCAGCCTGCTTGCAATGTTTAACAATGGCTCTCCCAGTGAGCTAGTCAGTTCCACCACCCCACCCTCCAGCCCAACCCCATCTGCCACTTCCCCAAAGTTCAGGGTCATCAGTTACTAACTACTTTCCCTTCTCTGCCCCCTCTTCACAGCTGCTTTCCATGGGCAGACTTTACCACAACCTCCGATGACAAACCTCCGAAGACACGGAGGATTCTTCTACCTGCTAAAGCTCACATTTACCAGGCTCCCGCAAGCTGTGTCAGTTTCAGCTGGTCATCGGAAGCCCCACATCCCTTAACTATCATGTTGCAACCTTCTACCAAGGACTGTTAAATCCTTCTGCCTTCATATGTGCCCATGTCTGCTCTTTTGTCAGTATTTGAGCCGATACCACAGCCTCATCTACGGACAGCTCCCAACGAATCAACAGCCTGGCCTACCAGGAACAAGAGTCTCCTCTGAAGTCACACGGCCTGCTCCCCTGTAGCCAAGCTATACTGCCTCAGTTTACTCAACTGTCAAATGGTGATAGCTTCATATACCTCATAGGGTGGTTGTGAGAACTAGAGGAATACGTGGCTAACAAGGGCTCTGGATGTCGCAGGCACTCCGTATCTGAGATGGCGTCATCATCCTGTCCTTAACCTGGTAAATCGGGGAAAACCTCAGTGTGATTAAGAGTTTGGATTTCTCTCCTCCTTCTGCTCCCCACTGTCTCTGGCCTACACCCCAGTTCTTCTACATAAAAATAAAAATAAAGTGTTTGGATTTTCCCCTTCTGCAACTTAGTCATCCACAGTAACTGTCATCAATGGGTTACACGAGACGCTATTCAAAACTTAATTCAAAAGGGTAACTGATTCATCCTTTAATCAGCAGTCCAAGCACGCCATTTTCGACAGTGCACCCATTCTCATTACTCACAGCTTGCTCTTTTCCTGACAGAAGAAACACCTCACTTCCTTGAGCTATTTGCTAAAATTAGAAAGGACACGAGGAACTTCTTAAATAATTAGTGCATGCATTTGGCACTACATGGACATACGTACGACACAGCTAGACACTAGAACATGCAGAAATGTTCTCCTGCTTGACCCTTTTTAGGTCTCTCAATGGCCCCATTTCAATCCCAGAGAAAATAAAATATTTTTAATGCAAGAAAACATGGCCAGCAGAGCTGCAAGATGTGCAGTCAACTCTCAGATGTCTCCTCTCATAAAGCTGGGGACAGCCACCCTCGTCACCAGCCGGGGGTTAGGTGAGTATTAATTAACAGTGCAAAGTGCTTTTAGATCCTGCAGATCAAAGAAGTGTCATATAAGTTATTATTTTTAATAATCTCAAATATTTAAGCACTATTAGGATATTGAGAGGAACAGCCCCTTCATCTCAAAAGACAAAATCCAGAATCCCAGGAGAGCTGCCAGCTACAAATCTGGGGGGGGGGAGGAGAGGGGCTGTGGTGGCCCCTTGGAGCTGAGTCTGCAGTCGCCTGGGATCTTCCTGGTAGGTGATCAATACTTTGGACTTGTTTTGAACTGAGTAATTTATGTCTCGTTTATTTTTCTCAGATATTTTAAATGAATCTTCAAAATCCTATGTGAAGGATTTTATAGTTTTAACTAGGCTTATCCAATTTTTACAGCATTATGTAGATAGATTCCATAAGAACCAACTCATAGAAGACAAACGTGCATTTAGTCATGGTAGGTGCAGTTTTAGATTTATATCACATTTCTTTGTCTCCAGTCTTAATCTCAGTATCAACATTTTTCAGAGTTTTGGGGGGAAGCACAGTCATTTTAAGTGGGGTACAAAATTTCAAGTCCTGATATGGATTAAAAGTACTGTCACCAGACCCTCCCTGGTGGCGCAGCGGGTTAAAGCACAGCACTAAGAAGCTAAAGCCACTTCAGCATGAGTTCGATCCCCACCTGGAGGTGACCCACTTGGTGCAGCAGACCTCTTCTGACCCGCCTGCTGCTCCCCTCAGCAGTGTACTTCGCTGGTCGGCCTGTTCTGCTCCCCACTCTGTCTTTGGTGAAGCCTGTCACCACCCCTGTGCCTCTGGCTTGTACTCCAGTTCTGTATACATAAATAAATAAATCTTAAAAAACACACATACACACACACCCAAAAAAATCACCGTCTCCATGTTTGCCTTTGGGGCAATTCATAGGGTCATCACGGGAGAAAACTTCTTTTTTCTGGTTTAGTCAGAAGATAGACAGGCTAACCAGACATTGGACTTTTGGGTTGCACATGATCAGGGTCGAGGCAATAATTTATTCTTAATCAGCATTAATCACCAGGGTACAACCTCCATGTCACCCAGAAACCCAGCAGGTCACGATTAACTGCCTGCCTGAAACACAGGCTTTCCGTTTTACATCCTTTCAGTGCATGCATTCAGACGGGGGACACACCATCTCTTCCAACTTCTATGCAACCCCACCCATGACTAATTTATTGTAACTTCTGGAAGATCTTCCTGAGATTGAGGGTGTAAAAAAAGCTCGTCCTCACCCTCAGTCTCAACATGGGTAGTTTCCTTCTGGAAGATGTTACCCTTTATGTCAGTTGACTCCAGGTCATAATCATTAAAAGCTTGAACTTGAAATTCACCTACTCCTTGAGGTTATCAGAGAAGATTAGATTACCAGTTTGCTATAAAAGACCATGACTCAGGAAAAGCTGGATGGAGGAAATGCTTAGATAAGGCCTTTGGGCTGCCACGCTCCCCTCCCCTCTCACTATCCCCATTTTTCTACCAAAAGAAGCACCCTGTCTTCTATGAGCTTGGCTGTATTAAAACCAGCTTTTGCTTTCTAAAGACAGAAAAGAGCCACCAAAATGTTTCTGAACCCCTATATCTACAGGTATTACATGCTTCTTTAATCTTTCAAAAACCTGACACATTCTTTAGAGGTAATGCTGACATGAAAGAGGGTGGACTACTTCCTCTCTTCTGGACAAGTCTCACTGTCAGCCATGAAGTGAATTGTCTACGCCTTTAGTTCCGTGTTCAGTTACCGACCTCTCTAAGATGAAGAATGGATTCTTTCTGCTATCATAGAATGATCATATTGTGGTCCCTCTACTCATCATTTAAATAGGAGACCCGGGGCCTCCCTGATGGTGCGAGGGGTTAAGTCTCAGGACTGTGACGTTAACAGTGGCCACTGCAGCATGAATTCAGTCACTGGCCTGGGAGCTGGACCTACATGGTGCAGCAGACCTCTCCTGACCCGCCCACTGCTCCCCTCAGCAGTGTGTTTCAGTCAATCTACCTGTTCTGCTCTCTACTCTGTCCCTGGTGAATCCTCTCACCCCCCTCACCTCTGGCCTGCACTCCAGTTCTTGTATGCATCAATAAATAAAATTAATCTTTAAAGTAAAATTAAAAAATAAATAGGAGACACATGTATGGTTTATATGGAAATTATAGTACTAATCTAGGTGAACCTAGCTTCAGCTTTCTACAGGAAAAAACAAGATGTCACTACAGCATTTTTTATTTTTAGCCATGCATGTGACCTCCCCAAAATCAAGATTTCATTTTCCAGTTGCTTTTTAGCAAATAGAGGACTAAGGGACCAAATTCTGGATATAAGCAAGCTGTCATGTTCAACTTTGGGGAAATGTTCTTAAACGGAATAGACGTTCCTTCAAGCGTTCTTCCAACTGATGGCTGCAGTTTGCACGTCATTCTTGGAACAACAGGTGGAAGACAAATGCTGAGGACCATGGAACATGGAAATAAGGGGACTCCCACTGGACTCAACACTGAGAGGGTCGTACAAACCTAGTAAGACGTCCTCTATGTAAACCTCTTTTAGGTATGCAAGAAATACACTTTTATCCAAGTTAAGCCACTGTTGTTTTGAGTTTGCTATCACATGTGGCCAAACCTAATACTGACTAAAAACACTTATATGACATTCTAGGAAATTTACCTATACATTATAGGAATTGAAAAATAAAGCGAAGGAAGAAAAAGTCACTCAAAATCTCACCTTCTAGATGCACTCAAGAGCTAAGATTTTTGTTTCACTCCACAGACTTTTCTTCCATGCTCTTCAGTCAAACCACCCCTGAAGATGAAACCTTCTTGCTCCTCCGGCCTACAGATGCCCTAACCCCTCACCCACACTGCACAGTCACGACACGTCCTGAACCAAACTCATTTTCTCTAGCCTAAGTCTGTCTTCTCCCTTGATGAATGAAGATTCATAACTCGATCCTACTTTTCACCTGCAGGGATATGAATCCGGGTTTAAGTGCTACAAAAATATACTTTCTACTTTCTATTTAAGAGAAACCTTTGATTAAATGTATGAGTTATTTTCCCAAGTGGACCATCAGCTTCCCTACTCTCCTCTCATTCATTCTAAACCAGAAGATACTGGACAGAGCTATGTATGTCTGGATTCCAATGTGAATCCTATAGAACCACTGGCTTCCACTCCTCTGATCCACTAATAAAGAGCAAAGAACGCACGCAGGGACCAATCACTACAGTGGTAACTTCCATGAATAGCTGGGTGTTGGAAGCAGCCTGGGGTGTGTGGAGTGGTGTGTGTGTGTGTGTGTGTGTGTGTGTGTGTGTGTAGAAGCTTGTGGGAATCGCCTTGACCATAAAGATCATAAACTCAGATTAGATCAGAAAACCATTCAGCATTAAGACTCTGGACTTTGGAGCCAGAGTGTCCCTGGTTTCAGGCTCAAACTGGCCATACCAGTTTGAGCAAGTCATCTAAGCCCTTTGTCTCTATTTCCTGAACATCTGCGATATGAAGATAACAGCAATACAACTCACAGAGTGATATGATTAAATCAGTTAACCAGAAGGGCTTGGGAGCGCATAGGAATTGTCCTAACAGCTTCCTGTTATCATCATTATTCCATGGAAACATGAACTGACAATTCAGATAATCCAAATACAATAAATAGAACACATGTCAATCAAGGTAATACAAAAAATATTTTTGCCTCATTTATAATCAAAGAAATGCAGATGAAAATAAGGACATCTTTTAATCTCTTAAATTATCAAACAATAATTCTCTAAAACCTATTAAAATTCATTAAGCTTGTAGAGTTATCAATTGGTGCACATCATCTAAAAGGCTCTGGAACCTTAGAAATGTTCATATTCTGACTCAGAAATCCATTTCAGTAATCCAGCCTAAGAAAATAATTCTAAATGTATCAAAATTTTTATGTATAAAAGAGAAAAAAACTGGCAACAGACTATTTTCCCAACCACAGTGGAATGGCTAAGTAAATATATTATATGGGGTATTACACATATTAAGAAAATTAAGGACTTTCAACAGCATGCAAAATATTAAAAAACAGAATCAGGATATAAAAAAGATATACAAAAATATTAGTAGTGGTTATTTCTGGATGTAAATATATGTAATTTTTATATTTCATTATACTACCATCTCTAAGTGTTTTTTTTTTTTTAAGATTTATTTATTTGTGCATACAGAACTGGGGTACAGGCCAGAGGCTCAGGGGCGGTGAGAGGCTTCACCAGAGACAGAGTGGGGAACAGAACAGGTAGATCAACGAAGTACACTGCTGAGGGGAGCAGCGGGTGGGCCAGGGGAGGTCTGCCACACCATGTGGTCACCTCCGGGGCAGGCGGGGATCGAACTCATGCGGAAGCGGCTTTAGATTCTCAGTGCTGTGCTTTAACCCACTGAGCCACCAGGGAGGGCCGTCTCTAAGTGTTTTTAAATGAATGTTTATGATCAAACCCAAAATGCTTAAAGAATATCATAAGCCTCACTCAAAATCAACAGGATCCCGCTTTCTATAGGATAACTCTCTTACCTCTTCCACTGCTCTCTCCTTCTCTCCACAGGCCTCAAACTAGAATGACTTTCTATGGACAAGCCATGATGTTTTCTGACTTGTTTTGCTTACAGTCATGAATTCTTACTGCTACTTTGTTCCCCTGAGAAATACCTATCCAACAATCCAACATCCCCTCACTGCCACTTGTCGATCCCATGGCCTTTCTGGCCACAAGACTGCAGTGACATGAGAAAGGAGGCAGATGCCCACAAGTAGACTGGCCATGAAGAATCAGGCTGCTTCAGTCATTTGCTTGGCGCATAAACACCTCTGTTGAATGGATAAACATCAATGCTGGAGAGGGAAGGTCTGAGCTAGCATGGGGTATCTCTGCTTGTTACGGGTTTTATTTCAGGAAACCAATCTCTAAAGAGGCAAAGAGGAAACAGACAGGCCTGGGCAACACC
This sequence comes from Condylura cristata, assembly GCF_000260355.1. Lineage (NCBI taxonomy): Eukaryota > Metazoa > Chordata > Mammalia > Eulipotyphla > Talpidae > Condylura > Condylura cristata. Next base: position 9,847,537 of record NW_004567105.1, read on the forward strand.
GAGCAAATCACTACACTACTCAGATCAGCTTCCTCGCTTTCAAGACAGAACTAATTGCAACAATCTCACAAGGTCCTTGTGAGGATGAAGGGGAAGGATGTCCAACACAAACATAAGAAGGAACTCGGGTGTTGGTTCCTCCCCTTCTTGCTGACAGCTTTAAAGCCATGCTCTAGATAAGCAGCCAGGGCTCCTGCATGAGACACATCAGAAGCCAACGCTGGCAACACCAGCTGCCAGATGCAGACTTTTGGCAAACGGTCACATGAGCACTCTCCAACCTTCAGCGGAAACTGAAGAATGGCAGCAGCAGCTGCCAGATCACATTAAGATGACTACATTGATGGTGTCTGTTTCTCAGATCGAAGCGACCCGAGGCTGAGCTACAAGACTTCACACCTCAACAAGCCTTCTGAGCCGCAGTCCAGCCGCACCAGCTGCTGAGTGCAGCAGGCTTCGCGGCGGGTTGCGCAACCTCCGGTTGCAATAGTCACGGTCACATGCAGGCACACCTGGCGTCGTATCAATACTCGGAACGACAGATGTAAGGGAGGAAGGGCCAGGTAGTCAGAGGAGGTAGTCAGCCAAAGCAGAGGGAAGGAATCAGGGATGACCAGCGTGTTTGCTAGCAAGTCAGCTGTCCATGGTAGTAATACTTTTCCACGCTTTGTTTCCTCATCCCAGGAAGGTGATCTCACACACACACACACACACACACACACACACACACACACCCCGCCCCGCATTGATGATATCTGGAGATTCACATGAGAACACACGCAGCCTGTGCAAGGGAGCGTAGCATGCCTGACCGCCACTGCCCACATACCCAGGCTAAGGCCACGCCTTCCGGAGCTCAGCTCTTTTCCCCAACACCAGCACCAACACCAAGATGGGAGTTGATCCGGAGAGCCGTTGCAAACAATCAGCTTCGTTTACACACACTGTCCGAGATTCGGCCATAAGAAGGGTGGGAATGGCGAGGACGTTCCACTTGGAATTGCCTCGCTGGGCATCCCCTCTACCAAGCCCATCAGCCAGGCACAGGCTGCCACAGCCTGTGGCCTTAAAGGAAGAAAAAGAGGCTCTGCTGAGAAAAGCCCAAGAACACAGGGCATACCTGCCCAGTCTCCATGAGTAGTGACACCCAAACAACATGCCCAGTGAGTCAGGCGCCCACTTGCTTCTATTCCAAATACCCCCGCCTACCAACTGGCCCTGTGGTCTCTGAGCAGCTGCTATGACCCAGGCATGAGGCAAGCAGAGGAAACCATGGGAAAAACCTGCCTAGGAAGGGTCTGCATGCAGTCAGGCAGAGACAGATCAGCCACGTTCATTCATGAAACCAGCAGAGACCACAGCAGCGATTCCATCTCCATAGTTACAAGCTCCTTGAAGACAGGGGCCAGATCCTATATCTCTCCTGGGGAGGCAGCTCCTGAGTCCCACAGATATGGGACAGTGTCACTCCTGAGTGGAGGGAAGTAAACCTTGCAGGGTGCAAAGTACTTGTGCTAGGCACTAGCACTCATGATCTCTAGTTGTCCTAGAACAGAGGAGGCCAGATGACTGCTGCCACTACCCTCAACGTGCTCATGTAATTACTAGGACCCACAGAACTGGTTTATATGGGTTACACCTGTCAATATATATGACACTAGAAATTAAAGCTGAGATACTTTTAAAATATTTATTTCATATATTTATTGTGTTGCAAAGCTTTACTAATGCAACTATAAAGTATTGCAAACCAAGGGTATGTCCATAAATATCTATATTTGTTAATGCACTTAAGTTAACAGTAACAAACTCACTTACATGTTAACATAAATGATATACTTTAAAATGACTTTAATTAAAATTTATCAAAAATATATTATGAAAAGTTTATTACTGTCTTTTTTGCCATTTTTATGTATGGTTTGATTCTCATATCTGCCTCAGTATTCAATTTATTGTGCTATAGTTTGCTTTGAAGAAATCAAATCTTACAAAGACAAATAGTAAAGAAAAAGGAGGAATATTCATTTACCAGAATAGGCAGGTTTTCTAAATGTTGACATACTTTGATATACCATCGCCAAAAAATCACATTCATAAATACTACAACTCAATTTATCAGAAGAGCCTTTATTTAAGTATTGAAAAGCTTTCAAGATCACAGAGTGGGGACTACTTCCAAAGTACTAATTTTCACCTGAAGGCTCAGATTTATTAATGGCAACAAATACCATCATGAGTTTGCTTTGCAGGGACAGGTTCCCTTTGATCATTTTGGAGAAAGTGCCTGTCAAGAACCCTGACTTGAATTCTTATAGTTTGCCATGCATCCTTTCACAATGTTCCATTAAAAAAAAAAAAAAAACCCAGCTAGTTCAGTTTGCAACCCAAATTACTAATCTCGCAAGTGTTTTTCCTTGAGACCACTATGATACTTGATGCAGCAAAAACACAACACCTCCTTACCCCATCAGACAGAATACCAAAGAAGATGTGTACTCAAAGGGCAGAGATTTAATAAAGACAGCAATAATTATTATTTCATTGCGAATAACCAAGTGAAACTGACATGCTCTCTTTCTGCAAGTGTGCGTAAGGCAGAGTCTACACCTCCCTAACTCCTAGCAGGTGCCCCCAATTTTATTCACGCAAAACCACCAGCAGTGTTACCCACCACTGCTTTTGCACCATAAACAAAAATATCAAACCAGTAAACTGGTAAATCATGTTGAAACATGATTATGAAAACAGTTTGTGTGGGGGGGGAACCCAATGGAGTGTGGGGGTGAAGAGAGTTGGTGCTCTCCTGGTAGGTGCACTATGAGGAGTCAGAGGACAGGTGTGGACCTGTACCCCTGAAACATCGCCAGGGTTGTCAATCAGTGTTCCTTCAATAAATCTATGTTTTAAATATTTTGACCTTGAGGACCTCTGAGAGCCACAGGCACCTCCCGGGGCCTGCACATTGCATCCTGAGAACTGTTGACTTGCTCTACAAAGCCTTACCTTTCCCTGCAAGCTGCACAAGTGAGGACACGGTTCGTCGGCTCTCTCATCATAAGCGGCTCCCTCATTTCCGCTACGGACACCGGCTCCGCTCAGAACTACCCTAGCTCAGGTTTTCTCAGGCAGGACTTTGGCAAGGGGTGAATGGGGGCTCCCTGCGGTAACCTAGATACCTCAGTGGCCAAGGGAAGAAGTTTCCCACCTGTCACAGTACCTGACACTTTTACTGACTCTCCACAGCGCCACCCTATGGCACCCCACCTGCTGCCTCACGCCCACCCAGCGCGGGCACCTCTCTGCCGCCATCCTCTTCAGTGTCACTTCTCTTACTTCTCCCTCCTTAATGGACATGTTCACGGCTTTCTCTTGTTAGTTTACTTAGCTTGTTGAGGTTCTTTTTTTCCCCCAGTTCACACCAAGTTGCAAGTGATTTGATCTCCCAGGGAAATTTATACTTCTAAAACATCACTTTTTTTTCATCACAGATGGAATATTAGTTATTGAAATTTCCTTCTGGATACCATGAGTAGTTAGGGACAAGCTTCCTTCACAGGAACAGAGACATCATGCTAGAGGACAAGGCGGTATTTTGGAAAGAACACAAACTTTGGCACTAGACAGGCCTGTGTCCAAATTGTACACTACTGATACAGCTTTGGGGGACATTCTTCGACGTATCTGGCTCTCGATTTCCTCACCTATAAATGTGAATAACCGCCTCCTTGCAGAGGTCTTATGAGGACTAGTGGCTGTAAATATAAACCGGGCACAGCCCTGTGACGCAACAGGCACTCAGTACCGGCACTGCTGTGTGACCCTCTGCGTATCCGGGGATCGCTTTAGAAGCATCAAGCAGTAGTTGCCCCACGCTACAACTCTGTCTTCTTCCTCCTTACAAATAAGGTTTCTGTCCTAATGAGCACATTTTTCTCTAGCTGAGTCTGTTCCTTGCTGTTTTTTTCCTTTAGACACTAGGCGAAGACTTTAAGTACCCAGGACTCTGCTTCCCCAAGCTATTAGGCATGAAGGCTACCTACGCTTCCTGATTCTGGAAGGGCCCATTTTTCCGTATAGAAATGATGGTGATGAGCCTGTTCCAATCCTTAGTAATGCCTGCTGATGACTCTGGGACTTTCTGATCCATGACCAAAAAATCCCAATGCCGTGGTTTTAGGAGGGGGTTCCCCACTGTACTCCAGCAACCTCGCTTTCCTCAGGAAATCCAGTAGTTTGCAATGCTTTGCTAATAGTTCTTTCCATGGATCATTACCCTAACTAGCATTTACATGTCCTTGCTGAAATTTAAGAATGCATCAAAATTTAATTTAAATTTAAATTAACTTAATTCAAACACCATTTGGTAGCTACTAATAAAAACTAAGTAACCAAAAAAACAGCAAATATTGTACCGTGACTATACTCAAGGTTAATAGAATGATTTCAACAACAGGAAATTCAGAGCATATCAAGGCTATGAACTGGGTAAAGACTCAAGGTAAATATAATTAGCCCAAAGTTGTACCCAATCTAAGCAGTCAGAACCTACCAAATACCATACGCTTCAAGGAAGAAAAATTTAAGACAGACAAGACAGACTAAATAAAATGTACAACTAGCAGATATAATTTACATGGAAAGCAGAATCTTACCTGCTTGATCGAGTTCAAGCAAGAAATATGGAACACGCATAGATTTAAATAACTTCTTTACCTAGAAGTTAAAAAATAAGATTAAGAACGTCAAAAAATAAAATCAACAATATAACCAATAGAAAAGTCTCATATCCAACTTTGTTAAGCCTTAATCACTCTACTCCTTTGGAAATTCCCAGTTCATTTTTATAATACCCACAAGATTCTCCCTGTTGACAGTAATGATATTTAAAAGGGTATTTGAAGTCTGTTGATTCAATTCTATTTTAAATGATTCACCGATACAACCTCATAAAATATATTTTACATGTTTAGTGACTCAGTCAACCAAACAATAAAATGGGTTTTATATTATTTAAAAAGGCTCTGGAATACTTAATGTTTCCAAAACATCATGTGGCAACCTTGGGAAATAAACACATTCTAAAATAGCCAAAGTATGATTTACAACGATAAGTTTTCAACTGACAACTCAGTTCAAGATTACGCAAATTATGCCAGTAAAAATTTTTCACTTGAAAAATGAATTATTTTTGCCAAATTTACATCAGAAATAACATAAATTACTGATAAAACAGATCTTAAAATGACAGGTACATACAAGACACAGATAGCCCATCACTAGTATTGGTGAAAAATCTAGAACCATATTTCTCCAGCTTACATAATGAAATCAAAAAGGCCGGAGTAGGCTGGAGTTCACAGAAATAATAAATCAAGGGGCTGCTCTCTTATCCCAGTCTAATTTAACAATTAAGACAGCAGACTTCCCATTGCACAAAAGTGCATGAAAGATTCCCATCATTTGCATAAGGAAAAGCATTTTGATAAAAATGGGAGCATGAATTCATCAACCACCCTCAGTGGCTTTCTAATATTCCTCTGGCCAGTACCTGTGTCCCAGTAGGAATCAGGTGCCCTTGGACACAGTGATTTGAAAAGGTAAGATTTTTGATAGATTTTAAAAATACTACTCTTTTGAAACCACATGGTAACCTCAGAACAAAAATGACTAGAATGCAAACACAGAAGGTCATTTTTAAAATGCAATGGAACAAAAAATAAGAATAAAATAATAGGAACAAACTGCAAAAACATCCAGAAAACAAACAGAAACATTGCAATAAATATTTATATATCAATAATTTCCCTAAAAGTCAATGGCCTGAACTCGCCAATTAACAGGCAGAGTGGCTGGTTGGATCAGAAAATAAAATCCAAGGTTCTGCTACCCCTAAGACCGCAGGACAAATGCCAACTGGTACTCTCACACTTCTAAGACTGACAATGAAATGTATGCATAAATTCATAGACTCTGAATACTTTCTTAGCCACTTCGTTTAACTAATAAACCACATATAGTTTGCTGCAAACAAAAACCCAAAATCCACAAGCTTTCCAAGTGTAGAAAGAAAATCCTTAAAGCAGCTACAAAGAGTTATCACCAGAATCTGACATGTTCACTCTGTAAACATGGAAAACATGGAAAACAGGCTCCAGAGCACACACTGCATCACTTCTAGAGACTATTGTGTGGGCTCGTTTTACCATGGTAAACTGTAGCATTGCTCTCCAGTATGAAATCAAAGATTCATATTGGAAATCAGAAGTGCCGGTTACTAGAATATTCTTATTGATGAGAGGAGAGGTGAACTGCCCATAAGGCATACACTGTGAACAAGTGGCGATGGATCTGGGTATTCAGCGGAAGTGGGACATGACTCGCTGGCCCTCGGCCTTGTCTGATAGCTCAACAGCCTGAGGAAACAAGCACTGCATTTCTGAAAGGTAGGGAGGACTCCCCTTTGCAATTTAAAATCCACTCTTCACAGTGGGATACATTCAAAGCACCCATGGTAATGTGCTGAGCAACAAGCAGGAAACGAACTTCATGGAGAAGTTAAGCTCTTTGTAGGTATTTCCCAACTTGGGAATTAATGAATTGATGCAAATTTTATTACTCATCACAGATACAAATCAAATTATTAAGATTAAGTAAAGATCTGGAAAGCAAACTTTCTTCATTCTGATTTACTCAAATCACAACTCTTAAGTAAAATGATAAAAGTCAATACTGAAGGAAATAACCTGAGGAAATTCTACTTCAAGGTCATTTAAAAGAAAAAAAAGATTGTGAACAGTCAAATATAGAAGTTGTACCCATGAAGAAGAAAAATCACTGCATTTTACCAGGAGCGGCACCTAACCATCCCTCCAGTGTGAGGATGGGGTTTTGAAAGGAGAGGCTAAACTAGAAAAAGTAACCACTTTACGATAGGACTAATTAATCTTGGACTGGCTGATACTCGTGGATCACCATTAACCAACAGACATTTTTAGTCCTGATAGGAAAACAAGAATTGCAAAGAGTTCTTGTACTAAACAAACAATTTACATAGCATTTAATGTACGTGAGGCATTTTCGAAGATTCTAGTAAAGTATTGATTCAACTCCACCACACACTCAGAAGACAGGTACTATTATCCACATTTTACAAATGCGAAAAGTGAGGCATGATGGTAAACAGATAAACTGAGATCACATGACTAATAAGCCACAGAGCCAAGATCCAATGCTGACTTCAGAGTTCAGACTCTGAACCAGTGACTGGTAACAGAAAAGATTAGACAACCACAAAGTTTCAGAACTAAAAGGGATCTCAATAGTCAGTTAATCCAAGCCCTTCTTTTTGATTAAACAAACAAGGTAAAGCGTCCCTGGTGGCTTAGAGGATAAGTCTCAGCTCTATCACCACTACGGCCTAAGATCCACCCTGCCAGGGAGCTGACCCACAGGGCCCAGCAGACCTCTCCCCGCTGCTCCCCTCAGCAGTGGATTTATTTCAGTCCATCTGCCTGTCCTGCACCCCACTCTGTCTCTGGTGAATCCTCTCACCTCCTGGTCTACACCCCAAATCTTATACACAAAAGTGAAAGAAAAAGACCAACGTAGAGGAGCCTCAAAATCATACAAGATCACCAGAGCCAGGTGATTAAGCCCCCAGAGGCCAAGAATCAGAGGGAATTTCGAATACCCAGTCTACTTCTAAACTCAAACATTTATGCCTAGACCTAGAACTTTGCACAGGTGGTGTTAGATCATTTTCTTTCTAAGCCTACGTGCTACCTTCTACCTCCACTAAATCTGCTAGGAATGGGACATGTCTCCTAGCCCACCTACTCCCAACATGATATCCTCATCATGGCAATGACTGGGAAGATACCCGGGTGGCGCTGAAGTGACTATGAACAGGTGAGAGCCAAGATGTGTTTCCCTGGTTCACCCACCTTCTCTCCCTCTCTCGCTCACGCGCGCACATACACACATACTCTCTCTCTCAAAAAAAAAAAAAAAGAAAGAAAGAAAGAAAAAAATCCATAAGGCTTCCAGAATAAAAGCTTTCTGCATTCAACTTTCCTGAGAAAATACATCAGGCGAGACAAGTTGAGAATAGTTGAATAGACGGCCAGTTATTATTATTATTATTTTTTTTTAAGTCAACTGTGTCTAGCCTGCAGCTACACTGAGTACAGATGTAGAGCTAAGCTTCAGTGACCTCAGAAGCGCAACTTTTCTCTAAAGCACCAGATCAGGTTTGGCTTTGAATCTGCAGTTTCTTGGTGGGGTTAATTAGGATTCATTTCTCCCCAGGGCTGTGATTACTGGCCTCTTATCCTAGATAATCTGAGATTAAAAACCAGATTGGAAGCACAGTTTCTTCTTTGTGAACTCATTTTCCCTATAATAAGGCAGAGCAGAAAGAGATCAAAATCGCAATAACAGCTCTTTAGGAAATGTTCCCACAGACTGAGCAGCTGGCCGCTGGCTGGAAAGGCCCCTCCCTCACCTCCCCTAACCTTGACTACCTGAAAACAGCTCTAGTGCTTTGCAAACCCTCGGGAAAAAACATTACTCACAACAATATTTTGTTTTCAAAGCAACATTCTGCAAGTTTCACCTACACATGCCCCTTGCCAAGGTGAAATCCACTGTTTATATTTGAGCTCAAAAATCTGTCAGATGTCTTTAATTCAGCAATTTGTCACCGCCCGTTGCGGTTAAAGACTTACCTCCGCACAGCGCCTGCAGGTGGACTTACTGAAGATGACCACGGGGTGACTGTCGATATAGGCCTGCAGCCGGGCGCGGGGGTCCGTGCTGGCGGTGCTGGTGCACCCCAAGGGGACACTCAGACCAGCGGCTGGGTTTTCTGGGCCTGGCAGATGATCCTTGGCTAGAAGTCATAGGAGCAAAGACGGTAATTATCAAAAAGGAAAACATGATGATGCATTTTCTAATATTAGGTCCACTCTGAAATCCTTAGTTTTAGCCCTGAGGGACCTAAGAAACCTGCGGAAGGACTCTAGATGTTTAGTTGTCATACAGGGCGACTGCCAGCCCCTCAGTATTCTGGACTGATTTTGTCACGCTCAAGATTAGTTCTGAGGCCATCGGGAATAATGATAGCAAAAGTCGGACCCATCCCTCGAAGTCGGAGGGGAAAAAACAGGCTCTCCCCACTGAGAGCCACAGGGTCCCCCTCCCTTCTCCCACTGGAGCTGAAAGGCACTTTATGTCCAGTTCCACTCAGTCCTACTTGGAGACACGGGAGCAAAGGACGCAAGCCCAGGCTCAGCTCTGCGTTCTTAGGCCGCTTCCCGGGGAAACCGGCACAGGATCTTCAGGCCACAGACGCAGCAAGATTTTTTTCAAATACTTTTTTTTTCAGATTCTCCTCCGCAGGATTTTGCTGTGGCCCAGCATGGTGCCCTAACAAACATGACCCAGCTTGGTGGTATGTCACCCCCACATGACAGCACCGTCATCCTGGCATCATCACCAGCCCAAACCACAGAGAGATTGCTACCTCTGGCTTGTAAATATTTAAACGAGCTATCTTCCTCTGGACCCACAAGCAAAGCAAGCTTAATGCTACCGTGATTACTTGCTCCAGAAATAATTTTCCTCTCCTCCCTGCTTATCTAAGACCTGTTCATTCTTCAAATGTCTCATCCTATTCATAGCTGATATTAATGTTTACCCAGCACTAGACGGGGGTTGAAGCCACCATGCTTCATCTCATTTAACCCTTATGGGATACCAGTACATATCCTGCTACATCGCCTCTATTCACAAATATGGACACAGGTTCTGAGTGGCCAAGCAACTTCCCCAGAGTTGCAGAGATGACAGTGAGTGTGGAGCAAGCTAGGGTTTAAAGTTATAATTTTCTTCCACCCTTTTTGGAAAACAAGCTTACTGACATGTTATTCACATGACAAGGAATTCGCTAATTAGCAATGCACAATTCAATGATTTTTGGTACATTCAGAGTTCTGTAACCATCATCACAACCAATTTTAGAACATTTTTATCATTTCCAAAAGAAACCTTGAACCATTTAGATATCACTTCCTAAGCGCTCCCTGGTGGCGCAGCGGGTTGATGCCTGTGGCTGCTTCACTGGGGGTGGGATTGCCCACCTGGGGGTGACCCACATGGCCCACAGACCACTCCTGTCTCATCCGCTGCTCCCCTCAGCAGTGTACTTCGTTGATCGGTCTGGTCTGCTCCCCACTCTGAATATGGTGAATCCTCTCTCCGCCCCTGCGCCTCTGGCCTGTACCCCAGTTTGATATGCACAAATAAATTAAAAAAAAAAAAAAGAAAGAAAGAAACCACTTCCCATTTCCCTCCAGCAAGTCCCCTCTCATCCTCCAACTCGAGGCAACCACTTATCTACTTTCTGAAATCATACAGTGTGACTTTTTGTTTAGCATAAGTAAGACATTACTGCCATCGTATGCATCACCACTTCACTTCTTTCCACTGCCAAGTAACATTCCAGAGTTCGTATATACCCCTTTTATTTATCTCCTCCTTGGACCACGGACCAGTGAGTTATTCCCACCTTTCACGCATGGTGAGTGCAGCTGCAACACAGGCCAACACCTGTGTTCAATTCTTTAAATACCTACGAGTAGAATTGTCTGGTGATGTAAAATCGTTTGAAGAACCACTCAACAATTTTTCCAAGGCAGTCACACCATTTTACATTCCTTCCAGCAGTGTATGAGCATTCCAGTTTCTCCACATCCTTGTCAACCTGTTTGAGCCCAGCCATCCCAGCGGCTCTGAGCTGGTACCTCCCTGGGGCTGGTTTGCATTTCCCTGAAGGCTGAGAATGTTGAACAACTTTTCATGCGCTTATTGATGATCTGAATATCTAGCTCCTCTTCAGAGAAATGCCCACATTCTTTCCCCATTTTATAATCTGACTATTTCTGTTCTTGTCTTTGAGTTGCAGGAGTTCTATGTGTTTTCTGGATCCAAGTCCCTTATCGGGTTATCTGATTTGCGAATGTTTTCTCCCTGTTTGTAGGTTGTTTAGTTGATCTGATAGTGTCACATTTTTTTTTAAGGTTTCATTTATGCACACAAGAACTGGGGTGTAGGCCAGAGTTGTGGGGTGGAGGGGGGTGTGAGAGGATTCCCCAGAGACAGAGTGGGGAACAGAACAGGCTGAAACACACTGCTGAGGGGAGCGGCATGCAGGTCAGGAGAGGTCTGCTGCGACTTGTGGGCCAGCTCCCTGGCGGGGGTTAGGAACTCCAGTGCTGGGGGCAGCTTCATAGTGCTGTGCTTTAACCCGTTGCACCAGCAGGGAGGCCCCTAACAGTGTCTTTTAAAGCACACAAGTTTTAAATTTTTATAACATGTAATTTATCTATTATTTTTTTTCCTTTTGCTTGTGGTTTTTGGTGTCATGTCTAATAAGCCATCGTCTAATCCAAGGTCGCAAAAATTTACTCCTCTAGTTCCTTCTACGAGTTTTATAGTTTTAGTTCTTACGTTTAGTTCTGTTAATCATTTTGAGTTGATGTTTGTGTATGGTATGAGGAAGGGATCCAATTTATGCTTAGCTTATAGAGATCCCATTGTCCCCGAACCATTTGCATTTCCTTAGTGAAATGACTTGGCCTCTCTGTCAAAAATCAATAGACCATAAATGAAAAGGTGGGTCCACATTTTTAGCCAGTATGCTATACTGTTACTGCACCCAGATTGATGTTTATACAAAGTGTTAACAAAAGCAGCTAACCTCAAGAAAACAGTGATTCCTTCCACATAGTTGGACTTTCGCCTTTTGGCATGTCTGTACGCTATGTGTTTTTTAGCCACAAATACATATTAATTGTTAAGTTAGCTTATTTAAAGTTAGAGATTTAATATCACTGTCAAGACAGGGTCAGTAAGAGACTTTCTTTATATACCAGATCTACAAATATTACTAACCTAAAATACGAAAAGAAAGGTGGAGCGGGACACAGAAATTCCCTTATCTCTGAACTGTGAGGAATATCCATTTCTTTTTTTTTTTTTTAAGTTTATTTATTTATGCATAGAAGAACTGGGGTGAGAGAATTCACCAGAGACAAGAGTGGGAGCAGAAAAGGCCGATCTACTGAAATACACTGCTGAAGGGAGCAGTGGGCGAGACAGGCGAGGTCTGCTGGGCTATGTGGTCAGCTCCCTGGCCAGATAGCTTGCTAGTGCTGTGTTTTTAACCTCTGTGCCACCAGGGAGGCCCAATATCCATTTCTTTTAAAGTAAAACTAAAATCCATAACAATTACGGGATCCAAGAAAAAGTAGTGGGGCTTTATGTTGGTCGCAGAATCAGACTATTGTTGAGTGTGACCAGATAGGGGCAGTAACACAACAGCTACCTGTGTGACCAGATATGGGCGGTAACACAAGGACCAGAGTGAACTGGGCCTTGCATCCAGGTGCACGGCGACACGTCATCTTTCTAGAATCTGAACCTAGAACCTATATAAGAGACGCTTTCCCCTATAGCGCCGGCATAAGCTACGGACCCCACCGTAGCGGGGGGAGCAATAAACTCTACTTGCTCAGCCTTTCTGCCTCCCGTCTTTCTTCCTTGTGGCAGGTCCCAGAAGTCGGAGCAAAAGAACTGTAACTATAGTATCTGCCTCCCTTAAGCTTGGAGTCTAACAGAAGTCTCTCACCCCTTATTTGCACCAGAATCACCCCAGTTTCCTAGATCTCACTCTGAACGACGGCATCAGCATCACAAGCAGGGGCTTGTATATTTGTGTGGACACATGTGTGTGTGGACACATACCTATTTTAAATGGTCATTGGTCATTCTAATGGACATGAATCAAGATCCACTGGACTAAGTCAACATGACCACAGCCCCACCAATGACATGTCAAACATTTTAAAATAAATTCTCGTTTTTATCTTCACCTCTATTTCGCTTATTTTAGATGACAAGGAGGACGTAAGAATTCTTAGGAGGAGTCTCTCATGGAAAAAGGATCACAGAATGTCAGCATGGGAAAGACATTTTGGGGTCACTGGACCAACCTATTCATTCTACGTATGAGGAAACTGAGGTCCAGACAGGTAACTAATTGATGTCAGAGTCAGGGCTCCCACACAAGCCTCTGCTCCATTACAACCGACTGACTCCTGACTCCCGGATGACTGGCTGTAATGAAGGTGACAAGTCCTTACATAACATCTCTGTTAAGGGCACCACCCACAATCAGCCCAGATACTTGCCAATGCACAAAACACAGGACTCAGGGCCATATAAGACAAGACATGTCTTCTGTCATCCTACTGAGGAGAGACTGTCCAACAAAAATAAAATACGCAGACTGATGTACAATAAATAGAGACTGCTAATACTATTCTTTTGGAAAACAACTAGACAGGGTGCATTTGAAAACCATTGAGTCAGTCATCCCCTTTAACCCAGCATTCTTACTTATGGGAAATTACTGTTAAAAAAAAGAAACCTCTAATGAAAACATGATAGTCACCAAAGTGACTCCCCTACTGCCTAATGTTCTCACAGAAAAAGCTTTCAGTGGCTTTTATTATTATAATTAGCATCACTTTATTAACACGGACAACTTCAAGTTCCTTGTAGGTACTGTAGCATTCTATAGCTTTAGGATTAATCGTGTTAACTTCCTGTAACACCCAGAGAAACAAAAGAGACCGCTGACCTAATACGAACATGCTCCACTCCTTGCCTCCCACCAACTTTGTTCTTTTCCAGCACCCCTCTAGAGAGGAGGCAGGATACTTAGAACATAACATCATCTACCTTCTTCCTCCAGGGGGACGCTGCGAATGTTGCAAAGAGATTCTGTCTCTACCCTGCAGCTTCTTCAACCCTCTCTATGCCCAATCCTCGAGCCTTTCTTTTTATCCAAATATTACCAACAGTTTCTCTATAGCATCACTGACTATTGAAAAAAAATAGAAACAACAGATGAACAACATTAGGAGAACAGCTACATGATAGAAGCTCTCAGTCTTCGATACCAATGGAGAAAGGATGGAGGAGGAGAAAGAAGTATAGGGAGAAGAAGAAGAAAGAAGGCGGATGAGAGCTAAGGAAGAAGACAGACCACGACTCGATAAAACAGACTGAACGTCCCCTCCTTTCCTTACACGTGGCTACTGAGGCCTGGGCTTCCAGGGCCTGGCCATGGGAACTGGCAGACAAAAGCAGCAGAAGGTCATTATGAAAACTGACTGACTAGACTTCTCAGAAGCTCAGATCAAGGTCAAGAGGTTTACCACTTAAAGAATGAGAGAGGTAACTTAGGAACTTCAAAGCAGGGGGGGGAAAGGGGTGAAGCAAGGGCAAAGGCCAGCAAAGGAAAGCCAAATGGCAATGCTAGCCACGGGCTGAAGCTCCACTTGTTAGAACTGGAATTTTTGACATTAATCAGTAACGTGATCACCTCAGGTGTAATGGTAAAAACTTTATAGCAGTCCATCTGCCTGCTCCATCACCTTCTGGCTTGTAGGCTTGTCGTGTGCATGTTTTATTCTGTTGCCTAAGGTTAAAAGCATCTGGACTGCAGGAGGTAAGAAGAAATCAAGGATCCTTACAGATCCCATGGCTCTTAACAAAACTTTTTATCCAGCTCAGGTGTGAAGAGTTGTAAGATGCCTGTCACTCTCAGATTTTTTGTTTTTAAAGGTTTATTTATTTGTACAAAACTGGGGTGCAGGCCAGAGATGCGGAGGGTGAGAGGATTCACCAGAGACAGAGTGGGGTGCAGAACAGGCAGATCGGCAAAGTACACTGGTGAGGGGAGCAGCGGGCAGGTCAAGAGAGGTCTGCCTCGCCATGTGGCTCTCCTCTGGAGCAGGCAGGGATCGAACTCATGCGGAAGGGGCTTAAACTTCTTTGTGGTGTGCTTTAACCCACTGTGCCACCTGGGCGGGCCCACTCTCAGATATTTTAAGTATCTTTCAGTAGTATTTTCCTCAAATCACAAGGCACATGGAATATTTTTACATGCAGATCTAATAAGATCCCATCAAATGAGAAGTTATTCCACTAAAAAACCTAGAGTGAGGAAGCTTAAAAGGAAAGCATGACATGATCTATAAAGTGAAGAAGACAAGATAATTATACATGCTTTTTCAAGTCTAAAGGGCGTGAGACATGCAGGAAAAATAAAAAAGAAGGACTTGTAGAAACTCAAGAAGGCTAAAGACTCCTTAATGTGACGTTCTGATGAATCTCTAATGCTGAACAGAGTAAATACACCTCAGTATTTAGTGAGGTGTATTTACTTACTTAACAAATTGAAATAAAACACTGGCATGGTTTTTTATCCTTAAAATGGGTTTTAGCTCTTAACAAGAACGTGACATCTGAAGCCATAATTATCTTGGAAGCAAGACGCTATAAAAAGACCTATAACATCCTGGTTATAGCTGTTTTTCTTGTGTCTCCTTGAAATTGAAGTCCTAGAAGATTAAAATGGGATTGTGGTAGGGGTCCTAGCCTAGAAGAAATCTCCCAGTTGCCTCATTCCACACTGTATTCTAAGGTGATAGTATGCCACATCCAGAAATCAATGGCTATATGAGGCTGGAAATAGACCATGGAAAGAAAGGATTTCTTCCCAAATGACTCCCTATGAACTGACTTATGACAGGAGAAACTGTGCCAAAAGTTCAATGTGTTGTCACTGGAAGCTGACTGTGTGGGAGTCAGGTAGTGGTGAGGGTGGTGCTAGTTGTGGTTGATCAGATCACTCAGCCCAACAATTATCCTGCCAGGGTTACCACAGAGAACTAGTAAAGGTTCTAAAGAGCCAAATGGAAGAAGAATAATGATGACAATTTCTACTAAGAAGTAGCTTCATCATCATCCCCTTCTTTCATCCGGCTGTTTAATTTCATATTGATGCTGTAAATAAGAAAATCATTTTAAAGACTTGCATTAATTCTACTGGATTAAAATGTTATAAATACAAAAGCACAAAAGATGTTACAGTAAAGAATAAAATTTTAAAGTTTTCCTTAGTAGGTCCTTTGAAAAAATGACTTCAGAAACCAGGATTTTCTCATCTATGGAGGTTTATAAGGCTTTGCTTTCAGTTGTCCTCTGCATGTTAAAATCCTCTACCTGTTTGTTTGTTTGTTTGTTTTTAATGCCAGAAATACGCCATTCTGTTGATGTTTGGCAAGGGTGTCAAGACACTTCAAGAGGGTATGGTTATCAGACAACTGGATCTACACGTGCAGAAAAGTGAAGTTGGTCCCTCTCCTCACACCATATAAAAAAATAACTCAATAGATCAGGTAGCTAAATGTAAGAAATAAAATTATAAAACTCATAGAAGAAAAAAACCTAAGTGACCATGCATGGTTTCTTAGAGATGCCATCAAAAGCACAAGCAGACCAAAAAAAGCCAGAAGGTTAATTGGATCTACATAGTGGTGATGGTTGCACACTGCGTTTTATGGTGTGTTAGCTACATCTCAAATTTTAAGAAACTTGTACAATGTTTATAGCTGCTCTATTTGTAATCATCAAAAATGGAAACACTCCAAATATCCTTCAATAAGTGAAAGGTGAGGGCCTCAGGTGGCCTAGGGGTTAATCTCAGCGCCATCATGGCTACTGACCCACATGGCGGAGCAGACCTCTCCTGCCTCACCTGCTATCTCTGGTGAAAATCCTCTCACCTCCCCCCCCCCAGTTTTATATGCATAATAAATCTTTAAAAAAAAAGTTTAAATAAAGGATGGCACATTTCTACAACGCCATAGATGCACTATGATGGAGTAAACTGTAGATATAGAAAACAAATTAGACAAATCTCAAAGACATTATGCTGTGGGAGAGAAGCCAGCCCATTTACATGATGATCCTGAAAAGACAAAAGTACTGACAAAGGACAGATGATGTGATCGCCAGGAGTAGGAGTAGGTTGTGACCACAAGGGGCTACCGTGATGGAGTTTTGTTGTTTTTTTAAAACTTTTATACTATGTTTTATTGTATGCCACTTCCAGTCTAATATAAAATAATTACCCTTGTGAAATAGAAAATCATGAAAATGCAGATGTTAAGCACTGAGAAAAGGAGTTTCTGCACATATTAGAGGATTAAAATTTTTTACAAGCTTCCTATTTTAGCTTTCCTCGGACTATTCACTGGTTCAACAAAGTAGTCTAGGAAATCTTCCAAAAACTTGTCTTACTACAAAAAGGATCACTTTCTGGGGTCTGAAGGGATTTGTAATTGAAGACACCCCAGTCAATGGTGGGCAGTGGGGGAACATGCTGAGCAGTCTGCAGGCAAAATTGCTGCCAAGCCAGGGCTCCCGGGAACCCACCAGGTTGGGCCTGGGCCCAAGCTGAGCTGTTGAATCACTTTCTCAGTGGTGATGCAGGCAGACCCGACAAGGTGCACCCAGGCTGATCATCTGTCCCTCGGGGGTGACTATGGCCAGTGGGGACAGACAGTGGAACTAACGTCACAGAGTTTTGGGAGGTCGTGGAATTGTTATGCATCCAGGTGTTAAAATTAATAAAATTAACACCAAAAAAAAGTCAATATCATTTGTATATGCATTTACAAAGTCAAATTTTAGAAGATCTCCCTAAAGACACATTCAAGTCCTATGCAGTTATTAGAAAATAAGATGCCACACTGGGAGAAAAAAAAAAAGTCTGTGCATCAGATGGGGGCTGTGTTTAATGTGAAAAGAGACTTCTCTCACTGCTTGTCCAGAAAAGCATTTGTGCTTATAAGTGGCAGGAATACGTCTGTGTGCTGAATGGAGCCGCTATGTCATGTCACACGTGTCCTCCCTAAAACCTCGTTTTCTCGGGTGGTACTAAATAAAGCAAGATAGCTTGAATGCATGCATGTACTGTGAAGTTTGCAGTGTTTCTCATTCTCAGTTTATTAAAATCAAAGTGAAATTTAATTCTCAAAACAACAAGCCTGCAACAGAGATCTCGTATGTAGGAGGAGGAGATGGATTTAAACACTCAGATCGTTAGAGTTAAATGAATTTCGATCATTCCTTTCAGAGGTAGTTACAGATATAAACTAGGGTAGACAGACATTCCTCTGCTCAAATCTTTCCCAAGTGCAGTTCGGACTCTACCTTGGATCATGATACACTTACTGCTTTCAAATAAGCACTTCCCTGATGCTCAGGAGTCGCCGACTTGCCTGCATACCGTGAAGGGAATGAGTAAAATCTTAGAATTTAGACGTGCATTCCAGGGCTCCAGGCCAGGGAACAGACATGTCTTGGCGAATACAGGTGAAAGTACCTTGTATAGTGTGTGGAATTCTATTAAAATGCGAGGTATTTTTATTTGGAATCACTGGATTTCCTATTCTGTGGGGAACATAATGCTTAATATTGGCGGGGGACAGAGTCACACGTTAGAGCTGAAAAGGAGTTCTATGGAGACCAAGACCCGGAGCGCTGGTGACCTCTCCAAGGTCACAGAGCCAGAGGGTGGCACAAGGGGGCCGAGAAAGCTATTTTCTGGACTTTTCTGTCCCCCTTCAGTGACATGTGAAGCCATAACCTAAACAGGTAGCCCTCAAATATAACAGGAGCTCTCCATGACGAGGGTCTGCTTGTTGGAGGTCAGTCTCTGAAGCTAAGCTGATTTCCATCTTTCCCCTGGTTCTGTGACCTGTGGATGAAGCCAAAGATGTGTACAAATGGCGCCCCCTGGAGGTGAGGATGAATACCCCCAGGTGAAATACTAACGAAGAATCCCGTGGAGGTGGAGACAGATAAAAAATACAAGGGACTGCTGAAGTAGCCCCGCCCCCCCCCCCGCCGGGATTCAGCTTTGGGGGTTTCAGGGTTTGGGGACCGTCAGTGATTCCGGGGTCAGTGATTTCTGCCCTCAAAACGCCGATCTCCCAGAAAGTTGTGGACCTTTGCAGCAGCCAACCTCAGAGAGGAGACTGAGAAAGGAAAGAAGCAGGATGGAGGCCAGAGGAGAACTGGAGGAGGCACGTGGAGCAGAAAGAAATATGAAGAAGCTGCGCTTGTTTCTCAGCCCTGGACTTGGTGAGACAGATGTGGGTGAGAGACCCGGGAGGTTAACATGGCAGCCTTTATCTTGATTTTGATTGTGCTTTTTTCCTCACAGATCTGTCTGTTTCTGGACCCTTTTCTATGGGTCTCCACCAGAAAGCCCCTAAGACTTGTGGTGGGGTTTCCGGCCTCAGTGGCACTGCTTTGGGCCAACCCTGTTGGCTGGGCATTCACCCACGAGGGGATGGGCAACTTCAGGTGCGGAACTGTATTTTCTGTCTTTTCTTTGTGGCACACTTATTGTGTTAAAGTTCTTTTCCATTGAAGTTCTTATAAACTAGAGTGTTTTGCCTTGATGTGGCAGATGGCAGAACCTATTTAGCACAGGCAGATTTGGGGGTTCTTTCCAGGGACATGGTTGACCTTGTGGACATGAAGTGATACAGGGATTCTCCTGTGCTTGGTTGGCAGGGCCAGTGAGCCCGAAGTTCTCAGCCTTCACCTCCTAAGCTGGCCATTTCTGGTTACCCTCAGGATTCCTATGATGAATTTTATCTACTTGTCCCTAAATATAAGGTCCTGAATACGCTTCTTTCCCACATTCCCAGCTACTGGCAACCCTCCAGAAGTTAGATTTCAGTTCAGTGGCTCGTCTTCACAGGAGCACCAGGTAACCTCCAGCCTCGTGGGGGTGAGGGCGCAGGCTCTCAGCAGGCTGGGGCGCGCTCAGCAGCACCAAGATTGAGACAGGAATTGTGGGGGAGGGCTCTGGTTCTGCTGCCTTCCAGCTCGCTGCCCTTATCTGTGTGCCTCATCTTCCTCATTTGATCATTGCAATGATTCAGCGAGTTAATACATGCAAAGCACTCAGCACAGTGCCTGGCTCCGAACGATAAATGTTGCTACTTTTCATAAACTGTCTCCAAAATTATACAGTGCCCTAGAAAACTACTCTAGGAGGGCATGCCCACTCATATCCCCCCACCTACACCAGCGTCTAACAGCAAGATGGTCAGTGAGTGTTGAACGAGTAAATGCACCCTAACTTGTAGGACTCTCTTACTGAGACAACTACCACCCAAGTGGAAGGTGTTGGGGAATTCCATTCCCACTCCTCATGACAGGCAGGATTCTCCAGATTTATTTTTATTTAGTTATGCATACAAGAACTGGGGTGTAGGCCAGAGGTGTGGGGGGTGGTGGTGAGATGATACCCCGGGGCGGGGTGCAGAACTAAAGTACAGTGCTCTAGGCAAGACAGGAGAGGTCTGCAGGCCCTGTGGGTCAGCTCCCTGGCCCTGGATCAGGAATGTACTCAGGCAGCAGTGGCTGGCCATAGCTTGATAGCACTGAGACTTTAATCCCTGTGCCACCCAGGAGGCCTGGCAGGGGCAATTTTACGTGTCTGAGAGGTCACATTTGGAGGGTCACAGAGTCTGAGGCATAAGGATTAGAGAAAAGCAGTTGCTAAGGGGGGAGAACCAGACAGGAGGGAACCCTGCCATTCAGACCTTGACCTTGACCATCCAGGGTGCCCGTACTACCCCAACACCCAGGGAACACAGTCCCGCAGAATTCACATCCTCCGCCCTGTGTCCTAGAGCTGAAATGAGAAGGCCTGTGGTGTCCACCAAGGTCTCCCCTTGGGAGGCTGTCCCAGTGCCACTTGGGCAGCGTATTGACGTGTAAGGAGAGCCCGCCCCGCACAGAGAAAAAGGAAGGGGACTCCAAGCCCAAGAGACTAAATTAACATCCAAGAGGGGATCAGTGAGGAGCCCCAGCAAGGCCAGGAACAGAGGCATGCAGGAGAGGTTTGTTCTTAAAAGAAAATTCACCAGGAGTCAGGCGTTGACCTGCTCCAGAGGGAACGGGTGTTATCAAGACCCAGGCAAAAAGACCTCCCAGCCTACTGTCTTTCAGACCCACCCCCCCTTCCCACAGGTCTCTGCCTAAAAGTTGATTTTTGTTTCACCGTTTTAAATACATATAATGAACAATCCTAAATGCTTTGGTGTTTCCTCCTTCCTCCTCACCACTCCCTCCCATCTGCTGCCTCCGGGTGATACCAGAGACCTTTTATTGCTGATTGTCTATGCTTGACTGAGGACCAAATCCCAGCTGATTTTCCTTTTGTACTGCCCTGGCCTGGGCACCCTTCTTGCCCAGCCAGTTAAACCTGGCTCAACCCCAGGATCGGCTTACCAGGCTAGCAGATCAAAATGCCAGAAAGACACCAAGAACCCTGTTGCCAGTGGGCAGGAGACACCATACTTCTTGTTCCCCGACAT
Source organism: Condylura cristata (assembly GCF_000260355.1). Classification (NCBI taxonomy): domain Eukaryota; kingdom Metazoa; phylum Chordata; class Mammalia; order Eulipotyphla; family Talpidae; genus Condylura; species Condylura cristata. Next base: position 9,868,857 of record NW_004567105.1, read on the forward strand.
TGGGAGAGTTGAGCCCACGATGGCATTTCTGACAAGCAGGTAGGGATCCACTTGCTAAGTTCTATTTCCTTCTACTACTCCTTCTTTGATCTCACTGCATACAGAAAAGAAAAAAAACATCTAGCTCTTCTCCCATAGGTGAGTAGTTCCAAAACCCCAAACAAACAAGACAATCAAGCGTTCTGCACCCACTTCAGACTAAAGGTTTGCGATCAAGAACTTAGGGAAGCCATTGTTTGCTGGCTGTGGAGTGTGTGCAGGCTGCTGCACAAACCTGGAAGCGTGGTGGTGTTTTGGCAGCAGAACTGAGGGGAACCGTCACCTTAAAACAGTACCACGTACAGGAGTCGTAATTCCCTTTAGCCGCAATGCAATAGCACAATCTTAAGAGTAGACACAACTAGGAAATAAAGCCAGAGGATGACGACAGCCTTTTGTTAGGGGAAGGATGTCCGGAACAAACTCCAGAGACAGGTTTCCTGGACTCCACCCCCACTCTAGGCCAAAGAGATTAAGACACCCAAACTATACATCCCAGCATCACCCCAGGGAGAATGGCTGGGACTTGAGGGTGCCATGGAGTGGCCAGGTTTGGTATAAGACCAGACATGTGGGCCTTGGGGGTCTCTTGGCCTCTTGGCTTGGGGCTCTCAGTGTGCGGTTGGGATTCCAGGCAGCTGAACTGGTCGGACACATCCACCATCTTATCTCCCTCACTTTCTCCCCAAGTTATTCCTTCTTTCACCGCTACCCCCCTTTTTTTTCTTTTTCTTTTTTTTTTTTTTTTGTAAATCAACCCTTTGTGAACCCTTTTGTGTGTGCCTGCGGTCAAGCATCCATAAGCCCAGAGGCGAGGACCCACAGGCAGCCTGCCCATTTCTCACAGTTGCCCTGTGACGCTGTTACATGAGAGCACTTTGAACAAATCCACTCAAGGGTTATTTAATTCTCTAAGAGGACAGACTTCTAACACCTGACTTGGCTGTCTACTATTTTACAAGAGTCTGGGCACAAAGGTAAGAGGATCAACCGCCAGGCCAGTGAGGGAGGCGCACAGCCAGCGGAGGCCCGAGGCGGGGCTCTCCCCACGCCACCCACCTTCCTGCACATGGCGCTGGGACCTAGGGGCAGAGCAGAGCCGCCACGGGGAGAAGCTGGCACACGGGCAGGCCCGTCTTTCCTCTTTCGGACTGGCGTCCAGTGGTCGCAGTTCTCTGTCCAGCTTTACCACCGCCGCGGTAGCACAGGGTCACCCAGTGTGGGCCGCCGGTAAGCCTCCGCCTCGCCCCTTTCTCGCTCCATGTGTAAATGATCCTTTATCTTTGCATTTTTTAGATTTCTCTTTGTATGTCTGCTCTGGTCCAGTCCTGCATGCCCAACTGCAGGAGAGGACTCAAACTAGGTCATCCCGGGTTCCCCGTGCGCCAGCCCGGTAAAGGTCTCAGCAGCACCTCTCTGTCCAATAAACCCACAGGTCACAGTAACCAGTCTCGTGACTGCTAACGCTCCAATTCTGCAATTTCTTGACTGTGTAAATCTCTAGTCCTTGAATTCTCCTAAATCAACATGACTGCCTACCGACTCCTTCGTTTACTGATATGTTTAATAACTATTAGACATGTCCATTTCATTTTTGTACAAGAATCATGCTTTAACTTTTTGAAAAACTACTTTGCCATTAGTTATTACCTCGTTATCTGTTACTGCTCTGCATTGTGTTGCTGTCTAAGAAAAATTGATTTCTGTCTGAACTACGACTACTTCTCCTATACATGCCAAACGCACTGACTGCTTCTGGTTATGTAATGTGTGCCGGCTTGACTTTATTCCTCATATTCACAGGCCTCAATTACCTATGATCTACAATCACATCTTGTTTGGGCTGCAGTTTTTCTTTTATTGTTGACATTTGCAAATTGTAAGTCATAGAGCACATTTTCTCTTGGAAAATCATACCTGGTAAAGTTGACTCATCTTCCCACCCAACAGAAGGAGATTTGAACAGAGGTTGCCCCCTCAAAACTCCAGTTTACCCCAATCCCCACCACTCCCTATGGTTTACCATCTGTCTGTTTCACTCATTTCTATTGTCTGCCTGTCCCTGTACCTAATTGAGTTTTGAATCCCTCAGACACTGAAGTATGTGTGTCTGTGTGTACATATACACACCTATAACCAAACATGCAAGTGAGGCCAGAAAAAAATTCTCATATCCATCGATCAGCAGTTGGTAGCACACCAATAAAGCATTCGCAGCACACCTGAAAGTTGAAATCTGAAAACCCCAGACTTTCACTAATCCTACAGGTTACAGAATGCTTTGTGATAGCCATTTACAACTGTACATACATAGACTCATTTCTAAGAGCAAAGCAATGAGGGTGAAAGGAACGTTCATGAAATCCTCAACAAAGGTCTATGAAGGTCAAAGAAAAAAAAAAAAAGAAGGAGGCACACAGCAGCTCAATCCCTTCTTTCAAGAACTTAATCCAACTGTAAACGTAAAATACACTTGTCAAAACTTTATTCATCGCACATTAAAAGAAGTAAACATCAAGTGTGAAGATCCAAATAATGGGCAGAGGCTTGTTTAAATAACTCCTGGATTGGGCTAAAAGCAAGTTTTCTCTTGAATTACCTAGTAAATTGCGCAACACTAGTTCCTGATTTACAGATCTCTAACCGTCTGAACTTTGCACCATACAGCTCTCCGTTTCCTCTTACTGCTTCTGACTCACCTTATCACTCTGGACAATCTACAGCGCTCCCTCCACCCAAGCCTCAGGCTCTTTGTTGAGGACCAGGGATTGACTCTCTCTCTCTACGCACTGAAAGGTGGTTTGACCTTAAATTAAGCCACAACACCTCACTGCAGTGCTCCGCCACTGAGGTTCAAACAGAACCACCTAAGGCACCAAAAGTGATGATTCCTGGCTCAATACCTGAGGCTGATTTAGTGGGTCTGGAATAGAAGCCGGGAGAATGAGTCCTAACCTGCACCTCTTGTGTAATGACTTCTCTTGAAGGTAGCTTTGGGACCACACTCTGAGAAACACTGTCTCCCTGCCTGACCGGAGCAGCCAGTCATTATTAACACCAGCTCCTGGAAAATTCCTCACCTTTGTCACACTCCGTGTAGAGGCCCATGGCCATACCATACTTTTCCTGACCCTCCAAATCCCCCTGGCAGAGTGTTTAGAAGTTAATTAAAATAGCATGGGATGTGTGATTGCAGAAATACAAGTCAGACTCTAAGCGCCCAGAAGGTGACTCCCTGAACCATTTCCCCGAGAGTCTAACACTCATTCACTTCCAGGATTACCCAAGATGACGCTGTATTTCCCCTTAGACTGTCATCCAAGGGTCGGCCTCAGGCCTTGTTCACTCCCTAGTCCCTAGTGCCTGCTCAGCAATAGATGCTCTGTTGATGAGTCACTCAACCAAGACATCCTTCATGACAGCTTTGGCCAGGTACTGGCTGCTCATCAAAGAAATCATCATCTTGACAGGTAACTCAGAGCACAAGTGGTTCAGCCTTTTACTAAATTGGGCATGTGAAGATTATCATCAAGGAAAGTCCTTCTAGAATGTTTATAGGTGAGATGCGACCGCACAGTTTCAATTTCCCTATGGTACACAGATGTATGTGTATAGAAAGATCTAGAACACAACATGCTCTCACAGGTTAATGCTTAAAACGACACAACTGTAGAAGAGGTGACGTGAAAGAGAGGAGGGGTTGCCCTTGATGTGGGGGTAAGAAGCACAAAGGGAGCTTCTGGGGTACAGGAAATGTTATCTGGGTGCTGGCTGGCCTGGGATGCTATAAAAACGTAGCAAACTATACTGTGATAATTGTACTTTTCTGGATGCACAGTATATTTGAACAAAAACATGCTTTAAGAGGCCTCCCTGGTGGAGCAAGGGGTTAAGTCTCAGCACTGTGAAGCTGTCAACAGCTACTGCAGCAAAAGTTCAATCCCAGCGAGGGAGGTGACCCAAGAGGCACAGCAGACCTCGCTCATGTTGCCGCTGCTCCCCTCAGCAGTGGATTTCATCAATCTGCTTGTTCTGCTCCCCACTCTGTCTCTGGTGGATCTTCTCAATTCCCCACCCCTGCACTGCTCGCCTGTATCCCAATTCTCATATGCATATAAGTAAGTATTTTTTTAAGGACTGTAAAATGGTTGAGTGCAGGACATGAGTAATGGGGAAATCCTGAAGATTTGAAGACAAATCTGGGAATACCAACTGAAACTCCCACATGGTGTGGGGGGGAAGAAAGTCAAGGAGTAGCCAATGGCTTTGAACAGGCTCTGACCTCATCCAAGCTTCCCCCCCCAACACCTCCCTTTCCTACTCAAGTCCTCAGTCCTCAACTCCAGCGGGGTTCTATCTCCTCACTGTCTCTAGGCTGCTCCCCAAGCAAGAATGATCTTTTTTAAAATCTGTTCATTACATCATCTTTCATTTTTGTGCAACGTATGGCGCCCCGATTCACGGGCACCATCATCGTCCCTTCTGCCCCTGTCCCGGGCCCCCCTGGGCCTGCCCCAGCATGTCTCTGATCTATGCCTGATGATTTTTACTATATTACAGTGTCTTTTTTTCCTGGTCCCTTAGTTGGTTCCTCTACATTCCTGCTGTAAGTGAGACCATTTGATTTTCTTTTTCTTTCTGGCTTATTCACTCAGAGAAAGAATGATCTTTCCCTTGGACACCCCCTTACTCTGCCCAGCTCTCCCAGGGCACTAGTCCCCCAGTCCTCCACGGGGAGACTTCCAGGCCTCACCTTTCACACCTGTACTACCTGGGCTCTGGCCTCCAGTGGCTGGGAGCCTCCCTACACACCAGAGCATCTGAGCAGGCGTCTTCAGCTCTTTGTGCTCATCTCTTTACCCATAAAATGGGGGTTCAGACAAACCTATCTCACAGTGTACTTGATAAAATGAAACAAGATTATCCACAGAAAGGATTACCCTGATGGAGGAAGGAATACAGGGGAGGCATCACCAGATTGAGTCGCACGAAGAGGACAGACAGAAGGGGTCAGTGCAGCAACTGACACAGCCATAAAGTCAGGGTCCTCGGGCACCAAAGCCCGATGTCCAGGATGTCCGGGATGCCTGGACGTCTCCAAGAGGTCCCAGCAGATAGCAGACTGTTGGGGGCTGTGCCTGAAGCTCAGAGCCAAAAGGTAAAAGATAAGGACCTGGAGACAAAGCTCATCAGGACATCTCCGGTCCTCTCAAGTTCTACCCAAGCTCACAGGGAGTGAGCCCCTCCCAAGGAGAAGCTGCCTAGATCAGGGCAGTCTCTCCACCAGCGTGGGGCAGCCGCTCCTCTGCCCACCTGTGACTATGCAGGTGTTTCCACCCGCTCTCTCCCTCTGCAGGGCAGCAGCCTCCTGCCTGCCAGTGACCTGTACCATGCCGGGACCTCTCTGCACTGACCTCCCTCAGGAGAGGCCACTCTCCTAAGGCTGCCAGCCTGCAGCCATGCAGGTCTCTCTCTGCAACCTGTCCCTTCAGGGGCAGCTCTTCCTGCCCGTTTGTGCCTATGCAAGTGTCTTTTCCTCTCCTGTCTCTTTCTAATAAATTTCCTCTTTAATTATAACTGAGTCTCCCAGACTCTCCCCGCTGGTGCAGCGGGTTATAGCGCAGCACTAAAAAGCTAAAGCCGCTTCCGCATGAGTTCGATCCCCACCCCAGAGGTGACCCACATGGCGCAGCAGACCTCTCCTGACCCACCCGCTGCTCCCCTCTTCCTCGATCTGCCTGTTCTGCCCACCACTCTGTCTCTGGTGAATCCTCTCACCGCCCCTGCACCTCTGACCTGTACCCTAGTTTTGTATGTATGGAGGAATAAATTAAAAAAATAAATAAATACAACTGAGTCTCCGTCTCATGGAGAATCTCGCTGCCTGCAGCTGAAAGGGGAGTTCTGGTGAAACCTTTCCCAGAGTGGACCCAAGGACCCCGAACTCAAAAAAAACGACATCAACGCCATCACTAATAACTTAGCCCCTACCCACGCCTGCAAGGGAGGGAGCCAGGAACTGTTTCTCCTGCCAGGGTAACTGAGAGGCCCCGGTGAGGGGGTCCGAGGTCTCCAAGATTCAAGGAGGTGGGGGGAGGGGAAAGATCTGGGCACGATTCTTGATGAAGAGTGGGGGGGGCAAGGGGGGCCCATTTAAGACCCAGCACAGCCAGAACCTCTGGTTCAACTGGTGTCACATTCCTATGGCCACTTGAACTGCTCAGGGTCCCCGCCCCTGTGCCAGGGCCCTGGTTCTGGGTAGGTGACCCCGGGCTCAGGAAGGTGTCTGCGCCTTCCCCTCTCGGGTTTCTCTGGGGACCGGTGCTGGTAACGGGCCGGCCCTGGGGGCGCGTGCCAAAGCCAGGCTGGTACCTCCCCAGCGGTCCTGGGCCAGGCCCTGGCGGCTCCGGGGTCCTGCACCCCTACCTCTCGGAGGGCCGCCAGGGCAGCCCCTCGGCCGGGCTCCAGCCTCCGCCGCTTCGGGTAAGCCTGGGGAGGGCGCTTTTTTCCG
>NW_004567105.1:9876204-9906310 GCF_000260355.1 Condylura cristata
CATGCGGAAGTGGCTTTAGCTTCTCAGTGCAGCGCTTTAACCCGCTGCACCACCAGGGAGGGCCCTGTTGTGTATTTTTTTAAAGATCTATTTATGCATACAGTATTGGGGTTCAGGCCAGAGGTGTGGATGGGATGAGAGGATTCACCAGAGACAAGAGTGTGGAGCAGAACAAGCAGATGGGCTGAATACACTGCTGAGGGGAGCAACAGGTGAGACAGGAAAGGGCTGCCATGCCATGTGGGTCGCCTCCCTGGCCGGGGATCCAACTCATGCTGCAGTGGCTGCGGTAGCTTCATAGTGCTGCGCTTTAATACCTTGTACCACCAGAAAGGGCCCAATTTGTTTTTTGGAAAAGAAAGCTAAGGGCTGTCTTTGGTGTGCTATAAATCAGCCACAGCCACTGCAACATGAGTTCAATTCCCCTCCCCCCCCCAGGGAGCTGATCCACTTGGGGTGGCAGACCTCTCCTCTCCCTCCCCCTGCTCTGCTAAGCAGTGTATTTCAGTCCATCTGCCTTTCCTGCTCCCCACTCTGTCTCTGGTGGATCCTCTCACCCCACCTCTCACATCTCTGTCCTACACCCCAGTTCTTGTATGAATAAATAAATCTTTTTTTTTAAGATTTATTTATTCATACAGAACTGGGGTACAGGCCAGAGATATGGAGGGTGAGAGGATTCATCAGAGACAGAGTGAGGAGCAGAACAGGCAGATGATCAAAGTATACTGCTGAGGGGAGCAGTGGGCGGGTCAGGAGAGGTCTGCCTCGCCATGTGGTCACCTCCGGGGCACGCAGGGATCGAATTCATGTGGAAGTGGCTTAAGCTTCTTGATGCTGTGCTTTAACCCGCTGTGCCACCAGGGAGGACCCTAAATAAATAAATCTTTTAAAAAAATACATTAAGGTGTCAAATTGATCTCACTGAGGATAAAAAAGGAAAATGCAGGAAGATAAACAGACAACTCATCCAAAGGATATCTTATCTCTCAAATTACCTGGAGCAGGAATTGCCTGTTCCTGCTTTTACTATTTCTTTCCAGTTTCCCTCCTCAGTGCGCACCTTTGCGGCCAGCTTTCCATGTAGCAGGAGCTTTTCCTACTATCACACAATTTTAAGAACCACCCAGTTACCTGTCTGACTTGCACTTTCACCTCAATTTTACCCATAATGAACGATTTTTACACTGACCATGTTATTTGAAACAAAGATCAAAATCCGTTCCCCCCATCTTCATGTTCCTTACTTGGCGTTTGTAGATGACTCACTGCCGTCCAACTGGACCTTCCTTCCCTTCCTCCTGCTCCCACTCCCCTCCTCCCAAAATGGAAACGCCACCAGAATAACATTCTTCTTTTGCTTTTTCTTTTCATGGATTCCCCAAAGTCTAGAACAGTGCCCGAGACATTGTAGAAATTCACTATTAAAGCAAAGGAGGACAGAGGATTTTTCAAAACTATCGATAGTTGTTTCAGTGGATCTACAGCACTGCTCTTACCTGGCTCTCTATTGTTGGATCTTTCCCTTTGTTTACATAAAACTGTTATAAATTAGGTTCTAGTGAACATAATTGTGTTTAGAGCTTTAAGGCTTTCCTTGCACATTGCCAATTGCTTTTCCGGAGTGGTGGTTTCCATTTCTACTCCCAGTGGTAATGAATAAAAATTCCATACTACCCCAGAGGGATTTTTTTAACATCAAAACCATATTGGGCCACATCAGGAGGGGTCTGGGGGTGGGGAGGGTCACTGTTCTCAATAAGGGCAGCGCTTTGTTTTTCTTTCTTTCAATTAGTTAACATATGTTCCACATCCAACCCATATCCGGCCTGGTTCTAGGGTTACGGGGTGACTAATATGGGTTTCCTGCTCTTGAGGAACTTGCATCCTAGCTGAGTTAGTGAGCTTGTCTGCTCACCAGATGTGGGGCAGCGGTGTCAGCCTTTGTTTTTTATCTGGGTTAGTGGGTTAGTTTATTTCTTGCTTTTTGGGGGAGCAACCCAGAGTGGAAATGCTTGGAAAACCTTAGATGTTTACCTGTTCAAATTCAAGAAACAAAAACTGAAGCCAAACCTTTTAATGACAGACACTGCACAGCCTGAGACTGAGCAACCTCTCCCAGGTGTTTGGAGTCTCTTCTAATAGTCATAAAACTGAGCCAGGACCTTCAGAAGGCAAAGAAACATCCCCCCTCTGTTCAGCTGAAATGACTGCTTTGGAGACTTCTTAAACAAGCTGTTCAACTTAATACTGAAATTACTATTTTGTCAGCAAAATTCCAATTGTGGTCTTTGCTTTTGCTGTGTCTAAAGCAAACATTTAACTAAAATGGTGGCTTTTCTGTTTGTTTTTCAACACCTAAGCGAAAGTAGCTGAGAGTCAGGTGTCTACCTGAGTCAGCCTACATATACTAACAATTTTGGGGCAGAGGATAAGCCAGGCGTCCTGTTAAGTACTTGGCGCACACGAGCTCTATGTGGTGAAAATTGTTATGGCTTCTATCTTACAGATGAGAATCCCAACCCCTCTGGGTCACTGCTGCGATGGTCAAGCCCAGGCCTCCTTGTTCCCACCAGCTCCCAACCGTGCCATAACCCCCACAGCAGCTGATACACAAGAAGCGTCATGGTAGACTCTCATCAGTCTGTGCTTTGAAGCGTCCCAGGCTCTGGCCTGCTCAGAGAAACACCAGTGGCCTGGAAGCTGTTCCAGGAGGCACAGCCAGCCAGAACCTCCTGGACATCCACTCTCTTCCTTTCTCACCTGGTTCCCACACCGGTTCTCCCTTTTTGTTGAAAGCCACCAAGCAGTGATTGTTTGGACTGGCTTTGCCTTGATTCAAAAACCATTTCGTCTGTCACTTTAATCTTTTTCCCCCCAGTGACTCAGAACTGGCAGAACACATGTGGTTAGTGCTTATTTTTGCTTTAAAAAGTGTTATTTTTAAAGTAACATATATCCAATATAATAAAATTTCCCCCCAAACATAAAGTTTATGGCCTGCACCCCAGTAAAAAAGGTCTCTTGCCACTTACCCCCAGTTCAGATCTTTCTGGAGGCCTCTACTGTGAGGTTCTTTGGATCCTTCCAAGAGAATCTTCACATGTGTAACCAGGCCATGCAGCAGGATGCCAGTGGAGGCTTTTCCTGTACCGGGCCACCAGGGAGGCCCCACCGTCACATTCCTGTGTAACCAGCCAGCACCACCCACACCTCTGGAGCTGTTTACATCTGTGTACTGCTGGGCGGTATCAGTGGATGCCATCAGCACCATCAGCTCTCCTGGGTCTTGGCTACTGACCCACACAGCTGATTTTGGACTGGCCGGCCTCCATCACCACATGAGCTTATTCCTTATAAGTTCACATGCCAGGGGGCGGGGTGGCACAGGCCCTGTGTAGAATCCCAGGAGTGGCACTGGTCTCTTGAAACAGATTCTCCACTGGGGGGTTCAAAATCTCCAGGAAACGATGATCTGACTTCTCTTCCTGCATCATTCTTCTTTATGCCACCAAACAAGTCTCTGTCTTTTCTAAACCCAGTTCACAGAGGGCAGCCAGAATGTGTCCAAGCAGACTGAACTGAAGCAGAAGTCTCCCTCCCTCCCAAACTAAAAACAAAGTTATAGAAAGTGCTTAATCCTCACACCACCCCAGCCCCCAGCCTCCCGGATCTGCTCAAGATGTAAAATGCTCTAATAGTGTTGCTTAGTAACCATGGGTCCAAGACAAGTTTCAGGGTGCATGCCGAAACCAGGGTGCCAGCTTGTCAGGCTTGTTTACTGGTAGCTGGAGGGCTTGCACCTGGTCTCAGTGTGAGAGGGGCAAGGTGGTCACAGAGGCTCTGCACAAGGTGTTACCCAGCAGGAATAGCCTGTGACCAGCAGCCTTCAGAGGCTGCCTTCTCCACGCTGGACACCGACTCCCAGGAGCTCTGTGCACACTGGTGATTCCTCACCTAAAAGACAAAGTGTTTCCCTGTGTGGAGAAGACAAAGGGACTCCCAGGCTTTGGCTTCTCCGTAAGCATCACCTTACTTTAATGTTGTTGCTAAAGAGTTCAGCCTTCCCCAATGTCATGGTGGGTGTCACATGATCGGTGTCATGGTGGGTGTCACGTGTCTTCTCCAGGAACCAGACCCTTCGTCGCTGCCCCCATCAGCACAAGGACGACATGGTGTCCCGGAGCCTAACAATGCCTACCACAAGCTATGCCTTTGTTGTCATCAGTATGTGGACAACATCTCCCCTGGGGAGCGGAGAGGGGACAGGACCCCTGCCGTGAGCTCCTTCTGCTCCTCTTGAGTCCCACACACTGCTCAGGCATGCCCCGCCCACAATAGCTGCTCAGTAAATATTTCTCAGATGATTAATGAAAGAGCAAAAAAAGGAAACAAATGTTCTATGTACTTGAATTTGGCAATGATGTCTCCGGGCTACAAAGCCAAAGAAAGGTAGGTCAGAGAGCAGGCCGCTCGGCTGGCCTTTCTCCAAGCCCCCTGGGCACACAGGTCAAAGACACTTGTCACAGTCTTTCAGATAAGGTGGCCTGAAGTCACAGCCCCCTGCTGATGTCTTCTTGCCCACAATTCACTTCTCCGCGCTCCTTAACATCACCCTTGGAGTTCACTGCCTTTTAGAACTGCCAACAATATCTGAAAAGCAGATTTTTTTTTTGTGTCAGCTGATTCTTGTTAATCCTGCCTTTTTACAGTTTCTCTTTCAAAAAGCTTGCTTTGTTTTAAAAACCTTTAAATAGAGGAATTCTCCGCTATAAAAAAAAAAAACTGGCTTTTGAAGTTCTGTACAAAGAGAGCTCTTAAGGCTCCATCATTCCTTGGACTTCTTTTTATCTCCCTTCAGTGCCCACTCACTCCCCAAATGTGTGATATCTTTCTTAAGTTCCATTTCACCTCCATTCAGTAGTCATGAAACGCTTTGTGTGCTTGAGATGGGCTTTGACAGAAGGGTCTAGAAGTAAATGCTATTTTTTTTAAAGATTTATTTACTTATGCATTACAGAACTGGGGTACAGGCCGGAGATGCGGAGGGTGAGAGGATTCACCAGGGACAGAGTGAGGAGCAGAACAGACAGATTGGTGATGTCCACTGGTGAGGGGAGCAGCGGGCAGGCCAGGTGAGGTCTGCCATGCCCTGTGGGTCACCTCCAGGGCAGGCGGGTATTGAACTCATGTGGAAATGGCTTTAGCTTCTTAGTGCTGTGCTTTAACCCGCTGCACCACCAGGGAGGGCCCGTAAATGGTATTTTTTTTGTCTTTCCTGGACATTATGAAGAAAGAACTTAATGGTTGACTGAAATCATTGGGAAGAAAATAGGGGGCTGCCATGACTTTGTATTTGGGTTCCTAATCTGGGCCTTTAAATTTTTTTTAATATTTATTTTTGCACAGAAGAACAGGGGTGCAGGCCAGAAGTATGGGAGAGGGGTGAGAGGACTCACCAGAGACAGAGTGGGATCAAAGAATAGGCAGATTAGCTGAAATACACTGCTGAGGGGGGCAGCGGGTGGGTCAGGAGAGGTCTGCTGCTCTGTGTGGGTCAGCTCCCTCGCCAGGGATGAAACTCAGGCCACAGTTGTGGTAGCAGGAAGGCACCCCTTTGAAAGCAGTGTTACAGACAGCATCTGTAACAATGAAGGTGTCACTAATCTATAAGAGCACTAGGCCCAAAAAGCTTGTCTTGGGCAAAGAATGCATTTTGCTTTTCATATGTGAAAATGGGTTTGCCTGATTTCTGCTCACTTTCTTATCATATATCTACACAAGAATGAAGCTGCCCTGTGGAAAACTGACTCAGGTAGGGCTAGAGAGCCCACAGTTTCCTTAGCCAAAGATGCTGCTTCCTCGTCTTTCCTCTCCCTTGCTGTGAGAACAGGGCTTCCTTTTCATATGTGATCTATCCCTTTTTTGGTAAAGCTGAGCTAAGAAGCATTCTTGTTTTAAAAGTTAGTAATAGGCCCTCCCGGTGGCGCAGCAGATTAAAGCGCAGCACTAAGAAGCTTAAGCCACTTCCGCATGAGTTCGATCCCCGCCTGCCCTGGAGGAGACCACATGGCACGGCAGACCTCTCCTGACTTGCCTGCTGCTCCCCTCAGCAGTGTACTTCGTCAATCTGCCTGTTCTGCTCCCCACTCTGTCTCTGGTGAATCCTCTCACCCTCCGCATCTCTGGCTGTACCCCAGTTCTGTACCAATAAATAAATAAATCTTAAAAAAAAAAAAGTTAGTAGTAAAGCACATAGCAGTTAAGGTACAATGGCAGAAATCCAGGAAAAGACATGTAAAAGACATGTAAAAGGCACAGCTTGATCCAGGAGCGCCAATGGCCTCTTCAGTGTGCACTACCTTTCTTCACACAGCCTTCTCTCCTAGAGTTCCTCATCAGCACAGACAGCCCAGATTTACATCCTCCTACTTTAGCAACCTCAGAGGAAGGAGAGCATCTCCCAAATCCCTTTGGCAGAGAAGCGCCAAGAAATATTTTGAATGGTTTGGGTTGGTTAAGCGGAATGGTTTTGGTTGGTTAAGTGTCTCATCCTGACCATTCATTACAGCCAAGGGCATGTATCCTTGGGGAGGTGGATCTGATCAAACCTACTCAAACCACAAGGTAGGGTTTTCCCACAGGGAAGAAGAATCCTGTTTCAGAAAGAAGGACGGGATGTCAGGCAAGCGGGACGGATGTCTCCCCTTCCTCAAAAGGCCTTGCAGAGTAACTTCCTCTGTGCAACAAAGGAAATCGGTCAGGCAAGGGTAAAGCTGTGGAACAGACTTAATTTTGTTTCCAATTTCTTCCTTTTCTCCTTGCTGCAACACGTCTCCTCCAATGCTAGAAAGAGCAGGAGCTGTGGCTGTCAACTTAGGCCATCGTGTCTAGGGGTTCACAGAGACAAGAGCAAGGGGGCTTGGACAGACTTCCTGAGAATGTGATTTGAAGTCAGGTCTGAGTGAGGAGAAGGAAGGAGAGTGTTAGGTGAAAGAGGCTAGGTGGAGACAAGCAGGTAAAGAACGTAGCTGGCACCAAGTCATGGAGTTTGGCAGAAGATAACCTTCATTCAACGGGAACATTCCCTGTGGCTCAGGCAGCGGCCTCGTGGGTGGGAGGAGGGCGGGAGATGACAGGGCAGATTGTGAAACACCTTGAACCTTGTGCCAAAGCCTTTGGACTTGATCTTATCTTTAGATTTGGGAGGACAGGGGAGGTCTGCAAGCCTAGAATTAATTTTTCAAATATTTTTATGATGCTATCTCTGGCAGCACAGGGGAGGCGAGATAGGATTGGGCAAGACTGCTGGCAGGGAGCCTGAGAGGAGGCGAAGGTGGGAACCCTGGCCAGAAGTGAGAAAGATCCCTCAGGCTGCAGGTGAAGGAAGGCGGGATGCTCCAGGCAAAGCTCAGGTCGAGTCCTGGGTTTGCTTCTGCAAACAGGAGGAAGAGTTTAACACCAGAGGTATATGGAGAGACGGAAGTAAGAGTTAGAAGCAAGGAGCTACTGCCCTCCCCTGGCTAAGTGTTGACAGAATGAATCATCCATTAAGAGACAGGAAAGCTCACCTTCTCAGAACAGCCGATGTGAATTGTTGGAAAACATCAGGGCATACTGAGTGTGTGTGTATGTTGGGGGTAGGGACAGAGGGGTCTCATTCCACTCAGTTCTCAACAAATATTTACTGGGCTCTCTTCATCACTGTGCTGACATAAACTGGGGAGCAAAACAGACCAGCCATGTTCACCATGGAGGAGCTTCCCGGGTAGACTAGGAGAGGAGAAGGAAACAGACAAATGTCCTATAATTAAAACTTACATGAGCGTTTGGTCCTGACAGAATGGCTCCCGCAAAGAAGGGTGGAAAAAAAAAAAAAAAAGGGCCACTCCACCATCAAGGAGGCCGTTAGCAGAGAATACACCACCAACATGCACAAGAGCATCCAGAGTTGGCTTCAAGAAGTGTGTCCCTAGAGCGCTAAAAGAAATCCGGAAATCTGCAGTGAAGGAAATAGGCACTCCAGATGTATGCATTGACACCAGGCTCAACAAAGCTGTCTGGGCCAAGGGAATAAGGAATGTCCCCTATCATTTCCGTGTATGTTGTCCAGGAAACTTAACGAGGATGAAGATTTCGCAAACAAGCTGTATCCGTTGGTTACCTATGTGCCCGTGATAACTTTCAAAAGTCTACAGTCAATGCAGATGAGAACCACCGATTAACCAATAATGTTGCGAAACTATCACACACACACAAAGAACTTAAATGAAATGTACAAAGGCAATCAATTCCAGTGCAATGAAAAGAAGTGAAGGGGTGAGGGAAGACCCTCCTAGGTGGACGGTCAAGATGTGGCTGGGTTCGGAGCGGAACCCCTCACAACACCGTTCATCTGGGGAGGGCAATTGCTAGCCAGCACATGAGCAAATAATGAAAGTTTTGATGTGCTGATAAGCTTCGTGTGGAGGTCACACATCACTCCCCCCCCCCCAGTATCTTGTTGTGGTAAAGGCACTCTGAGTAACAACACTTGTTTTTCTTGCCTTCAAGGGCTTATGACTATAACTCATTCAATATTTTCAAATGCGTAATATGCTATAAGATTTGCTGACTGATATCTACAATGTCCCCATGGAGAGCAGTGACTTCCACTTTTCTACTATCCCAGCTTCTCTGCAGAACACTCCACTGGTGATATCTGGTGAGGCCACATAAAATAAGTAAGACACTGGAAAGTGCTAGAAGGCGTGCCTTGTCCCCTCTTGATCCCGAGAAGAACGTGAGGAAGCCTGACTGCTGGAGGATGGTGTCCCAGCAGAGACCTCCTAGATCACTCAGCTCTCCTCTACTCATCGTGAGTGATTCCAGACAAAACCAGGGGAGATCCGCCTCGTTAAGCTCCACCATACTAGGGACCCAAAGAGATCTTGAGGAAATTAAAGAATTGTTGTTGTAAGCCACTAAATTTTAGGGTAGTTTTCAAATACAGCAATAGATAACTGACAGAGTGTCATCATCAAACAACTTCATTATTCCTGTTTTATAAACAAGCTAACTAAACAGCGGCAAAGATCTCACTAGAGTTTGGGGATAGACCTCAGTTCTTACTTTATAGCCCAGACTCAAAACTACCATCTCTTAGAAAATGCCCACATCTAAATTCACTAAATTAATCATTAGTTCCCTAACTTTTCAGTCTTTTTAGCAGTCATCTTAAAGTGATATTAAGATAGTGGGCATTGATTCATTTTGAAGTGATTAAAAACCACAATTACATATAATTGCATCAATAAACAGAATTAACGGATCACACTCAAAATAGTCACATAGTCTTAAAATCAAACCACATAAACTTCTGGAAAATATATCTGTCTATCATTCCAAACAACAAACTAATTGAGGGGAAAGAAAAGAACATTTACTCAACTTGCTAAAAAGAGATTATTGTGACTTTTTTCATAGCACTTATGGACTGTATTTCTTCAGTTCTTTGAAATATTAAAACAATAACTACACCTGGCAGCCGCTCCTCTGCCCACCTGTGACTATGCAGGTGCTTCTTTCCACCCGCTCTCTCTCTCCACAGGGCAGCAGCCTCCTGCCTGCGATCAAGCCGGGACTTCTGTGCATTGACCTCCCCCAGCAGAGGCCACTTTCCTAAGGCCGCCTGCCTGCACCATGCAGCCCTCTCTCTGCAAACCTGCCCCTTTCTGGGCAGCTCTTCCTGCCTGCTTGTGCCTATGCAAGTATCTTTTCCTCCCTGCCTTTACTCTTTAAATATAAAAAAAAATAACTAAACTTAACAGTGTCATCTAGCCTCACACATATGTTTCTGAATCTTTACAGATAGAAAATAATTTGTTCCCAAAGACATAAGAGAGACTCACGCCTCTTTAATGTTTTCTGTGTTTCCTTTCCAACCTGAGCATCACTTTCAACCTTTTAATAATAATGACTTAAAGATGTTAAATTACTTGCCCGAGACTGCAGAGTAGGAATCAAGAGATGGAATCAAAAACTTCATATTTGATGCCAAGTCTCAGTCTCTTAACTGCCCTAGCCAAAATAATAGCAACTTATTATACAACACATGCTCATAAAAACCCAAACTATAAAGAAATGCAGATTAAAGAGGGCCCTCTTCCTGATGGTAGCAGAGACCCTGTAGGTTATTCCTTGGCATTCATTCCTGCTTCCGTCTTCCTAACAGAGCCTGGATTTTGGGCAGCATTCCACCCTCCCCCAATAGCCACAAGAGTCTGGAGAGGTGGATTCAAACCAAGCCTGAGGGTCTGGTCCTGACTGGTCTTGCTCTAAGTCTCCATAGTGGTCTGGTTAGCGCTCGCTGGTACCTGGCCAGACGGTGTATCGGGCAGCACCACACAGGTGAGAGACAGGGGTCGTGGCTCAGGCTATGCCATGCAGGCTGCTGCTGGAGAGCACGTTCCTGGCCTTTTTACTGGTAGAATAATCAGACAGCATCAGTTACATGGGGTAGGAGGACAAGGAGAAAAAGATGGGTGACACTAAAGAATGTGTTTTTGTCATCTAGGGCTTCATGAGTTTGCTGACCAGATAATTGTTATCTGCTTTATAGACAAGTTTTATAAACAGAACCAGACCCCAGGCCCCGGGCTATGGTTCTAATCTTATCAACAAGGCATTCCACTGATCAGCTTCTGGGTCCCTTCTCATAGGTAGGGCTTCAGCTCTCCCGGGTTCCTGGTCATACCTCATGATGCACATCCTTTCCGGGGTGATCAAGCTTTCTGCTCTCGATTGATTTGAAAGGCCCCTTGTACGGTTTGGCTCCTAGGACTGATTGACCCATTTCTGAAGGGCAGTTCTGACCTTGTATAGGAGTGAAGAACTGCAGGTAGCAAAATGATGGCCCAACGGGCCATGCAGGATTCGCAGACTGACAGACAAGAACAAGTCTACTGGGCTGTTTGTTCTTACCAAAGGAGAAGCTTGTGATGTCAGGAGAATGTCCTCAGCTCCCAAGCTGCTGAGTACATAAGTGACTGAGGATTGCAGCAGTGTCTTTGGTCATGATTTCTGGAGGCTTCTTTCCACCAATGACAGAGGCTTGCTTCTTCTGGGCCACATGGGAGGAGGGGGATTTCCTCTATCAGTGGGCTTTGGGGAGAGGACTCGATGACAGCCTTTGTGAACTTCCCTTAAGCTGCACTGAAATCTAAGGCAGTTTTATCTGCCTTCCCTCCTCCCCCCTTCTCCTTCCCTTGGGGTCAGACCTGCACCCCTCTCTGATGGTGCTCCCAGCCCTCCCCCTCCTTCCACCTTGATTTCTCTTAAAGGCATTTCCCCTAATAAATTCCCAGCATGCTTGGATCCTGTCTCACTGGCCACTTTTCTTAGAGCCTAGATCAGCTCTTTCCTGTTAAGTTTATTCAAGAATAAAGTTTAGATGTCTCTCCAGAAACTACTGCTCCAACCCGACAAGAGGACAAAGTCTACTCACTGAGAATAACAGGAAGTTGAGAAGAACCTCAATCACCAGTGGTGACCTGAAATGAGTTCATCAACACCACAGCCCCCCTTTTCACGGACTTCTTATTTTGAAAGATATGTTATTTGTCAACATCTGGGTTGGGCTTTTCTTTATCTACAAGAGAAAGCATTGTCACTGAAACAACTGCAGTGACATAATGCTGGGCTAGGGTATTAACCCAGGCACAGCTGAAAATCCACATGTGGGCCCTCCCTGGTAGCACAACAAGTTAAAGCTCAGCACTACGAAGCTAGCCTCAGCTGCTTCAGCATGAGTTTGATGAGGGAGCTGACCCATATGGCGCAGCAGACCTCTCCTACCCGCCTGCTGCTCCCCTCAGCAGTGTACTTCATCAGTCTGCCTATCCTGCTCGCCACTGTCCCTGGTGAATCTTTTCACCACCCCTGTACCTCTGGCTTGTACCCCAGTTCCGTATGCATAAATAAATAAATATTTTTTAAAAATCAACATGTAAAGTTTGACTCCCACAAAACTTAACTACAGTCATCCCTTGGTATCTGGGCCCCTTCTGTTACCAAAATCTGCAGGGGCTCAAGTCCCTTTCAGCCGACCCTCCATATCAGTAGGTTACACATCCAAGAATTCAATCACAGACATTGGAAATGTTGGGACCCACAGATTTCGGGGTGGGGGGAGGGGTGAGAGAGACAAACTATGTTGAAGTGTATCTGTGTCCTTCAAGCCATGTTGTTCAAGAGCTGACTATACTTTCCCATCCCATTTCCCAGAGAGAAAATTTGCTCTTAACTTTTTTCCCAATACATTTACAAACACATATACCATTGTACATCAAGATTCATTTGCAGTCATCAATATATTCCGTACATTCTTCCATATCAGTGCATATGGGTCTACCCCAGTCTTTTTCAAGACTGCAGAGAATTCAGTGGAGTGACCTGCCTCAACACATCTGCATCAATCCATGATCCTGTGTTGTTTCTAGCCATCATCATTTATACTGTGCTCCTTCCCTACTTCGAAAGGCAAGAGGACAGACCTACTGGCACAACGACCCTCCAGGCCAAATTACTACGTTGTTCCTCTTTCCATCCCAGAAACGGGGCCACTTTTAGTGCAGGAGAAATACAGTTTTTTTTTTTTTTTTTTTTAAAGATTTATTTGTGCATACAGAACTGGGGTACAGGCCAGAGGCTCAGGGGCGGTGAGAGGCTTCACCAGAGATAGAGTGGGGGGCAGAACAGGCAGATCGACGAAGTACACTGCTGAGGGGAGCAGCGGGCGGGTCAGGAGAGGTCTGCCGCGCCATGTGGTCACCTCCAGGGCAGGCAGGAATCGAACTCATGCGGAAGTGGCTTTAGATTCTCAGTGTTGTGCTTTAACCCGCTGCGCCACCAGGGAGGGCCGAAATACAGTTTTTAATGAACACCAGAGGCAGTCTGAACAAATACATCACTTAGGAACCAGAGAAGCAGATGTGTTGTAGGAGGAAGGTCGGCCATGGAGGGGCAGTCTCAGAACATTCCGAGTATGGAAGCGGGAACGAGTATTCCAGACTATTCTAGCCACTTGGGCCTTCAACCCTTCTCTTGTCCCTTCCTTGCCCCTCCATTCTGCTGGCCTCATGTCTTGGGGTGCGAAAAGTGAGCTGATTTAGACGGAAGAATCAACCTGCAGGGTGAGGCTGGGCTGCATTATCCGGACTCGGTGGGCTTCACGACAACTTTCTTGGTCCGCTGCTCTATCCCAGGGCTGGCCGGTGGACATCCGTTCTCCATCCAGCCTACCTCTAGGCCCCGCCTCCTACCTCGTCTGGCCACGCCCCGGTCCCCACCCCGTCTGGTGACTCTGACAGCCGCCAGGCTCCGCCCCAAGTCTGACAAGCCCTGCCCCAAGGCCAAGTCCCGCCTCCTTGGCTGCCATCACCTGGCTCTGGCCACCACCTGCCTCCTTACTCTTCAGGAGGTTGTTTGGGGTTTGTCAACCGAAAACCAAGCCTGAACAACCGGGAAATGTTCCTTTTAGACGCTGTTGTTGTTAGGGGCAAACCACCAGTGTGGTTCACCTGATGAGAGACCCGGTTTACCTTGTAAGAGAGGGAGGATCCTAACTACCACCCTGAGCCCGGCGAAAAGGTGTTGGAGATACAACTTCCATCTGACCCTCACAGAAACTCTGTCTGGCAAGAACTGCATTTCCTTGCCATCCAGATACTTCCCCGTTCGCTGATTCCAATGGCTTTACTGACCTCACAATGACTTGGCTTAGAAATGGATTCGTCTGGATGGGAAGATGAGAGCAGCAGACTTAGTTTCCCTGAACGGCTGTAGACCTGATTACCTATTAGAGCAAACCTAAAATAGTGCCCACCAACATCACATACTAAATAGCATCATCATCATTTGTATTTGCTGTGAAGGTTAGACGATCAAGATGGGGGAAAAGGTGGGTATACCTGCCAATGTTTATATAAAAAGAGGGAGATACGAATATATACTTTTGTTTAACAAAGAAAAGCACCATGGAGGAATATACCTTTGAAAATAACAAGTACAGGGTAGGAAAGAAAATGATTAGGAAGAACAGAAAGAAATGTTAGCGCTCTTGGAACACACTTGTGCATACAAGGAACTTGTAATACTTTATAGAACGATAAAGACAAAATTAATTGACCAAAAGGCCACATACTGACTATTGCTAACACAGTAATAATGAAAACAAAATGGAAAAAAAAAAAAAGGAAAAGGGAAATTAACTGGGTAGACAACTGTCAGTATAACCATATTGTGAAGAACTAGCTATTTTCATAGCTTTCAAAGAGCACACAGTCCCTAGGTATACCCACCCAGGGTATAAAACAGATAAATGGGAAAATCTCACATGTGACTTCAGCTTGATTCTCTCTTTGTCTTCTCTTGTCAAGCCTGATGTTTGGTCCTTGACATTTCATACAGATCAGATTTTGTCATCTTTTGCTATCTGTCCAGATTGTTTGTGCCCCCTTTATTATATCCATCATTTAACTTTGTGGATGGACTTGCAGCCCATTCTAATATCCATTCTATCTTGAGCAGCTGGAATCTGTTTCCCTGGGGGAATATATTTTCTGAGTTTTTCTCAGTCAGGGTTGACCGGCCATCCTTTGGTCAGAATTTACAGGCTCTAGCCCAAAGAATGCCACTAGTACCTTTCTCCCTAGAGTTCTTCCCACTCCTCAAATTATCAGATTAGTCCATGCCGGAAGACTGATATGTTCCATCCAATGGGATTTCCAAGCTATAGTGATCAGCTGGGTGTGGCAAAAGCCCAGCTAGTGAGCTATACAAAAATAAAAAGACCTGCACACATCAGCCATGAATTCCTGCAGTTCTTAGGACAGGCAGCTTTTGCCCATCATCTTGTGACTTATTTTCCACTGGAAGCCATTCTTTGCATTCATGTAATATTACTTAATCTGCCCTAAACATTTTGAACTGGGAGGAAGTGTAACTGGAAAGGGAATGTCTCAACCAGATCCCTGGCACTGAATGCTGCCTGCGTCCAGTTTCACCTGCTGGGAGGCAAGAATTCCTGGTCCAGGCTGAATACTCTGGAGTACCTGGACAAATTGGTGTCAGTTCCCTAAAAGAAACTCAGACCTTTGAGTACCTGGAGACTATGATCAGAATGAGGAACTTGGCAGGGAGGCTGTGGAGGAGGGGTGAGGGCAAAGATGGGGGAGTACAGTGGATTATGCTGGTGGATTGTGGGTGACCTGGTGGTGGGCGCACTCTGGGGTGTGGGACTGGAGGGGGAGATCTTATACTTCCAAATACCAACAATAATGTAAGCCAATATAACCGCTATTAAAACATTTATTTTTAAAAAGAAGGGGGAACTTGAACGTTGGCTAAAGGAAAGGTTTCTTGAAAGGTGCCAGAGCAAGAACTAGAGACTTTAAATCAGAGACAGCCTGGGGCGCCAGGGCTGGGGCTCTGTGTAGGTCTTAGGAATAGGGTTTGAGAACAAAGGAATTCAGCTTTGGTGAGAAGAAAGAGAAGACGAGAGAGGAGACTTGGCTAAAGTCCATTGACCATCTGCGTGTGGTCCATTTGCTATTGCCAGTTGCAAGCATCAATCTGTTGCTGCTTGGTGGTGATACTGGGCTTGTGAACATCTTGTGGGTGAGCCTCTCATGGCCACTGTGTGCCCCAACTCCAGTTTGACCTGACCTGGTCTCAAGGTCTATGACTTCTTCAGCAGACCATCTTGATAACTGTGAAGAGATAGCTCAGGAACGCAGAGGCTAGGGGAAAACTCATTAAAACAACAACACTATAGACCTAGGAAATTTATGGCAGCAAGCATGTGGACTGAGGGGCAGATTTATTTAAGCTCCTATTTACCAGCCTGATAAAAACCACGGTTGCGTCAAAGTTCTGTCCTTCAGTCCTGTCTATCTCTGTCCCGGGACAGAGTGTAGTTTGCCAGAGTCCCTAACCTGCCGGGGAGAACTACTAGCTATAACCGCCTCCCCCCACCCCCAAAGATAACTCTGAACACTGGATAGGCTAAGTGTGTATGATTTAATGAGAAATAAAAAGATAGGCATATGGCCCTCCCTGGTGGCGCAGCGGGTTAAAGCACTGCACTGAGAAGCTAAAGCCATTTCCGCATGAGTTAGATTCCCGCCTGCCCCGGAGGAGACCACATGGCGTGGCAGACCTCTCCTGACCCGCTCGCTGCTCCCCTCAGCAGTGTACTTCGTCGATCTGCCTGTTCTGCTCCCCACTCTGTCTCTGGTGAAGCCTCTCACCGCCCCTGAGCCTCTGGCCTGTACCCCAGTTCTGTATGTACAAATAAATAAATCTTTAAAAAAAAAAAAAGATAGGCATAGACAGACAAGCAAATATTAAAAGGGCAGAAGAACCTTGAACTTTCAAATCAGTTTTTCCTCCAAAACATATATTGGAAAACCTGTTCTGGGAGCAAACCTCAAGGACATTGAGTTTGTGGTCTCTCGTGCAGGCACATAGCCAGCTCCGAAGGCTAAGATGGGCTGCTGGTGGGTGCATCGCCCCCCTGAGCAATCAAAGGGCTACGGGTTGAATGATCTCCACTGGGCTCTACACCGCTGCTATGCTGGAGGTATCTGGAATTCAAGATTTGGTCTGTTTCATCCTAAATAGTTTAGGAGGTTCAATAACGGCCAAGACAGTGTGACACTGTCACAAAGAAAGCAATATGGGTCAATGGGACAGAATTGCAAAGTCCAGCAATAAATCGTTATTTGTGGTTAATTGATTTTCAACAAGAATGTTAAGACAATTCAGTAGGGTAATAGTACTTCCTTCCTAGAATGTTGCTAGAACGACTGGACATCCACATGCAAAAGGATAAAGGTAAATCCTTTCTTGCACCACTTATTTACTTCTTCTTATGCCAGGGATGAAATTGACTTGGAATAGTTCACAGTAAATGTGAAGTTACTCCTAGGAGATAATATAGGAGTAAATTTTTGTAGCCTGAATTAGGCAAAGCATTTTTGGATACACCAAAAGCTTTAGTGACAAGAGGGGGGAGGGAAAACCAGATAAGTTGTACTTCACTAAAATTAAAAACTTCTTACTTCAAAGGATACCCTCAAGAAAGTAAAAAGACCCATCCAAAGATTAGGAGGAAAATATTTTCAGGGTATATTAGCTAATTAAAGATTTATATTCATTATCATCAAGAACTCCTTGATCTCGGTGGTAAATGTTAACCCATTTAAAAAGGGGCAAGTAGGGCCCTCCCAGGTGGCACAACTGGTTAAAGCGCAACACTGCAACTGGCAGCAGTTGCTTCAGTGTGAGTTCGATCCCCAGCCCCGGAGGTGACCCACATGGCTCAGCAGACTGCCTGCTCTCCTATCTCGCATGCTGCTCCCCTCAGCAGTGTACTTCACTGATCTGCCTGTTCTGCTCCCCACACTGTCTCCGGTGAATTCTCTCACCACCCCTGCACCTCTGGCCTGTACCCCAGTTCTGTATGCATTAATAAATAAATCTTTTAAAAACAATGGGCAAGTGATTTAAATAAACATTTCTTCAAGGAAGATATACATGTGACAATAGGTGCAAGAAAAGATGATCAACATAAGCATCTTTCATAATGAGATACCATTTCACACCCTGTAGAAAGATCACAGTTTACACAGTTACCCAGAGGTGTCAATGGAGCCCTCATTCACTGCTGATGGGAAGGCAAAATTGTGTAGCTTCTTTGGCAGAGTTTGGCAGTTCTTTAAAGTACTCAAGATAGAGTTACCATATGAAACAATTCCACTTCTAACTACATCCCCAGGGGAAATGAAAGCATGTTCACACAAAGGCTTGGACATAATGCTCATGCTAGAATTGCTCATAAAAATCCAAAAATGGCCCCTCCCTGGTGGCGCAGTGGGTTAAAGCACAGCACTGCGAATCTAAAAAGCCGCTTCCGCATGAGTTCGATTCCCGCCTGCCCCGGAGGTGACCACATGACGAGGCAGACCTCTCCTGACCCGCCCACTGCTCCCCTCAGCAGTGTACTTTGTCGATCTGCCTGTTCTGCTCCCCACTCTGTCTCCGGTGAAGCCTCTCACAGCCCCTGAGCCTCTGACCTGCACCCCAGTTCTGTATGCAAATAAATAAATCTTTAAAAAAAAAAGAGTCCAAAAATGAAGATAATCAAATGTCCATTAGACAACACATAAGCCAAAATTTATATATTCATACAGTGGAATATTACTCAGCAATAAAAAATACAAGCTATAGATTGCATATTGAAATCATTATTCTAGGTGAGAAGCCAGTCACAAAAGACCATGCATAGTGAATTTAATCATATAACATGTCCAGAAGAGACAAATCCACTGAAACAGAAAGCAGGCTAGTGTTTCTCTAAGGTTTGGGGGTTGGAAAGAAGAGATTGATTTGCTGCATGTTACTGTTGGTATTTCTTTTAGGGTTTCGAAATTAGAAGCCGCCGCCCATACTGAAGCCACTGTGGTCTTCAGTAAAGGGAGGCAGTAAAACCAGTTTGCAACAGGAGAGAAGTCAGGGAAGGAAGTGCCTTACCCTCAAGCTCTTCCCACCTTCAATTTCCTTTGTGTACCTCCAACCATGGGTCAAACTCCAGAGCAAAGCTTGAATTCCACTCAGGTAGAGGTGAATGTCTGGCTTACCACATACGAGGCTGTGGCTATGGACTTGAAAAATCAAAATGAAAGTAAAAGGCAGGTAAGTGACAGGGCAGGAAAAGAGGAGGGTAGAGTGGCCACAAGAGGTTCAGCTGATTTAAACAGGATGAGGTTGTTCAGTCAGCAACAGTGAAGTTCTCTGACAGACAGATCCCAGGGGCAGTTCCACTCCTTGGAAGCCAAAACGAGGCTTAAAAGCTGTTGTGCTGATGCCCAACCTTTTGCGTCAAGCAGTCAAGCACTGCCCTAGGCCAGAGGTCAGCAACTTTTTGCTAAAGGGACAAAGAGTAAGTATTATCAGCTTTGTGTCACAATGACTCAATTCCAGTGGAAAGCAGCTCTAGGTGAACGGTGTGGCTATGTTCCAACATACTTCTGCTCATAAAAAAAGGCAGCAGGCCTGAAATTTGCCAAACGCTGCCCAGACACTTAAGAATTTCTTCATCATTTTGCCTTCAGTTAGACTTTTGATATATTTATTACCCGATGGGCTTTTCTGCAATAAGAATATCTTTCAGAAAACCAGGGATAAATGAGTCAGCAGATTCTGTTTTAATTCCTATGGATATCCAAGAGAGAATTTGTATGTGGCTGACTAACAAGAGTAAGATGTGGGGGAGAAATATCCAGTTACAACAGCTTTATTTCAAATATTTTCCTAGAAATGTTTTCTGAAAGGCAGAAACACACCCTGGTCTGCTAAAAGGAAGATAAAAGCTTTGGAATGACAGACTTGAATTCAAAACCTGACACTTACTACGCATTTGTTCTTGCTCGGCCAGTTTTCTCACCTATGAAATGGAAATAAGACCTCACCGGTGATGATAGTCATTATTGTTCCAGGAAATAATAAAATATGCTCATACATTTTTCTGTTGTTCTGTTCTACGGCCCGCTTGAAGGTGATTGATTCTTAACTTTGTCCCCAACCTAAAACCTATTCATTTGCATCCTCAGGTGGATGCAAACTAAATCACAGGGAATTTATATATTCGCAGGGACTCTGATTACAAGTAATAGAAACTGAGTTCAACTTAATGTAGGAGAAAGCAAAGATGTAGCAGATGAAGTGACAAAGCAAAATAACTATAAGTCTATGGTCATTCAGGAGGGAAGTGAGTTTTCTGAGGTTAAAGGGGAAAGAAAGATATGAGGGATGATGGTTGATCAAAAAAATTTAAAAAAAGAAAGTGCAAGGATGCTGGCTTCAGGCAACACAAACATTCACTGAATTAAAAACAAACAAACAAACAAACAAAAAACAGGCAGGGTGTGTTCTGTAGAATCACAGACATGTAGGGAATTTGTTTTACCTAAACTTCTAAATTCACAAGCCAGGGCCTCCCTGCTGTGCAGGCGGTTAAAGTCTCAGTGCAATCAAGCTACAGGCAGCCACTGCAGCACCAGTTTGATCCCAGCCAGGGAGGGACCCACGTGACACAGCAGATCTCTCCTGTCTCCCTGCTGCTCCCCTCAGCAGTGTATTTCAGTAGAACCACCTGTTCTGCTCCCCCCTCTCTCGGGTGAATCCTCTCACCTCCCTCACCTCTGGCCTATACCCCAGTCCTTGTGTGCATAAATAAATAAATTAGCTTTAAAAAAAAATAAATCCTGTGCTCGCTTCGGCAGCACATATACTAAAATTGGAACGATACAGAGAAGATTAGCATGGCCCCTGCGCAAGGATGACACGCAAATTCGTGAAGCGTTCCATATTTTTAGCAGTGTATTTTGTCGATCTGCCTGTTCTGTTCCCCGCTCTGTCTCTGGTGAAGCCTCTCGCCACCCCTGAGCCTCTTGCCTGTACCCCAGTTCTGTATGAACGAGTAGATAAATCTTTAAAAAAAAAAAAAAAATCCACAAGCCAGCGTTTCTCACCCCACTGCCTCTTGGTGCACTCTGGGGGAGACGATTTTGCCACTTTTCTTTAAGACTATAGCCAATCCCAAGGCATAGCAATGTTGTCACATAACAAAATAGTATGTGAGGTCACAGCATAAAACAGGGGGAAGGGAAACAATGTGTAAGGGCAACGGGATCAAAGGCCCAAGTCCCCAGGTGGAATTACTTGTCACGGAAGCCAAGAGGGTATCCAGGCACTAGGAGCACAAGCTTATCGGAAATTGAGGGGGAAATATTTCTGTAGAAAGAATTTGCTATTTTGAAAAATATATCAAAGGTGCCCCTCTGGGAGAAGCCAAAAGTCTGTGGAATTTCTATCCCTGTTTTTTTTTTGACAAAATATCCTTTTTTATTTTGAATTACACAAGGGAGACAGATCATCTTGACATACTCTGTGCTTGCAGCCAGTGCCCCCAGGTCCCAGAGGTGGGAGTGAGGGCTGTGGCCTCCCCTTTCCTCCCCTCCCAGTCCCTTCCAGAGCTCACCTGCCTCATCATACCTCTTTTACAAGATAGTTTGCTAGAATCTCTATTAAAATGTACTGCCTCGGGGCCCTCCCTGGTGGCGCAGCAGGTTGAAGCACAGCACTGAGAATCTGAGGCCCGTTCTGCATGAGTTCGATTCCCGCCTGCCCCGGAGGTGACCACATGGCAGGGCAGACCTCTCCTGACCCGCCCGCTGCTCCCCTCAGCAGTGTACTTCGTCGATCGGCCTGTTCTGCTCCCCACTCTGTCTCTGGTGAAGCCTCGCACCGCCCCTGAGCCTCTGGCCTGTACCCCAGTTCTGTATGCACAAATAAATACATCTTAAAAAAAAATTACTGCCTCTGGCTCTTGCTGGTGGCACAACGAGTTAGGACGCAGCACTGCAAGCCAGCTGCAGCAGCTTCAGTGCAAGTTCAATCCCTGCTCTGGAGGTGACCCACAGGGCGCGGCAGACCTCTCCTGACCTGCCCGCTGCTCCCCTCAGCAGTGTACTTCCTCAACCTGCCTGTACTGCTCCCCACTCTGTCTCTGGTGAAGCCTCGCACTGCCCCTGCGCCTCTGGCCTGTACCCCAGTTCTGTATGCATAAATAAATAAATCTTTTTAAAAAAAAAGTTTACTGCCCTTGGGTTCTCTCCCCAGGCTCCTCTATGGCACAGTGATGACGGGTGTTAATGATCACATATGCATTACTCCCATAACTGGGTAAACTCTAGAGATAACCTTTAACAGAGGACATGCTTCCACTGTAATGAAAAATATAAACAAGTTACTCTTTCTAAACATCACAGTACAAATTTTGATTTCTCTTTCAGTCATTCCCACTTCAATACTTACAATAACAACCTAAGTTTGGGGACTTGACTTTGTTCCCTACTAGCTCTCTAAGGCTGACACATTCTAGATAGCAGTAAAGTGGAGTGGATATGTCACGGGGAATCTGCTTTGCCTATCTCCTTTGAACATGGCTAAAAGAAAAAATTGGTCTGGGTCAAAAATAATTATGAAAAATGTAACAAGCAAATAAAATCATTGGGGAAGTCTTCTGGATCACAAGGACTGTGAACTTTTTGCCAGAGCATAAAATCAGTAACCAGTTATGTAATGTCAAGAATAGTTCAACTTTGTTGGCATTAATTATCTATTTTCTTTAGCCACTCGACTGCTTACCTCATCTTTGTTTTTCTTCCCCAGCTTTGTCTCTGCTCGATATTCTACCTGGATCTGTTTACCTCTAAGTACAATTCTTTGACTTTCAATAAGTGCGCTTTTTCTTTTATAGCCTCCTAGATTTCTAGGCTAACATTTCTCAGATGTTTAGCATATGTATTTTTTTCTTTTATATGTCTTTTATGTCTGGTTCTCATATTTCTACTGGAAATTTAATGTTTTTCTTTTCTTTCTTTTTTAAAGATTTATTTATTTTTGCATAGAACTGGGGTACAGGCCAGAGGTGCAGGGGCAGTGAGAGGATTCACCAGAGACAGAGTGGGGAGCAGAACAGGCAGATCGATGAAGTACACTGCTGAGGGGAGCAGCGGGCCGGTCAGGAGAGGTCTGCCGCCATGTGGTCATCTCCGGGGTGGGGATCAAACTCGTGCTGAAGTGGCTTTAGCTTCTTAGTGCTGTGCTTTAACCCGCTGCGCCACCAGAGAGGGCCTCTTTTCTTTCTTTTTTTTTTTTTTAAAGATTTATTTATTTGTGCATACAGAACTGGGGTACAGGCCAGAGGTGCCCGGGGTAAAAGGATTCACCAGAGACAGAGCGGGGAGCAGAACAGGCAGATGAGTGAAGTACACGGCTGAGGGGAGCAGAGGGAGAGGTCTGCTGCGCCTTGTGGGTCACCCACTGGCCCTGGCCCGGGACGGAAGTGGTGCTGCGATGGCTGTGATAGCTCCATACTGCTGAGCTCTACCCACTTGCTCCACCAGGGAGGACCCTTGGTGTTTTTCTTATTAATCTGCACATACTTCACACATAAAAAATACTGACAATGGGTAGCACTTTTTTGATAATAGTTTTATATTTATGTACAGTGCCATTCATCCATTTAGAGTATAATGCAATGGCTTTTGACATATTAGCAGATTTGTGTAAACATCACCTCAAAAAGAAACCCCATCTCCTTTTTCTGCTGCTCCCCTAGTTTCCTCTCCTCCCCCAGCCCCAAGCAAAGACCACTCTCTTCTCTGTCTGGAGTATACTTTTCTGGACATTTAATATAAATGAAATCTAATACATGGTATTTTGTGTCTGATTTCTTACACTTAGATAATGTATTCAAAATCTATCCACTTTGTGTGGATATTCCTTTTTATAACTATATAATATTCCAAGCTGTGGCTCTTCATTTGTTTATCCATTAATTACTCAGTGGGCATTTTAGGTTATTTCCATCTTTTAAATGTGGAATATGAACAATCCTGCTATGAACACTTGTGACAAGTTCTCGTGTGGATATATTTTTATTAGCTACCTACCTTGGAGTGGATTTGTTGGGCCACATGGTAACTTTATGTTTTTCTCTGGAGGAACTGAACAATCACATTTTTTTCCATCGTGGTTGTACCATTTTACATTCTCACCAGTGGTATATGTAGGTTCTGATTTCTTTATATCCTCAGCAACCCCTGTTACTCTGTCTTTTTTAGGCTAGACTGATGCTTAGGAAGTACTATGTCATTGAGGTTTTGATTTGTATTTTCCTTATGACTAACGATGTTAAACATCTTTCACTTGCTTATTAGTCACATGTATATCTTCTTTAAAGAAATGTCTACCAGAGTCTATACTAAGTAGGCTTTGTGTAAAAGAAATGGGGCCAGAGGAGCTAATACTGACTTTAACCATGTGACTAGAACAATGTTTCAGGAAGATGAGCGTGGCCATTTCTATTGCCATCCTGAGCATCAAGTGCTGATCAGGGTGTGGCTTGTCCCACCCTCCCCCCAACAGTGTTTGAACACAAGTTGAGTATTTAAGAATCAACTCAGTTCCTTCCCCTCCTCCCCTCAGATTTAAATGGCAGTTGCAGCCCAGATTACCTGCATGCTGCTGAGGGATCTGCTACAGATCAGCATTGTCAGTGACCCCCTCTCGGGTCAGATGCCAGTCACAAGCCCACGTTGTTACTTGTACTTGGGACCAAGTGACGTGAAATGTTCCCATGCCCCCTCTTCAGATTCATTTAACTCGCTAGAGCTGCTCATAGATCTCAAAGAAACATTCTACTTACTGGATAAATGGCTTATTATAAAAGGGTGTGGTAGGGCCCTCCCTTGTGGCACAAAGGGTTAGGATGCAGCACTGCAAGCTGGCCACAGCTGCTTCAGTGCAAGTTCGAACCCCAGCCCCAGAGGTGACCCACAAGGTGAAGCAGACCTCTGCTGACCTGCCTGCTGCTCCCCTCAGCACTGTACTTCGTCAATTTGCCTGCTCTGCTCCCCACTCTGTCTCTGGTGAAGCCACTCACCACCCCTGCACCTCTGGCCTATACCCCAGTTCTGTAGGCATAAATAAATAAATAAATCTTAAGAAGGCCCTCCCTGGTGGCGCAGCGGATTAAAACACAGCACTAAGAAGCTAAAGCCACTTCCGCATGAGTTCGATACCCGCCTGCCCCAGAGGTGACCCACATGGCGAGGCAGACCTCTCCTGACTCGCCCGCTGCTCCCCTCAGCAGTGTACTTTGTCAATTTGTCTGCTCTGCTCCCCACTCTGTCTCTGGTGAAGCCACTCACCACCCCTGCACCTCTGGCCTGTACCCCAGTTCTGTATGCATAAATAAGTAAATCTTAAGGAAAAAAAAAAGGGTGTGGTAAAGGATATAGGTGAACATCCAGATAGAAGAGATGTTCAGGGCAAGGTATGTGGGGAAGTGTTTGTCACCCCCATTTCCTCCCCTAACCTGCCACTCTCCCCAAATTTCCATGTTAGCCAAGCCCTAAGCTGTCCTAAGCATGGCCTCCACACCTACTTGTGAAATTCCTGTTTTCTGTTGCAGGCACCCCCAACTCAAGAGGCTGGGATCGAAAGTGGCAACACTCAATCACAAGGCTGTCTCCACTGGCACTAGTCCCCTACCATAGGGGTTTATCACAGGTCACCTCATTAACATAGCAAAAGATACCTTCATTACTGTCAATACTTAGGAAATCCCAAGGGTGTTGGAGCCTTGAGCCTAGAACTGTGGCCAAAGGCTAAAGATGAACTTGAAGTCACAGCATTGCACTGTGATTGGACAGAGACTGCAGGCAGCACCATTCAGAGAAGGCCCAACAGTTTTAGCAAAAAGTAAACAATGTGAGAAAAACATGTTTCTAGCCCTTCCTTCTTATTAAAGACAAGTTTTCCCCTGGTCCTCGACCTCAGCAACCTTAGAGCGGAAAATCATCTTGTTGCCTTTTCTTTCAGTCTGATCAACACTAGTTTGATCATCTTTGTGCATTAACTCATCCAATTCGTGGGGGAATAGTGATGAATATGTTCTAAATATTTTTATTAACACTTCATGATGACTTGTAGAATGTAACACGTTTATAAACTTTCTCTAAAGAAATATGACATAAAAGGGCTTGGTAATTCAGGGTCAGTTACACTAGCTTTAAAATAACTTTGTTGATCTAAGTCAATAGCATGTACTAAATTGCCTTTTAAAATGCCAACATATATTTACTGTGTACCTACTCTTTTCTGAGGAGGTCTCAGTGAAAAAAACAAACAAAAGATTTTTCCCTCACAGAGTTTACATTCTAGTGGGAGGAGACAGACAATAAACCATAAACAAAGCAAATGAGGAGATTCTACAATATATTAGAAAGTGGAACATGTTATTGAAAACAAAAAGTTAAGGGCCCTCTCTGGTGGCGCAACTGGTTAAAGCACAGCACTAAGAAGCCATCCGCAGCCCCTGCAGCAAGAGTTCCATCCCTGGCCAGAGAGTAGCTGTTGCCCACTGTCTGAGTTTCCAAAGCGAGGGGCTGTCACTGCTAGGGAGGTTGCCACTGTCTGACTAGGGCAGACTGGTGACTACTTGCACGAGGACCAAAGAACAATGATCTTTTCCTTTGTTCATCTTGGAACAAACTGATCCCCTGCAAGTAAGGCTACTGTACAGCTTTGCCTCTCAGTCTGAGGAAGTGGCACTGGGACAGGAGTTTTGATCAGAGGGGTGATGCATCTGACTAAAATTTTCACAGGATCACCCTTGCTGCAGGGAGACAAGTCAGGCGGTTGCTCTGTTATCCTAACAGATGTGGCTGGATCACAGAGGCGGTGATGGCGGTAATAGAAGTGCTCCGATTTTGAGTAGATTTATAGACAGCAAACCAACAATTCAATTGGGCAAGGTGTATTAGAGGGAACTAATACACTAATATTTAATATTTATCTTCATCTAGGAATACAGGATATTAGAGTAGCTGGGTGAGACTTCATTTTAGAAGGAAGAGACAAGGAAATCCTCTTTTGAAGAGGGGAGACCACAAAGGTGAAAAGGAGTAATTAAGACCCTAGAGCACGTGTGTCTAGAAGCTGGAGACAGGTGGGTCGCACAACGTGGGATGATGACAGGGGGTAGCAGAGGCCAGATCCTCTGGACCTTCAGAACCAATAGAGGAGACAAGGCAAGGGTCGAATCAGCAAGTTGGCAATGAAACAACCCTATTAAAGACACTGTCATCATGGGAACTCGCTCCCAAGAGTAACAAATAAAATCCTACTCATAAGTCTTTGTGCCAGACATTCGGTTTTATTGTTTGCCAAATCGTAACTCCTTTGTGAAATGGCCACATAACCCAAGGGACAGCTGTGAGGGTGACTAGGAATAAAAGCAAATCATCTGTCCTCTTTGCGCCTTTAATGCAGAATCTACATTGGTTATAATGTCTTTTCCAAGACTAAATTGTGAGCTACAGCTTTCTTTCACCGTGTTCTTGTAAAACGGTTAATTCACTAGGGGCTTCCTGAATGCGGGCCAGTCTAACAGGCCAGGAGAAGGAGGGGAGGAGGAAGGTGGGCTGGGATGCAGCTGCAAAGTGGGTGTGGAGGGGGTCCCCACCTCCTAGAGGGGGTGCCCAAAGGGAGGGAGAATGCTGCCACCCGCAGAGCCCTGGGGTTCCTAGCCTGTGCCCGCTAAGCAGTAGGTGCTGAAAAGCTTTTCGCTGAATCTGAATTAACCATGGATATCAGATAATAACCGGGAAATGCCACAGTAATTCGGTAACAGCAGTCACTTTGCATCTTTGGAGTTATCCTCCAGTAAGTGGATTAGTCACTTATTTCCAACTGTACTACTTTTTGTTGTTGTTGTTATCTTCTGCCTCCGAGCACTGCATTTCACTCCTAAAACTTCACATTATGGGTAATCATAGCAAGAAGGGATGTTAGCTCACTACCAAGGGGCCCCCAGGAACCCTTAAACTTGCATGCTTTGGGCTGCCCTGGTGGTGCAAGGGGTTGTAGTCTCAGCCTCTCAGCACTATGAAGCTGTCTGCAGCCATTGCAGCACAAGTTCTATCCTTGGTAGGGAGCTGACCCACACGGTGGTGCAGCAGACCTCTCCTGTCTCCCCGCTGTTCCCCTCAACAGTGTATTGCAGTAACTCTGCCTGTCTCCCCATTCTGTCTCTGTCACTCTGTCTCCGCTCACCCCCCACACCTCTGGCCTACACCCCAGCTCTTGTATGCATAAATAAATAAAATCATTAAAAAAAAAACTTGCATGTTCGAATAGGGTCCGGTTATCCATGTGCTCAAAGACAAAGCAGATTCTTAGTGTGAAAAAGCTTCAATGAAATTAGTGTGCATAGAGAGAAAGAAGAAGAAAGGGGAGTTTCCCAATAAAACACCCCTAATTACCCATCCTTTCCTGGGCAAATGCCCAGCTAAACAGGATGGGCCCAAAAGCTTGCAGCCAAGTCTAAGGTACCTTCTGGCAGGAAATCACAGGAAGTGGGTAAAAGGGGCCAGATAAGTCTGGGTCAAAAGGAAAGAGGCAAAAATACAAAACAAGATAATGGCTGCCACTATCTCTCACCTACCTGCTTTCTTTCCTGTCTCTTCTCAGCATGTCTCCTCGGCAGTTGCAGGGTGTAATTCAATCCACAGGAATGAGTGCTGTCCTGAGCACCACCTGCCTTCCCTATCATACAGTCTCACCTGGCCAGTGGGCTCCACCCCTCATCCTGGGGATCCAGTCCAAGGAACCCGGTATCCCCCTAACAGGGACAAGTTCCAAAGGAAAGCCTCCTTTATAGCAAATAGTTTAAAAAAAAAAAGTTTGTTGGCGTCTGAAATTCATATCCTATAAAGAGCTTAAGATAATGTGCCAACTTTTTTTCTTTTTAGGACTTTCTGCGAACTTCAAACAACTCTAAGAAGTAACGAACATCTCCCACCAGAGGTGAGGAAGCTATCCCGTAGAACCGCAAGCCAGTAAGGGGTGCTGAGAGACAAATGAGGTCATAGGATGCCATCCCGCAATGCTACTCACTCCTTTTGGAATCACTTGGGGACTTTGATTTGTCGTTGCTTCCTTATTTGCTTCAGAGATGTTAAAATATGCGGAGAAGCAGTAGGCGCTCTTTAAATAACACATGTCAATACATTTTAAAATGATTAAAGCTGAAACATTTAACGTGGCACCAAGCCACTTGGCTAGTGGAAGTCGAAGGCCAGCCATTCCCGGCACCCGCTGCCGGCTGTCCGCTGCAGAAGTCCACCTGTCCTCTGCAGTGACCGCAGGTGGTGGTGGTCGCACCAGCGAGGCAAATCCGACCTGGTTGCAGCCATGCAAAGACAGCGAGGGGGCCTGGCTGCAGCGAGGCGGGCATGGGCCATGCATCTTGCACCCCAGATGCCATCTGGTCGGGAAAAGCCACACATCGGGTGGCAAATGCGGCGGGAGTGGAGGAGGACAGGAAATGCAACATTTTAGCTATGGGGTCAAGCTGGCTAGACTGACCATCCTGTTAAACCTGAAGGAGAGGACAACATCTTTAGAGGAAATTGGAAAAAAATCGGTCACCACTCGGTGACCAAGTGAACGCGCGCATTTGGCAGCACGGACGCCGGGAAAACACGAGGTTGCGGCCGGCGGCCCAGGAGGGGACCCACGGCTCCCACGCGCTGGGTGCTCGCCTGTCGCCCTTGCCGGCGGCTTCTGCCTGGGTTTCTCCTCAGACGCCCGGGCGCGGGCAGGCAGGGCTCCGGCGGGCGAGACCCTCCCACGACGGGGCAAAAGGCGGGCGGCCCGCCCCACCCGGGCTGAGGGCAGCGCTGCGGGAAGAAGGCCCGCTGCGACCTGACCTGCGCCTGGGGTCCCGGCACCTGGAAGCCTGAGTGGGGCCGAGCGGCTGGCGGCCAGAGCCACGCGGCCGCCACAGGACGCCGCCCGAGCGCCGCCAGTTCCCGCGGGGCGAGGATGCCGGGCGGGGGTCCCGGCCCCGGGAGGCCGCGAGCGTCCCGGCCTGTGCCCTCACCAGCAGTTGAGCTTCCGCACGCTGTGCAGCTCCGAGGCCTTGGCCCGCGTCAGGACCATCTTCCGCGTCAGCTTCATGGCGCGAGCGGCCGAGAGCCCGGGCCGGGCCGGGCCAGCGGTCCCCGAGGCTTCCACCGAGCGGCGGCGCGTCTCCAGGGGCGGGGCCACGCCGACAGGGGAGGAGCCCGACACCCCATTGGCCGTTGGCGAGGGGCGGGGCCTCCAGGGTTCGCGCTGCGCGCATTGGCTCCGCTCCTGCTAGCCACGCCGCCCGCGTACGAGGAGACGCAGGGCTGTGACGCCATTCGGCCGCGACCCCGGATCGGGACCCGGCCGGAATCCCTGGCGCTGCTCACCCTCACTCCCAGCTTCAACCCCGAGCCAACCCCAGAACGTCCCCGTCTTGTCGGCGAAAGTGCCTAGCGGCGGGACAGCGCCGCGTTCCCCACGCGGGCGTCATCGGCCGGCACTACGACTCCCGGCGTGCGCAGCGGCGGGCGTGGCTTCCGGCAGGGGCTGCCGGGAAAGCGAGGCGCGCGCGGGCCGA
>NW_004567105.1:9906686-9927231 GCF_000260355.1 Condylura cristata
CGGTGGGCCCGGGCCGGCCCGCGCACCTTGCTGGGGAGGAAGCGAGGTCCCCGGGAGGAAGGAGTGCCTTTGGTTTCCCCGCAGTCTGGCTTACGCGTAAAGAATGCAGCCATCTGGCGGCTTGCGGTCCGTGGACTTGCCCCGAAGGTGGGAAGGAAGCCTTTCGGATTGGGCTAAGGTTTTCATCTGCGGTGGGAGGCGGGAGGATGTGCCGAGCCGCGGGAGCAGTATTCGCAGAGAACAAAGAATGGCACAGAGCACCCCCAAGTCGTAATCTCCCTCAAAGTACTGTAACTAGATAATTTAAGCAAGGTTAGATGGCACTCGACCTTTGCGGGGGAGGGGAGACAGGCATCCCACTAACCTGCATGGGCTCCACAGTTCGTGGTTCCTGCCACGAATCGCTGGGGTGGGTTAGGCTCTTAGCACGGAAACTCATCATCATAAAGTGATGAGATAAACTGATCATTGTCAGTGGCATTACTAAATAGGGTTTTAAGTGTGAAGTATTGAAAGTTAACCTGAATTCCTTCAAAGGCGATTATTCCTGCCCCGCACTGCTCTCTTGGCTTCATTTTAGGGGCCTTATCGATGCAAAACTCTGCCTGTAGACGCCAAAGAATAGAGGATGGAGGGGAGGGTCTGCTGCTTTTCTTGGATACAAATTTGCATTTCTTCAAACGTTAAACAGATGTATGCGTTCCCTGGAGCTTTCACATATATAACCTGCCCTCAAGGAAATAGATACCATATGAGGTGATAGTGTTTTTCTTTATGTACTGAATCTAAATATATACCCAACTATTTAGGTGAGTGATTGTGATGAGTTTACTCTGGACCCCCACACCCCAGCAGAATACATTAAATATAGTTCCTGTATTTCAAGTGTTCTGAATTTTTTTCCCAAAGACACTTTAAAAAATAACACTTCTAGCTCCAAGGGAGGGATTTTATGGGCAGTTTTGGGATTAGAAAGAGGCCAGTATTTGGGAAGAAATTAGATCATGTTTTTAAGGAAATAGACTGGACAGTGTGAGCCAGTCTTTGCAGCCCGGACCCTAGTAATGGCATTTTAAACATTCAGTTCTGGGGCTGAAATTTTTCGACTATTCACTAGATTTCATGCTCGAATGCATCAGTATTTTTTCTTCCTTTAAAATTAACACAGAAAGGGTTTTTGTTGATACCCTTCCCCCCCACTTAATTGTTTCACTTGATAAAAGGAAAAGGGCAAATGAGAAATGGAAATTGTAACATTGTAATCGATACCCATTTATTCAGCCCTCTATGTTTAACAGTGAGAATGAAGAGCTATTTAGATTGCAGTTTTACTCCAAAATGGTGGTAGTGCTTTAAAAGTATAAATAAAGGTCTTAATTGACTGTGTTGTTCTATGTATGTTCTCTGGGTAGTTTGTATCTTCTTTTCCCTCTAATCTGAGATATTTAATTTAAAATCATTATATTCTGAGATAATTTCTTTCTCCCATTTTGATAAATAAAAACCATCCCTTGATAATTAAGTGGTTAAGTGGGGTGTCACTATTTTAAGTAGTCTAGCTGCATAATTTTTGGTCTCTTTCATATTATGTAATTTGGGATGTTGTGATGAGTATTTATGTTGCACATTACTAATCCAGGGTTATCTTGGAAAAGCAATTTTTCCCCTCCCCTTGGAATTATCTTTTTAAAGTTGAAGTTTTCTAAAAATAAATCTTCAAATTTAACAAACATTTATTGGATGCCTTCTCTTTTTTTTTGCATTTTTTTATGTCTTGCATGCCATTGATTGAGAATAGGAGATGAAATTATACATGCCTTCAATATTACTAGGAAGCAAGCCTGTAGGCTATGTGTTTTACTAATAGACATTTATCTTCTAGGGTGAATTGGATTAGACACCTTTCTGACAGGTGTCTTGAGCACCACTGACAACACGATTCTGATAGTATTTCATGACAGTAAGTATGTTTTGTCACTCTGGTCTTAAATAGACTTGAACAGTACTTAGCTGGAAACACGGCACTTGCAGTTTACGTGGGGCATTCTAACACAGTGAATGCCTTTCAAGTCTA
This sequence comes from Condylura cristata, assembly GCF_000260355.1. Lineage (NCBI taxonomy): Eukaryota > Metazoa > Chordata > Mammalia > Eulipotyphla > Talpidae > Condylura > Condylura cristata. The sequence goes on from NW_004567105.1 coordinate 9,908,761, forward strand.
GACAGTCTGTTATTTCCTTACTTTTAATGACTTGCATGTTTTGCCTCCTGTGGCCCTTAAGCGTTGTAGAGGCTGCAGAGTGTAAAAAGCCTGTCTCAACTCTTGTGAGGCTGGCTCTTCAGCTGATAGGGCTGTAGTGGAGTCAGATACCTTCAGGACAGTTATGTGCAGAACAGAAGGCACTGGCTCCAGTGGAGCGCGAGTGTGTGTGTGTGAAGAGAGGTGTGGTAGGCTGGGCCGTTGGGAGTGTCAGGAAGGAGGCTGTAGGCCTAAACCTGAGCCTTGGGTCCAGTGGGGTTGGGATAGGTGGAGGGTGTTGCCCAAAGCAGAGGCATGGAAGTGGGCATGAGTAACTTACATCCAGAATCTGCATGGTCCCTGTGGTGACCATCTAGTGAGGGCACAGCACTTGGCCTTTCTGGACACTTCTGGATCTCCTCCCGTATCTGTGACCACAGGTATGTCACAACTTCTTTGAGTCATGATTGCCTCACTTCTAAAATGAAAGAACTGTGCCCAGTGATCCCTAAATAAAGCATACTCAAGCACTAAGCTTTTTAATCACGCCTGCAGATAGAGTTGAAAACAAGTTCAGTTAGGTTATGTGGGGGGTTCACTTCATGGAAAGTCTTAAAACACGGGTTTGTAATTGATAGGGAAGACTTTGGGCCGTTGTAGGTTTGAAAGCTACAGAAGTGTTGTTTTGGTGATACTGGTCCCATAGCATGAGATTGCTGAGGTAATAACCTGGTGGAAATAGAACAGGAAGGGCATATCTACAGGACCTTTTAATGGAGGAAACAGACCAGTGGTGCTTGAAGGGGATGGGAGAAACTAAGATGATGCCTGTAGGAGAAGAAGGAAGGTATTCTTAACAGAACTGCAGTAGCTGAAAAGGAGAGGGAGGAATTCTTATCCTTTGCCTCCCTGCAGGGGATGGGGATGTGAGTTTCATTTTCTGGTGTCTTAAGTTTAGAGATGTCAACAGCAGACATGGTCTACAGGCAGAGCTTCCTTGTGTGGCAGGCAGGATATGTTCAGAGATTTATGACTTATGAGCAGACGTGATGTTTCATGAGTTCATTAAGAGAGTAAGAAAGAAAGAGAAAGAGTCACCTTGGGTAAACCTAGCAAGTGAGGAGGAAAGAATATTGCTTTGGAAATCAAGGGAGAGAATTCCAAGCTAGCCCTTTTAACAAGAGTCAGGAAGGACGAAGATCCTCAGCAACTTTCAAGAACTGTTTCAATCACAATGAAGAGAAGTGCGTTTGTGGGGGGTTGGGGGGTAGTGGTGAGTGACAGCTAGACAAGGGAGTAGAGCAGAATTCTGGTCTTACAGCCTGTATGTGCTCTGTTCAATGAGGAGTTCTGAGCATGTATACAGAAGAGTAAAACTGGTAAGAGGACTGCAGATACACTAAAGATGAGGTATCTGTATTATTTCTTAGCCTTAAAGAGACAAAAAAGGAATATGTTTCAGGGAATAGACAGGGGTCGCACGCCCGAGAAGAATGATGATGGCTGTATTTGAGAGAAAGGAATAATACTAGGTTACATGTGTTGAGTTCTTAACTATGCACCATGCACTTCGCTAAGTGCTTTTTCTGCACGAGCGTCAGTTTTCGCTCTAAGCGGGGACACGGCGCGCACAGCGGCGGCACATGGACACACTCGAGTAGGGAGCCGGCTTCACACCCAGAGCTTGTGCTCCAGGTTGTTGCCTTGGGAAATGTGAACCGCAAACCAGGCACGTTTTCTTTACAAGAAATGTTGAGTCTGGCTTAGAATTTGGAGGGAGCAAATTAAGAACTGTAGGGAGAACCATCAACAATGAAGACTGAAGACTGTAGCGGGCCTGGCATGAGACTGGATTTCAGTCCCCTGTTTTGCCTCACCTTTGGCAGATCATCAGCTTCACATCATCTCAGCTTTCTCACCTGCTGCCCAGAGTTATGAATATCGTGTTAGATATTTAGACAAATCCATGATGAACATTAAAGAGGGCACTGTCTGTCTCATCTGTGCAACATCTTATTGGTGTGGTTTGAAGTCTACTACATTAAAAAAAAAAACAAACTACAGAATAGCAATTTATTGGCTTAGCCAGCTCAGTTTCACATATTTTAGAGAATTATCAATTTACTAATTAGAATAATCCTTAAAATTTAATGGGATTTAGCTACTCTCTGTCCATATTCTCTTAGATCTAATGACTCATGGTTTAACCTGTTCTCCGGTCATTTTGCTACATGTCTTCCCTACCAGTTCCTGTACACTGGTGGACAGAGTGGGACCACTGTGCTCTTGTCGTCACCAGCTTCAGCTGGGCTCTCTGCATTGCCCAGCACTCCTGTCCACTTCCTTTCCCGCTCTTTGCAGTGACAGTCATCTGTCCCCAGCTGTAAGAATAACCGCACTATCCTTGGTCTCCTCTAGCTCTATTCTTGTCGATTTTTATTAACTACACTCGCTGGCCTACTTGTCTTGTTTGCCAGGGCTGTTGTCCTGGACCAGATGCTGGAAATGACCATCATCTTGCCAATCTCATGCCCTGACTACAGCATTATGGGTCTTACTAGCATTCTGCCCCAGTCTTGCTCCCCTTGAGTTCATTTTCTGCATTGGACAGAGTGATCTTACAGGAAAAAAAAATCTGAGGGTCCTCCCTGGTGGCACAAGGGGTTAAGTCTCAGCGTTATCCTGGCCAGGGAGTGACCCCATGGCGCAGCAGACCTCTCTTGTCTCCCCACTACCCCCCTCAGCAGTGTATTTCAATCTGCTTCCCACTCTGTCTCTGGTGAATCTTCTCACTCCACTCCCCCCACACCCTGCCCTGTACCCCACTCTTGTATGCATAAATAAATCTTTGGAAAATAACAAAAACCTGATTGCTCTCTAAAGCTTTTTTATTTGCTCTTGTCCACAAGGCTCTGTGCTGTTTGCGAGGGCTCTGCCCTGCCTGCTCCAGTCCACCAGCACTGTTTCCCTTTCTTTCCCTGAAACACTCTCACATTTCTTTGTCAAACTGGTTTCTACTCATCTTTCAGTCTTATTTAAATGTCATTCGCTAAAACATTTTTCCTTGACTCCTACACTAGTGATGTCTCTTGGAGTAAGTTTCCAAGGCATAGAAGGAAACACCTTTGTTTTCCTTAGCAATTGGCACTAACGCTTATTTGTGCTACAGTTAGCTAGCTGACATTTACTGAGTCTCCTGGTGGACCAGGCGAAGTCTTTAAACGTCACTCCTGTTCTCAAAGGTCCCATGGCCAGTCAGTACAGGGAATTCGAACCCTGTGATCCCGATTGCAGAAGTACTAGCAGGCTAGGCATCCCAGCCCAGCCCTGGCCTCCAGTTTACCTAAGATTTGCCTTCTCAGCAAGATGAGGACAAAGACCTTGTCTGTGTCGTTGACTGCTCTGTCACCAGCATGAAGCGTGGACCTGATAGATACTAAGTGCTTGTTCAGTAAATATTTGTCAACTGGTTTACCTACAATCTACAGTCTGTTTTGTAAACTTTTATAGACCTCCAAAGAAACCATCAGGGTGTACTTAGCAGGTTTTCCTTTCATCCATACATTTATGTGAGTTGTCCGCAGCAAAAATATGGCTAGTTTGTGGAATAGGAAGGGCAGGGGAGGAAGATCCGTTCAGTCTGCTGCACCTTAACCTTTCTTTAGACACTGTATAAACCAGTCACTTGAAGCTCTTCCATGTGCCTTAGGAATTCAAGGAAGGGAACACTAATCTGTAGCTTGCAGAGGTAAATCAGAAATATTTCAGGAGGATTGGGAAGACATTGGGATGAAAGTATGGGGCAGGGGCTTAAGGGTGTAGCTCGAGTAGAGGAAGAAAGCAGGTGGGGTGAAATGACAGAAAAGCTAAACTTGTGTCGCCAAAGACGCATAGCTAAGCAGATGATGGGTGGCTTACCTGCAGAGGGAGGGTGAGCGCGACACCCTGTGTACCCTCACCAAACGCTGTCCCTGGCAGGTTTCTGTTCTTTCATTCTGACAACTCTGTGAAATACTTTAAGCAGTATCTTTTAGAAGACTGAGGTTTAGAGGCTAGTGCTGTTAAATCAAATGCTCATCTTACTGTCAATTCCAGTGTATGATAAAATAATGTGATCCAGATAACTGCTTTTCATGTTATTTAAATGTTATATTTATAAATTAAATGATCTCCCAAATCCTGGTTATTTAGAGCCCCTCTTAGCAGCTACTTTGCAGACTCCTGGTATCCTTTGGGCAGTCCTTTAGCAGAGTTTCTATCACTATTTCATCCCTAGAACCACCCCCATGCCCCAGAGGATTTGTTTCCAGTTACAGGTTCTAAAATAACCCCTTTGGTTTCTCTCCTGTTCCTTGACCTCCCTTAGGGCATAGGTAAAACTAGTCCATTCACAGCTCTCCTAATTGAGCTCTTTCATGGTTAATAAATTCATCATGTCTACTAAAGACTAGTTTCCTGGTATCTTACTAGCATTTTAGGATTAAAATACTGGTTTTTTGCTTGGATAACATTGCATATTCATTTATATTAGCTGTTTAAGATGGGAAAGACATCTTAATGTTATTTCCATTTATACAAAAATACATTTAACCAGCAATGACCTCTGTTTCCAGGGACTGGTGGGGGAGTCCCCTGGAGCTCACTGACTTTGTCCTTTACATCTGAGAGGACATTAAAAAATCTCAATAAATAGTACTCTACATACACAAATTGTGAAAGTTTCAGTAATTCTATGCTATATAAAAAACAATTATATAAATATGAAACTGTATTTGTGTCTCACAGTTCAATTAGCTATCACACTCAACAGCTGCATCAAAGAAAGGTGTTATGAAAGACTTGGAAACTAGCCTGGTATTTTAGTATTAGATAAAAATCCAGCAGAGATGGACAAGAAGACATGTTACACAAGGACTCAAACATTACAGCTTAGAACACTTATGTTTGTTCTGGATCCAGTACCTTGATAAACAGTTTCAGGTGTCTCTTAATTTGTCCTAAAAGCATGTCTAATTTACAATTTTTATGCAGACAATGCATTGAGAAATTTTCCATCCACAAATAGTGGGTCCCTATTGTTTTAAGTAGTGCTATTTGCAAAACAGGAAGCTTTCCAGGATTTGCTATGTTGGTGAAGTGGAGTTTAGCCAGTTCAGGGAATACGTTCTGTTTTTACCAGATTTTCTCTCTGAGCTGTTAGCTCTGAGCAAAATTAAGTAACAGGCTGCTTTTTAACATGGCTACTTTAACTGGCATTCTTGTGTGGATTATAACCTTCCAGTCTTTGCATGCAGACCTCCAATCCCCCTGGCCCCTACTTTTTCCTTCAAAAGCCAGAGTTTGAGAGTAGGGGCGGGGCCTAGGCTACAATCAGAGGTGATGGATTTGCATCCAAATGGGTGTTCTTTTGGGTTGCTTGGGCACAAAATTGTTCAAGGAATCCATAAGTCCATAATGTTTTTTATACCAAAGAGCAGTTTGAACCAAGATATTATTTGTGAGACAGCAAGGAACGCTTGCTGCAAGGAGTAGAACGGTTTGCATCAAACGTTAGCAGGAGAGCAGAAAGCGATAACTGTCAATCATTTCCAAGTTGACTAAGCTGATTTTGGTTGTGTGCATCACTCTAGGGAAAGGAAGGTTGTAAGTCTGAGTGGTCTGAACTGCATTTGAGGACTGTGCGACTGAAGAGACAGACGTGTGTTCTGACCCTTTCTTTGCTTGTTTCCCTGTTGGTCTTATGCATGTAGCATTCATGGATGGTGGGAAAGAGAATCTTGAATCGCTGGCAAATTATCAAAATCCAAATCAAGAACTATAAATGCTTCCTTTTAGCAAAGTAAGACTATGAAAAGTACTATCAGCATATAAAAAATGTCATTGACCCATCCTCCGACAACTTGAGCATCGACTATTGTGTTTGAAACAAATTTTGTGAAGAGCATTGAAAACCTTTCTCCCCCTTCGTAGATGGACGGTGATAGTTCCACAACAGACGCTTCTCAGCTAGGGATTTCTGCAGACTATATTGGAGGAAGCCACTACGTCATACAGCCGCACGACGGTAAGCAAGTCATAGGCATAGGCAATCCACGAGTAAAACAACTTACTAATTAAGTAGTTCTGGGTAACTTTTGTCTTCAAAAGTTCCAGTTTTTGGAAATTAAGCAATCTTGTGTTATAGTTCAGTGATTCTAAAAAAGTGTATTTTTACTAGAAATACAGGAGTATTGAATGTTGGAAAAGTTTTATTTAAGTATGCTTTTTTTTTCAAAGTATGTCTTTTAAAGCAGTAGTTTCTTTAAAAATGTGTTGCTCATTTCCTAGTAAAGTGTCAAGTACAGTCATTCTTATCATTTGATAGAGTAATAGATCGTAAGAGGTGCCTTGTTGTCTGTTATTTGTCTAGTACCTGTGAAAAGACTTGCATTTTTCATTTACTATTAAGTTTGAACTGTCAGTAATAAAACGGCAGTGTTATGTCAGAAATAACTGGCTGTTGTGGCATTCTGAATTTTAAGATAAAAAACATTAAGATATATTTTTATAGAGAACTTACACCATCCTGAAACAGATAAACAATTTTCATAATATTTTAAACATATAAAAATGTAAATTGAGTCAGCTTAATTGTCTTATTTACTAATGTAAAGAATTGGAAAATTACTCATAAAATACTGTATGTAGTCATAAAAATATTGGTACTATGAAATTTTCAGTTATGTCTAAATCTATATAAAAATTCACTTTTTCTAAGAATATTAGATTACAGCTAAAGCTTTGTTCAAAAACCATTACAGTAGAAATTCCAGTTGCATGAGTAATATTCAAGTCCAGTTTTCCCATGTTATGTAAACCTGACACTGGACAAACATATCTGCTTTATCGAGCAGTAATTCCAAGGGTCTGTACATTTTAAAGCTAAGTCTGCAACAGTTAAAGCTAAGCCTGCAACAAGGGTCCACCAGTCACTTCCTCTGGATAAGGTGCTATTCCCTCTTCAGGGAGGGACACAAAGCAAACTGACCCCGGCCTCAAGTAGAAAATAATCTGACAGGGAGGATGAGAAATAAAAAGAATTATAATGTGTCACAGGGGTGATTTGGTGATGGGAAACCCGCGGGGATTACAATCGAGATGGAAAAAAAAAATGTGCAAAATGATGTAAAAATAAACTGTAATAAAAAAAAAATTCAGGTTACACACACACACACACACACACACAAAGAATTATAATGTGTCAGATAAAAGACATAGAAGCATTCTGATATTTGTGAAAGGAGAGATCACTTTTGAAGCTGCTATCTTTGGGCATTTTGAGGATTTTGGTAAGCAGAGTTGAGGATAAAAGTTCTGTAGGCAGTGAGTTTGAAATTAAAGAGTAGGTCTAGTTCTGGTGCTGAGAAAACTGAAAAGAACAACTTTCCTAATCCCAGAAAAAAGATTGGGCTATGACCCTGAGTTGGCTTAGGTCATTTCAGGTAGTCTTCTCCAACTGAAGTAAAGCTTATGGAGTGCTTTACACTTAAACTGCCTTTTACTTCTTCAGATACCGAGGACAGCATGAATGATCATGAAGACACAAATGGTTCAAAAGAAAGTTTCAGAGAACAAGATATATATCTTCCAATTGCAAATGTGGCAAGGATAATGAAAAATGCCATACCTCAAACAGGAAAGGTAATATTGAGAAGAAATTTAACTGGGTTCTTTTTGTGCTGATGGCATGTAACACTACTGAGTATGTACCTCATATATAGTTTTGATTTCAGTCATTCAGCTATTCCGCAAATCAAATATTTCTTTCAATTCTACATACTTGCTTGTCCCCAAATGCTTTTTCCCCTGTCCTCACCCCCTCCACTTATTGGAAGTAGATAAAGTAGAATTAAGAATCCTTCTTAAAATAGGTACATTGTCAGAACTATCAAGCTTGGCCATATGGAGTTGTTTCAGCAAGCTTCTAATTTTGCAGCAAAATGAATCATATTGGAATGACATAAATGCTGTAAGGATTTTCCCTAAAGATATTTGGAAACAATTATTTTATATAATTGAGGATAGTAACATTCATTTCAACGCAAGTGGTATGGTTCCTTGGTGGCCTAGGGTGACACAGCACTCGCTCTGCTGTGGCCTGAGTTCGATCCCTGACCAGGGAGCTGACCCACATAAGGCGCAGCAGTCCTCTGCTGTCTCACCTGCTGCTCCCCTCACAGTGTATTTCAGTAGAGCCACATGTTCTGCTCCCCACTTTGTTCTGGTGAATCCTCTTACAACCTGTGCCTCTGACTTACATTCCAGTTCTTCTATGTAAAAATAAATAAATTCAACTGGAATGTTTTTTTTAACTAGTTTTGTTAGAACAACCTTTAAAGCTCATTTACACGCTACTCATCATTTGATAGGAAGTAGAATTCAGTTTTTATATTCTGTATTCCATAATAAACTTTTTAACATTTTATTGTAACTTATTAAGTACTTAGGAAATTAGTAAAGCTCATAAATACATTATCAAAATAGATCAGTAGCCAATTTGAAGTCCACCTAATGTTTTAAGAAGCAAAAGTACAACTTGTTTCTTAACTGAGCTATGCTGGTCCTGTCTAGTACCCCAGCCCCTAACTACATATACTGAGGACATCAAATGTGCTAAAGGAAGATTTGTAAATATAAAAAATAAATTTTGAAGGCTTATTATGAAATAGGGCAATCACAATTTAAGAATTGTTTAAATGATAGTATTTTGGATTTTTTGGATTTATTGGATTATATAGTATTAACGTTAATTTCACTTGCTAGAAAATCTCAAGTTACATTCATACAGTTTGCATTATATCTTACTTGACTACATTTATAGAACCCTTACTGTTCTCTAGGATGTAAAATAAGCTTTGAGGTAAAGACAATACATTGCAGCAAGGGACATGAGTATCATTCCTCTCAGAAGTGACTTTGGAATTACATGACTTAATGCATTAGTTTCACTTCCACACCTCAGACCCTTTAAGAATTGTTCTTACAATGAGGTAGTAGGTGTGTACTTTGTTAGAGACTTTTAAAATTTTTTTCTTTTTCATCTTTTTTACAAACACTTGTGTCAAGGGCTGACTTTCAATAGATCACAGCGAGGGAGCTGCTCTGCTACGTATGAAACCCTGACCCTGAAGCATGTCGTCAACAAATGGTTTAGCGTTAGAGAGACTGCTTAGTAAACTCAAAACATGTAGCTGACACGTATCTTCAGTCGTAAAAGTGTCACCAGGTGTCATTATTCACTTTGTAAGTGAAAGTTAGTGTTGTAGTTTTTCATTTTTCTGGTGTCCTTATTCACGAAAAGTGCCAGGACAGGCAGTTCCTGATCCGTAGCCTCCAGTACCGTGCCACAGGTTGCTTTTCTTGGGGCACTTGGTTAGTAGGGTTTTCTTCTTACTGAGGGTGATAGGGACATCCAGTGGTTGCTTTTATACCTATATTACATACATGTTTTCTGTGACAACTGTCAAGACTTCTCTCACATGTATTTGAGTGTTTTTTCTCATTCTGACGGTTGGAATTTTTTTGGAATTTTGATTGTATATTCTGTGTTAATTTCAAAGACTAAATGAAGTTCAACAGTCATAAACTGAAATTGTATTCTTCTGAATAGCCTTTTACTTTTACCGATTGTTAGAAAGGTGATGAGTATATTTCCTGCAAAATTATGAATTTTCTTTTCAGATTGCAAAAGATGCCAAAGAATGTGTTCAAGAATGTGTGAGTGAGTTCATCAGCTTTATAACATCAGAGGCCAGTGAAAGGTGCCATCAAGAGAAACGGAAGACAATCAATGGAGAAGATATTCTCTTTGCCATGTCTACCTTAGGCTTTGACAGTTACGTAGAACCTCTAAAATTATATCTTCAGAAATTCAGAGAAGTAAGTAAATGTTTCCCTCTATGCTGTTAAGAAAATAAGATACACTTTAACTTTTTATATGTATTATTTGTTAAATAATTCACTTTATAGCAAATTTTGTAATAACTCTCAGAAGAACTCTGTAATTAAGATTACTAAAATAGTAAGTCCTTTTGTTTTCTTGTTGTTAACGACAGCTGTCATAGTTCCCTGTCTGCAATGATTAAGAGCACCTGAAAGCTAAATCCCAGCTCCACTACTTGTGAACTCTGACTCTGGGCAGAGTTTGTCTTTAGGCCTTGATTATCTGGGGGAATTAAGTAAAATAATCCATGTATGGTACTTGACTGTTAGCTTGATTAAGTAATGTCAATGCATGCTGTTGTTTAGTTAGCGTTAGCATCTCAAAGTTTCAAACCTATATATATATATAAAAGAAATGAATTCTTCATTTCTTATCTGGTTTCTCTTTACCTGTGTAAGAGTTTTGTGAAAATGAGTTAAGATTGGTGTATTTCCACATTATACCACAAGTAGAATCAGACTGATACTACTTTTCTTAATAGCTTTAGTGTTAGAATGCCATTAAATTAGTGACACCTGCATGGAATGAATAAAGTAGGAAAAGAATGTGTAAATCCTGCAGATTACTTTTCCATATTTTCAGTATCATCATACAGTAAAAAGAAACTTAGATCTTTGATCCAACTATAATTCTGACTTAAGGACTTTAAATTTTGAACTTGCTGCTATAGTACAGTTCACTTTGCTGAAAGCTAGCTAGACTATTTCTAGTTAAATTCAACTTGGGTACTTGTGGTAGATCTATAAGTTGAGTAATTTTTCAGACTCCATTGTAAATTTTTGTTTTCTTTTGATTTAGTGTGGAATTAGAATCCTTTATTTTACTCATATTTTAGATTTTTCTCAGACATCACTGTCTTGTAATTTGTCTTCTGATCTGCTTATATAAAAAGCATTTTGAAGAGCCTTCAAAATGTAATTAAATGTAATTAACCAGAAGTGTTAATAAACACTCCATGTATTGTTTGTAATAATAAAAGCTCCTAATTTTAGGAAATAAGTATTCTCATTTAGAAAACAGTTTCTTTTGAATACTAGTAACTATTTATTTGATTTTCCTTCCCCAGGCTATGAAAGGAGAAAAAGGAATTGGTGGAACAGTCACAGCTACAGATGGACTAAGTGAAGAGCTAACAGAGGAGGCATTTAGTAAGCAGCCTTAATGCATTTATGTGCCTAAAATTATTCTTACAAGTCATGTAGATTGTTAGCAGTGATTAATACTAAATGTCTGAGTAATACTTTTGGAATATTAGTGCTGAGAATTTTGCATAGCACTATTTTGAAGTATTGCTGTTTGTTAATACCTTATAATTGAAGTCAGTGAGGGCTAAATACAGACATCTTAATTCTGCAAACAGAATTTCACTGGTAGTTCTGATTTCAATAGCCCCTAGTTTTTTATTTAAGATTCCCTTGAGATAAGAATATTAAGAAGTTTGTAATATAAAATACAGTGATTTAAATAAATTTGAACAAAGGTTTTTTCTTTAAAAATTCAGTATTATATTGTCATATTAGTGAAATAAAAGGTATGTAGACCTTTTATGTGTAGAATCTATGCTGCTTAGTTTGTGTGTGATCCCAGCAACCCTCACTGGGTAGATCTAGCCACAAATCAGAATTTCTGTCCAGTCTTTCTGAAGATTTTACACATGGACAGTTAGTTAAAATGTACTTTGGAGAAATGAAGACTCAAAGTATTATAACATGCAACAGAAAAATATTCTTTTAGGGACTGATTTTAATGGAGAATTTGGGGGTTCATGATTTTGCCTAAGATTACATTGGTAAGTGGAAGCATTGTAATGAGACAATACAACCTTAAGATACAGGCTCAAAAATTAGATACAATTCTTTCCCTGCTTTAACTTTCTTTTCTCTTCTAGCTAACCAGTTACCAGCTGGCTTAATAACTGCAGATGGTCAACAGCAGAATGTTATGGTTTACACAACATCATATCAACAGGTACTCTACCTTCTGGGTATTTTGAGTTGTTTAAAAAAAGGATTATAAGCATTTTTATCAAAGGTAGTTAAATTCAGTAGGGTATTAAGAGTCTGATAAAGAAGGTTGATTAAATTAGTTTTCTCAAAGTCTGAACTATATAGTATTCTCTTAGTGGTTAAAAATATATAATGTTCATTTATATATGGGAAATTTCTGGAAAGATACATAAATTATTAAAGTAGCTCCTTTGGATAGAGAGAATGGAGATTTGGAGTGGGAAGTAAAATTAATTTTCACTGTATTTTTATTCTTTGAATGTTATTTTTAAAACTTTTAAAAATTTCTACTCAATTTAAATTTTCTACTCTTTCTAGATTTCTGGCGTTCAGCAAATTCAGTTCTCATGATCTGAAGAAATGATGGAGTGGAGAGTGAAGCAAGAGAGTCTGTGTGATTCTGGAACAGAGACATTAGAAGGAAATGACTGGTGAAAAGATGTCTCTTTGTATATTAAATAGCTGTAATGTAGCTTCCTGATGCTTGACTAATTGAGGTGTTAATTCTGACTTGAGAATCTTTTTCATGAATGATTTTAAAAGAAAAATTTGGATTTTAAAGGTATTAAAATATTTTTGTTTTGTACGAGAGTTTGTTGCTCTGTATGATTCCTGTATGCATTGTATATTGCAATTTATTACTGTCAGAGATTTGTAGACAGTTTCTTATTTTCATATTGAATCATGTTACTTTTGTAATTCAAGCAAGCAGCTGGGTTAATTCATGTTTGCCCTTTTAATAAAATATAAGGGTAGAGTTCATTTTGAATGCAAGTTGCCTTTATTATAATTTGAGTTTGTCTTGGTTATATATAATATCTTGCATGATAACCTGGCTAGATTTTTAGCATTTGCCATATTTATTAAAAATAATTTTTGGTAAAACATTCATAGCTTAAGCAGCACCATTTTTTAAACAATGTACCTGAAAGATGAAGTGTGAACGCAGAAGCAAATATCGCCTGCCCTGTGAAAGCCGTTATAGTGTTCACACTGGTCGTTGTGCCTGCTAAGATCATTTCAGTTTTTTGGAGCTTTTGTTAAGTCTAAATGTTTTTGAGTTACATTATTATGAGTGTGGAATTCATTTGAGTTTAATGTAGTCTTAGTGCTCTTGAAATGGTCCTCCTCTGTTTGTATAGGATTTCTCCAAAGCTTATCTTCAAATACTACAGTATCTTCCCAAAAAGGAATTTTATAGTCTGATGGTAAATGTCCTCATTTTACTTTCTCATTGGAATGTTAAGTTTTATTATATTATGAGAACTGAGAAACATCAGACATCATTGTGTGTAAACAGACCTTTTTTTGCATGGGTGAGTGAGTGAGACGGAGAACAGAGTGAATGCTGTGACTGGTGTGAAACAGAAGCTGCCAACTTCCAGTGTGCTGTCTTGATCTTTGCAATAAACTAAACTTAGATAATGTAACTTTGCATAACTTAGTAATATGTACTTGGGTGCTTCCTCCTTTAAACTGAGGATCTGTATTTTCTCATTTATTCTTTTTGATGGTAATTAACAAGTGGGTTTTTTTATACCAACAATTGCTATTGTATAGGTTGCCTAAAAGGGAGTTGAGTGAACAGCATTTTGGAAGGACACTGGTATTTATAAGGGAGAAGCAGTTTCCTGATACAGGCAAAACAGAAACCTGTGCTTTGCATGGAGTCGAGGGCATATAGCAACTGATACGGTGTTAGTAATTAATTCTCTCACTATCCTCCCATTTAAAAAATAATTTTCATCACAGAACTTCAAATTGTCATAAAAAAAGGGGTGCTTAATCAAAATCAACCTTCATCCTACTATGTGAAAATACGCAATATTAATAATTTGGTAAACAGCATTTGCCCTTTTGCTTTGCTAATTATGTATATTTTTATAAAAAATGCACTCACTTGCGGTACTGTCTTGTAACCTGTTTTTTCACTTACTATCTTGAGAGCATCTTTCCCAGATTACTACATAATCTTCTGTTTTTTCCCACTTTGTTGTATGGTTGAACCATAATTTATTTAATACTCTATTTGACATTTAACTGTTTACATCTCTCAACAGTTATAAACAACAGTTCACCAAATCTTGTGTACAACCATGGCTGTTTTCTCAAAATTTTTAGAATTACTGGGCTTAACAGATAAACAAAAATTAAAGACTTAATAGATAATGTATTTCTGAACTACCTTCCTTCCTTAATAGATAATGTATTTCTGAACTACCTTCCTTCCTTAATAGATAATGTATTTCTGAACTACCTTCCTTCCTTAATAGATAATGTATTTCTGAACTATCTTCTGAACTATATAGTATGTTCACTATACTGTGACTTTAAAAAAAAATCAGTGTCATTATTGGATTATGTTTAAGAATCAAGAAAGGCATTTAAACAACTGTAAAATTTACATCAATAGATCTTAAAGAAATTTCTAGACTTAATAATTTGCTCGCAGTACTTTAGGGGAAATCGAGTCAGCCGGGTTATAGGGCCTCATCCTCTGCAATGGGAAGGCGCTGGTCACCCACACATGGCGCATGGCGCTTCCCCAGCTGCGCCCTCCGTGCCTGTGAGAGGGAGCTTCGGCCCAAGCAGCATCCTCATTAATGAATGGCATCTTACCCCGGAACATCCTAGGTATATAGGCTCCTACATCACGTAAAATGATTTTTAAATAACTTCTGTATTTTTCTCTCATGAGTATCTTTAAGAAATGGGTTTCAGTGACTAAGTCATAGGTAGAAGAGAACTGAACCACTTCTGTCCTCTCCTCATTACCGAGATGTTTTAGTTTAGAGAGAATGATTTTTTTATGCTACTTTCCTAATGTCATTTACTTGGGTATGATTTTGTTTGAGGTTATCTGCATATCTTTTCTTCTTACAGTGCAATAGCTATACAGTATTTTCCTTTCTTCAAAAACATGCCTTATGGGCTGTTTCCTGAGCTAAAAGAATACCAATTACCTTTAATAATGCTAATGAACATGTTTATGAGGCCCCAAGTAAAAGAATTTCTGCAGCAAGCTGCAGAAATATAGTTTCTACCATTTGCCAAATAAAATACCGAGTAACTCAAGTGATCTTGTGTAAGCTGTATTCCAAAAGCTAGTCTATTTTAGATTCACAGTTTTAGTCTCTAAAAACTAGACAATTTATGTAATTTTTATATATTGACATTTCACATTAAGTCATCTAGTGTGTTCATGAATCAGAAACAGAAGAACCCCACAAGCTTTGTTTTTTAAGGAGCTGCACTACACTGAAAGACAGTTTTAAACTATGGTTTATTTTAGACTGGACACATTCCTTTCTTCACCAACTTTAGCTTGTGCTCCTGTCGCCCTGATCTCTTGTCTCCTCATGCCCCTTAGGTAATTCAAGACTATACTTTTTTTTTAATCACTGGTTTTAGGGGTTTTACGACCATAGGCAGAAACCCTTCAATTCCTAGGTCACAGATGGGACGAGGACAGATTCATTTCTCTGGCTTCTGGCCTTCCCTCTTCAATACGAGCTCACCTAGTCATACACTTGCAGCTTCCTTGACCTTCCTGCCAAGGCGTTCCTTCTGCCCTGTGTGAGGCACTGCATGGCGAGAAATCCTCTGTCAAGGTTAATGCCAGCAAGCATGCCAAATAAAAGTAGTCTATGAACTGGTCCTGTCTGTAGGAATTAATGGTTTTGGGTGAAAAATTACAAGATGATAGGTCATTCTTGTTTCTACTTCACAACTATCTAAGATTTGAATATTCTGGCACTACAGCACAAACATTTGCCTGTCAAGGGATAATTGAGGTCTTGAGCAAACTTTTGTGTTTAACCTCATACCTGTGTTCCAGGGCTCAATTTCAGAGTACCTCTGAATGAAAGATGTTTCTGAACTTTAAACACTGGGTAACTGATTGAAAAGAAGTTGCTGGGCAAAGATGAGTCATAACCGACAGTGCCTTTCCGCCAGAACAGGTAATGTGCACTCATGCATATATAATCCCCAGCGATAGGGGACCAGAAGCTCTCCAGTCAGAAGGGACCAAACCCTTTTTTATACCAAAACAATCACTAACAAAGAACACAAAGGAGCAGTAGTCACTCTGACAATCACTTAAGGAAATGGAAGAGCAATTCCTTGCTCTGGAGGAGGCTAAGGCTCACACAAATAGTTTCTTTCTGTACATCTCCACCTTGCCAAGTAGCAGCCCACATACCACAAAAGCACTCCACGGGACAGTGCAAAGGAAAGAACCAAGCATCCTGGACTACATAAACTGCAAGCTACCACCTTCCACTCACATCAAGGGCAACAGTAAAAGAATTTTAACTTAAACTTCATTCCTGAGAGGCAATCTAGATACCCTTAGCAACTTTTTTTTTTAAAAAAGGATAAAAACCCATGCTGAATAAGATCTAGGAAATAATGTAAATAACAACAAAGTAGCTTTTAAACGTATCACTGACAGCAAAGTAAGGCATCTGTAAAATTTCCAAAATGAAGACAGGAAGCCAGTGAGGTAAACCAGCACACGAAAAGCCTGCTTTTGCCCTACGAGCTTGGTGTAGCTCTGGGTAGCAGTAGATGGGAAACGGGCAGAAAGCCGAATGCTCACCTAGGCTGGAGTACCTACAGGAGGGCCACAGATGTAGGCAGCAAGCACCTCGCCTTCTTCCTCAATTGTGCTGAGTGGAAGAGAGAAATCATCCTCGCATCCAGAATCACAGGCAGCTTCATGATTTGTGCCCTGGAGCATCTAACTGTCAAGCTGATAACTTAAAAGTAGCCTCACATGAGTGGTAGCACTTGGGTATCTGGCAGAGCAAATTCTTTCAAGGATCTCAGCTTCAGTCCATATTTGCTAAGCAAAATAAGTTAAAAATGTCACAAAATTCAAGGGAAGATGGCATCATGGGCAAAAAAAAAAAAATTTATATGACAATCACCACAAGACAATATTGGTATAAATACAGGAAAAATTAATGACAAAGGAATAAGAGCGTGCAAAATATGAATTAGGAGCAAAAGCTTACACAGAACAAATGAGAGTTATAAACCAAAAACTCATAAAAAATTAAATTAAAATTTATCACAGAGGATGGGGGATAATAGTGTAATAAAAATAATGAAAGGCAACTTAGGGTGTACTGTACAAAAATACTAAAAGTAAAAACAATGTAATTCATGACAAGAACCTAGAATTAATCCAACTTAACACTTGTAATCACTATGAATATGAATGTATCTGGTTAAAAAGCTTTCCTTTGGTCTTTTATTTTTTTTTAGTATGCTTCCTGTAAATTCAAAATATGAGGCTAGAGAAAGATCTAAGATATTCAGCTAAAGACTAGCCAAAATATTGCTATAATAAGTAACAAAAATTAGGGTAAAAGTATTAATCGACAGTCATTCATGGTTATTATAAAAGGTTCAATTCACCAGGAAAGATAGAAAAGTTCTAAAATAATAAAGCCAGAAGAAAAGGACAGCAAATACAACTTCAAGAGAAGTGGAGAAATTTACTACAATGAGATCTTGAGACTCTTCAGTAAATATTAATACGTATTCAAAAACAGTAAAAAAAAAATCTGCATAGCACAATTAAGTCTGATCTAAGGCACACAATACTTAACAATTGGGGGGATACACTTCATATACACACCAAGCATGTGTGGAAACTGATCACACTTGACATCCTAAAGCCAGTCTCAAATTCCAGAAAACAGAGATAATGTATCTGGGAAAAATCGTATTAGAAATAAAGATTAAGAAAACTTACATGCAGCCCTCCCTGGTGGCGCAGCGGGTTAAAGCACAGCACAAAGAAGCTTAAGCCGCTTTCGCATGAGTTCAATCCCCGCCTGCCCCGAGGAGATCCACATGGCGAGGCAGACCTGTCCTGACCCACCCACTGCTCCCCTCAGCAGTGTACTTCGTCAATCTGCCTGTTCTGCTTCCCGCTCTGTCCCTGGTGAATCCTCTCACCCTCCGCATCTCTGGCCTGTACCCCAATTCTGTATGAATAAATAAATCTTTAAAAAAAGAAAAAAGAAAACTTACATGCTGTGCTTTTGCAAGTATGCTTTTAAAATAATGGGTTATGGGCCCTCCCTGGTGGTGCAAAGGGTTAAAGCACAGCACCATGAAGCTATCTGCGGCCACAGCAGCACGAGTTCCATCCCTAGCCAGGGAGGTGGCCCACGTGGCATGGCAGATCTCTCCTGACCCACCTGCTGCTCCCCTAGGCAGTGTACTTCAGTCAGTCGTCCTGTTCTGCTCCCCACTCTGTCTCTGGTGAAGCCTCTCATGCCTGCACCTCTGGCCTGTGCCCCAGTTCTTGTATGCATAAATAAATAAATCTTAAAAAAAAATAGGTTAAGGCCCTCCCTGGTGGCGCAGCGGGTTAAAGCACAGCACTGAGAATCTAAGGCCGCTTCCGCGTGAGTTCGATTCCCGCCTGCCCCGGAGGTGACCACA